>NC_086097.1:203305959-203915209 GCF_963921235.1 Mobula hypostoma | reverse complement strand
TTTGCTGTCAACCATGATGCCTTGATCTTCTTAATCTGGCTTGGTGCTTAAATCAGCCAGACTCCGGTTTATTTTTCACCTTTGGGGCCCGGGCCACGTCTCTTCAGTTCAGCCCCATCCACTCCAGCAATGGCTACCTCAGCCATACCTGCATTTTCAAGAGTCCAGTTTTCTGAATCCTTCAGAATATTGCATAAATGCCAGGTCGTACGGGTGGTTCAAAATCATAACTCGCAAGGGGAAATTACAGGTTGTGAAATGCAGTGATTGTCATTCAGAGAAAGTGTAGTTAATTAAAAAATTAGTCATTTGTTTTGTTGTCTGTAAAGCTACTTCATGTTTTGCCAGTGCCATCTCCACTGGAATAATTTCAATAAAGATTTTGATTATTTTTCCTTTCAGCTAAGTTCAAGTGCAGTATCATGATGAATCGCTGAGGACGTCAGAAGTGAGGACGAGAAATGGACTCATCACGATCAAGGGGCCAGTAAGAGCTTAACCTGTTGATATAGAGGTGGCACCAAGGGCCCAGTGGGGAAGGACAACAGCACTGGGTCCTTCTCCTACTGGAGAGGGAGGGAGGGCCTATGTTGGTAGAGGAAGCCCCTCAATTATTAGTGTAGCATTTCACCACCCCAGTGTGCCACCTGAGTGGTAGCAGTGCTATTGACGTGTGTATGGATGCGTTAGAACACCACAGAGAGCATTGACCATGAATGTAAAGAATGAAAAGACATTGAAAGGTTTATTCTTATAAATAAGTTTTTTATTTTGAATGATTATCTTGTTAATTAAAAATCATATTTGTCTCCTTCATTTGGTTACAGGTATAGTATCTTTGAAATACTCTTTCCACTGATGGTATGGTATAGTTCATTTTCATATTCTAGGTCCCATCATGCTGCATTGGAAGTCAGTGGATTTCTGCCATCTGATGTCAGAGTCCTGCTGTCCTGCCTCTGCTGGCCAGAACAGGGATGATATCATCCCCTTGGACTGAGGTGACATGCTTATTGTCTTGGGGGGACTGATAAGTTTAACATGGTTCCTGCCGGCAGTGACAGATGGGCAACCTGATAGGACTGAAGGATGGGTAGCATGTGAAGTGGCCTGCTCTTCCTGCTAGTAACATAGGGCCTCTGTCTACTCCCGATGTACAGACTCGAGGTTCTCACCACCACCCTGAATGACTTGGCTGAAGAGATCAAGTGGACTGTTACCAAATTTGTTATCAATGGGTTGTGAGGTCAACACAGAAAGGGATATAAGTAGCTTAAGTGAATGGGAAAGAGTTAATAGATGCAATATAAGAAAATGTGAGGTTGTCAACTTTGGAAGAACAAATAAATTATAAGTTAATAAAGTGAGGCTATAGAATGCTTTGGTGTAAAGAAATATGGGAACCCTATTTCATGTAATACAAGGGTTTGACATGCAGCTAGAACAAGGAATTAGGTTGATGGAATGTTGGTCTTTATTGCAAGGGTTAGGAGTATAAATGTTGGTAAATTATATATGGAGCTTCTAGAGCCACACCGAAAATACTACAGTTGGCTTTTGTCTCCATATTTAAGGGAGGATATACTTAAATCAGAGGCAGTTCAAAGAAGGTTGATTCCTGAAAGCTGGGTAAACTGTTTCTTGGAGTTTAAAAGAACAAGAAGTAATCTTACCAAGATGTAAGATTCTGAAGGGATTTACAGGAAACTTTTTCCCTTGTGGGGTATCCAGAACTAAAGGGACACGTTTCGGAATAAGCATCTATTTAGGACGGGGATGTGGTGGAATTTCTCCTTCAGAGGTCAGGAATCTCTGGAATTCAATATCTAGTGAGGTGTAGAGGTGGTCGTTGAGATATTTAAGGCAGAATTTAACAGGTATTTGAATTACGAGATAGTTAAGGGGCATTGGGAGAAAATAGGGGAGTGGTATTGAGGTTAAGACCTCAAATTTTAATGGATGACAGTGCAGGCTCACGGGTCCTACTCATATACTCCTACTTCTGTCTCTTATATTCTTATGGCCTAACAGCTGAAATGCAAGCTTTCTGGTCTGTTTGCAAAGATCATATTTTCCAGACTTTCTTTCAAAAAAGCAAAACAACAAGGTCTAATGATATTTGTTAAACCTTCTTGTTAAGTCCAAAAGCATAACATCTGCTGGAAGTTATCAATGTTAATAATGATTAACACTTCCTTTGGACATTGCACAGTTTATTACTGCAGCAGATGATTCTACTTCCATTACTTTGACCTCATGAAGAACCAACCTACAACTATTTTTAAGTCACATTTCAAGTACGTACAGCACTTCTATGTGAAATCATATTGCTTAATACTCTCCCAGAATTTTTAAAAGTCACAAAATTATTTTCTTTTCCTCTGGGAGAATACTTCCAGATAACTTGGAGAGCTGAATATCATATCTTCATCACTCACATTCCTCTTCAATAACATCTAAACTTGCCATTGGCACAAATTGTACTTCCATCTATGTGAACATATTTTTCGATAATAAAAGTGGACCCCTAATTTTTGCAGGTCATAACAACAGTTTTTTTTTGTGGTCAGCTATTCATCAACTCCGACAGCTTTGCTAGTTTTCCAGATTTGTAAGTATTCTTTTTATTTATTAATTTTTCAGGATGTAAGCAGATCAGCTTTTACTGCCTATCTGCAATTGTCCATGAAGTAATTACCTAGCTAGAGATTATTAAGAGTCAACCGCGCTGGTGGGCTTTGGATCACATAAAGGGCAGACTGGGTAAAAAAAGTGGAATTTTTTCCAAAGTGCAGTAATGAAACAGATGGAATTTAACAACAATTCTGGAGCCTTGTGGTCACCACTGCTAATGATTGATTATTTCACTGGAGAGTTATTCTTGATTGCTATTGGTGGGGAATGGGGCTTGAACTCAGCTCTGGGGATCATTAGTCCAGCTCTCCATAATTTAAACACTCCACCACCATCACGGACTGTCTTCATTGGCTTCAAGATTCTGAGTTTGCAAACGTAACACGTCTCCACTTGTGGTCTGAATATCTGCAGTGTGGTTGAACAAAGAATGAGGCTCATCATTCCATGTCAGGCTCCCATGATAGGCTGAAGAGGTAAGGGTGGGGGGGGGGGGTTTGAATGGAGAATTGAAAATGAGGGAAGGGAGAAGGGGAGAAATTACAGGAAGTTGGAGAAATCAATGCTCATGCAATCAGGTTGGAGGCTATCCAGATGGAATATATAAATCTCCTCCAACTGAGAGTGACCTCATTCTGGCAGTAGAGGAAGCAATAGAATGTCTGAATGGGAATGGGGATTGGAATTAAAACGGTTGGCCACTGGGAAATCCTGCATTTTGTGGATGGAGCAAAGGTGGTTGACAAAGCGATCCCTCAGTCTACGTTGGGTCTCACCAACGTAGAGGAGGCCAGATTGGGAGCACTGGATACAGTAGATGACCCCAAAGTATTCACAAGTGAAGTGTTGCCTCACCAGGAAGGATTGTTTGGAGCTCTGAACGGAGGTGAGGGCAGAGGTGAATGGGCAGGCGTTCACTTCTACTTTCAGGGATAAATGCCAGGAGGGAGATCAGAGGGGAGGAACTAATGGACAAGGGAATCATAGAGCGTGTGATCACCATGGAAAGCGGAGAGTGGGGTTGGTAAATATGTGTTTGGTGATGAAGATGGTGGGAGTTGTCGAGAATGATGTGCTGGATGTGGGTGCTCCTGGGGTGGTAGGTGAGAACAAGAGGAACTCTATCCCTGTTAAGGTGGCGGGAAGATGGGGAAGGTTCAGATGTTCGGGAAATGGAGGAGATGTGGGCGAAGGCAGCAGCAATGGTGGAGGAAGGGAAACTCTGTTCTTTGAAGAAGGAGGGCACCTTTGATATTCTTCAAAGGAAACTTCATCCCAGGAACTTGGCAAAGACAAAGGAACAGAGATAGGCAATGGCATTTTTACAGGAGACAGTGTGGGAAGAGGTACTGTATAATCAAGATAGCTGTGGGAGTCGATAAATTTATAAAAAATATCAGCAGACAGTTTGCCTCCAGAGACGGAGACCAAAAGACCAAGAAAGGGGAGAGAGAGAGAGGTATCAGAAATGGACCTAGCAAATTTAAGGGCAAGGTGGAAGTTGAAGGCAAAGTTGCTGAAGTTGACGAGATAATACTGGTGCATAAGGCAGCACCAATGCATTTATCAATGCAGTGCAGAAAAAGTTGGGGAACATTACCAGGGAGACTTGGAACATGGACAGTTCCACGTAGCTGAGGAAAAGACAGGTATAGTTGGGGCCCCTGCAGGTGTCCATGGCTACACCTTGAGGAGCCGAAAGAGATATTGTTAAGTATGAGGTCCATTTCTGCCAGCTGCAGGAGCGTAGTGGTGGAGGGGAACTGTTGTAGTACATAAGATTATCGTGATTGGGTACCCTTAAGGTCCCTTACTAGGTAGATATTTGTAGCAATACCTTTGAGATTGCCTGCCAAAGGTGGAGATGATGAAATAAGCAAGGCATCTGTCAGTTATAGAGCAAGTGAGAAGGATCCTGGAAGTTCAAATATGTGTAGGAAACAAATTATAGATATGAAAAAAATGTGGAATGCAATCGCAGAGATATGGCATCGGTGGATGAACTTTAGCTGTGAAGATAGTGACGAAGAAACTAAGACAAAGGAAGCAGAAGAAAGCTTGAACCTGCATAGGGGAGACATGATCACAGAGAGACTGGAGTGGCAAGAATCTCTAAAACACAGCTGACAGTTGAAAATCTGTATTTAGGAGATACAAATTGAGGAAAATTGAGCTTTAAAAATGAAGATAGTGAAGAAGGTAGCAAGGACAGAACTGAATGGATGAAGGGAAGTAGCTACTCTTGAACCTGATGTTATGGGACTTCAGACTTTCGTATCTTCTCTCTAGTTGTCATTGTGAGGAGATAGTTTATTCCAGATGGAGAGGATCTTTGTTGCCTTCTTAAGGCAGCAATTCATGTAGATGCTACCAATGATGTATTGGGATGAATCTACTACACTCTGTGCCTTCTTACATTCCTGCATATTCAGATTGCTGTGCCAAACCATGATGCAACCAATCAGGATACTTTCAACAGTACATCTGCAGAAGTTAAGAGTGTTCAGTGACAAGCTTAATCTCTTTAACCTCCTAAAAAAGTAAAGATGCTGACGCGCCTTTCTTATGATTATATCTCTGTGCTGGGTCTAGGACAGGTCATCAGATATGTTAACGCCCAGGAATTTAAAGCTGCTAACTCACTTCACTGCTGATTATGCCAATATAGACTGCCACATATTTGCCCTCTTTCCCCTTTCTGAAGCAGTTGCTAGGGGATCTAGAAGAATGCTTTTTTTTGAATAAATAGCTATTCAAAAACTAAGAATTTACAAAATCCATAATTTATTTTTGTTCTCTGAGCATTTGTAAATTTTAAAGTATGTAAGAAGTTGTATTTCTCTGCTTTCTTGTTAAGTCATTAGAATGTCCAATAGCAATGAAGTGCTGCCAAAATGTAGTCAAAAATTTTAGATGGAAGAATACAGTGACCAATTTGTAAATAACAAGAATAGAGTGATCAGTTAATAGGGTTACAGAGTCATTTAAAATAACAGTACAGAAACAGGTCCTTTGGCCCATCTTGTCCATCCTGAACCATTTAAACTGCCTACTCCCATCAAGTTGCACCGGGACCACAGCCTTCCAGAACCCTACCATCCATGTACCTATCCAAACATCTCTTAAACGCTGAAATTGAGCTTGCATGCACCACTTGTGCTTGCAGCTCGTTCCACACTCTCACGGCCCTCCGAGTGAAGGAGATTCCCCTCATGTTCCCCTTAAACTTTTCACCTATCACCCTTAACCCATGGCCTCTGGTTGTAGTCCTACCTAACCTCTGTCGAAAAAGGTTGCTTGCATTTACCCTGCCTATAGCTATCATAATTTTCTATAACTCTATCAGATCTCCTCTCAATCTCCCACATTCCAAGGAATAAAGTCCTGACCTATTCGATCTTTCCTTATAAATTAAGTCCTTCAGACCTGGCAACATCCTTGTAAAATTCTCTCTGCACTCTTCAACCTTCTTTATATCTTTCTTGTAGGTAGATAACCAAAACTGCACACAATACTTCAAATTAGGCCTCACCAATGTGTTATACAACTTCAACATAACATCCCACCTCCTGTACTCAATGCATTAATTTATGAAGGTCAATATGCCAAAAGCTTTCTTTATGACTCTACCTGTGACACTATTTCAGTGAACTATGGACCTGTATTCCTAGGTAACTTTGTTCTACCGCACTCCTCAGTGCAAGACCTAGTGTAGTTGATCAAACCAAAGTTCAAAACTTCACACTTGTCAGCATTAAATTTTGTCTGCCATTTTCAGCTTATTTTCCCAGCTGGTCCAGATCCTGCTGTAAGCCATGATAGCCATCATTGCTGTCTACTACACATCCAATCTTGGTGTCATTCGCAAATTTGCTGATCTAGTTAATCACATTATCATCCAGCTCATTCATAGTGTGGACAGGGCCAACAAACTTAACCTGTTCTTTACCAGATTTGACATTGTGGCCCCTGCCCATCCCCCACATGAGTCATCTGTTGTCGGCCCCCAACCAACACATATTCCACTCTCCCCTCCTACCCCTCCTCACAGTCACCCACCCTGCTCTCATGACTATACCCCTTCCCCACATGAAACCACCACGGTGGGCTTCACAGCTGAACAGGTGAGAAGACAGCTGAAATGTCTCAACCCAAGCAAGGCTGCAGGACTGGATGGTGTCAGTACCAGGGTGCTCAAAGCCTGTGCCCCTACGTGGAGTACTTCGCCATGTCTTCAAGCTGAGCTTGAGGCTCCGGAGGGTTCTTGTGCTGTGGAAGACGTCCTGCCTCGTCCCTGTGCCGAAGACGCCGCGCCCCAGCAGCCTCAATGACTACAAACTGGTGGCATTGACCTCTCACATCATGAAGACCCTGGAGAGACTTGTTCTGGAGCTGCTCCGGCCTATGGTCAAGCCACACTTAGATCCCTTCCAGTTCGCCTACCGGCCCTGACTAGGAGTTGAGGATGCCATTGTCTACCTGCTGAACGTGTCTACGCCCACCTGGACAAGCCAGCGAGCACTGTGAGGGTCATGTTTTTTGACTTCTCCAGTGCGTTCAACACCATCCACCCTGCTCTGCTGGGGGAGAAGCTGACAGCGATGCAGGTGGATGCTTTCCTGGTGTCATGGATTCTTGATTACCTGACTGGCAGACCACAGTACATGTGCTTGCAACACTGTGTGTCCGACAGAGTGATCAGCAGCACTGGGGCTCCACAGGGGACTGTCCTGTCTCCCTTTCTCTTCACCATTTACACCTCAGACTTCAACAACTGCACAGCGTCTTGTCATCTTCAGAAGTTTTCGGATGACTCTGCCATAGTTGGATGCATCAGCAGGGGAGATGAGGCTGAGTACAGGGCTACGGTAGGAAACTTTGTCACATGGTGTGAGCAGAATTATCTGCAGCTTAATGTGAAAAAAACTAAGGAGCTGGTGGTAGACCTGAGGAGAGCTAAGGTACCAGTGAACCCTGTTTCCATCCAGGGGGTCAGTGTGGACATGGTGGAGGATTACAAATACCTGGGGATATGAATCAACAATAAACTGGACTGGTCAAAGAACACTGAGGCTGTCTACAAGAAGGGTCAGAGCCGTCTCTATTTCCTGAGGAGACTGAGGTCCTTAACATCTGCCGGACGATGCTGAGGATGTTCCACGAGTCGTGGTGGCCAGTGCGATCATGTTTGCTGTTGTGTGCTGGGGCAGCAGGATGAGGGTAGTAGACACCAACAGAATCAACAAACTCATTCGTAAGGCCAGTGATGTTGTGGGGATGGAACTGGACTCTCTGACGGTGGTGTCTGAAAAGAGGATGCTGTCAAGTTGCATGCCATCTTGGACAATGTCTCCCATCCACTACATAATGTACTGGTTGGGCACAGGAGTACATTCAACCAGAGACTCATTCCTCCGAGATGCAACACAGAGCGTCATAGGAAGTCATTCCTGCCTGTGGCCATCAAACTTTACAACTCCTCCCTTGGAGGGTCAGACACCCTGAGCCAATAGGCTGGTCCTGGACTTATTTTCTGGCATAATTTACATATTACTATTTAATTATTTATGGTTTTATTACTATTTAATTATTTATGGTGCAACTGTAACAAAAACCAATTTCCCCCGGGATCAATGAAGTATGACTATGACTATATAGATGGCAAAAATCAGTGGATCCAGCTCCAATCCCTGCAGCACTCCACTAGCCACAGGCCTCCAGTCACAGAGCAACCATCTAGCTTCTCCTGTAAAGCCAATATCTAATCCAATTTTCCACGTTACCTTAAATGCTGAGCATCTAAACCTTCTTGACCAACCTCCCATGTGGGACCTTGTCATATGCTTTACTAAAGTCCATATAAACCACATCCACTTCCTTGCCTTCATCAACATTCCTGGTAATATCCCTGAAGAACTCTATATGATTGGTTAGACATGACCTACTATGCATGAAACCTTAATGCATAGTAGGTCATTGACTACTGACTATCCTTAATCAGTCGATTTCTATCCAAATACTTATATATTAAGTCCCTTAGACTACCTTCCAATAACTTTCCCACTACTGATGTCAGGCTCACTGGCATATAACATCTTAGTTTATTTTTAGAGCCTTTTTTGAACAGTGGATCAACGTTGGCTGTCGTCCAATCCTCTGGTACCTCACTTGTCCTTAAGGATGATTTAAATATCTCTGCTAGGGCCCTGACAACTTCTGAACTAGCCTCCTGCAGGATTTGAGGAAACACCTTATCAAGCTTTGATGATTTATCCACCCTAATTTGCCTCAGGACAGCAAGCACCTCCTCCTCTGTAATCTGTACAGGGTCCATGAAGTTGATGCTGCTTTTCCTCACTTCAATTGACTCTGTGTCCATTCCCTGAGTAAATACAGATGCAATGATTTTATTTAAGATCTCCCTCATCTCTTTTGGCTCCACACATTGTTTACCATTCTGATCTTCCAGAGGACCAATTTTGCCTCTTGAAGTCCTTTTGCTTTTAACATTTCTTAGAAACCCTTAGGATTCTCACTCACCTTGTCTGTTACGGCAAACTCATGCCTTCTTTTAGCCCTCCTGAATTATTTCTTAAATGTTCTCTTAAAAAAGTAATCAAGAAGGATAAAAGAAGGAATGAGGTTGCCCTGGTAGACAAGGTGAAGGAGAATACTGTTCTGACATGATTCAAGTTGCAATATGAACATTCACCAAGCAATAGGAATTCTTACTATGCTTACTAAAAATTCCCTCATCTGTTTCAGCATGAAAGACATTGCCTATTAAATAAACTTGGATATAAGAAACCTTCCACCTACATAAGCAATATGGAAATAGCACAATGATCATGTGATGAAGTCATATACACAGTTTATCACTCTTTATACTTTACTTGCTTACTGTATACTTGATTAAAAGGAATGTGCTGAGATATTTGGATTAACTGACAGGCTGGAATAAACTAAACTCATCCAAATAAATCACAATGGCTCTCCTGTAAAATATTTTTTTGCATCTACCTTCTCCATTTTGTTTGATGCCTTATTGACTCCATCATCTTCAGCAGTAATGCTTCACAAATAATATCCCCTGAACTTCGATGAAGCTGAGAGTAACTCTATGATGTGAATTGAAAATAGAACAGACAGACGTGCCCGCACCACTATTCCCAAGATAACAGATTGGAATATTCATCAAGCATTCATTATACAGTATTCTCTGATATAGGGATCAGAATATCAAAATAATGTTAAAATGATAGAAGTTTTCTGATGACTCTGCCATAGTTGGATGCATCAGCAAAGGAGATGAGGCTGAGTACAGGGCTACGGTAGGAAACTTAGTCACATGGTGTGAGCAGAATTATCTGCAGATTAATGTGAAAAAGACTAAGGAGCTGGTGGTAGACCTGAGGAGAGCTAAGGTACCAGTGACCACTGTTTCCATCCAGGGGGTTAGTGTGGATGTGGTAGAGGATTACAAATACCTGGGGATACGAATCAACAATAAACTGGACTGGTCAAAGAACACTGAGGCTGTCCACAATAAGGGTCAGCGCCGTCTCTATTTCCTGAGGACACTGAGGTCCTTTAACATCTGCCGGACGATGCTGAGGATGTTCTATGAGTCTGTGGTGGCCAGTACTATCATGTTTGCTGTTGTGTGCTGGGGCAGCAGGCTGAGGGTAGCAGACACCAACAGAATCAACAAACTCATTCGTAAGGCCAGTGATGTTGTGGGGATGGAACTGGACTCTCTCACAGTGGTGTCTGAAAAGAGGATGCTGTCCAAGTTGCATGCCATCTTGGACAATGTCTCCCATCCACTACATAATGTACTGGTTGGGCACAGGAGTACATTCAGCCAGAGACTCATTCCACGGAGATGCAACATAGAGCGTCATAGGAAGTCATTCCTGCCTGTGGCCATCAAACTTTACAACTCCACACTTGGAAGGTCAGACACCCTGAGCCAATAGGCTGGCCCTGGACTTATTTCCTGGCATAATTTACATATTACTATTTAACTATTTTTGGTTTTATTACTATTTAATTATTTATGGTGCAACTGTAACGAAAACCAATTTCCCCCGGGATCAATGAAGTATGACTATGACTATGACTATATACAAAATAACAACATTTATAAAGTAACTATTCATTCAACAATAACAACAAGAATTAGTATTTTGAATAAGTCTTCAATTTAACATGGCTTCATGCATGGTAAGGCATGTGTAACCGATCTTTGAGAGTTTTTCAAGGAAATTACCAGGAAAGTGGATGAAGGTAAGGCAGTGGACATTGTCTACTGACTTTAGAAAGTCATTTGACAAGGTCCCGCATAGGAGGTTGGTTAAGATGGATCATTCGCCAGACATTCAGGATGAGGTATTAAATTGACATTGACTTTGTTGGGAGGAACCAGCGAGTGTTAGTAGAGCGTTGCTGCTCTGACTGGAGGCCTGTGCCTCGTGGTGAGCCACAGGGATTGGAGCAGGGTCCATTGTTGTTTGTCATCTATATCAACAATCTAGATGATAATGTGGTTAACTGGATCAGCAAATTTGCAGATGACGCCAAGATTGGGGGTGTGGCTGACATAGAAGAAGACTATCATGGCTTGCAACAGGATCTAAACCAGCTGGAAAAATGGCTGAAAAATGGCAGATAGAACTTAAAGCAGACAAGTGCGAAGTGTTGCAGTTCAGTAGGACCAACCATAGTAAGTCCCACACAATGAATGGTAGGTTACTTAGGAGAGCGGGAGAACAAAGGAATCTGGGAGTACAGGCCCATAATTCATTGAAATTGAAGTCACAGGTTGATAGGGTTGTAAAAGAAGCTTTTGGCACATTAGCCTTCATAAATCAAAATACTAAGAACAGGAAACAGGATGTTACATTTCAAAGGTTTCAAAGGTACATTTAATGTCAGAGAAATTTATATAATATACATCCTGAAATGTCTTTTCTTTGCAAACATCCATGTAAACAAAGTGTCCCCAAAGAATGAAGGACAGTTAAATGTTAAAACCCCAAAGTCCCCTCAGCTCCCCTCACTCCCACGTGTAAGCAGTAGCAAAGCAACAACTACCCCCATACCACCCCACCAGCAAAAAAAGCATTGGCACCCACCACCAAGCATTCAGGCGTGCAGAAAAGCAACAACAAAGACGCAGACTTGCAGTACCCCAAAGACGACTTGTTCACCCGGTATTTGACATACCACAGACTCTCTCTCTCTCCCTAATAAGGGAGAAAGAGGTGTCTCCGTTTCACAGCAAGAGGGGAGACATAACAAATAATTCGCTGGTTTACGATATTAAAGGTCCGTTGCGTCACTTTTTCCAAGCTCTGTGCCCAAAGACCTCGGGTCTCCTGGACACACAGCTAGAGATCTTCTGACTCCCGTGACACACCAATTTCCTGCCGGGACACTGACCTTCGATCCACTCATCTCCAGGGCCATGAGATCCTGGTCCTCCGAAGGTGAGCTAAGCTCTTTGGCTGCATCCTTGGCATGTTGAATAAGGCTCAGTCATGAAACCCCGAGAGTGGATCCCATTCCCACAAAGAACCAAAATCAGCATGTAACTCCAGGTCAGGGTCTTCAAGGGAACCCTGAAAGGGAAAAAAATAGAGATGTTAAAGATAGAAATATTGTTGAAGATAGAAATAATGTTAAAGTTGGTATTGGTAAGGTCTAATTTGGAGTATTGTGTGCAGTTTGGTCAACTACCTGCAGGAAAGATGTAAACAAGGTTGAAAGGGTAGAGAGAAAATTTACAAGGATGTTGCCGAGTCTGGAGAACCTTAGTTATTAGGAAAGATTGAATAGCTTAGGACTGTATTCCTTGGAATATAGAAGATTGAGAGGAGATTTGATAGAGTTATAGAAAATTATGAGGGATATAGATAGGGTAAATGCAAGTAGGCTTTTTGACAGAGGTTGGGTGGGACTACAACTAGAGGTGATGGGTTAAGGGTGAAAAGTGAAAAGTTTAAGAGGAACATAAGGAGGTTGATTCCAAACTGGCTGTCGATGAACTTTGCAAAACCATCAATATCCATGAAACCACACACCCAGAGGCTGCTTTCATCATTGCTGAAGCCTTTAACCAAGCATAGCTGACCAAGTCTACCAACGGCGCCATAGCCAGAGCACTACACACTGTCCTCATTCACCTGGATTACTGATCCTGGACTGCAGTTCAGCATTCAACACCATAATTCCCTCCAGACTTGACAGGAAGCTCAGAGACGTCAGCCTGCACCCCACCTAGTGCAGCTGGATCCTTGACTTCCTATCCGATCACCGACAGGTGGTAAAGATGGGTTCCCTCACCTCTGCCCCTCTGATCCTCAACACAGGTGCCCCCCAGGGTTGTGTTCCAAGTCCCTTCTCTACTCCCTTTACACCCACGATTGTGCTGCCACAAGCAGCTCCACTCTGCTGATCAAATTCGCAGATGACACGACTTTGCTCAGCTTTATTTCTAGCAGTAATGAGACAGCCTACAGGGGAGGGGTTGACACCCTGACATAGTGGCGCTGGGATAACAATTCCAAACAGCAAGAGAGTCGATTGTGGATTACAGGAGGAATGGAGACAGGCTCAGTCTGATCAACATCAATGGGTCTGCAGTTGAGAGGGTGAGTAGTTTCAAGTTTCTCGGTATACACATCACTGATGATCTCACCTGGACTGTACATACCGGCTTTGTGGCAAAAAATGCACAATAGCGTCTCTTCCACCTCAGGCGGCTGCAAAGGTTTGGCATGGGCCCCCAAATCCTCAAGATCTTTGATAGGAGCACCACTGAGAGCATACCGACTGGTTGTATCCCCGTCTGGTACGGGAACTGCACCAACCTTGATCACTGGGCACTGCAGAGAGTGGTACGAACAGCCCTGCGCATCTGTGTTAAGTAAACGTCCCTCCACTGAGGACATTTACAGCAGCAGGTGCAGAAAGAAGGCCTGGAAGATCATCGGGGACACCAGTCACCCCGACCATAAACTGTTTCAGCTGCTTCCGTCTGGCAAACGCTACCACAGCATTAAAGCCAGGACCAACAGGCTATGGGACAGCTTCTTTCTACATCCATTAGACTTTTAAATTTTCATTTCAGTACATTGCAACGGAGTCATAATGCAAAGATTTTTACTCCCTCAGGCTGTGGGATGGATGTAAGATTTAAATAAATTCTAAGTTCTTCACTCAGAGGGTTGTGAGAGTGTGGAATGAGCTGCCAGCGCAAGTGGTGCACGTGGGCTCGTATTTTCTACATTTAAGAGAAGATTGGATAGGTGCATGGACGGCAGCGATATGGAGGGCTATGGTCCCGGTGCAGGTTGATGGGAGTAGGTAGTTTAAATGGGTCGGCACAGACTAGATGGGCAGAAGAGGCTAGTTCTGTGCTGTACTTCTCTTTGACTTGATGACTCTATGACAAAATACCACAAGTCATTTTACAGGATGACTATCGTTCAAAATTTGACACCAAACCATTTAAAATTATATCTGTATAAATAAAAATAGGCCACTTTATGGAGCTTCTAAAATGAAGAAGGAGCAATAGTGGGCAAATAACCCCATAATTTAGGGCTGTGACAACCAAAACAAGGCTTCCAGTGGTGAAGCAATTACATTTGGGAATGATTAGGAAGCAATAACGAGAGTAGTTCCGGCAGATAGAGAACAAGCCATGAAGAGTTCTGAAAACAAAGGATAAATATTCTAAAGTCAAGACACTACTTATCATTAGAGCTTGTTTTTCCGACTCTTTTGCCATGCAGACACCAGCCTGACTGACAAACTAGCCTCCTCTTCATTCCTGTGACTATATATCATCTTACGTTCATTGCCCTTTGCTGCTTTGTAAAGCACTCTTAAACTATCATCGTTTCACATGAACTGTCCGGAAAGCTAATGACATCAATTTTATTCACAAATTAATATCAATGATACAATTAGTGTCACAAAGGTTACAGATTGCACTGGCATTTTGATACCATATGACCACCTCAAATTCATGCTGTTTTTCTCCATGAACCTCCGTCAAAAGGATAAATGCTGAAGCAGGCTGCCAAGACTGCTGAACAGCATTTGGCATTCTAATAGAAAGCTTTCTTTACGAGCATGTGAGCTCAGTAATTATTCCAGTAATGTGCAGTGATAGGCCCTTACAGGTAATGGGAAACATAAGGGGGCAGAATTGATACTGAATGAATTGAATTGACTTTATTTCTTACATCCTTCACATACATGAGGAGCAAAATCTTTATGTTACGTCTCCATCTAGATGTGCCAGGTGCAATCATAGTAATTTATAATTATTTATAATAAATAGAACAGTCAATGTAATATAGAGTACACTCAAACCAGCGTGAGTTCATCAGACTGAAGGCCTGGTGGAAGAAGCTGTCCCGAAGCTTGTTGGTCCTGGTTTTTATGCAGCGGTGCCACTTTCCAGATGGTAGCAGCTGGAATAGTTTGTGGTTGGGATGACATGGGTCCCCAATGATCCTACGGGCCCTTTTTACACACCTGCCCTTGTAAATGTCCTGAATCATGGGAAGTTCACAACTACAGTTGCGCTGGGCTGTCCGCACCACTCTCTGCAAAGTCCTGCAAATTAAGGGAGGTACAGTTCCCATACCAGGCAGTGAGGCAGCTAGTCAGGATGCTCTCAGTTGTGCCCTTGTAGAAAGTTCTTGGGATTTGGGGGCCCATACCAAACTTCCTCAACCATCTGAGGCGAAAGAGGCGTTGTTGTGCCTTTTCCACCGCACAGCTGGTGTGTACAGGCCATGTGAGGTCCTCAGTGACGTGGATGCTGGGGAACTTGAAGCTGTTTACCTCTCAATCCCAGATTCATTGATGTCAATAGGGGTTAGCCCGTCTCCATTCCATTCCTCCTGTAATCCACAACCAGCTCCTTTGTTTTTGTGACATTGAGGGAGAGGTTGTTTTCTTGACACCACTGTGTCAGAGAGATGACTTCTTCCCTGTAGACCACCTCGTTATTGTTTGAGATAAGGCCAATCAATGTAGTGTCGTTGGCAAATTTGCATTGTAATTTGTGAGCATGAAGCTTCATAATGGGTGTAGATGCATGTGGAGAAAGCTTGAAGCAAAATATAGGCATGCACATGGTCCCCGAAACCTATCATAATAAGGCTATGACATATAGGAGTAGAATTAGACCATTTGGCCCATCGAGTCTGCTCCAGCATATCATCATGGCTGATCCATTTCCCTCTCAGCTGGAATCTCCTGCCTTCTCCCCATATCCCTTCATGCCATGACTAGACAAGAATCTATTAATCTCTGCCTTAAATATACCCACTGACTTGCCCTCCACATCTGACTGTGGCAATGAATTCCATAGATTCACCATCCACTTGCTAAAGGAATTCCTCCTCATCTCTGTTCTAAATGGACATCCCTCTATTCTGAGGCTGTGTCCTCTGGTCTATGTCCTATGTTGACTCCCCCAACATGGGAAATATCTTCCCCAGATCCACTCTATAGAGGCTTTTTAACATTCAATAGTTTTCAGTGAGACCCCTCTTCATTCTTCTGATGTGAACTTGGGGAAAAAAGCTTGTATTTCCCCCAGACATTGCAGCTACAACACTCCAGCCAGACATGGTCCTGTGGTCCACAACAGCCAAGCTGGCATATGTTGTGGAATTGACAGTACCATGGGAAGATGGTGTCGAAGAAGCTTATGAGAGGAAAAAGTCCAAGTACTCTGAACTGGCAACCAAAGCTGCCCAGAATGGCTGGAAGACCAAGATTTTCCCTGTAGAAGTGGGATGTAGGGGATTCGTTGCTATATCTATGACCAGTCTATTGAAGAAGATGGGGGTGAGGGGTCACTCCCTCCAACAAGAAATCAAGTCCTTGTCAAATGCAGCAGAAGAAAGCAGCAATTGGATTTGGATTAAAAGGAAAGACAACAACTGGGCTGCAAGATGAAGAAGGGAGGGTATGGAACTGAGGGGGGTGTATCTGGGACACCAGGTAGCACCGTTGAGCCCTCTGGAGACGTCGTGGGCTTATCATCGAAATGTCAAAGAAGGAGGGTGCCCACCTGATGACCTTGATGACGTACCTACCCTCCCTCCTTGTCACCACTCCAAACCCACTGCCAACATCGAGAGTGCCAACTTACCATAGGGATTGAAACATCAAGTCCTAGTAGCTCTCTTAATCCTAGAATCATTTTCATAAACTTCCTTTGAATCTTCTCATAACATTTGAGTATACGTTGTTCCAACTGTATTAAGGCTGCTCAGTGTATCATTATTATAAAGCATTGTACATTAACAGCAGCAGAAGTCCTGATCAGGATTCATATATGTATCCATAATTACATTGCAGGTAACAGTTGAATTGTCATGGAGCAACTTAAAGCCAGTTACAGCTTTCATGAACACTGAGTTCGGCATCGTCCATTACTGAGCTGGTGCAATTTTCCAGCAAGAACAAGAGGCTTCTTATCTTGCCAGCTGAGCAAAAGGAATTTTCCACTTCAAGTAAGCTCTGTGGTGTCCTCCTTTATGTTATGTTCCTTTCTTGGAGAAATATGTGGCAGTTCCTCCAGTAATTTCTTCTTTTGTTCATAGTAATGACATCTTGAAAACTTCACAGTGGTCTTTACCCCCATCTAATAACTTCACCTAACAACTGGTCAATTCCCAGTCTATTTAAAATCTAACCTGCTGCGTTCATTAGCAACTTTTATGTGTGTTGTTTAGATATTAAGTCCTAGGTTTTCAATTTCAATGTATGGTCAGGTTAGATGGAGAAAGAGATTATAAAAAATTGCATTTTTAATTATTATAGTTAGTAAAGAATGGGATTGGAGGAATCACCAAGTCCCTCTGAGATGAAGTGCAGCATAAAAGTTTGTGAATCTCTGCTTTAGGAAGATGAAACTGTGCAGGTTAACAGAGGGACGTATGGCTGAGAATCACATTGCAGCTTTGGTCTGTATCTGCTGGATATTAATAAAGACAGCAGCCTGATAAAAAAACATCCTTCATAATTTTTTCAATCACAAGTTATAATTTCAAAATAAAGGTTTTGTTTTTATTGATATTTGTGGTCTAAAATATATTATCAGATCCCCAGGATTTTAACATTAATTTAAAGTGTAAATCCTTGGCATAATACAGCATGTATTATCCGATTTGTCTGTTGTGTGTTAGTTTATCACAAACACCACACAGTTGCCAATTTGATTTCAATCTACACAGATAGCTGCCTTATTTTCCTGTTTTCTGTAGCAGTGTAATTCACTCCTGGTGTTAGTTTCTCAGTAACATTTGAAAGATTTTCTGTTCTGATCATTTGACTGAAACAAATTTTAAATCTATTGGAGTATACTTAACAAATGAAAGAATTTTTGATGATTCACCAGATAACAATGTGGATAAATTAATGAGACCCATGACTTGAAGGAGTTGGGAGCAGAACCCATGGAAACAGAAAGGCACAAAATAATTACTGATACTGCAAACGCAGAAAAAATCTGTAAGTGCTGGAAATCCAAAGCAACACACAAAATGCGGGAGGGATTCCGCAGGCCAGGCAGCACCTATGGAAAAGAGTAAACTGCCGATGTTTCGGACTGAGACCCTTCATCCAGACTAGAAAGGAAGGGGAGAAGTCAGAGTAAGATGGTGGGGGAAGGGGATGAAGAAGTACAAGGTGACAGGTGATAGGTAAAACCGGGAAAGGGTGAGAGGGTGAAGTGAAAAGCTGGGAAGTTGATTGGTGAAAGAGATAAAGGGCTGGAGAAGGTGGAGTCAGAGAGGAGAGGACAGAAGATGATGGAAGAAAGGGAAGAGAGAGGAGCACAAGAAGGACATGATGGGCTGGTAAGGAGATAAGGTGAGAGAAGGAAACAGAAATGGGGAATGGTGAAGGAGACGAGGGAGGGGCAATTAGGAGAAGTTTGAGAAATCCGTGTTCAAATGATAAATCTTTCTCCTTTCTTTTCAAATCTTTTTTTTATTATTATATTATTCAAAAATAACACGAGTACATCGAAGTAGACAACACTTACAATGTCTGAAGGAAAAAATATATATTATTATAAGGATTGAAAAATTACTGTCTTCTTTTAGTGCTTCTGTTTCTTTCCACATACTCTAGAAGTGGGGTTAAACTTATCACTTGGACATTTAAGCATTTCTATCTCTTAGGTTTTCATCACATTTTACGATATATGAGAGATTTCATGAATCATGTCATAATCATATTTAAAATACTAGGAAGGGAAGCAGTGCACATGTCCCCATCTTTATCAATGGTCCTGAGGTTGGGAGGTTTAAAGTCTTCATGTTCCTTGGAGTGAACATCACTAATGGCCTGCCCTGGTCCAACCACATAGATGGCCAAGAATGCTCAATCTTCTACATCCTCAGGATACAAAAGAAATTTGGCGTGTCCCATCAAACCTTACTAATTTTTATCATTGCACCATAGAAAACATCTTATCTGGATGCAACTCAGCGTAGTACAGTGATTATTCTGCCCATCACTTCAAAAGTACTGAAGAGAGTTGTGGACACAGTTCAGCACATCACAGAAATTAACCTCCCCTCAATGAACTCTGACTATTCTTGCTGCCTCAGTAAAGCTGCCAGCATAATCCAGCACCCCCTCTCCCACCCTGGACATTCCCTCTACTCCCCTCTCCTATTGAGCAGAAGATTTAAACCCTTGAAATCACATACCACAGGCTCCAGGACAGCTTCTGTCCCACTGTTATAAGACAATTGAATGATTTCCTGGTATAATGAGATGGACTCTTCACCCACAATGTACTTCGATATGATCTTGCACCTTAATATCTACCTGTACCGCACTTACTCTGTAGCAGCTGCACTTTAGTCTGCATTCCGTTATTGTTTTACCTCATACTTTCTCAATGCACTGTTTAATGAATTGACCTGTATGAGCAGTATGCAAGACAATCTTTTCACTGTATCTTGGCACAGGTACATGTGACAACAATAAATCCATTCCAATTCCTGGTTGTTCATCTTTTCAGTGATTAATCTCTACGTAATTTTCTTGTTATTATTGATAGGAGAGAAAAGAGCAAATATGTCAAAATGTCAAAGGTCAGTGGAACATTGGGTCTAGCAAAATGTCATGAATGATATAGGTGTGGTTAGGAAATGGATTAAATTACATTGGGACTGTATTTCCTTTGTATTTTTTGGCAGCTCAAGTGGAAAGGCCAGTGCATAAAATTCCCTGAGAGACTGAGAAACTTTACTTGAAATGCTGATCGAAATTGTGAGATCAGAGAAATATAATTATATTTTAATATGCTAGAACAAGACTTCTATACCCAACATTTTCCTTAACCTTCTCTTGCCAAATATTCTATTATTGGACAATAAAATAACAAACACTCCAAGAAGATCAGTGACAAGGAAGAAGTATTATTTTCCTTATCAATAAAATTTTGACCAGAAGATAAGTCAGAATAAAAGTAATTATGAAATACGTAGTAATTTACAAAGATGATCACTGTGGCATCTAATTGGTGCTTTACTTATTCCAATAAGTAAACGACTCTTGCAAATTTCCACAGATATACAGTGGAGAGCATTCTGATTGGCTGTGTCACAGCCTGGTATGGATCCTCCAATGCACAGGATTGCACAAGGCTGCTGTGTGTTGTAGATTCAGCCAGCTCCAACGTGGCCACAACCTTCCCCAACATCAAAAACACCTTCACGAAACGCTGCCTCAAGAAGGTAGATTCCATCATTAAGGAACCTCACCGTCCAGGACGTGTTCTCTTCTCAATTCTACCATCAAGCATGAAGACCCACACTCAAGGTTTTAAGAACATTTTCTCTCCCTCTGTCACCATATTTATGAACTGTCAATGAACCTATGAGCACTACCTCATTAATCCCTTTTTTTACCCAATTAATTTAGTTATTTATAGTTACTTTTTGTCTTTGCTCTCTATTGCTGCTGCAAAAAAAACAAATTCACGTCATATAAAATAACGATAATGTCTCCAATTCTGATTTTGATGCCCTTTTAATATTCTATGGGAATCCAATCTACACATTGTGACTGTACAAGATTATGAGGTGGAGGTGGTCTATAGAGGTTCTTCCAACTGGCTTTGGCCCCATCTCCATGTATGCAACAATGTTTCTCAATGTCCCACATCGCACTCTAATTAAGCAAAGAAAAAACAAAGGGAAACCTGTAAGCCGTGAAAACATCAGAAATGATTAAATAATTTTAATAATTAAAATTATTAATTATTAGTTTTAAATTAGAATAATGTGCATTGGTACAATATAGATGACACCTTAACAAAGTAGAGAGAACTATCAACATAGAAAGAGATATTAATATATTAAACAAATGCGTAAAACTTTACAAGTTGATTTCAATGTAGACAAATATATGGCTCTAAAAGATATGTAATTGTGGCTTAGAAATTCATTGTTATGAAATCAAGATTTTAACCATGATAATTATTTAAAGTTTATTTCCTGTCACTCTGGAAATTAAAGGGTCACCACCTGTTGTGAATCACCCTGCTGTGACTGGCATTATTTCCATAGCTTTCACAGACACAATTAAGTCAAGCCCTCCCTATAATCAACTTACTTAAGCACTGCAGGACATTCCTGAGGTTTAGAATATTAGTTTATTTTAAGTTTACATGATATTAATGGGAAAAACAGGTCGATAGAGAGAGATTCCTTCAGCTGTTTGGTATCTGGAATGGGATAACTGGCTACAAATTAGAGCCCAATTTTTCACAAGAAGAGTTAGAAAATATCTCATGCGAAGAATGAGAGAACATTGGATGTGATCTCCACATGCAGCGAAGGCAACTTAGTTAATTGTTAAATTGAGTTTGTTAATTACAGATCATAAGCAGGGCATGGGAAGTATAGCAGTGGTTCCTCGGCCCATCTGGTCCATGCCAACTAAGATTATCAAATAAACTAGTCCCACTAGCCCACATGTAGCCATAATTGGTACACTCTGTTTCCTGTATTCCATCTTTTATAACTTTTGCAGCAGAATTTCTGCCAGTTTACTGTATGTTGTACAGCTCACTTGCCCAGCATAACGTTCCTTCCAGCTTTGGGCTGCATATTATCACTGACCTGGTTTTCAGCTTACAATTCACCAGCAGTACAATGCAGTGGAGCGTAGCATATCACAGCCTATATCTCCAAGTGCAAGAGACTGGATGCTGAAGTGACCTTAGCAGTCAGAAAGGTCCCAACCTCTGACCCTCTTTCTCACTGGCCCCCAGAGCTGTCATTTGAATTAAGTATTTGTGAATGATGTTATTATAAATAAAGCAACGTTTAAAGTATTCACAACTTAACTACTCCTGGCAGCCACTTCTATACATTGCAGTCACTAGACTTATACCTGGCACCCATTTAGTGGGTAGGTCCTACAGACGGGTTTCGGCCTGAATCGTCTACTCTTTTCCTAGACTCTGCCTGGCCTGCTGAGTTCCTCCAGGATTTTGTGCATACCCTTCGTGGGTAGGCTTGCTGGGTAAACTGTGTCCCACCAAGGAGTCCGCCAGCACAGACGGGGCCAGCAGCCACTGTAGCAGAAGACATCGGGACATTGGAAGTTTGGAGAGGAGGAGACTTCAATCAAGTCCACTGACCGAGGACAAAAGGGTCACGACAGCATGATAGAGCTTTGACCAGCAACCAGTCGCCGTTTGGGATTGATTGGTAAGAACAAAATGAAGGAAAGCAGGGGCAAGCACAGTGGCCGTCATTGCAGTGGACACAGTCAGAGTGGCATTCTTAAGGCTTTAGCTCTTCAAGGCTTCAGCGAAGAGAGGCTTCACTCAGAGAAAGCAAAGAAAATAAAAGCTCAAGTTTTCTTTTCCTCTTCATTATATCTGCTCAGCGAGGACAGTAGGGATGACAGAAAGAATTATGAACCGATCCTCTTGCAAGATGTGGAAAGGCAAGGAGACTTCCAGTGTTGCTGATGACTGTAACTGCGAGAAGTGTGTCCAGCTGCGTTAAGGATCTGGAACTGGAACTGGATAAAATCCGGATCATTTGGGAGGCTGAAGGGGTGATAGATAGAGTATATAGAGATGTAGTTACGCCCAAGGTGCAGGACACAGGAACTGGGTGACAGTCAGGAAGGGGAAAGTAGTTAAGGAGTCAGTGCAGAGTAACCCTGTGGTCATCCCCCTTAACAACAGGATACTGTCCAGGGGGTGGGGAGGGGGGAATTACCTAAAAGAGGAAAGCCACAGTGGTCAGGGCTCTGGCACTGAGTCTGCCTCTGTGAGTCAGAAGGGGAAATGGGGAAAAGAGGTGCGCTGTGCTGATAGGGGATTTATTAGTTAGGGGAACAGACAGGAGGTTCTGTGAGTGAGAACGAAATTCCCAGATAGTATGTTGCCTCCTGGGTGCCAGAGTCCAGGATATCTTGGATTGAGTCCTCAGCATTCTTAAGTGGGAGCCGAACAGCCAGAAGTCGTGGTCCATGCAGGTACCAATGACAAGGGTAAGACGAGTGACGAGGTTCCTGATTGGGTGTTCGGGAGTTTAGAGCTGAATTAAAGGGCAGGACCTCCAGGGTTGTGATCTCAGGATTGCTACTTGTGCCATGTGCTAGTGAGACCAGAACGAGGAAGATTATACAGTTTAATATGTGGCTATGGAGTTGGTGTTGGAGGGAGACTGTAAGATTTTAGGAATCAGAATCAGAATCAGAATCAAGTTTATTATTACCAGCATGTGTCATTAAAGTTGCTAACTTAGCAGCAGCAGTTCAATGCAATACATAATATAGTAGAAAAAAATAATAAATAAGCAATCAATTACAGTATGCATATATTGAATAGATTAAAAATCGTGCAGCAAACAGAAATAATATATATTAAAAAGTGAGGTAGTGTCCAAGGGTTCAATGTCCATTTAGGAATCAGATGGCAGAGGGGAAGAAGCTGTTCCTGAATCGCTGAGTGTGTGCCTTCAGGCTTATGTACCTCTTACCTGATGGTAACAGTGAGAAAAGGGCATGCCTATGTTCTTTCAGTGGAGGGAAAGAGAGAAGAAGGAAGCAGAGAGAGCGCAGGAGCCCCCACCTCAGACCGCCCGAGCGGCAACCAACTCACGCAGCCTGTCAACACCATGAGTGAGGCTGAGACGGAACGGCAATCCAAACAGCAGCAGCAGCAACAGCCAGACAAATCCAAATCCCCCAGGGAGAAGAAAGTCATCGCAACAGAAGGTCTTGGAACAGTAAAGTGGTTCAACGTACGAAATGGATATGGATTCATCAACAGGAATGATACAAAGGAAGATGTGTTTGTACATCAGACTGCTATAGAAAAGAATAACCCACGGAAATAACTCCGCAGTGTTGGAGATGGTGAAACTGTGGAGTTCGATGTTGTGGAAGGCGAAAAGGGTGCAGAAGCAGAAAGCGTAACTGGTCCTGGAGGAATTCCAGTCCAAGGAAGCCGGTATGCCACAAACAGAAATCGTTATTGTCGCACAACCCTCGCCGCTAAGGTCCACCACGTAATTACCAACAGAGCGTTGAAGGTGGAGAGAAAGGAGATGAAGCAGAGACAGCAACAGATGGAGAAAACCAAGATTATCAAAATCAGCAGCATTGCCCTCCCTACAGAAGACAGCGTTACCCACCTTACTTTGTTTATCGTCGCTATGGTCGCCGCCCACAATATAGCAACCAGCCTCAGGGAAAAATTATTACTGAGGGTGGTGAAATAAATGAAAACCAGGTTGCTGGGGAAGAAGGTAAACCTAACAGTGGACAAAATCATTTTAGGGGCAACCGTCCACACTACCGCAGAGGGCCTCCTCGCCCACGTCAAACAAAGGAGGGCAGTAGTGAAGAAGACAAAGAAAATCAAGGGGATGGCCAACAAGATCAACAGTCTCATCCCAGATGATTTCGCTGCAACTACAACTACAGACATCGTTGACCACAAAACCATAAAACAAAAGATGGCGAGGAGGCCAAGACACCCGAAACACCAGCTGAGAACATCTCTGCTCCTGAGACCGAGCATATAACACCGGCTCAGCATCTTTACCATCAACTAATTTTGTCATCAAATGGAAGACCATTAAAGTCAAATTCCAGCAATAATAAGAAAACTGAGCTTTCAACTGTAATGAAAATCTGCAGTGCTTGCATACAGTTGACCAGATACCAGAATGTTTCACACAGTAAACCTATGCACCATGGTTTCTTAACCTTTCCTGAAACAGCTTTTTGGAACTGGCTTAAAACAGATTTTTGTAGATGGTCTATTCTCCTTTTTACTTCAAATGGATTTTAAGCTTATTTGATGTCTGGTCAATTTGAATTTTTGAAATACCAGTTTTTAATTTGTAAGCATTGTACATCTGAACTTTAAGTACAACTGGGCATCTAATAGAAGTCCGAAAGAACACAGAAAAAAGAGAAAAGGGCATGCCCAGGGTGCTAGAGGAAAATTGGATCAGTCATGCTGAAATGGTGGAGCAGACTCAATGGGCCAAATGGCCTGATTCTGCTCCTATATCTTACAGTATCATCAATTTATAAGAGTTTACTCCAGTCTGTGCTCAGGGTCCTATGTTTCAGCTCAGTCCATAAGACTAGCCCATCGGGGTTCATTGGGTTTTAATTATTTTTCTTCTTCAAGGTTTTAACTGAATTGGGAAAATACAAAATGGCTCCTGGATTGAGAGCCCATGAATGAGGTCTTTACCACTACAACTTTATTCCTGTGGAAAAACTTCTTTCCTAAGTCACCAGCACATTACATAGGACTTCATGCAGCAGCATTTTTACAGTGATTGGCACACTCTGTTGTATATTTACACTTTCGGTGCTTCTATTCCCACCCTGTGCTGGCTGTTCTCTACAGTGATGCTCTTGAATTCATTCTCCTATATTCAAGTTGCACAGGCTTTGAGCTCCAGGGGGTACAGCTGAGTTAGCAACATGAAACATTGTTGGTCCTCAGCCAGAACCAATCATTACCATTGGATCATACCGGAAAACAAGGAAGACCTCATATCTTTGCCACCAATCATCTCATTACGTCCATACTCCCTGTCTCACCACCACTTCGCTGTGCCTGCAGACAGACTTGATTCCCAGCTCAGCAATACCAATCATTAAAAAATCTCATATTCAGGTTCCTTCATGGTGTTACTCCATTGTATATCCAGCATCTTCTCCATCTCCCATTAATTTCTCAGACCCTAATTTCCATTATGAGAGCATTTTTTAAATAGTTTGTTACTTGACAGACTTCTGGAAGCAAATAAACACAAGTGCAAGCACTCTCCTGAAAATGGAAGGCAAAAACTTGTCACTCTCATAAACCTTGTCTTAAGTTTCTTATAGGCTGCCACTGCTGAGATAGATCACATAAGATACTTTGCCCTGTTGCATTGTTAAAGTAGGAGTAACTCTACTGGTAAGGTGGGGAATCTTCTATTTTTGGTGAAGGTGATTTTTACATTGATAGCTGCAAAGGACATTTGATTAGTTTTGACAGCTCCAAAAAGCACAGGCAATCATAAAGAATTCACCATCTTTTTTCCTCCTCAGTCTGTCATTTATTTTTGATTTGATGAACATGAATCCACTTAAACTTTTACAGAATTTCTTCTTGTAACTTTGGCTACTTAATGCTGAGGAATAACTTGCTGAATCACTTGAGTTTTTCACTGGGTTCCCACTTTTTGTCAGTCGAGTTGAAAATGTCCAGATGAATTTTATTTTATTGTGCATTTTCCTATTTTTCCACTTATCAATTAATAGCAATGTAATTAGTTGTTTCGTCCTGTTCTAGACAGGATGCAGAGCTGGATTGAGAAGTGACAAATAGAGTTCAATCTGGAAAAGTGTGAAGTGATGCACTTTAGAAGGTTGAACTTGATGGCAGAGTACAAGGTTAACGGCACGATTGTTAACAGTGTGGAGAAACAGAGGGATCTTGGAGTCTGTCCATAGATCCCTCAAAGTTAGTGCACAAGTTGATAGGGTAGTTAGGAGGTGTATGGTGTTGTAGGCCTTCAAGGGATTGAGTTCAAGCACAGTATCATAATGTTGCAGCTCTATAAAACTCAGGTTAGCTCCCACTTGAAGTATTTTGTCCAATTCTGGTCATTTCCCATTATAGAAAGGATGAAAGAAGATGCAGAGGAAATCTGCCAGGATGCAGTCTGGATTAAGGATCATATCTTACGAGGAAAAGTTGAGCAAGCTAGGGATTTTTCTCTTCAAAGCAAAGGAGGATGAGAAGTGACTTGCCAGATTACAAGAGGCATAAACATTTTGTTCCCCAGGGCAGTAATAGTATATAACAGAGGATATCCTTTTAAGACAAGTGGAGGAAATCTCAGGGGAGATGTCAGAGGTGGTAAATGCCTGAATGAAAGGTCATGGGCTATGTAGGAGGAAAGGTCTAGATTGATCATGGAGAAGAACACTGTGGGTGAAAGGGCCATTGTGTGCTATACTGTTCTATGTTTTATGCTAACCATAACCTCTGGAATATTCTCACTAATCCTCTCCACTTCATCATCTTTCTTTCAAATAAGCTCTGTCTTAGAACCCATCTCTCTAACCAAGTCCCGGTTTCCTTCTTTAGTGGTCACATCTTCTATATTATTGCACTCTCATAAACTACATGGGAATTTTCATTTGTTAAATATGCTTATTAAATACAAATTATTGTTATTAACTCAGACTTTAATTTGAGGGAAAAATCTCAGTTTTCGCTTGTCTTTAACCATTCTGCTAGATATAATTTTTTTTCAGAAGTAGAGGAGATATATCACTGACCTCCAACAAAATGAATACAAGTCATTCTGCTTTATTTTCTTTTGTTGAGAAAACCCAGCTGTGGTCCCTAAAATATTGCTGACATTTCTTGACACTTCATAATGATTGAAATACAAATTGCATGCAACTCCCCACTTTAAGTTGTGGACAACATTTCTTTGGTTAGATAGGAATGTTGCAAATCTCAGTGTATTAATTTCATACCTGCTTCATTATTCCATGGGATCTTCCCATTTGTTTTCTGCATTAGCACCAAACAACCCCTTCTTGCAATTCTTTCAACTCTTTTCTCAGATGTTTTGAGAAATATGATTTGAATGTAACAATAATGTTCTTATAGAGCAATGACCATCTTCTCCAGAGCAATACTATTTCTCTGGTACTGACATCAAAGGTGATGCTTAAAAAGCCGGGAATTTATCTTTTGTCATTGACTGTGATAATACAAAGTAAAAGGCATTTTATTCCCTTCAGAATAGAATAATAAATAATGCAAAAAGCATTTTGGACATTAAATCTAAATATTTGTAAGAAAGTAGAACAAGGGCACAGTTGCTGAAACCCTCCTCCGTGCAAGGAGTGATTAAACCTTGGAATAGAGATCAAGGCGAAGCTGAGAGGTGGTGGATAAAGTGTACCTTGGCGATCACTGTGATAGTGGAATGCAAGTCCTTAGCTGATGAATGCAGCTCAGCTAAATGGCCCTCCGCATCTCTTTTTGTGTTGTGAGTAACTGACAATGACATTCTGCACTCATTGCATATTTTGAAGACATCCAGCTGCAAATGTTAAAGTCAATGTCAACTGATACATCAAACACAGTATTGAGGAAGTATGGAATAATATCATAGATATTTACAATAAATATTGATATTCCTTTAAAGCAGTTTAGGCTTATGGAAGTCGTCCTGTGAGCCCGGGAATTGAAAGGACATCTGACACCTACGTAGGACCCTTCCGAACATCAAGCTGTCTATGAAGTTTATAGCCAACAGCATGCTTGGCTTAATGTAGGATATGCAACAGCTGGTTTGCACATAGCAAAATCCCATAAAACTATTGGTGGTGAATAAATAATCTTCTTGCGTTGATTTTTTTGAGGAATAAATCTTGACACAGGAGTAACCCTACATTACTTTGCCAATAAGATGCCCTAGTTGTTTCAGAAAAGTAAAGTGGGTCTGGTTAATGTCCTATAAACTCTAGAGCACACTAAAGGGCATGTTAATTGGGTACAACATTGACTTAGTTATCAGCTTCAGCTGAAAACCTCACTTGTGAACATTGAACGAAAGGGATAGAGTGGATTAAAACTACCTTCTTGGATTGGCGTGGGGCAAGGGTGCTGGATTCAGGGAACAGCATTCAGACATTTGAGCCAGGGCAATGACTTTGATAGGGAAGAACCTTGAGGGTCAGAAGTGATTCAGTCTATGTGTACTAATGAGCAGGAGAAAGACAGTTATATACATATCTCCAAGAATGAAAGTCATTTACATCCCTGACAGTCGTCCTATTCCAGTGCTGTGTTCGTAAAACCATGTTATCCATGGAGAAGCCAACATACAATTGGTCTCCTTATTTAAGGAAGGATGTTAATGCATTGGAAACATTTCAGAGGTGTCCAGGAATAGAAAAGTCTATACAAAGTGATGAATACAGCCCAATCCATCACAGATGAAGCCATCCTCACCACTGAATACATTTAAATGTAGCACTGCCACAAGAAAGCAGCATCCATCAAGGATCCCAACCATCCAACCAACCATTCCCTCTCCTTTCCTCTCCTCTACCATCAGACAGGAGGTACAGAAACCTTAGGTCCCACACAACCAGGTCGAGGAATAGTTATTACCCTACAACCATCAGCCTTGTGAACCCGCGTGAATAATTTCATTCACAACTATGCTAATCTGATTCTGCGACCTACTTTGAAAGACTCTTTGTATCTCATGTCCTCAGTTTTATTCCTTCCTCAAGAGTGATTGAAGTAGACTTTGAAGATTTATAAGACAGAATTATAAGATACATGATAATCAAAGTGGCAAAAAGTTATAATAGGTTTAATAGGATCCCTCTGCACTTGGATCCTCAGCTTCCTAACCAGAAGACCACAATCTGTGCAGATTGGTGATAACATCTCCTCCTCGCTGACGATCAACACTGGTGCACCTCAGGGGTGTGTGCTTAGACCATTGCTCTACTCTCTATATACACACGACTGTGTGGCTAGGCATAGCTCAAATACCATTTATAAATTTGCTGATGATACAACCATTGTTGGGAGAATCTCAGGTGGTGACAAGAGGGCGTACAGGAGTGAGATATGCCAACTAGTGGAGTGGTGCTGCAGCAACAACCTGGCACTCAACATCAGTAAGACGAAAGAGCTGATTGTGCTTCTGGAAGTGTAAGATGAAGGAACACACACCAATCCTCATAGAGGGATCAGAAGTGGAGAGAGTGAGTAGTTTCAAGTTCATGGGTGTCAAGATCTCTGAGGATCTAACCTGGTCTCAATATATTGATGCAGTTATAAAGAAGGCAAGACAGCGACTATACTTCAGTAGGAGCTCGAAGAGATTTGGTATGTCAATAGATACACTCAAAAACTTCTATTGATGTACTGCGGAGAACATTCTGACAGGCTGCATCACTGTCTGGCATGGTGGGGGGGGGCAACTGCACAGGGCTAAAAGACGCTGCAGAGGGTTGTAAATTTAGTCAGCTCCATCTCGGGTACTAGCCTACAAAGTACCCAGAACATCTTCAAGGAGCGGTGTCTCAGAAAGGCAGCGTCCATTATTAAGGACCTCCAGCACCCTGGGCATGCCCTTTTCTCACTGTTACCATCAGGTAGGAGGTACAGAAGCCTGAAGGCACACACTCAGCCATTCAGGTACAGCTTCTTCCCCTCTTCCATCCAATTCCTAAATGGACTTTGAACCCTTGAACACTACCTCACTTTTTTAACATATATTATTTCTGTTTTTTGCATAATTTTTAATCTATGCAATATGCGTATACTCTATTGGTCAACTTATTTATTTATTATTATTATTATTTAATTTTGTCTTTTTTCTTCTATATGATGTATCACATTGAACTGCTACTGCTAAGTTAACAAATTTATGTCACATGTCGGTGATAATAAACCTGATTCTGATTCTGATTCTGAAATGGATCAGGGCATTGAAGTTACAGTCAGATCAGCCATGATCTCACTAAATGGCAGACCAAGCCTAAAGGGATGAGTGTCCTACTCCAGGAGACAAGCACAAAGGTAGTGCACAATACAATGACAAAACAAATGTAAAATTTTCTAGCTCCTCAAAGTTAAGTCACTTTCTGTGACAGGCCTCTCAGCTTGGAACAACAATCCCCACTCAATTAAAGGAGCAATTACTCTTCATGTAAGATATCCAATTACAATTCAAGTTTTAAAACACAAAACAGAAATCCCCAAGGAAGAATTTGTAAATACTATGCATAGAAATTACTGTATACTTTGTTCAGTAAAATAAATGGAAGCTGCAAGCAAAACTGAGTCCTTGAAGAGATAAATGACTATTAAATTTTTATGCTTTTTTTTGCATTGGACTTTGTTCTCCTTTATGTTTCTCTGTACTTGATTATATAGGGACAATGTTAAACTCTAGCATATAAAAAGATTTTTCTAGGTGCATATGCAAGAGGCTAAAAAGTGTGTTGTCTTGGGGTGTGAAGTCCCCCAAGAGGAGGATTGGCTTTTGTATCATATTGCACAATAGTTTAGAAGTAAACTGCACAAATGTCACCAGAAAATTATTGTAACCAGAAGTATGAAAATCTCAGGTAGTTTTTACAGCAAATCAAGTTTCTATGTATATTAAACACAAGAGATTCTGCAGATGCTGGAAATCCAGAATAACATACACAGCATGCTGGAGGAACTCAGCAGGTCGAAGCTCAAAGTTCAAAGTAAATTTAAAATTAAAGTACATATTTGTCACCATATAGAAACCAGACATTTTTGTTTTGCAAACATTCATAGTAAATCCAAGAACTATAATAGAACCAATGAAAGACCATACCCAACAGGGCAGACAAACAACCAGTGTGGAAACAACAACAAATTGCACAAATACCAAAGAAAAAAAATCAATAATAAATACATAAATAACAAATATCGAGAACACGAGATGAAGTGTCCTTGAAAGTGAGTCGATAGGTGGTGGGAACAGTTCAGTGATGAGACAAGTGAAGCTGAGTGGTTATCCCCTTTGGTTCAAAAGCATGATAGTTGAGGGGGAATAACTGTTCCTGAACCTGTGGGCCCTGAAGCTCCTGTGCCTTTTTCCTGATGGGAGCAGTGAGATGAGAGCATGACCCAGCTGGTGGGAGTCCCCCCGCTGATGTATGCTGTTTTCCTGTGACAGCACACCATGCCAATTTGCTCAGTAGTGAGGAGGTCCTTACCCGTGATGGACTGGGCCATATACAGTACCATTTGTATGATCTTCTGTTCAAGAGCATTGGTATTTCCATACCCAGGCTGTGATGTAACCAGTGAATTTACTCTCCACTACAAGTCTATAGAAGTTTGTCAAAATTTTAGATGTCATGCCAAACCTTCACAACCTTCTAAGGAAGTAGAGCGTCTGCCATGCTTTCTTCTTAATTGCACTTACATACTGGGCCCAGGATAGGTCCTCTGAAATGATAACACTGAGGGATTTAAAGTTGCTGAGACTCTCTATTTCTGACCCTCTGATGAGGACTAGCTCATAGACCTCCAGTTTCCTCAGGTCAGGCTGCATTTATGGAGAGGAATAAAGAGTTGATATTTCAGGCCAAGAGCCTTCCCCAGATACATTTGTATATTGCCCATTAAAATGCATTAAGGTCTAACTCATTAGCTTAATTGCAATGATGGTTCAAGATTAGAGGAATTTATGTAACCTCGGATAGCAGTGGCACAGGAGGTACAAAGATATAAGGGTGAAGGCAGTTCAGAAAGAAGGAGTGATATGCTCAAATAATAAATTAAATCCAATCTAATTAAAGATAATGACTATTCAGAGTAGACATTTTCCTTTGTTGGTGAGCTTGGAGCTGTTGCTTCTACATATTTTTCATATTAAGCAATAGATGTTTTTAAAATCAGCTGACTCGAAAAAAAAATGTTCCTAGCCTCATATGCTTTCTTGTAACTACATGATCACTTGAACAGCCTATTGTTCATCTTCAATTCCCTTCTGCATAAAATAAGCAAAGATCAGTAAAGTTTAACCAACTGATTATGGAATTGCTAATGAATCAGGGTATCAGGAAATATTATGTAAAAGATCAACTACACAAAGAAAAGAAAAAATAACTCAATGATACAAAATATAGCCAATGTTTAAACATTGATATACAGTATTTTTTTTTGCAATCATACATAGTAAATCCAAGAACTATAATAGAACCAATGAAAGACAATACCCAACAGGGCAGACAAACAACCAGTGGGGAAACAACAACAAATTGCACAAAAATGATTATTTAGTGCTTGGATTTTAATTTTACCTTTTCAGTATCTGTTACTTCAGTTTGCTGTTCCATTTGCTAATAATATACTGCTCTTTCCTTTTCCAAATAGACAAGTAAACAATTTACACAAAATGGGAGAAAAGGTTTACAGGAAAGGATTTTCTTCAAACTGAATGTTTTAGAAGAGCCATGGCAGAAAAACACAATGACATATTAATCCGGAGTTTTATTTATTGCATTAATTTCTCAATTCTTAAGTAGCCACGAAGTTGCAGAGCTGGATTCAGCAGTTTTCTTATCTGGCAATGTTCAGATTTCAGTACTATTCTTCCCTTCTCTTAAAAAAAAACTTTGTTATTGTAGTACTAATATTATTGTAGTGTTTATATTATTGTAAGGTACAAAATATATTTCCTGCTTAAGATATAGATGCAGGTTAGTAACTCATGTAGACTTTATTGCCACTATCTATAGACTAACCATTTGTTGAGAGTGATTAACTTGGGTAATCCATTTGTACCATTCAAGGGAGATTAAAATCCAAATGATCGTGCCTGTCTTTTGGACCCTAAAATGCTGTCAACAATCATTAGCTTATAATTTTGTTTGTTATGCAACTGGCTTCAAGCTGTTTTTTACAAAAATGTGCTCTACTAAAGGGGTTGAGGGACAAGGATGAATGCTTGATGCTAAAACTAGAATTCTGTGTGATTACGACATATTGTGTGTAACTAGAGGATAACACTGAAGTGTATTTCCCAACTAAGAAAGAATGCAGTTATCTTCAAAAACATCCCAAAGTTTTTTTTTGTTTTTTTGAGAATGAAGATAAGCAAGGAATTACCATAAGACATAGGAGCAGAATTAGGCCGTTCAGCTCCACGATTCCATCATGGCTGATCCCGCATCCCACTCAACCCCATACACTTGTCACCTCGCCATATCCTTTGACGCCGTGACTGATCAGGAAATGATCAACTTCCGCCTTAAATATACGCACAGATCTGACCTTCACTGCAGGCTGTGACAGAGCATTCCACAGATTCACTACTCTCTGGCTAAAAAAATTCCCTCTGTTCTACCTCTGTTCTAAAGGGTCAACCCTCAATTTTGAGACTGTGCCCTCTTGTTCTGGATACCCCCTGTGGTAAACCATGTATATATGTTGTAACTCGGTTACCTGTCTGGACATGCCCCTCTACTGACTGCCCCTGTGGCTCCTCCCACAGAGTCCTGTATAAAGGTGTTCGCCTTGCCCCTCCCCCTCAGTCCGGGGGCAGACACTCACTGTGGAGGTCGTATTGTACAGCGAATAAAAGCTTTTCAGTATTTTACCAAACCTCAGTCTTTGGAGTAATTGAAGGTGCTTCACCCCCACCATAGGAAACATCCTCTCCACGTTCACCCTATCTCGTCCTTTCAGCATTCAGTAGATTTCAATGAGATCCCCCCGCAGTCTTCTAAATTCCAGTGAGTACAGGCTGCCAAACGTTCCTCATATGCTAACCCCTTCACTCTTGGAATCATCCCCGTGACCTAGTAACTTACAATAAAAATCGCAAAGAACCAAACTCTCCAGTCTCTTTTCTACTTTAGTTAAGGTGAACAGTTGAGAGAATGCCTATTCTAATACCCTTAACACTGGGTCACCAGAAGACAACCCGATATTTTCAGAAACAGATCGTATTGTGAATGACAGCTTTAGGAAGTCCAATCACAGCAGGACATTGCACTATGCACGCAGCTCCTCAAATTATGTATGGCTCATATGCTGAACTGTGCAACAGTCCCACAAGTCACATCATTGATACATGAGTAATGTGCACAACGTGAATACACAAGACCACTCCTCTGACTCCCCTGTTGGACAGTGGCATGAATATCCCATTTTAATGCCTGCAGGGTATAATATCTAGGCCATCAACTCTTCAGTGATAGACATTTCACCAATGATTAGCTGATAGCAAAAGCTTTTGAAAGCGTGAATGGGCTCTGTCTGTTTTCCTCTAAACAGAGAGTGATGTGCAGAGATATTACATTAGCACCTCAGTGCTCAGGATGTGTTGCCTGGAAACAGGGTACGAGATGCATGACTGATGGCAATGTTCTGTTGAGAGCATGGCTTCAATCCCTGCCCACTCTACTGTCATGAGCTGCATACTAGCATCCTGGTATAAATTTTTGCCCTCCGCTGCATTCTTCAGCAATGAGTCACCCATGCCCTGTGTGGGGAGGCTGCTTGCGAGAGCTGCTGTTGGCAGACTGAGGCAGGGGGATGACTACTCAGCAATGAGCCATGGAATTCAAGACTGTATCCTGGCCGGGCCTTGCTTCACATGTTGATAGTCCACCCAGATCTTACATTCTCTCACATTGTCTCTGGGATGAAAGCTGCTGTCTGCCTTTGTAAGTATGGAGAAAGAATACTGGGCATCAGCAGACGTGGAGACCCTGGAAACGCTGAAGTCAATGAACATGAAAGGGCACCTGCTCTAGTGGTCAGGGTCAGACCTCACACAAAGGAAGATGGCTGTGGTTGTCAGAGGTCAATCATTCCAATCATGGGACATCATAGCAAGAATTCTACAGCTACTTCATCCATGACGTTCCTTCCAACATAAGGTCAAAAGTGGAAATGGTTGCTGATGATGGCGCATTGTTTTCAACTACTTAGCAAATGACAGACCATGCCTGTATTCAGCAAGACCTGAGCAACATTCGGGTATGGGCTCGTATGTGGCAAGTGATATCCATGCTACAAAAGTGAAATGTAATGAACATTTCCAACAAGAGATAACCACCTTATCCATGACGTTCAATGTTATTACCATTGTCCAATCACCGGGCAGTCACCATTGACCAAAAATTTGAATCCACCAGCCAAATTAATATATTAATACAAGAGTAGGCCAAAGACTGGGTATCCTGCAAGATTAACATCTCTGAAGAAATCCAGGACCTGGCAGTCCAATGTATAAGCTCAGCACTGGCCACCCTATACATTCATTCTCTTTACAGCTAGTTCACAGTCACTTCAGTCTATATAAAACACTGTAGTGACTCACCATGGCTATTCCGACGGCATTCCCCAAACCAATAACTTCCACCGCCAAGAAGGACAAGTGTAGAAGACAAATGAGAACACCATCACTTGCAGGTTCCCTTCCATGTTGTATACTGTCTTCATTTGGAGTTAACCTGCTGCTCTTTCATCTTTGAAGTTCAAGTCAATTTATTATCAAAGTCCACATATGGCACCATATACAACCCAGAGATTCATTTTCTTGCAGGCATACTCAATAAATCCATTAACCATAATAAAATCAATAAAAGACTGCACCCAACAGGGCAGACAATCACTGGGTCTAAATCCACCAACATCCCACCCAAACGAACAGTGTTCACCAGAAGAAACTACCCTCACAGGGGGAGATCACCACCACCCTCACAAGGGCAATTAAGAAAAGGACTTGTCTGAAACCCCAGATCCTGAAATTTATTTATATATATATATATACACACACACGCACATATATATATCCTACCATTAATAATATCTATTCCTTGATTATAAATACAAAAATGAAAAATCGCCAGTAATACAATAGATTTCTTCAATATATCTTAAAATCTATTTTTAGCATTATAAATATTATCTGATTGGCTGTGCATTTGTAGCTTGTATATTTTTATTTCACATTTCCATCATTTGCTTTCTTTTCCTTCTTTTTACTTTTCCATATGTGATCTGTTTCCTTTTGGTTCCGTAAGGTAGTCATAGCTGGGGAAAGTAGTGGGGATAAGTGTGTCTCAACCAGCCTCTGACAACCAAGTCCAACTCCTGGCCTTCAGGTGTGGCTCAGTTGCTAAGCCCGACAGAACCATTCCTACTGACGGGGAAGGGGCAAAGGTGGGTTACTGGCGCCTTCAAACCAGACACCTCAGGCAGATGGGGCTCATCAGCCATGGTTGGCAGCTCATCTAGGAGAAGGAAAACTCTGATGTCAAACCTCTGCTGCCTTGTGGCCATATCTACTCATGGAGAAGGCTTCGGGAGTAAACCCTGAGGAAAAGTTCAGAGCTATGGCAGTCCCACGTTGAGTTCAATGCTAACGCAACACCTGTGATGCCACTGGGGCTAAACTGTCTTGGTTTCTGCCGCGTCTTTGGATTCATTGGCTGTTTTGAAGAAGGGGTGCCTGCTGCATGGGCAGCAGCTTGCTCTCCAAATTGTACTGCCCTGGCTTGTCACATAGACAGCTAGGATACAACATGGTCACCCTTGACCAGTGGAGGTCCTCAGTCTGTTTCTTTTCATTCATTATGAAGAGTGCAAATTTTGGATAAGTTATTGTCAGTTGTTTCTTGAAATCCTTGAATCCTGCACTAGCTGTGCAGTAGAAAAGCTGGCTTGTGAGACAGGAATCTGTAGGTGGTGACTAGAGGCCTTGGCAGGATAAATAAAGAAGATAGAAGTAAGAAATCATAGTGTGATGTTGTATATTCTGTTTGGAGCCACACTTACTCCAGTAATTAAGCACAAATATGTGAGCTTTTTAAACACTGTTTACTTCTTCGCAGGCTATGCTACTAAGACTTTACTTGATAGTGAACTAGTGTGAGATAGCACCACAGCGATGTGGTTAAAGAGCTCTACATTCTGATCAAAACATTTAGAAGTGTTGTCAGAACATAGAAGTATAGGGAGGTACGCTGTTTGCTATTTTCAGTAGCTCTTTGGAATTGCACTAAACACCAAATAACCCCAATGCAGTAATCACTATGTGAAGGTTTCCAGCACTAATGACACCCTGAGGAAAAGGATAAACAAGGAATGATTCAAACATAAATAAACCACAGTCACCCCAAATTCTTAACGTGAAAAGAAAATTGCATGATCATATGACAGAAAATTTGGAAGTTAGTTTTACAAATGTTTTTCTGAAAAGAAAAAAAAGGTTTTTTTTTATTTGTCTCATGAAGTCCTGGATCAGGGCTCCCTGCTTGTGATGTGAAAGTGCCCCTTTATGTGTTTGCACATTCCACCGGAGCAGAAAGAAGTGGGCTCCAGTGGGAAGCAGAAAAAGCAATGGATGACCTTGTCCTTCATTGCTGAGGGTCTGTGGGTTTGGGCCAGGGACAGGAACTCCCTGTACAGACACTGTGTCTGCCGGCATACAACTCACTCCACAGTGGAACACTTTGTTCACTGCCACCAAGGAAAACTTGCACAAAAATACAGCCTGTAGCAAGCTGAACCTTTAAGAGCTGCCCATTTTTTCCCTCTTTTAAATATGCTTTGAGAATATTTCAGGAATATGAAAATGATATAACTAGTTAGAACTGCTGTATAACAGAATGACACTGAAACCCAAGCAGCAGAGAGACAACGTTACAAAAAAAATAAATCGTACTTATTGTGTCAATGGCATAGAAAGTATTATTATTTGTGCTTGACCTTTTGTGACTCTGTATCTTTGAAGAAGAATTTGGCCCACCAAAAAACTTGGGATTTCTCTAAGTGCAGGTGACTCCATGAACTTTTACACTTTTATGATATGAGTGTACTTGGGGTAATTTTTAATTTGAAAATGGGTGTTCCACAGCATTGTTTCATTCTGCCTGTATGAGCTATAGTTTGGACTGAAAATTCCACAGGTATTATCTTATAATTGCCCTTCGTAAATCACTGAAAACCAAGTTAGATTTATAGACATACATCTGTCTAGAGGAATATTTATTAAGCGCATTCAGAAAATGGATAATAAAGTTCAAAGAAGCAATTATGGAACTGCCTGAACTATCTGCTGGAGTTAATGTAATGTCTTGGAAGTTGAGAAATGTTTAAATGAATTTGTATTGGTGCCTTAGCAAAACCAAAGCAATCACTGTAGATTCAGCAGATCTTATGTGGCATGAAGAAGATGATGATATCTTTGGTCCTACAGGCAGAACACTTGGAGAAAATCACAATTCATGTAGGTTTTCTCTTGCTTTGACCAAAGAGACACAGTGATGGATGTAGAAAGGGACGTTTTGGTGGTTCTTCTAATGTTGCCCTCCAGTAGATGGTACAGTTTCTGACTTATTTTTGTTTGAAGCTGTTTTTTTTTCCTGCCCATTGTATCACACTTAGGACAGTAAACTCAATGTCAAATTATCTGAGCTCCTAGCAGAGCAGTGTTCAGCTGTCCCTGCGGATGTTGATCCAGACCACATCATGGAATGGGAGTTGCATGTGTATACCGCGCATACTTCACAGAGCAAGGCTTTGACGCAGTGACAACAGGGAGCTGCCTGAAGACCTAACTTGGCTGCATGGCATTTAATGCTTCTACATTAGTGGGCACTCTTGTGTTGGCATGTGGCCAAGTGGTTAAGGTGTCGGTCTAGTGATCTGAAGGTCACTAGTTCTAGCCTCAGCTGAGGCAACGTGTTGTGTCCTTGAGCAAGGCACTTAACCACACATCACTCTGCGACGACACCGGTGCCAAGCTGTATCGGCCCTAGTGCCCTTCCCTTGGACAACATCGGTGGTGTGGAGAGGGGAGACTTGCAGCATGGGCAACTTGCCGGTCTTCCATACAACCTTGCCCAGGCCTGTGCCCTGGAAACCTTTCAAGACACAAATCCATGGTCTCGTGAGATGAATGGATGCCTTTTAGTGAGCACTCTTGACCTCTCTGCCATGAAGAGAAACCGGGAATGTTTAGATGGGATGACAATTACATTTATTAACTAATTAACCACAAAAAGGAAGGCTGCTGCAGGATTCTACACTGGAAACCCACCATTCCTTTTGTGCAAAGAAACAACTCCTCAGGCAGCTGAAGCTAGAGGTCCAGTAGGAAACCTATGATCTAAAGCATAGCACAGAACATGGGTGGAAAGAATGCAAGAATCACAGCAGCTCCCCATGCCATGATATGAACATAGAACATAGAGCATAGACTTCTACAGCACATTCAGGCCCTTCGGCCCACAATGCTGTGCCAACCATGTAAACTACTCTAGAAACTGCCTAGAATTTCCCTACCACATAGCCCTCTAGTCTTCTAAGCTCTACATATCTAAAAGTCTCTTAAGAGACCCTATTGTATCCGCCTCTACCACCATCACTGGCAGTGCATTCCACACACCCACCACCCTCTGTGTGAAAAACTTACCTCTGACATCAGTACCTACTTCCAAGCACCTTAAAACTGTGCCCCCTCATGTTAGCCACTTCAGCCCTGGGAAAAAAGCCTCTGGCTATCCACACGATCAATGCCTCTCATCATCTTATACACCTCTATCAAGTCACCTCTCATCCTCCGTCGTTCCACGGAGAAAAGGCCAAGTTCACTCTACCTATTTTCATGGCATGCTCTCCAATCTCGGCAACTTCCGCAATCTCCTCTGCACTCTCTCTATAGTATCAACATCCTTCCTGTAGTGAGGTGACTAGAACTGAACACAGTACTCCAAGTGGGGTCTAACCAAGGTCTTATATAACTGTAACTGTATGAGCGGCTTCTTCTGTGCTAACTAGACCACCTACTGCCCAAACTTCCAATGCCTCATTCCACTGGCATGAGGTAAAACTATCAAGAACAGAGGAAATCAATCCCATCAATGCAAAGGGTTTGACTGGCTCCCTGTCCTTGATAAACACAAAGGCCTTTCACCCATGACTTTGACTTTCATGTGAATGCTCTTGAACCTATCCCCAGCTATCTACTCTGACTAACTCTTCTATAACTCCTCACTGACTAGGTCAAAACACCACATCCAACCAAAGTAATAAGGCCTTAGGAGTGGATGGTCGAAAACTGAGTCACAAATCTACAGTTGTCTCTGTAACCATAATTCTGATACTCCAAAAAATAAGATAAATCTGGTCGCAGTATTGAGAGAAGGGTTTCCCTGATGTCTGCTACAGGGAATATTAATATCAGTCATCTCCTTCCAGTGGCCCAATCACAGTATAGATTCTGTTCATGTAAAGTCATCATGCACATTGTCTTCAGCATGTCGCATCACCAGGATTGCACAGTTCAAAAACCATTGTGGTCTTTTTCAACTGAACTGAAATCTTGACTGCCTCAGCCAGGAGGCACTGTGGAGAACTTCTTTTCAAGTTTACCTGTCCACAGATATCCCTCTCCCTCTTGCCTTTACTTCATGATGACATATAAGCCATGATACCAACCAAAAGGTCAACAAGAGGACTTATTTCTGTGAGACTGATGTCAAACAAAGCTACAGATTTGTCCAAACTTTTTATCAAATGGACTTCATTTTTGTTCTAGTTGTGTTTTTTTTTCTTGGAAAAAATGTGTAACCTTTATACATTTTTTTGTTTTTTTTGTGAATACTGCCTATATGATGCTATGTGCATGCAGCTGCACGTAAGTTTTTCATTGCTCTTGTGCACACATGTACTTGTGCTTATGACAATGAACTCGACTTTGACTTTGACTTTGACATTTACATGGAAAAATCTAACATGGTTAATTTTGCAGGGAAAGGCTGTCGGTATCTTTGATATTTCACCCAAAAGCAAACAGGACTAGGTTTATATCTTGCATATCAAAACACTGAAACATACAGTGAGATGCGTCATTTGTGTCAACAACCAACACAGTTGTTGTTAAGTAGATAAACAATCTGGTTAAAGCATTCATCAAAAAGAATCTTATAGCTGAAGTAATCAAGAAGGATATGCTGGAGAATTCTATGTTCATACCAAGGGGCTGGAGACTACCTAGACTGTATATGAGGTGTTGCTCCTCTAACCTGAGTTTAGCCTCATCATGGCAGCAGAGGAGGCCATGTATGGACATATCTGAATGGGAATGGGAAGCAGAGTTGAAGTGGGTGGCTACTGAGAGATCCTGTCTGTTGTGGCGGACGGAACGGAGGTGCTCGACGAAACGGTCCCCCAATCTGCGTCGGGTTTCACTGATGTAGAGAAGGCCGCACCGGGAGCACCGGATACAACAGATGACCCCAACAGACTCACAAGTGAAGTGTTGCCTCATCTGGAAGGACTGTTGGGGCCCTGAATGGTGGCAAGAGAGGAGGTGTAGGGACAGGTGTAGCACTTATGCTTACAGGGATAAGTGCCGGGTGGGAGATCTGTGGGGAGGGACATGTAGACCGGGGAGTCATGGAGGGTACGATCCCTGCGGAAAGTGGAGAGGGGTGGAGAGGAAAAGATGTGCTTAGTGGGAAATGATCAGTCAACGTTTCGGGCTGGAACCCTTCATCAGGACTGGAGAGGGAGGGGGCAGAGGCCCTATAAAGAATGTGGGGGAGAGTGGAATGGAGAAGGCTGATAGGTGTCAGGTGAAAACCAGTAAGGGGAAAGATAAAGGGGTGGGGGAGGGGAAGCAGGGAGGGGATAGGCAGGAAAGGTGAAGAAGGAATAGAGGAAAGCACAATGGGTAGTAGAAGGAGGTAGAACCATGCGGAAGGTGATAGGCAGCTGGGGGAGGGGGCAGAGTGAAACTGGGATGGGGGAAGGGAGGGGGAGGGGGAGGGGGCCTTCTCCTTCCCAGCCTCCCCCCCGCCTCCTTTATAGGGCCTCTGCACCCCCCCCCAGTCCTGATGAAGGGTTCCAGCCAGAAACGTTGACTGATTGCTTCCACGGATGCTGCCCGACCTGCTGAGTTCCTCCAGCGTGTTGTGAGTGTTGCTTTGACCCCAGCATCTCCAGAGTATTTTGTGTTTAGGATATGCTGGGGGTAGCCTGCAAGTGTCGCCATACTTCCAGCCCCAACATAGCATGCTCACAACTTATTAACCCAAACCTGCATGTCTTTGGAACGTGGGAGGAAACCAGAGCGCCTGGAGGAAACCCATGCGGTCACAGGGAGAACGTACAAACTCCTTATAGACAGCAGCTGGAGTTGAACCCCAAGCTTTCAGTCACTGGTGCTGTAAAACGTTAGAATGCCATGCCATAGACAATCTACTTAAACCATTCATCAAAAAATACTCCTAGCTGAAGTATTCTAGGAGACTTGAGTAATTGCATTGTGTAAATTAGGGTTCCACCTGCCTGTGATAAACACAGTTAACACACAGACAGGGCTAACAATATGATTTTTAGCTATTATGAATTTTTCCCATTGTGCTTCCTCTTCAGAGCTGGCTCATCTGATTCATATAATATGAAAGCTGGAGAGACGGTGCTTAATATTTGTGTTACTGTTTTGCTTTCTTGCACACTTCTGGCAGATTGACAATATAAAACAAAGAATCAATGTCATGCAATCTGATCTGTGTGGGTAATTCCTTTATTCATGAAGAGAAGGATTGCAGCTGTAGCTGTATCACCTTCATATGCTTAAGATGTACATGGATGATAAAATGTACAAGACAAAATATCAAGGATTAAATATGATAGAAAGTCAAACTGACTACTTTTGAAGAGATTTTGAATCTATGGATATAATGTTTTGCCATGTTATTCCACGTTACTTCATTTAAGAATTGTTTTAATTGATATAGAGTCCAATAGAGGAATTGAAAATTGGGAAAATAATGTTGAGCAGTAATGAATAGCAATTAAACAGTAAAAATACAATTCAGTATCAGCAATTCAACTGAACTGATATTAATTATTTGGACTTTGAAAAACATAGAACCATAGAAACCATAGAACCATAGAAACTACAGCACAGAAACACGCCCTTTGGCCCTTCTTGGCTGTGCCGAACCATTTTCTGCCTAGTCCCACTGACCTGCACACGGACCATATCCCTCCATACACCTCCCATCCATGTATCTGTCCAATTTATTCTTAAATGTTAAAAAAGAACCCGCATTTACCACCTCATCTGGCAGCTCATTCCATACTCCCACCACTCTCTGTGTGAAGAAGCCCCTCCAATGTTCCCCTTAAACTTTTCCCCCCTCACCCTTAACCCATGTCCTCTGGTTTTTTTCTCCCCTTACCTCAGTGGAAAAAGCCTGCTTGCATTCACTCTATCTATACCCATCATAATTTTATATACCTCTATCAAATCTCCCCTCATTCTTCTACGCTCCAGGGAATAAAGTCCTAACCTATTCAACCTTTCTCTGTAACTGAGTTTCTCAAGTCCCGGCAACATCCTTGTAAACCTTCTCTGCACTCTTTCAACCTTATTTATATCCTTCCTGTAATTTGGTGACCAAAACTGAACACAATACTCCAGATTCGGCCTCACCAATGCCTTATACAACCTCATCATAACATTCCAGCTCTTATACTCAATACTTTGATTAATAAAGGCCAATGTACCTGTTACGTACCCCGTAACTGGGTTGCCAAACCAGCAGAAATGGATCACTCAGTTGGAGTCTGGAGTACTAGAACTAAAAAAGTTTTATTAAAGAAACAAGCAACACAGTAATCGAAAGGATAATACATGCAACAGTTCAACAATGATAACCACACATGTGCACAGAATTAAGATAACAGCATCAATCAAGCTCTATCGTTGTCTAGGGGTAAATGACCAAATTTCAAAGTGACTCAAAGTTCAGTCCAGTTTAGTAACTCAGTTCGCAGTAATCGTTGCCATGGCGATGGACAACGTGGGGGAAGAGAGAGAGAGAGAACGGGAACGACTGATCATTCAGACATGGCTTCACTCACAGACCGGCGAGATGGCTCACAAGCAACTTTTGGGCGGGTCCTTGGTGATGTCACCTGAGGTCACCGACTGTGACCCCTCCTCCAGATGCGGTCGATCCTCTGCAGTGAACCCGGCACCCAGGCAAGGGCGGACACACACCGGGTTCCCGCTGATCGTACCTTTCCACCCTGTGCGTTGTCTGGTACTTCTCACCGACTCGTGAGAGGCGTACCGCTTCCAGGGTCTCGTTACCTCGGGTGTCGTGTGTGTCGCCTTAGCAAACCGGTCCCTTTTTATCCCCCTGCTGGGGTATCGCCTGTCCATCACTTCAAACAGTTCAGGGTTCAAAGGGGGAGCCGCTCCAGACAGCTCTCTCTCTCCCACGTCCCTTCATTACACATCTCCAGACGCTGCTCCATTGTTCCTTGTCTCTCCTTCCCCTGAGGGCAGGTGGCAGACCACTTGCTGATGTTACTGATGCTAACCCAGGCCAGCAAACATCTTAATTTTATGTGTATTCTCGTCACATACCAAAAGCTCTCTTTACGACCCTATCTACCTGTGACACCACTTTTAGGGAATTTTGTATCTGTATTCCCAGATCCCTCTGTTCCACTGCACTCCTCAGTGCCTTACCATTAACCCTGTATGTTCTACGTTGGTTTGTCCTTCCAATGTGCAATACCTCACACTTGTCAGCATTAAACTCCATCTGCCATTTTTCAGCCCATTTTTCCAGCTGGTCCAAGTCCCTCTGCAGGCTCTGAAAACCTTCCTCACTGTCTACTACACCTCCAATCTTTGTATCATCAGCAAACTTGCTGATCCAATTTACCACATTATCATCCAGATCATTGATATAGATGACAAATAACAATGGACCCAGCACTGATCCCTGTGGCACACCACTAGTCACAGGCCTCCACTCAGAGAAGCAATTCTCTACCACCACTCTCTGGCTTCTTCCATTGAGCCAATGTCTAATCCAATTTACCTCCTCTCCATGTATACCTAGCGACTGAATTTTCCTAACTAACCTCCCATGCGGGACCTTGTCAAAGGCCTTACTGAAGTCCATGTAGACAATATCCACTGCCTTCCCTTCATCCACTTTACTGGTAACCTCCTCGAAAAGCTCCAACAGATTGGTCAAACATGACCTACCACGCACAAAGCCATGTTGACTCTCCTTAATAAGCCCCTGTCTATCCAAATGCTTGTAGATTCTGTCTCTTAGTACTCTCTCCAATAACTTACCTACTACTGACGTTAAACTCACCGGCCTATAATTTCCCGGATTACTTTTCGATCCTTTTTTAAACAACGGAACAACATGAGCCACTCTCCAATCCTCCGGCACTTCTCCCGTAGACAGCGACATTTTAAATATTTCTGCCAGGGCCCCCGCAATTTCAACACTAGTCTCCTTCAAGGTCCGAGGGAACACTCTGTCAGGTCCCGGGGATTTATCCACTTTAATTTTCCTCAAGACAGCAAGCACCTCTTCCTTTTCAATCTGTACAGTTTCCATGGTCTCACTACTTGATTCCTTCAATTCCATAGATTTCATGCCAGCTTCCTTAGTAAATACAGACGCAAAAAACCTATTTAAGATCTCCCCCATTTCCTTTGGTTCCGCACAAAGCCGACCACTCTGATCTTCAAGAGGACCAATTTTATCCCTTACAATACTTTTGCTCTTAATATACTTGTAAAAGCTCTTTGGATTATCTTTCACTTTGACTGCCAAGGCAACCTCATGTCTTCTTTTTGCCCTCCTGATTTCTTTCTTAAGTATTTTCTTGCACTTCTTATACTCCTCAAGCACCTGATTTACCCCGTTTCCTATACATTTCATACAACTCCCTCTTCTTCTTTATCAGAGTTGCAATATCCCTTGAGAACCAAGGTTCCTTATTCCTATTCAATTTGCCTTTAATCCTGACAGGAACATACAAACTCTGCACTCTCAAAATTTCCCCTTTGAAGGCTTCCCACCTACCAATCACATCTTTGCCAGAGAACAACCTGTCCCAATCCACGCTTTTTAGATCCTTTCTCATTTCTTCAAATTTGGCCTTCTTCCAGTTCAGAAACTCAACCCTAGGACCAGATCTATCCTTGTCCATGATCAAATTGAAACTAATGGTGTTATGATCACTGGAACCAAAGTGCTCCCCTACACAGACTTCTGTCACTTGCCCTAATTCGTTTCCTAACAGGAGATCCAATATTGCATCCCCTCTAGTTGGTCCCTCTATATACTGATTTAGAAAACTTTCCTGAACACATTTTACAAACTCTAAACCATCTAGACCCCTAACAGTATGGGAGTCCCAATCAATGTATGGAAAATTAAAATCCCCTACCACCACAACTTTATGTTTCCTGCAGTTGCCTGCTATCTCTCTGCAGATTTGCTCTTCCAAGTCTCATTGACTATTGGGTGGTCTGTAATACAATTGCACTAATGTGGCCATACCTTTCCTGTTTCTCAGCTCCACCCATAAGGACTCAGTAGACAAGCCCTCTAATCTGTCCTGCCTGAGCACTGCTGTAATATTTTCCCTAACAAGCAATACTACTCCCCCACCTTTCATTCCTCTGCCTCGATCACATCTGACACATCAGAACCCTGGAATATTAAGCTGCCAGTCCTGCCCCTCCTGTAGCCAAGTTTCACTAATTGCTACAACATCATAATTCCACGTGTCAATCCACGCCTCAACTATCTGCCTTCCCCGCAATACTCCTAGCATTGAAATATATACACCTCAGAAGATTTTTACCACCACTCACAACCTTTCTATCAGCGGATTTGCTTAAACTTTCAATATCATTTATTTTCACCCCAGTCACACTGTCAGCTCTGGCACTCTGGTTCCCAGCCCCCTGCAAATCTAGTTTAAAGCCTCCTCAATAGCACTAACAAACCTCCCTGAAAGGATATTGGTCCCCCTGTAGTTCAAGTGTAACCCGTCTCTCTTGTACAGGTCCCACCTGCCCCAGAAGAGGTCCCAATGATCCTGAAATCTGAAACCCTGCCCCCTACACCAGTTCCTCAGCCACTTGTTCCTCCTCCAGAGCATCCTATTCCTACCCTCACTGACACCTAGCACAGGTAGCAATCCTGAGATTATCACCCTTGAGGTCCTGCCTTTCAACTTCCTACCAAGCTCTCTATACTCACTGTCCAGGACCTCTTCACTCTTCCTTGCTATGTCATTTGTATTACAAAATTATTTTGTAAGTTTGATAATATAACTTATAAATTGTCAGTCTTGCTGCAAAATTTCGATCTAGAAATCAGGAAGATGGCCAAGATCTGTCAAACCCTGCAAAGCAAAGGGTCAGCATCTTTGGAGGAACAAAGAAAATTAACAAGAATGGAAAGAATATATGACATTATATTATGATTCGTAGGCTAACATTTTGCCAACAAATTTATCATTTATAAATCACATTATAAAATGGAATGGAATTGTTTTGTAATCCAAACAAATCACCTTTTCCAAAGGCCAAGTAAAACTTATGTCAATTCATTATGAACTGGCTGATACTAAATCATGTTTTTAGAACTTTATTTTACTTAACCATCCTTTCGTTACTAATCAACATTAATTTCTCAGTTTTGTTGCCATTGCAACAATTAAAAAAAAGCTAAGAAAACACAGAAAAATGAGGAGAATATATAGTTACAACTTGATTGGCAATCAAAACACTTTGAAAGCCAGTTATTGCAGCTTTGTGCAAAGCCATTCTGAATTAGCCAGGCTCAAGCTACATTGTGGAGCAAGACTCCAATAATCTGGCACCTGGCACTTTGGTTGTGGCAGAAAGGAAGATTTTCTGGACTAATTAGATATTCCTCAAAATAATACACTCAGACACTTAAAATTCGCTCTTTGTTTTAGATATTACATTGTATGATGGTAAATTTGCCAGAGAAACTGACGTTTAAAGGAGGCAGATAGACTGGAGTGCTAGTCTCTTAAAGGGAATGTGAGAACCAGGGCTCCTCCATGTAGAAGGGAGAGCAGGATCAGTTTAAAAGGAGCACAGGAACCCCAGTGTTTTAAAAGAAGCACAAGAATGGTGGCCCTGCTGAGTTGAGGAAGCTTTGGAGCAAGGGCCTTTACCACCTAGATGCTAAACGATCAGAATTTCCAAGCAATCAGATAATGAATCTTTGATCACCTCAACTAGGTAAATGCGAATAAAAAAATCAGATGAAGAAACCTGTTCTGTATGAACTGGAATTATCCACTTTCAGATATTGTGGTATTGATTCATATTTGGATACCAGACAGAAGTATCCAAGAGTGATGGTGAAATACCAGCAGGGAACAGCCATACATTGACTTATACATTAACACCATATCATAGCAGTCACAATCAAGTTATTAGCTTCAGTGGACCTTTTGTTAACGAGTCAGCATGTTAACTAGCATTTCTATGTACAGATACAGAACATATATTTGGAACAGGGATGAGAAATGCTACAGAAATGTTATCCCATAAGTACAATAGCAGCCTTTCCATTGCTTAGATGTTCATCACCAATAAATTTAAAATAACTGGACCAAGGGCTGGTATTTTACTGCTGATGAGTGTGTGTGCAAAAAGATCCATAGCCGGACAGTGTTTGAGCTGGCGATAGCACACTGCAATCTCCAAATATTAGTTTAATATTGAGGTAAAAATTAGAAGAGGCAGATCTTTTCCACTTTCTGCCCAGTAATGTCTCCTAGGATCCACATTGTGATCTGTCAATTCAAAGTAGATAGTTAATAAACTTCTACTTTTGTGATTTGTATGACTATTTCTGGCGATAGAATTACTACCAGCAATAACTGATGCCTCCTGTTAGGCTTTTATTAGGTCCATACTGTGCAAGTATTTTATCTATAATTACTCTAAAACTTATACTTGGTATTAGATGAGGGTAATCTGAACATTTCATGTTCCAAATATGCAGACTCACCTGGCTTCTCTTCCAGGAGAGCACAGCCTGTGAAGTCACAGGCATGGATGCATTTTCATGTTTTTATTTTTGTAAACTGCTTTTGGCCATTTGTCAATGAAATTGGAAATCAAGTGATGCAGGACATTCAGAAATAACATTTGAAATTTTGGCAAATCTGAACATTTTAGGAGGTGCATGAAGATAGTCTCATAAAGGAAGCTTCTGCTCCTGCTTGGAAATACAAAATTGAACTGATTTTCCTCAGAGAGATGCGAGGGTTTCTTTTTATATGAGCCACGTTCTTTGAGGTTTTCCTCTGTTTGTCCTTAACGATTGTGTGCAACCCTTTAAATTTATTTCACTTTGTAGCACAATATAACTATTACACCATTTTGGTTGATATGCAGTTTAATCTGGACAAATGTGAAGTGTTAGAAGGTCAAATGAAAGGAGAAAGTATGTAATTAATGATAGACCCTTGAACAGGGATCGCAGGGTCCAGGTCCATAGTTCTCTGAAAGTGACTATGTAAGTGGATAAGGTGGTAAAAAGGTGTATGGCATTCATGCATATAAGAGTAGATATATAGAAAGATAGCTACTTTTTTAATCCCAAAGAAAATTACAAGCATTAGAAGTGCACAGATATACAAAAATACAAATATCAGAAAAGATGTAAGAAAGAATAAAAAAATAAGTTACCTCCAACAGTCTAACAGGAGAGGGTCATTACTTCTTTAGCTATAGGTTAACTCATTATAGGTTAAGTCACTATAGGTTAACTCACTCCTAATGGCCAAGGGTAAGAATTACCTCAAGTAGCGCTCTTTGGAGCAACACAGTTGTATTTGCCTATTACTGAGTTCAGCCAAGACTCCTTTGTTCAGGCAAGGTGTCATGCAGAGGATGAGAAACGTTGTCCAGAATTGCCAGTAAGGAAGTCATCTGCATGTATAAAACTTTATTCAGAACACACTTGGAGTTTATGTGCCGTTCTGGTCATCCAATTATAGTAGGGATATGGAGAAGGTGCAGAAGAGGTTTATCGGGATGCTGTCTGGATTTGCAGGTATAAACTATAAGAAAATGTTGAACAGACTTGGGATTTTCTCCCTACATTGTTAGTGTATGTGATAGTGTCGCTTAGAAACTCCGTAGCTGCAAGAGTGGTGAGTCTGCTTGAACACCCACCTGAACACACTAAATACCAATTGCTGAAAATTCGCCTTTTACAGACTTTTGGACTATGGGAATCTGATCGTGCCAAACAGTTGCTCTCCTTACCCAGCCTCAGCAATGCTAAGCCTTTTGAGCTATTGGACCACTTGCTGTCGCTCCTTGGAAATCACTATCCTTGTTTTATTTTTAAAGAACTCTTCATGCAGCAATTGCCTGATCAAGTTTGCATAGCCATTGCTAATGCACCCATGAAGGACTACAGGGAGCTTGCTAAAATGGCTGACAGTCTACACTCAGCTGGGCAGTGTTACACCATTCCTCCTTCTTTCTCTACCTCAATAAGCCTGGTCAGCAAGGCCCCCAACATAAGGATGCCCACGGCTGCAAAACAGATGACGCCGGGCCTGTGCTTTTATCACCCTCACTTTAGTATGAACACTAGGAAGTGCCAGCTGCCCTGCAGCTTTGACAATGCCAGCACATCGAGACATCAGAGGTCTGTGATCACCATGGATTCCAGCTGCCAGAATCATCTACGGTTCATTACAGACACCCTTTCAGGTCGACTTTTCCTGTGTGACACGGGTGCTCAAGTGAGTGTGCAGCCAGCATTGCCTATTGATGAGAAGGAAAGAGCAACAAAACCTCACTGGAGGCTGCCAATGACTGCATGATCCAGACTTACAGGCTTCGACAGGTGACACTCTGCTTCAGTGGGCGACGTTACACATGGGATTTCATCCTGGCTAAAGTAGTTGGACCTGTGCTCAGTGCAGATTTCCTGAGTGTCCAAGGACCATTGAGAACTGCTGGCTTGTGAAAGTCAAGCACTTTGGGTTGTTACCCTGCTCCCTCAGCAAGTTCCCCTCAATGACTCTGTCAAGTGCATACGCCACCATTGAAACTCTCCATAGTCCTTCAGGGATGCTTTAGCAGGGGCTATGCAAACTTGATCAGGCATTTGCTGCATGAAGAGTTATTAAAAAATGAGTTTACTTGACTGCTGGACAAATTTCCAGACCTCACCAAGCCCACTTTCTCCACTACAGTCACAAAACATGGGGTCGAGTCCCACATTTCCACTACTGGCCCGACAGTCCATGCTTGTGAGGAGAGACTGGATCCATAAAAGCTGGCAACCATGAAGGCCAAGTGTGCTAACATGGAAAGACTCAGAACTACACGCCACTTGAATAGTCCCTGGGCTTCACCTCTCCATATGGTCCCCAAGTCCGATGGTGGTTGCTACCCATGTGGTGATTAGATAGACCAGCAGCCCTGATCATTACCCAGTCCCACACATTCAAGACTTTTCTGCACAGTTAGCTGGGAAGTTAATTTTTTCTGAAGTCTATCTAGTTAGGGGCTACCATCAGGTGACTGTGTACTTGGAGGACATTCTCAAAACAACTGTGTTAACCTGTTTGGCCTTTTTGAGATTCTGTGCATACAGTTTGGACTGAAAAATCCAGCACAGACTTTCCAATGTCTGATGGACTCTGTATTAAAAGATTTAGATTTTCTTTTTGTTTACCTGGGTGCTATACTTGTCACCAGTGCGTCCAAATCCGAACACATTTCTCACCTCTGAACCCTTTTCAAGCCCTTATGCCAATACAGGTTGATTATTAACCCTGCTAAATGCCAGCTTGGGTTATCAACCATAGAAACATAGAAACATAGAAAATAGGTGCAGGAGTAGGCCGTTCGGCCCTTCAAGCCTGCACCGCCATTTATTATGATCATGGCTGATCATCCAACTCAGAACCCCACCCCAGCCTTCCCTCCATACCCCCTGACCCCTGTAGCCACAAGGGCCATATCTAACTCCTTCTTAAATATAGCCAATGAACTGGCCTCAACTGTTCCCTGTGGCTGAGAATTCCACAGATTCACCACTCTCTGTGTGAAGAAGTTTTTCCTAATCTCGATCCTAAAAGGCTTCCCCTCTATCCTCAAACTGTGGCCCCTCGTTCTGGACTTCCCCAACGTCGGGAACAATCTTCCTGCATCCAGCCTGTCCAATCCCTTTAGGATTTTATACGTTTCAATCAGATCCCCCCTCAATCTTCTAAATTCCAACGAGTACAAGCCCAGTTCATCCAGTCTTTCTTCATATGAAAGTCCTGCCATTCCAGGAATCAATCTGGTGAACCTTCTTTGTACTCCCTCTATGGCAAGGATGTCTTTCCTCAGATTAGGGGACCAAAACTGCACACAATACTCCAGGTGTGGTCTCACCAAGGCCTTGTACAACTGCAGTAGTACCTCCCTGTTCCTGTACTCGAATCCTCTCGCTATAAATGCCAGCATACCATTCGCCTTTTTCACCGCCTGCTGTACCTGCATGCCCACTTTCAATGACTGGTGTATAATGACACCCAGGTCTCATTGCACCTCCCCTTTTCCTAATCGGCCACCATTCAGATAATAATCTGTTTTCCTATTTTTGCCACCAAAGTGGATAACTTCACATTTATCCACATTAAATTGCATCTGCCATGAATTTGCCCACTCACCCAACCTATCCAAGTCACCCTGCATCCTCTTAGCATCCTCCTCACAGCTAACACTGCCACCCAGCTTCTTGTCATCTGCAAACTTGGAGATGCTGCATTCAATTCCCTCATCCAAGTCATTAATATATATTGTAAACAACTGGGGTCCCAGCACTGAGCCTTGCGGTACCCCACTAGTCACCGTCTGCCATTCTGAAAAGGTCCCGTTTATTCCCACTCTTTGCTTCCTGTCTGCTAACCAGTTCTCCACCCACACCAATACCTTACCCCCAATACCGTGTGCTTTAAGTTTGCACACTAATCTCCCGTGTGGGACCTTGTCAAAAGCCTTTTGACAATCCAAATATACCACATCCACTGGTTCTCCCCTATCCACTCTACTAGTTACATCCTCAAAAAATTCTATGAGATTCGTCAGACATGATTTTCCTTTCACAAATCCATGCTGACTTTGTCCGATGATTTCACCGCTTTCCAAATGTGCTGTTATCACATCCTTGATAACTGACTCCAGCAGTTTCCCCACCACCGACGTTAGGCTAACCGGTCTATAATTCCCCGGTTTCTCTCTCCCTCCTTTTTTAAAAAGTGGGGTTACATTAGCCACCCTCCAATCCTCAGGAACTAGTCCAGAATCTAAAGAGTTTTGAAAAATTATCACTAATGCATCCACTATTTCTTGGGCTACTTCCTTAAGCACTCTAGGATGCAGACCATCTGGCCCTGGGGATTTATCTGCCTTCAATCCCTTCAATTTACCTAACACCACTTCCATACTAACATGTATTTCGCTCAGTGCCTCCATCTCACTGGACCCTCTGTCCCCTACTATTTCTGGAAGATTATTTATGTCCTCCTTAGTGAAGACAGAACCAAAGTAATTATTCAATTGGTCTGCCATGTCCTTGCTCTCCATAATCAATTCACCTGTTTCTGTCTGCAGGGGACCTACATTTGTCTTTACCAGTCTTTTCCTTTTTACATATCTATAAAAGCTTTTACAGTCCGTTTTTATGTTCTCTGCCAGTTTTCTCTCATAATCTTTTTTCCCCTTCCTAATTAAGCCCTTTGTCCTCCTCTGCTGAACTCTGAATTTCTCCCAGTCCCCAGGTGAGCCACTTTCTCTGGCTAATTTGTATGCTTCTTCTTTGGAATTGATACTATCCCTAATTTCTCTTGTCAGCCACGGGTGCACTACCTTCCTTGATTTATTCTTTTGCCAAACTGGGATGAACAATTGTTGTAGTTCATCCATGCAACCTTTAAATGCTTGCCATTGCATATCCACCGTCAATCCTTTAAGTGTCATTTGCCAGTCTATCTTAGCTAATTCACGTCTCATACCTTCAAAGTTACCCCTCTTTAAGTTCAGAACCTTTGTTTCCGAATTAACTATGTCACTCTCCATCTTAATGAAGAATTCCACCATATTATGGTCACTCTTACCCAAGGGGCCTCTCACGACAAGATTGCTAATTAACCCTTCCTCATTGCTCAAAACCCAGTCCAGAATAGCCTGCTCTCTAGTTGGTTCCTTGACATGTTGGTTCAAAAAACCATCCCGCATACATTCCAAGAAATCCTCTTCCTCAGCACCTTTACCAATTTGGTTCACCCAATCTACATGTAGATTGAAGTCACCCATTATAACTGCTGTTCCTTTATTGCACACATTTCTAATTTCCTGTTTAATACCATCTCCGACCTCACTACTACTGTTGGGCCATTGCATCTCCGCAGAAGGTGTGAAACCCCTCCCATCAAAAGTAGCCACTATTATGGATTTTCCACTGCCCCGCACAATGAAAAAACTACAGGAGTTTTTAGGCTTGGTAACTTTCTATTACTGCTTAATTCTGTGACCCGCAAAACGTATGCTTCTCCTGTATAACATACTAAAAGGCAATATCCCTAATCGCGTGCTTAGCTGGCCGGACTTGTGAGGAGTGCCAGTGGGCAAAAATTAACCATCATATTCAGCATTGGCAGCTTTTGAGGTTCCTGAGTGGTTTGACCATGTCAATGTGAACCTTGTTGGTCCTCTTCCTCCCCCCACAGTTTCACATACCTCCTGATCATAGTAGGCCATACCACCAGGTGGCCAGAGGTCATCCCTCAAGCATCAAAGGTGGCTGTAGATGTGGCTCGGGCATTCATCAGCACCTGGGTTCCTCTGTTTGGCACCCCATCTGATATTTCCTATGACCGTGGCCACCAATTCATATTAGACCTGCAATGGCCCACAACCTTAGCATTAGGCTACATCATACCATGGTGCATCACTTCAACATGAGGAAATCTGCAGATGCTGGAATTTCAAGTAAAACACACAAAAAATGCTGGTGAATGCAGCAGGCCAGGCAGCATCTTTAGGAAGAGGTACAGTTGACATTTCAGGCCGAGACCCTTCGTCAGGACTAACAAAGGGTCTGACGAAGGGTCTCGGGCCGAAACATCAACTGTAACTCTTCCTATAGATGCTGTCTGGCCTGCTGCGTTCACCAGCATTTTTTGATTGTGTATCCCCTGCAGTCCAATGGCCTATATGAGTGGTTTCACTGCTCCTTAAAGGCTGCTCTGACAGGCGAGTGTTAGCATGATCGAACCCCAGGGTGCTGGGGCTCAGAACTGGTCCAAATGAGGACCTGCAGTCATCCATGTTGGAGTTTATGTATGGGCAGCCATTACAAGTGCTAGGTGATTTCATTCATGACAGGACTTCTGCCTGGACATCATCTCAACAGTTTCCACTCTCCTCATTAAATTCAATTCCTCTTCACCCATTTGTACCTCCCAACATCGCATGCAACACTCTTGGGTTCCTGCTGACTTACATACCGCCTCATTTACTTTCATCCACCATGATGCTAACCAGCATCCCCTCAGGCCCCCTTACAATGGCCTGTTCTGTGTTTTGAAACAGGAAGAAGACTTTTGTCATAGTTAGGAGGGGTAAACCTGAACATGTTTCAGTAGATTACCTTAAGCTGGCCCACCAAGATTTGGAGTATTCCACTGCCATGACCCTGGCATCAGGACGTGACCATGAGTGTGTAAACACATCTCTGGACAAGCCAAAGACACCTGCTGGTCCTCCACCCATGGAACACAGGACCCGAGACTGAGCTTCCGACAGGCTTACAATGCCGGTTTCAGTGAGTCCTGGGGGGGGGGGGGGGCGCACACTGTATAGGGCAACTTAACTGGGAGAAAAGTACTTCATTCACAAGCACTGACATTGAGTTGGGGTTTCACTTTAAGAGGCTGGTCTGACATGATGTTAGTATGTAAAGAGGTTTTAGCATGCTTGTGGGCAGGTTTTGGAGTTCAATAAAATGTGTTATGAGTTTCATTAAACATAAAATGTCTTACTTCAAAAGGTTTCAAAGGTACATTTAATGTCAGAGAAACATATACAATTTTCATCCCAAAATACTTTTTCTTCACAAACAGAGGAATGCCCCCAAAGAATGAGTTAAATGTTAGAACCCCATAGCCCCTTCCCAGCTCCCCCATCCCACGTGTAAGCAACAGCAAGCAATGATCCTCCCTCCCCTCACTGGAAAAAAAAAGCATTGGCACCCACCACCAAGCACTCAAGCATGCAGCAAAGCATCAGCAAGGACACAAACTCGCAGTGCTCCAAAGACTACTTGTTCACCTGGTATTCAATATAGCACAGGCTCGCTCTCTCTCTCTCTCTCTCCCCCCTCTCCCTCTCCCTCATAAGGGAGAAAGGGATGTCTCCGTTTCACAGCAAGGGGCAGACATAACAAACAACTCACTGATTTACAATGTTAAAAGTCTGCTGTGTCACTTTTTCCGAGCTCTATGCCCAAAGAACTCAGGTCTCTGGGCACACAGCCAGCAGTCAGCTTGCTGCATTTGATCTTCTGTCTCTCACGACACACTGCTTCCCTGTAGAGGCACCAACCACGAGTCCGCCCGTTTCCAGAGCCACGAGATCCCAGAACTCCAAAGACAAACTAATCTCGTAGACTGCATCCTTGGCATATCAAATAACAGCTAGTCATGAGACCCTGAGAGTGGGTCCCATTCCTGAAGTCAGCATATAACTCCAGGTCAGGGGCTTCAAAAGAACCCTGAAAGGGGAAGGAAAAAAAAAAGAAGAAATTAAAGATAGAAACAAACAAGAAAAACTCCGCAGGTGCTGGAAATCGAAGCAACACACAAAATACTGCAGGAACTCATCAGGCCAGGTAGCATCTATGGAAAAGAGTAAGCTGTCAATGTTTCAGGCTGAGACCCTTCATCAGGACATCTCACTTCATTTTATTTGCAAAAACCAACATTATCAATTTTTATGCAAGAATAATAATCCCAACTCCTATGCATGGAAGTAGGATATAGTGACAGGAATTTGTTGAATCTCTTTGGAATTCCATTTTTTTTTATGTTCCTGTGGTCCTTCAATCTGCCTATTTTTGTAAAAACTCTTCTTGCTCTTGTGAAGAATCCAAAATATCACAATGCTGTCAAAATCTCAAACCCTGATCCCATCACTGGTAAATTTCTTTTGCTAAAATCTCCATCTACAATCCTCTGATGCAGCTTAATAGTATCCTTATTCCTAAGCCATGGGCAGGATGAGAGTTTAACTTCAGCAGAGATTCTTAGTTATCCTTTGACGTGGTTGGTGGTAGAATGCAGAAAAGTAGCACAGTTGGTCCCTGTGACATTTCTCTAGAGTTCCCATGACACCACTCTCAATGTTACAGTGGATGAGCAGAAGGACTTCCTCAGAACTTCATCTACCATGGCATAGAATCTCAGTCTAACTAGTTCCATGTGTATTCACCAGGTCATGTCCACTAAACAGTTCCATGTGTTACATCTTGCATCCCTGCTTGTCACAATAGGGTGCTGGAAACAGACCCAAATGCAGGACACAGACACTGAAGTACAAGGACCAGGACTTGACTAGAGCAGGGACGTGACAGGATTCAGGCAAGGAGCTGGGACAAGAACACAGACTTGGGCTAGAAAAACAGGACCTGGACTAGGAGACAAGGCTTGGATTCTGAGCTTGAGACTGGACAAGGACCCAGAACCTGGGTCTTGCCTCAGGCTCAGACCCCAGAACCAGGCAAGGACATGACATGGCTTGAGGTCTTCAGGTCTTGGAGCTTGGCTGCGGGACCCTCGGGATCTTGGAGCTTGGCTGCGGGATCTTCATCTTGAAATGCAGAGGCTGATAACTCAGAGGCTGGAGCTGAGAGACAGACTAGGAACTGAACATCAACATAGAGCCAGGACTTGCCCTTTGACAAGCCAGGACTCATCTTTAACACAACACTAACATGAGACAGGACAGAACATAGATATAGAGCTGGGACTTACCCTAAGACAAACCAGGACTCAACTTCTCCACACCAAGGTGGGACAGGTCCACCTGTTGGGTAACAGCAGGACACCCTGACTTACCCCACAGAGGCAAGGACAAGAAGAAACAAACACCAAAGAACTACAGACAGTTCCAACTCTGTTCCAGGGTAGCTCCAAGTCTCAGTTCAGCCAGCAACCTCAGCTGGCTATGGAAACAGCCAGATCCCTACCTAGCTTGGAGTGGCTGGCAGCCACTCAGCTGGCCCAGGAAACAGCCAAATCCATACCACAAAGACAGCTCCAAACTACTGACAGCAAGGCTCCATGAGGGGATGGTTCCCCAACACAGCCTAAAGATGGCAATTGGCTGCTCTAATCTTCTACCAGCAGGTTACTCCAAGAGGGGACTGACAAAACAAACCAGCAACCCACACTCAATCCCAAGGCTACTTATATTGCAAGCCCAAAAATGGGAATCAGGTGCCTTTGATTTAGTCAAACAAGGGACAGCTGGAAGACCCGGAGTCCTGAGTCCATGGACCGGACCATGAACCGGAATGCAGACTTCACAGACCGGACCATGACACTGCTATCTTCAGTTTTACAACTGATAAGACATGTGCAAATAAATAAGTTTACAGGTATATTATATAAACAGTTTTCGCAATTGGAAATCTCTAAAGTCCTACTGTATATGTCAGAATCCTGTGAATATAATATTCGTTAATTTATTGTGCTTTTATTATACAGTGATGCTCAAGTTCAAAGCAAATTTTATTACCAGAGTACATATATATCATCACATATAACCCTGACATTCATTTTCCTGTGGGCATACTCAGCAAATCTATAGAAGAGTAAGTATAGCAGGATCAATGAAAGACCAAGTCAGGAGCACAAGACAATAAACTGTGTAAATGCAAATATAAATAAATCGCAATGAATAACGAGAACATAAAATTACAAGATAAAGAGTCCTTAAACTGAGATCGTTGGTTGTGGGAACATCTCAAAGGATGGGCGAGTGAGTGTAGTTATCTCTGTCAAGAGCCTGATGTTTGAGGGGTAGTAACTGTTCATGAACCTGGTGATGTGAGTCCTGAAGCTCTTGTACCTTCTACTTGATGGCAACAGTGAGAAAAAAGCATGGCCTGGGTGGTGAGGATCTCTGATGACGGATGCTGCTTTCCCACTACAGCATTTCACATAGATGTGCTCAATGGTTGGGAGGGCTTTACTCATGATGTACTGGGCCGAATCCACTACCTTTCATAGGATTTTCCATTCAAATACATTGGTGTTTCCATAGCTGGCTGTGATGCAGCCAGTCAATACATCTATAGAAGTTTGTCAAAGTTTTTCATGTTATGCCAAATCTTCACAGACTCCTAAGGAAGTAGAGGCGCTATCGTGCTTTCTTCTCAATTGCATTTACACGCTGGGCCCAGGACAGGTCCTCCTAAATAGTAACAACCAGGAATTCAAAGTTGCTGACCCTCTCCTCCTCTGATGAGGACTGGCTCACGTTTCTCTGGTTTCCCTCTCCCGAAGTCAACAATCAGTTCCTTTGTCTTGCTGACATTGGGAGAGAGGTTTTAGTTAAGACACCACTCAGCCAAGTTTTCAGCCTCCCTCCTGTATGCTGTATGCCTGATGTCTGAGCTGTTTCAACTTTTTCAGCTGCTTTAAAACAGAATTTGTTCTGGCTCAACATCACTTCCTCTTATATTTTCCTGGCTCAAAAGTGTTAGATATCTACAAGCAACTAATATACACTCAGTGGCTACTTTATTAGGTACACCTGCCAGTTAATGCAAGATCTAATCAGTCAATCATGCGGCAGCAACTCAATGCATCAAAACATGCAGACGTGGTCAAGAGCCCCAGTTATTGTTCAAACCAAATTTCAGAATGGGGGACAGTAATGTGACCTAGGTGATTTTGATCGTGGAATGATTGTTGGTGCCAGACAGAGTGGTTTGAGTACCTCAGAAACTGTTGATTTCTTAGGATTTTCATGCAGACAGAGTTCACAGAGAAAAATGCAAAAAACAAAAAGAAAAATCCAGTGAGCAGCAGTTCTGTTTGCAAAAATGTTTTGTTAATTAGAGAGACAAGTGGAAAATTGCCAGACTGGCTCTACTGACAGGAATGCAACAGTAACTCATATAACTACATATTACCACTGTAGGCAGAAGAGAATTTCTGAATACATAACACTTCAAACCTTGAAATGGATGAGCTACGGCAGCAAAATAACTTTAACCGCTCACTTTGGCAGTCTCAGGTACACACCTGCTTCAAGCAGGCTTCAATTATATTGGTGCTGAAGAAGAACACGGTAACCTGCCTCAGTGACTATCATCCAGTAGCATTTATATCCATGGTGATTAAGTGTTTTGAGAGGTTGGTGATGAAACATAAAATACTAATCAACTAATTTTAAGTACTGCAGATTTTTAAAATGATTCTTCATGTCATTAGTTGTACATTCTGAGGAAGAACAAGGTTTTTAAAAGGAATTTACTGGTTAGAAGGAATGTGTTAGATGAGTAAACATTAATCACAAATACCACCCATTAGGCTCAAAGCAACACCATGGAGTTGTGTGAACTTGCCTTATTAGAGGTTTTCTGAAATGGTCAAACTATGAAATGGCATAAGGTTATGAGAAAATCCATGCAATTGGGAAAGTTTCCTGGAATATATCCCATTATAAAATACTGTTGGGAATTCTTCAGTGATTAGTTGGAAGTTAGTAAAATTTTTTCAATTGTTGTTGGAACCTAAATGAAATTTCACAAATTATGACAGTTTTGGCTTGATAAAGTGCCACAATGAAAGCTGTTGTTCATAAAGGTACAAGAGTTTTAAATTTATTTAAGAATTTCAAAATTCTCAGTTGCATGCAGCGAACAATTTCTTAAGGTCATGTGTAAAATGGTCCCCAATTACGCTTGCATCTGGAATGTGAAACGTGACAGAACTCTGCTACAAAAAACACAATTTAGACATGACATGGAGCTTTTTAAACTTCTAAGCCACCTTGGCAACGTTTGTTATGAAGGTCAATTTTATGCAGATTTCCATTAAAATGAATTAATATTATCAACAATTATGTTTTAATTAAAGTATTTTTATCCAAAGTTCTTTATTATTTCCACAAGGTTTTCCTTCCCAAAGGTTACAATTGGATAAAAGGATGTTAGTGACCAATTTAATGCTTTCTGACATCACAGACAAACGTTTATTGATTCCAATTTATGGGTCTCTAGAAAAGATACAAAAGACATCGCCATATAATATTGGGGAAAATGAATACAGGGTACATGCATTCATTTTCTTTCATCTTTGGCACACTATCATGCATCAATGGTGATAGAAAATGCACCACCATATTCTACCAATTGTAAGAAATTAATCACCATCATTCTGGCGATAAAGAGCACATTATCATAAGTAGCTTGGCACACAGTGTTGTCTGTGTGTACATTCTGTGACCAAAACAACACCAATTTTAAGTAATTATTATCCTTGAATGCCACTTTACCTCTGTGAAAATTTGTTCCAATGATGATTAACCATAGTTATACTGATCAGACGTTGGATTTTATTCCTTTTGCACCATGATCTACAGCAATTATTCCCAAGGGGTCTACTCCTGCCCTGTAGATTAGAAGCAGACAATCTTGCAGTGGAGCCAAATGACATAGAAATGATACAAATTGTGGTAGGTAGGTGATATTTTCTACCTAGTCTTAACTCTGGTGGAAATTTCAGTAATTACAAAAAAATCAAGTAACCAGTATTTGTGTCATTCTGCTTTATTTACCTGGATAATATCATTAATTGACAGCAAAGGAATGAGGTAAATGTGGTCTTGCATCAAGCTTTGAAGTACTGGGACACTGCCATTTCACAAGACACATGCTGACTGTAATGAAATGTCAGGTCCTGAAGGAATCCCTCCTTTAATGATCAATGATGTTAGCCCATGTTGAATAAGCTATTGTGATTCATTAGTTCTAAATTTTGTATGCGTCAGTCAATTTACCACAAGGGCAAATAAAGATCAAGAAAAAATTGGCTGTTGGATGTATCTGCCTGTCAGATGACACATGAGGTTCACAGAGAGCCAAGACCAGGATTTTTCAAAGGGAGTTTCAAGGCTTATATGATTACAGTTTAGTTATATTGTGGCGATGTGCTACACACAGTGCCAGAATAACCACACGGAGTCGGTGAGTTGGAGTTGCGATGAAAGAGGTTTATTCAAACTTCGCGGCCCGCTTTAAAGCCTTCCCATTCCCGCCCTTTTTGCTGCCCGCCCTCTGCCTGTGCGCGCTGTTTCGTGAGCCGGTTCGTGGGTGTCAGAAAGTGGGTCGCCACATAACCCCCCCCCCCCAGAACCGGCGATACCTCCCCCAATGTCCACAGTCTGGATCGGCCTCTGTTTGGGAGGTCTGCCCCTGCACCACGGTGCCTGAGCCTGGACCGGTTGCGCCAAGTCCACATGGGCCGGTTTGAGTCGGTCCACCGTGAAAACTTCCTCTCTCCCCCCAATGTCCAGCACGAACGTGGACCCGTTGTTGCTGATCACCTTAAACGGCCCCTCGTAGGGCCGCTGTAGCGGTGCCCGGTGTCCGCCCCGTTGTACAAAAAGAAACTTACAGTTCTGCAGGTCTTTGGGTACTCAGGTCGGGCTCTGTCCGTGCTGTGAAGTGGGTATGGGGGCCAGGTTACCGAGCCTCTCCCGTAGTCTGTCCAGGACTGCTGTGGGTTCTTCCTCTTGCCCCCTTGGGGCCGGTATGAACTCTCCTGGGACGACCAGGGGCGCGCCGTACACCAACTTGGCCGACGAGGTGTGTAGATCCTCTTTGGGCGCCGTGCGGATTCCGAGCAGGACCCAGGGAAGTTCGTCCACCCAGTTAGGCCCCTCCAGGCGGGCCATGAGAGCCGATTTCAGGTGACGGTGGAAGCGCTCCACTAGTCCGTTCGACTGTGGGTGGTAGGCAGTTGTGTGGTGTAGCTGTGTTCCTAAAAGTCTGGCCATAGCCGACCACAGGCTGGAGGTGAACTGGGCACCCCTGTCGGAGGTAATGTGGGCCGGTACCCCAAAGCGTGCTACCCAGGTTGCGATCAGTGCTCGGGCGCAGGATTCGGAGGTGGTGTCGCTGAGCGGGACTGCCTCTGGCCATCTGGTGAACCGGTCTATCATAGTTAGGAGATACCGCGCTCCTCGTGACACTGGCAGGGGCCCCACGATATCCACATGGATGTGGTCGAACCTCCGGCGGGTGGGTTCGAACCGCTGCGGTGGAGCCTTGGTGTGTCACTGCACCTTGGCCGTTTGGCACTGCATGCACGTTTTGACCCATTCACTGACCTGTTTACGAAGCCCATGCCACACAAACCTGTTGGAGACCAGCCGGACAGTTGTCCTGATGGAGGGGTGCGCTAAGTTGTGAATGGATTCGAACACCCGCCGGTGCCAGGCTGCTGGAACGACGGGGGGGGGGGGGGGTTGGCCGGTAGCTACGTCACATAGTAGGGTCCTCTCACCTGGGCCTACGGGGAGGTCTTGGAGCTGCAAACCGGAGACTGCAGTCCTGTAACTGGGGATCTCAGCGTCTGCCTGCTGTGCCTCTGCCAGCGCTGCATAGTCCACCCCCTGGGACAGGGCCTGTATGGTAGGTCTGGAAAGTGCGTCTGCCACGACGTTGTTCTTTCCAGAGACATGCCAGATGTCCGTCGTGTACTCAGAGATGTAGGACAGATGTCGCTGCTGGCGGGACGACCAGGGGTCGGACACCTTAGTGAACGCAAAGGTAAGCGGTTTGTGGTCTGTGAACGCGGTGAAGGGCCTACCTTCTAAGAAGTACCTGAAATGCCGGATTGCCAGGTATAGTGCCAATAGCTCCCGGTCGAAAGCACTGTATTTGAGTTCGGGTGGTCGTAGGTGTTTGCTGAAGAACGCCAGGGGTTGCCAGCGACCCTCGATGAGTTGTTCCAGCACTCCACCGACTGCTGTGTTGGATGCGTCCACTGTGAGGGTAGTAGGCACGTCCGTTCTGGGGTGCACTAGCATCGCGGCGTTTGCCAAGGCTTCTTTGGTTTTAACGAAAGCGGTTGCGGCCTCTTCGTTCCAGGTAATGTCCTTGCCCTTACCCGACATTAGAGTGAACAAGGGGCGCATGGTTCGGGCTGCTGAGGGGAGGAAACGGTGGTAGAAATTCACCATACCCACGAATTCCTGCAAGCCTTTGATTGTGTTGGGTCGGGGGAAGTGGCGGACCGCGTCTACCTTGGCGGGCAGCAGGGTTGCCCCGTCTTTAGTAATCCTGTGGCCCAGGAAGTCGATGGTGTCGAGTCCGAACTGGCATTTGGCTGGATTGATTGTAAGGCCGAATTCACTCAGGCGGGAGTAGAGCTGGCGGAGGTGGGACAGATGCTCCTGCCGACTACTGCTGGCTATGAGGATGTCGTCCAAATAGATGAATGCAAAGTCCAGGTCGCGTCCCACCGCGTCCATTAGCCACTGGAAAGTCTGTGCGGCGTTCTTTAGACCAAACGGCATTCGGAGGAATTCGAAAAGTCCAAACGGGGTGATAAGTGCTGTTTTGGGGATGTCGTCCGGATGTACAGGGATTTGATGGTATCCCCAGACGAGGTCTACCTTGGAAAAGATCCTTGCGCCGTGTAGGTTTGCTGCGAAGTCTTGAATGTGCGGCACAGGGTAGCGGTCTGGCGTTGTAGCCTCGTTCAGTCTGCGGTAGTCACCACATGGTCTCCAGCCCCCCGTTGCCTTGGGCACCATGTGAAGGGGGGAGGCCCATGGGCTGTCGGACCGTCGTATGATCCCTAATTCCTCCATCTTTTTGAACTCCTCCTTCGCCAGTCGGAGCTTGTCCGGGAGAAGCCTTCGAGCACGGGCGTGGAGGGGTGGTCCCTGGGTCGGGATGTGGTGCTGTACTCCGTGTCTGGGCATGGCTGCCGTGAACTGCGGTGTCAGTACTGATGGGAAATCCGCCAGGACCCTGGTGAATTCATCGTCGGACAGCGTGATGGAGTCCAGGTGTGGGGCTGGCAACTGTGCTTCACCCAGGGAGAACGTTTGAGAAGTCTTGGCGTGGACTAATCGCTTCCCTTGCAAGTCGACCAGCAGGCTGTGGGCTCATAGAAAATCTGCCCCCAGCAGTGGTTGGGCCACGGCGGCCAGTGTGAAGTCCCACGTGAACCGGCTGGAGCTGAACTGTAGCCTCACCGTGCGGGTGCCGTAGGTTCGTATTGTGCTGCCATTAGCGGCCCTCAGGGTGGGTCCCGGTTCTCTGTTGCGGGTGTCGTAACTCGTTGGAGGTAAGACGCTGATCTCCGCTCCGGTGTCGACCAAAAGCGGCGTCTCGACTGCTTGTCCCAGACGTACAGGAGGCTGTCCTGATGGCCAGCCGCCGTAGCGATCGGCAGCGGCTGGGCCTTGGCGTTTCCCGGGAATTTGCAGGGCGGTCTGCAGCGGCGGGCCTCCGTGCCCCACCACTGGTGGTAGAAGCACCATTGTTCGTTGGGCTCCTCACTCCCGTCGCTGGGTTTTGTAGGCTCTGCTGCCGGGCCCGGTCTGGTCTGTCGTTGGGCACGCGGCTTGGTGATCTGTGCGACGGATGCCCCTCTCTCTTTCCTGGCATTCCACAGCACATCTGCTCGGGCCGCCACCTCCCGGGGGTTGCTGAAATCTGCGTCGGACAGCAGCAGGCATATGTCCTCGGGCAGTTGCTCTAGGAACGCCTGCTCAAACACGAGGCAGGGTTTGTGTCCTTCAGCCAGGGCCAGCATCTCGTTCATTAATGCTGACGGCAGCCTGTCTCCCAGACCATCCAGGTGCATTAAGCGGCGTGCTCGTTCACGCCGTGAGAGTCCGAAAGTCCTTATGAGCAGGGTTTTGAATGCTGTGTATTTGCCGTCCTCCGGGGGCGACTGTATAAACTCCTCAACTTGTGCAGCAGTCTCCTGGTCGAGGGAGCTCAGCATGTAGTAGTAGCGAGTGGACTCCGAGGTTATCTGCCGAATGTGGAATTGTGCTTCTGCTTGTTCGAACCATAAATGGGGTCACAGCATCCAGAAGCCCGGCAGTTCTAACGAAACTGCGTGAACAGATGCAGCGTCAGTCATCTCTGGTCCAAATATCGTTTGGGCCGTCGGGGTCACCAATTGTGGCGATGTGCTACACACAGCGCTAGAATAACCACACGGAGTCGGTGAGTTGGAGTTGCGATGAAAGAGGTTTATCCAAACTTCGCGGCCCGCTTTAAAGCCTTCCCGTTCCCGCCCTTTTTGCTGCCCGCCCTCTGCCTGCGCGCGCTGTTTCGTGAGCCGGTTCATGGGTTTCAGAAAGTGGGTCGCCACAATATGGTTTTATATGCCTCCAGAAACACTTCTTTTACAATGACGTTTCCAACAGTCTTATTTTCTTTTAGATCATTTCAATGTAGAGCCTTTGATAATTGCAGGAATGAAATAGCCCATATAACTCACTGTTTGCAATTTACTCCTTTCCTTTCTTTCTTGCTACCTTTGTCTTTTGAACCAGGAAAATACACATTTTAGCCACCTCTCTAATACTTTAGAGTGAGCTTAGATATTTTTCAATGCTGACCTATTTTGTAAGTGATCAGGGCATGAGATGTTTAGAATATTGCCTAGTGCTTAATAGCTCATACAAAATCTGAGAGAATAAGAAAGGGATTGTGATTTAAACTAGGGATTGTGAGCTTTTCAAAAATTCTCGCTGTAACTCAAGAAGAGGTTTGACAGGCCCCAGAAAATAGCATAAATGACAATTTATGTTTTTGAATGGGCTTTCTGCCAATCTTCTATCAATTAAAGCAACCTCTTTGCACAAGCCATTTGCTTAGTTAATTGTACTTGATATGGTATTCCCTGCGGATAACCACACAACCCAATTTTTGGTTTTCCTTTCCAGTTGTTCAATATGTATTTCTCAAACATGTTTCTTCTCTTTTCCTCTGAATCCAGAGCCCACGAGGGAAAAGTGCAGAATTGTCAAAAGGGCTCTGACCGAAGCCAAGTCATGTCCTCATCAAGAATGTATTTTCTGCTTTCACTCCATACTTACAGGCCTATGAAAGGAGCTTTCCTCTTCTTCCTGACCCAGCCTGCAAAGAGAAAACTAATTCTCATTAAGTTAAACTACGAACTGCATGGCTCAGATTTTATTACATGTTATCAATCGGAAAACTTAATGTCTGCTAATGTGTGGCACTACTTTACTTTCCACCAGGAGCCCACTTTATCAATGCCGTCAAGCTCGGAATCAGATTCCGGTTTAATATCACCAGCAAATGTCATGAAATTTTTTGTCTTTGCGGTAGTAGTATACGCAGTAAGTAATAATAGATGAAGTAAACTGAATTAAAATAAGTATATATATAGCATATATATTAAACAGTTCAATGAAATAAGTAGTACAAAAATAAACATTTTTAAAAATAGTGAGGTAGTGTTCATGTGCTCAATGTCCATTCAGAAATCAGAAATCTTCACTGTGGAAGATACTCGCAGTATGGTGGAAGCTTCAGGTGTCAACTACCTAACATATCTTGCTCATGTACTCCCTCTCATCACCATTTGAAATCTGTCAACAATAGTTGTGTTTTCAGCAAAGTTATAGGTTGCGTTTGAACTGTGCCTAGCCACGTGGTCATGTGTGTAGAGAGAGTAGAGCAGTGGGCTAAGCACACATCCCTGAGGTGCACTGTTGTTAATTGTTAGTGAGGTGGAGATGTTATTTCCGATCTTCACAGATTTCCATCTTATGGTTAGGAAGTCAAGGATCCAGTTGCCGGGAGGTACAGTGTCCCAGGTTTTGGAGCTTTTAAATCAGAACTGTAGGAATGACTGTGTTAAACACTGAGCTGCAGTCAATAAACAGCATTCTGACATAGGTATTAGAATTGTCTATTTGACCCAAGACCACGTGAAAAGCCAATGAGATCACATCTGACGTAGACCTATTGTGGATGATAGCCATTAAAATCTAGAGTATTTGACCTCTACTGGTGTTCCCAACTGGGAATCATACACTAGACGTCACCCAACCTTTGCTGTTGTTGTACAAAGGCAATCCTCCACCAAAGTTTGGAATCCATCTCCCAGCAAACCACAGTTATAATTTCTGCCTAGTCAATCATGGAAAGAAACAAAAGAAAGAAACCAGACAACAGCGTGAACGCAAACATGAGGAAATCTGCAGATGCTGGAAATTCAAGCAACACAACAAAAAATGCTGGGGTTGATTCTAATCAACAGAACAACACCTCGCTCAGTAGGAGTAGTCATGGGGTGCAGGTGACACCAGACCATCATCCAGAGACTGTAAACAATAGGGAAAGGCTAAGGGTAGCAACAGGGAACATCCACACACTTTACCAGAAAGGAAAGTTGGACAACACATTAAATGAAATGAAAAGGTTAGAAGTTGATATCTTAGGCCTGTCAGAAATTAGGTGGACCGACAGTGGCAGGTTCACTAAGAATTGTTCTCTGATAATGTAGTCTGGAGCTCAACAGCATATGCATGGAGTTGGAATTATTTTAAACAAACAAGTATCAAAATGTCTTATGGGATATTGGGCAATATCCGACTGGCTGCTTTTAGTTAAATTAAGGGGTTAACCCTTTTAACATTAGCATAATCCAAGCCTATGCACCAACAAATGATGCGGATGAAGAAGATATCAACAAGTTTTATGAAAATCTCCACAGTGCAATGTGAATCTCAGGATATAAAACTAGTCATGGGAGATTTTAGCTCCAAGGTTGGGTAGGAAAGCATTCATAACATCATTGGACCTTTTCGATTAGGGGAGAAAAATGAAAATGGAGAAAGGTTTACTGATTGGTGTATCAGAAACAATCAAGTGATCACCAATACTTGGTATAAAAACCATCCACATAGATTGTGTACTTGGATTAGCCCTGGAGATAGAACAAGGAATCAAATAGATTTCATTACCATCAAGGAGCACTTTAGAAATAATATCACAAATTCTAAAGCTACCCAGGAGCAGACTGTGGTTCAGATCACCATCCAGTAACAGCTACCATCAAAACAAAATTAAAGAAACTGCAACATGTAAAAAAGAGAAGGAAGTAAATGTTGGGAGAACTTAAAAAAGATAACATACTTAAACAACAATTCATAATAGCTGTAGAAGAACACCTCAATGAAAATGAAACAACACCTATTTGGGACAGATTTAAATATGCTATACGGCAATCAGCAGAGGAAATAATCCCAGTACAAGAAATCCAACATACCAACAAAGGGTTGATAACCCAAGAAATTCTGGATCTGATGGAACAAAAAAGGTTAGTGAAGAATAATGAAGTGCAATACAGAGAGCTAGACAGACAGACCAGACAGTTGTGCAATATTGCAAAGGAAGAATGGCTGAATCAAAAATGCAATGAAGTAGAAGGCTATATTAACAACAGCAAAGAAATGCACAAGAAAATTAAGGAAATTACTGGAATTAAGAAAACCTCCTCTACAGAATGCATAAGATCAGCAGACGGATCCATACCAACAGATCCAGATAAAGTATGTGAGAGGTGGTTTCAGTATATAGAGCAGCTTTCTGAAGATAATAGAGGGGAACCCCCAGATATTAAACACCCTAATTCTGGCCCAACTGTTACCAAAGAAGAAATAACTAAAAGAATGAAAAGCATGAATCATGGTAAAGCCACTGGACCTGATGAAATTTCAGTGGAAATGATACAAGCCCTAGAAGATCTGGGCACAAATATTCTTTTTGAACTACTTAATGGCATATATGAGTCTGGTGTATTGCCTGACGACCTCTTGAAATCAGTATTCATAACTCTGCCAAAAATTCCTGGAACTATTGACTGTGAAAATTATAGAACAATCAGTCTTATGAGTCACATAATAAAGATTTTGTTGAGAATTGTTCTGAGTTGAATTAAAAACAAGCTAAGGCCAGAAACTTCTAAACTGCAATTTGGGATTATTGAGGATAGAGGAACTAGGAACGCAATTTTCATACTACGAATGCTTTCAGAAAGGGCAATTGAATATCAAAATGATGTCTTTTTATGTTTTATTGATTTCACTAAAGCATTTGACAAAGTGCAACATGAAAAATTATTTCAAATTTTCGCTAAACTAAACATTGACGGAAGGGACCAACAACTGCTTCAAAATTTATGTTGGAACCAAATGGCGGCGGTAAAAATTGATGATAATATAAGCAGTTGGACTAAAATTCAAAGGAGAGTTAGACAGGGATGCGTTGCCTCACCGGAATTATATACTTTCTATAATGAAATGATTCTCAGAGAAATAGAAGGCCTAGATGGGATAAAAATTGGAGGTGTTAACATCAACAATATAAGATATGCTGACAATACCACCCTAATAGCAAGCGCTGCAGAAGACCTACAAATCCTCCTAGACAAAGTAGTATAAACAAGTGCAGATATTGGTCTAACCATCATCTGTAAAAAAAACAAAACGTATGGTAATATCAAAACAGCAGGATACTCCCAACTGCCAATTGTACATCGGGAACCAAGAGATTGAACAAAAGACCAGCTTTAATTACCTTCATAGTTTTATACCACAAGATGCTAGAAGTAAAGTAGAAATAAAAAGAATTGCCATTGCCAAAACCAACTTCCAAAAAATGAAACCCATCTTCACCAACAGACACGTTTCTATGACAACAAGGCTTAGGCTAATAAAATGTTACATCTGGTCAATCTTGCTGTATGCTTCTGAAACATGGACCAGAACTCCAAAGAAACTTAAAAGCAACAGAAATATGGTTTCTTAGAAGAATGCTGAAAATATCATATAGAGATAAGGTAGCTAATGAGACAGTACTCCAACGTGCCCATACAAAAAGATCTTTAATGAGAACATTAAATGAGAGGAAACTTAAATTCCTGGGCCATGTCATCAGAAAGGGAGAAATAGAATGCCTTACATTACAAGTCCGTATGCCTGGGAAACATGGTAGAGGAAGGCAAAGAAGAAAATATATGGACACTGTGAAAGAACTAACAGATTTAAGTGTGCGAGGTATCATTGACGCTGCGAGGGATTGTTCGATGTGGACAGCCATGATCGTCCAAGCGTGTAACGCGCAAGGCACATGAAGAAGAAGAAGAAGAAGTCATTAAAATAGCTCACTCTGTCCTTCTTGGGCGCTGATATGAATGTTGCCCTATTGAAGCAGGTGGGAAATTCCAACTGTAGCAATGAGAGATTGAAAATGTCTTTCAGGGCCGGCTGGTGGCGCAATGACATCAGCGCCGGACTCGGGAACGGAGGTTCCTGGGTTCGAACCCAGTCGGGGCCGCTCCTGAGTACACTTTCCATCCGTGCCAGGTTGAATGTTGAGATTGCAACTCGACCTCATAAAATAAAGGGAAAAATACTGCGAAATGTCTGTGTGAGGAGTGGCTCGCCACACAGTCTCTCTCTCTCTCTCGTTGCACGCCTTGTAAAGGCATGAAAAAGACAACGTCCCGCCAACATCGTACACGCACGCAGAAACATACGCACAGACACACACACACACATACGCAAAAACAAAAAAGAAAATGTCTTTCAACACCCCTGCCAGTTGGTAAACACAGGATTTCAGAGCCCTACCAAGTACTCCATCAGTGTCTGTCTCCTTGCGAGGGTTCACCCATGTGAAAGACAATCTGACGTTAGCCTCCATTACAGAGATCACAGGGTCACCTGGTGCTGCAGGGATCCGCACAGCTGTGGTTTTATTCTCCCTTTCAAATCGAGCATAAAAGGTGTTGAGCTCATCTGGGAGTGAAACATCACTGCCATTCATGATGTTAGGTTTCGCTTTATATGAGGTAATGGCCTGTAAACCCTACCAGAGTTGATGTGCATCTGATTCCTCCTCCAACCTCATTTGATTTGTTCCTTTGCTCTTGAGATAGCCCTACGTAAGTCGTACCTAGTTCTCTTGTGTAGTCCTGGGCCGCCAGACTTGAATGCAACAAATCTAGCCCTCAGCAGACTACGAACCTCCTGCTTCACCCATGGCTTTTGATTTGGGTATGTACAGTATGTTCTTGTAGGCACACACTCATCCTCACAGGTTCTAATGAAGTCAGTGACAGCTGTGGCATACTCATTCAGATTCGAAGATGAATCCCTGAATACTGTCCAGTCCACCGATTCAAAGCAGTTCTTCAAGTGCTCCTGTGCCTTCCTTGTCCGTACCTTCTTGGTCCTCACTACTAGTGTCACAGTCTATACTCCGGGAGTAGAAGCACAGCCAGGAGGTCAGAATTTGCAAAGTGTGGGTGTGGGACAACATGGTAAGCACTCTCGATGGTGGTGTAATACTGGTCCAGTGTGTTCCTTCCTCTGGACCTGCAAGTGATTTGTTGGTAATAATTATCTGGAGACTTTTACAAGCTGGCTTGGCTACAGTCCCTTATATTGATAGGGGCGGTATCAAGATGCACAGTTTCATGCCTGTTCATTATGTCCCTTCAGTTTGTCTAGAGCCTGTTTGATGCTGGCCTGAGGCGGGATGTACACTGCTACCAAGATGATTGCTGAAATCTCGCACAGCAGTTAAAATGGCCAGCTCTTGATCATGAGATGTTCCATGTTAGGTGAGCAGGACTGGGCCAGCACCAGAACGATAATACACCACCAGGAGTTGATCATAAAGCATACTCCACCTCCTCTGCCTTTGAAAGGCTCTTGGCAGTGAATTGTACCACTGCATCTGGAATGATGGGGGACATCCAAGTCTCTGTGAAACAAAAAACACAAAAGGTCCTAATGTCTGGTACAGCATTCTAGCTCTGAGATCTTCAGTTTTATTTACCCAAGACTACATTTGCCAGCAAGATGGTCAGTATTGGGAGTCAAAATCCATGCTTTCTTAGACGAACTTTTAAGCCAGAGCGCATCCTCTCTTCCACTCTATTAATGGGGAACCACTCCAGCATCCAGAGTCTGTTTGAATTTCATCAACTTTACTTTTTTAACTGCCTTAAAACAGGTACTACTGTACAGTCCATAGCTGTAGCTGTGGTTTTCAGCTGTTGCAGTCTAAAATGGGAGTATTTGATGGTTTCCAAAGGAGCTGCTCGCACGAGTCGCCTTCTTGATGTGACAGAAGCTAACAAGTGGCTGGCCGACCGAAGGAAATCGGTTCCACCAGGTGCCTGATGAACACTTGAACGGGCTGGGGACAAAGTTCTGGCAACAGTTTCATTAACTATTATGTTCAGCACTCTTACCAAAGAGTCTTTTAAAACTGGGAGCTTGTTAGATAAAATGAGACCAACTCAATCTGGTAAACAGCCATGAACCTCAAAGAGCCCAACGATTTCCGGATACGTTGTGTTATGAGGGCTAATTTGTACTTTTACTCTCATTCATCACTAGCACCATATCAGCCCCATTATTGGCTCTTATGGAGAGTTTGACACGCCTAACCTAACCCCTCCATTACTTCTCCAATGGATACTGATCTATAACCCTGATGGAATCTTCTATCTAGTCAGTTATATACATCTTCCTGCAGATTGCTAGTAACCTGGTTGACCAACCTCAGCTCCTCACCATTCATTACTTGTCCACCGCTCTGTCTTGCTCATTGCCAATCCTTGGTCTCTCCTGCTGAACCGACCTTCCAAATTAACGAGCCAGATCCATTGCCTGAAACTAAACCTGTCTACTGATCCCCAGTTCAAGTCCAAGTCTAGCAACACTGCTTCCGAGTCTGCAACTAGTCTCTAATCTCTCATATTCAGCCCTCCTTCATCAATTCTATTTACAACTGACCCAGCCACATACTCCAATCAGCTGCAACATGTATGCATGTATCAGTTGATGTAAGACTATTAAATGGTACTCTAGTACAATAAGATGGACTCTTGACCTCACAGTCTACCTTGTTAAGGTAGAAACCTTAACAACTCCCTTGTCCATTCATTCCCCCCCCCCAACCCCCATCCACTGATCTCCCTCCTGGTACTTATCCTTGCAAGCAGAACAAGTGCCTCACCTGCCCTTATACCTCCTCCCTCACTACCACTTAGGGCTCCCAACAGTCCTTCCAGGTGAGGCGATACTTCACCTGTGAATCTGTTGGGATCATCTACTGTATCCAGTGCTCCCAATGTGCCCTCCTCATAGTGGTGAGACCCAACACAGATTGGGAGACCACTGTGCAAAGCACCTATGCTCCATCCACCAGAAAAAGTGGGGTCTCTCTGTGACCACCTGTTTTAACTCTACTTCCCGTTCCTATTACAGCATGTCACTCCATGGCCTCGTCTACTGTCGTACTGAGGCCACACTCAGGTTCGAGAGCCAAACCTTATATTCCATCTGTACAGCCTCCAACCTGATGGCAAAAACATCAATTTCTTAAACTTCCAGTAATTGCCCCCCATTCAATCTTTCACCATTCCCCATTGCCACTTCCCTCTCTCATCTAATCTCCTTACCTGCCCATCACCTTCCTCTAATGCTCCTCCCCCTTCACTTTCCTCCATGGTCTTCTGTCCTCTCCTATCAAATTACCCTTTCTGCATCCCTTTATCTCCTTCACCAATCAACTTCCCAGCTCTTTCCTTCACCCCTCCCCTTCTCCCTGTTTCACCTATCACTTACTACCTTGTATTCCTTCCTCCCCTCCCCCATGTTCTTACTCTGACTTTTCATCTTTTTGCTCCAGTTCAGGTGAAGTGTCTTGGCTCAAAACATCAACTGTTTACTTTTTTCCATAGATGCTGCCTGGCCTGCTGAGTTCCTTCAGCATTTTGTGTGTGTTGCTTTGATTTCCAGCATCTGCAGATTTTCTCTTGTTTTTTTAAATTATATTTTTAAAATTTATTTTTGCTCAGCATAACAACACTTTCAATTTCCAGATACACTTACATTTATATTTCTTCCCCTCACAGATATCAAGTATCAGAACACTTCCATCAAAATATAGACATCACCACAACATCCTATACAAAAGCCCTTATTAGTATAGCAGACAGGTTTACTTCTATATACTGCAGAAAAGGTTGCCATGTTTTATGAAAACTATTTGTTTTTGAGTGTACCATACATGTCAAGAAGTCCAAAGGAAAGTATTCCATGATTAATTTACGCCAACCAGAAAGTCCAGGGGCCTTACTGGATATCCAACAAAGTAAAATGTTCTTCCTCACACAAAAAGTCAGGATGTTAAAAAGATTTTTCTGATGTGCATTAATAATACGACTGCTGGGTAAGCCTAAGAGAAATGACACTCGGTCCAATTCAAGCTCCATCTTCAGAATCTTTTCCAATTCACCCAAAATATCACTCCAGTATGCCTGAAGTTTGGGACAAGTCCAAAAACAGTGGGTGAAAGTTCCAGTATTTACTTTACGTTTAGAACATATTGGAGAAACCCCCGTCTTAAATTTCGAGAGATGATCTGGAGTCAGATGTGCTCTATGCAGAATTTTGAGTTGCAATGCTTTAGTTCTATTACAAATTGAAATCTTCTTTGCATTATCACAGATGTCTTCCCATGTTTCAGCTGTAATTTCTACTCCCAGCTCTTCCTCCCAGACCCTTCCCAGCTGCTCAGATTCTCCACAAGAACATTCCCTCAGGATGCTGTAAAAAGTACTAATAGAGACTTCACCCTTAGAACGAAACACCCTCTTTTCTATGTCAGAACTATAGAAATCAGTTAACAATGATTTTTTTTTCTGTATATAATATCTGAAAGAAACGAAAAAGATCTTTGTTGGGTATGTTAAATTTCTGTACTATTTGACTAAAATACATCATCGTTCCTTCATCAAATAAATCTCCAAGATGAAAAATACCCTTAGAAATCCAAAGTTTATATCCAGAATCCATTATGTCAGGCTGAAAATCTGGACTGCCTGTTATTGGAGTGAAGGGTGTTATTTTCGCTGTGTTCCCTCAATTTGTCGCACTGCCCTCCAATCTCTGACTGTATTAATTGTTATTGGATTGGGACAATATTCCTTAACTAGTTTCATCTTATTGAGGAAAAGCAAATTAATAGGAGGGCATTTTGCTTCAATGTCTAGCCAAATTGAGGAGGGGTCCCTGCAAACCCAGTCAACCACATAAGTTAAAAAGGAACTTAACTGATATTTTTTGATGTCTGGAAAATCCAGACCCCCTAGACTACTGGGAAGCTGTAACTTAGACATTTTAATACAAGGTCTTTTTTTGTTCCAGATGAAAGAATGAAGCTAGCCATTTATTTTTTTTAAGTATTTGTTGGGTAAAAATGACTGGAATCATTCGTATTGGGTAGAGCAGACGAGGAAGAATGTTCATTTTGAGCATGGATATTCGGCCAAACCAAGAAATGGGAAGAGTGCTCCATCGCTCAAGATCCTGTTTGATCTTGTCAAATAACTGCATAAAGTTAGCTTTGAACAATTGATCAAATGTAGAAGTGATAAATATGCCTAAGTAAACAAAACCTGTCTGTGACCATTTAAAGGGGAAAACACCCTGAGTGTCAGGTACCTGCTGCAGATTCCCCAGAGGCATCGCCTCTGATTTAGTAAAGTTGATTTTATAACCTGAAAAGGCGCTAAATGAATTGATGCATTGTATAAGGTGGTGCACTGATATAGCATGGTTTGATAAGAAAATTAGAACATCATCCGCGTACAATGTAATTTTATGTGACTTTAGTCCTATGTCTGGAGCAGATAATTTGGGGCCTCACCGAATAGCCTCAGCAAATGGCTCGATCACTGTGTGAAAAATAGTCGTGATAAAGGGCACCCCTGCCGGCTGCCCCTCAGAATACTAAAATTATCCAACCTAATACCATTAGTGAGAATTGCAGCCAAAGGGTCATTATAAAGAACCTTCACCCACTTAATAAAATTATTGCCCAAATCAAATTGTTCTAAAGTGAAAAAAAGATACAGACATTTGACACGATCAAAGGCCTTTTCTGCATCTAAGGAAACCATCAAGTCATCCACTGCCTGTTGCTGACATGCCTGCATCACATTAAGTACTCTTCTGATATTGTTAGATGATCTACAGCCTTTTACAAAACCCATTTGATCCTCTTTTATGATAAAAGGTAACACAGTTTCTAATCACAATGCTAAGGTTTTAGGTAAAATTTTAAAGTCAACATTTAACAATGAAATAGGCCTGTAGGAGGTACAATCTTCAGGGCTCTTTCCTTTCTTAAGAAATTAGGAAGATATTAGCTTCTCTCAATGATGGTGGGAGGAGACCACAATTAAATGCATGATTGAACATGTTTAGCATAAGCTCTGATAATAACTCTGTGAACTCTTTATAGAATTCACTAGTGAGTCCATCAGGACCAGGGGCCTTCCCACTTTGGTTCCTCTATCTCATGTATAGATAGCGGAGCATTGAGGAGGGATCCTTGTTCAGAAGAAATGCCTAGGAGATCTAAATTCCTGAAAAAGGACTCCATCCTAGATTGTCCATCATTACATTGCTCAGATTGATACAGTTTAGAATAAAAATTCTTAAACACAAAATTAATCATTTTGGAATTACTAGTGAGGGCTCCTGTCCCATCACTAATTGAAGCAATAGTCTGAGAGGCAGTTTTCTTTCTAGCTAAATAAGCCAAATACCTACCTGGTTTCTCACCATCTTCAAACAATCACTGTTTAGCAAATGTCAATTTTCTTTTGGCTGCTTGTGTAAGTAAAGAATTTAGTGTACAGCATAGGGCTGTGATATTCTGTAACTTGGCTGCAGAAGGCGTATTAATATAATCCTTTTCAGCTGCCGCAAGCTTCCACTAGGCGCTGCTGTTCTGCAGCTTGGCACTTCTTACTAGCAGAGTAGGAGATAATTAATCCCCTTGCATAGGCCTTAGCAGTTTCCCAGAGCATCGATGGACTACTGTCTGATTTGGAATTAATAGATAGGAAGGTTTTGAATTTGGAAGTAAAGTAGTCTATAAATTTATTATCTTTTAGAATAAAAGGATTCAGTCTCCAAAGTCTAGATCATGCTGAATTATCTTTGGGCTTAATATTTAAATATACTGCTGCATGGTCAGAAATAGCGATATTTCCAATTGTGCAGGATACAACTAAATCTAGGAGCGTTTTGGGGGTTAGAAAAAAGTCTATTCTGGTGTAACACTTGTGTGGATTAAAAAAAATGTGAAGTCTTTGTCTGAGGGATGTAAAAACGTCCAGACATCCACAAGTCCTAGTTCTCCACTTAAGCCCATGATTTCTTTGGACTGTGAGGAGAGCAATGGGGGACCACTAGGCACTCAGTCCATCAATGGGTTCGTGAGACAATTAAAATCTCCACCTACAATAATGTTTTGTATTTAAAAGCTTGTAAGTTTGGAAAAAGCATCTGTTAGGAATTTGAGAGGATGAGCTGGAGGGCAGTAAACATTGAGAATAATATATTCCTCTCCATATATTGAAGTCTTAACAATCACAAATCTCCCATACTTATCCTTAATGCAGTCTCATAACTTAAAAGGTAAGTTCTTCCTAATTAAAATGGCCACCCCCCTACTCCTGCTATTAAAAGATGAAAAATAGCCTTGATCAAATCCACTCTGTTGCAGTTTTAACTGACGAAGGGTCTCAGCCCAAAATGTCAACTGTACCTCTTCCTAGAGATGCTGCATTCACCAGCAACTTTGATGTGTGTTGTCTGTTGCAGTTCTAGATGTTCTTAATCATGTAAATGTGTCTCCTGCAATAAGGCTACATTCACCCTTTCCCTTTTCATGTTTAGTAGGATTTTATTTCTCTTGATTGGTGAATGACTCCCCTTAATGTTCCAAGTGCACATTTTTAATATATTACTGGTCATAACCCTTTATAACAATCATGTGACTCTGAAGGAGAAGAAACCCGACTTAAGATCAGCTGAACAGCAATAAGTAAATTGTAAAAATCCACAAAAAAAAAAGCGCCAATAGTGCTGAACAAGAAGACTTATCCCACACTTAAAGGGGATATCTGAACCTCCTAGCACCTATTATTCTGCCCCACTGCCAATATGGCATTTAACATAGTCAAAAATGAAAACAGGGCATAATTTATCAATCCACAGATTTGTTACCGTCATGTTTAAACTCCTTTAGTCTGGAGCAGCACCACTAATTTAAACAAATAATGAAACTGTATTAACCAAAACAAACACGTTACCCATCCTATAAGATATCTTGCCGACGAGTGATGAAAAGGTAAAATAAAGCAACCATCGAGCATGTTATCGTCCATAACCAGGGCTACACAATATACTGTATACTGTGCATTCTTTAGCCCAACATGTCCACAAAAGTTTTAGCTTTGCCAAGAGAATCAAATATCTTGGTGGTCCCATTGTAGGTGATTTTCAGCACTGGTGGGTACAGCATGAAGTGCTGGATTCCGGATTCTCTCAGCTGTTTCTTTACCTGGTTGAGTTCCTTGTGCTTCCGAATAACGGCTGCCGAAAAATCTTGAGAAAACATAAGCCTGTATCCCTCATATATTAAAGCCTGGGCACCAGTCCCGTGGCCCCTCGAAGCCTCCATCACTCTTTGCTTATCACTGAAATTATGGAACCACACGAGGACGGGTCGAGAGCGTTGGCCTGGGCCTGGTTTTGTCACCAGCGTACGGTGAGCTCTTTCCACTTTAATGCATCCAGCCTTGGTTTCCAAATCAAGGAAATTAGGCAGCCAGCCCTCAAAAAACTTTGCCAGTTGGCTACCTTCTGTAACTTCAGGTAGACCGATGATTCGTATATTCTTTCTCCTACCTCTGTTCTCAAGATCATCAATATAGTCAGGCAGGCTTTGAACTTGCTTTTCTAGTGCCTGGATGCGGCTTTGGGCCTGATCAGTTATAGTTTCTACCACAGAGACTCGACCCTCAGCTTCGATCGTTCTTGTATCAAGATTTTTAAGCTCCAATGTGTGGTTTTGGAGTGTTAGAGAGAGTGGAGCTAGCTTCTAGTCCATTATTTTGGATATGTTCTCCATAACTTTCTGGATTACTTGACAAAAAGCAGGGTCCAACGTGTTAGCATAACTAGCAGTAGCTAGCTCCTCAGCCCCCCGGGCGAGCGCTCTGTGCAGCTCATCTTGGCCGCCTTTTTAGTATCTTTTGATGGCATGGTGTTGAAGCAGCTCAAAAAAAATACTCATCAATGTTCATGTCATTAAATCCGACACTTGAGCATTTAAAAAAAAAGTCGAAACAGAGAGGTTTATATGTGAAATTATGTTGCGGTGCTGAGCTCAGTAAAGCAGACTTTTCACTGTGCCGCCATCTTGAAACCCTCAGATTTTCTCCTGTTTAATGAAGAAACCTTGCTGTCTGTCTGCACTGCACTTCCTCGGTGACTGTGACCACTGAGATATGATGAATAACACACACAAATGGCTGGAGGAACTCAGCAGGTTGCACAGCATCTATGGAAATGAATAAGCAGTCAACATTTTGGGGTTTACAATGTGAAGAATGATCTGTATAAATGTGTGCAAAACAGTTTTTCACTGTACCTTGGTATATGTGACAACAATAAACCATGTTTAAAAATTTTTCTCGGGTAACGTAGAGTCACAATGAGATACAGCACAGAAACAGGTCCTTCAGTGTTCAAGTCCATGCCATCCATCAATCACTCATTTACATTAATAACATTTTTAATTCTCCCCATTTCCCAAAAGGATCATGAAGCAAGTCATAATATCTGATAGTTATCCTAAATGTTTTCTCGCTAGTTCATGCCACAGAGGTCAAATACTGCAAAGGCATCACTTCCTATAAGGGTACCATTATGAAATGGTCCGGTAATCCACATTCTCTGAAGGCAATTACAAATCCTTCAGATTACCACAATATCACAATTGTTTGTCCTCATGAAGTATGTGACTCAAAAAGACTTCTTGAAAATGTCCAGTATTTCTTTCAATTATATCAAGCCTGGTTTCAAGAAGCCAGCTCAGTATTGCTTTCTCATGAAATGAGGAATGGCATTACCTATTTAACTTGCCAGTTAAACCTGCAACCAGAAAAGCAAACTTGCATCAACTCCCAAAGTATTGATCAGTATTTGAATCTGGGATCTTCATTGCTTTATGGTTCTATTCCACAGTGACTCAACTATCCAGAGGGCCATAACTCAACCTATTTCAGAAGAAGACATTGCAGGAATCAGATAAGAACAGGTCAAGGACTGATGCTACAAGAATTTATAAAGGACTCTAAAAATTATTTAAGACTATATTGGTTTTAAAGTTAAATTATAAAGCAATTAGAATGACATAATATATTTAATTCATTTGTAATGCATTCTTCTGGTTTTAGAATAGACAGTATGTTAGTCTTAATTAAAAGTTAATTCGATTTTCAGAGTAAGGAAGTATTATTGCTATTGTATATGGCCATGGTGAGATCATTTCTAACCTACTGCACACAGTTTTGGAAACCTGAGAGGAAAAATGGATCAACCATGATGAAATGGTGGAGCAGATGCAATAAGCCTAATTCTGCTCCTATATCTCATGATCCTAAGACACCTAAAAAATGTAATTGGCACAGTGCAGTGAAGATTGAAATTAGATTAAAGTTAGCTTTATTTGTCAACTGCACATGACTGAACAATGCAACCAATGGCAATATCCTTCAGACAGTTCATGAAAATACTTGCATTATTTGTTCTTCTTTTATTATTTTTTCTTACTGAGCTGCGTGCAATTGGAACCTATGATTTACATGTTGATGGTGTGTTTTCAGGCCAATTGAGTGATCTGGCACTTTGTTGGCTCCAAGGGGGTTCAATGAGGTTTGGAGTGGAGTGAATGGCCCGGAGGCCAAGAAATCTGGAGATGGGGCATGAGCCCATGATCAACTCTATTTCTCATCCATCTTGCCAATCAAACATCGAGCAAGATCAAAATTAACGAGGACAAGAATGGAAGGCGAGTGGGTGTTCAGCACTGTCTGCCTATGTTTAACCAGTTTCTCTCTCTTCCTCTCGCTTGCTGCTGCCAAAGGAAGGTGCCTGCGTTTGACTGGTCTCTCTCTCTCTCTCTCTCTCTCTCTCTCTCTCTCTCTCTCTCTCTCTCTCTCTCTCACACTCCCTCCCACTCACTTGCAGCTGCCAAAGGATGGTGCCAGAGACTTGGGTTTTGGGCAAGGCTTGATCAGCACAGTTTGTGGATTGAACTCTGCAGTTCATGTTATATGTGCTTCTGGTTTCTGGTTACTCCTTTTCTTATTGCTATTTAATGCAATTTTAATCAGGATGGAGTGGCTCTGCTACAACACAGTGCTAACTTGAACTGAAGTGGACATTCCTCATCCTGTTTCAAGGACTCTGTGGTTTGATATCTTATGTTCTGTGTGTTTTTCACTCGTTTTTTGCCATTTGTGCAATTTGGTTTATTTTGCGCATTGGGTGTTTATTTTCTTTGAATGGGTTCCATGATGTTTCTTTGTTTCATGGCTGTTTATGGAAAGAAGAATCTCAGGGTTGTAAACTGCATACATATGTTGAAAACAAATGTTCCTTGAATCCAAATCATGCTGTGAAGTATATTGTTTGTGTTAAATCAAATCAGTGAGATTGTGCTGGGCATGCGTCCAGCACTAACACAGCATGCCCACAACTCCCTAAACCTGACCGCTCATCTTTGGCATGTTGCAGGGAACTGCAGCACCCAGTGGAAACCCACGTAGTCACTGGGAAAACATACAACCTCCTTACAGAGAGTGGCAGAAATTAAACCCCCATCAGAGATCGCTGGCACTGTAAAGCAATGCACTAACCACCGTGGTACAATGGCACCACATCACTAGACTGATTCGAGTTCAAAAATTCACTAGTCTAGCACTGGGGAGAGTGGGTTTGCCACATGAAGTGAGTTATTCTGGGACTGTTTCCTCTAGAGTTTGCAATATTAAGAAGAAACACTGAAACTTCGTTGAAAGATACTGACTGGATTCTCAGGGCAAGTTCAGGTAAAATGTTTACTCTGACCAATATGCCTTAGGTGTGCTGGCGCAGTTTGAGAAAAAAATACAGTCGTTCATTTTAGAATGTGAAGAATGGAAATTTCATCGCTCAGTATGAAACATTTCTCAGAATGAACTTCTCATCCCCTTTCATCTTCAGAATCTCAATTATTATATTTATTCAAAACAGAGACTGATAGATTTCTGAGCATTAGAAGAAACAAGGAATATAGTGACAGAACTGGAAAATGGTGATATCAGCCTTGATTTCAATGTATGGCAGAGCAGGCTGCAAGGTCAGGTGGCCGATGCCCACTCCTGTATCTTAGTTTCTAATATCAGGAAAGGAATACACTAAAATATATTTTACTATAATGTTTTTCTTATTTAACTCACTGCAGTGTTCTTAAGGAATTTTTAGTTTAATACTTTATCCATTAAATGTTTCATTGTTTGCTATTTTTCCCACAACTACATACTTTAAATTGTTGGTCAGTGAAAACTGCAGCTTACTGAGTTCCCATAATCTGCAGACTTGATTCTGATTATCAAAGTTATGCAAAAATGGTTTCCAGGATACAAGTTATTGCAAACCACAGAGCAAAAGAATGCATCTGATGTAAACAGACAAAATGCACTCATTGAGAAAAGCATCTTTAAAAGCCATCAAGTGAATTGGCCATAAAGATCCTTCGAGTCCATCAAAATTAAGCACATAATGAACAAGAGAAGCCTTCTATAACAATATGATGTCCTAAATATAAAGCCAAACTATGAATATTGATTCAATGTGTATAACCGAAGCCATTTCAGTCTAGGGTGGAGATTGCACCTTGCAAAAGATAAGTACTGAATTATATGTCATGATGAATGTTGTATGTCTTCATCAGCAAAAGGAAAGGTCACCAAAGAGCTGGGCTTCTCTTGGGAGGTGGTCCTTCCTAATTTTAACAGAGTACTACTGAGCTTAGTTTTATCCAGTGGTACAAAAAGCAAATTAGAATAATCAAATCATTTAAAACTCTCTATGACTTCTTTCCATTGAACAAAATTAAAAATAAAATTTAATGTGGTACAAAATAGGCTGCTGATTCATCATTAAACACGAGAGATTCTGCAGATGCTGGAAATCTAGAGGAACACACAGAAAATGATGGAGGAACTCAGCAGGTCAGTCAGCATCTCTGGAAGTGAATAAGCAGTCAAATGTTGGGCCTGAAACCCTTCATTAGAACCGGAAAGGAAGGGGGAAGAAGCCAGAATAAGAAGGTGAGGGAAGGAGAAGGGGCACAAGCCAGGGACTGATAGATGAAGTCAGGTGGGTGGTGGAGGGGATTGAAGTAAGAAGCTGGGAGGTGATAGGAGGGAAAGGTAAAGGGCTGGAGAAGAAATAGTCAGATATGAGAGGAGAGTAGAGCATGGGAGAAAGGGAAGGAGGAGGGGGAGATGGTAGGCAGGTGAGGAGAAAAGAAGAGATCAGAGGGAGGCCAGAGAGCAGAATTGAAAAAAGAGGGAATGGAGAAGAGAAAAATGACTAGAGGTGGGGAAGTTATATTCGTGCCATCAGGTTGGAGACTACCCAAGTGGACTACAATGATGTTGCACCTCCAACCTAAGAGTGGCTTCATTGTGGAAGTAGAGGAGGCCATGGACCAACATGTCAGAATGGGAATAGGGATTGAAATAAAAATGTTTGGCTACCGGAAAAACTTGCTTTTTGTGGAAGGAGCAGAAGCGCTCAACAACATACCTTCTGGTAATATGGCAGTGCATTCAGATGCAGTGGCCTCTCGGGGGCTGACCAGAGGTATTTTTGTATTCCTTAAACTTATTTTTTACAATAGCAGGACAATGCTGGACACTAAGAGCTTCAGGTACTGCAGGTCTACCCTATCAACAAGCTGCTCATCGGCAGAGGAGCTGGACTTGGTGTAGACTGTGTTACTGCCTGATAAAGGAAGACATCGGAGTCAGTGTGTGTGTGTGTTGTGCAGTCTAACTGCGAGTGACTGTCTTCAATCACTCTTGTGATCACAAGACTCTGTTGGAGACTGATCATGTAAAACTCTGTCATTCTGTTTCCCTTGTTTATTGGAAAGACAGACAGCGGAGGAGCTGCATGGCCACGATAATAGTGAGGACTTGGCCTGCAGCCCTGGGCTTCTCTGTTGCAGCATTCAGGAGGGTCAGATGGACAAGGGAATTATGGATGGAGTGATCCCTGTGGAGAGTGGAGCATGAGGTGGGGGGAGAGGGACAATATGTTTGATGGTATGGTCCCGTTGAAGATGTTGGAGGTTGCGGAGACTGATGCGCTGGATACGGAGCATCTCTGAGTGGCAAATGAGATCGAGAGGAACTCTATCCTGTTACGGCAACAGGAAGATGGAGTGAGGGCAGATGTCCGGGAACTGGAAGAGATGCAGGTGAGGGCTGCGTCAAAGTTGGAGAAAAACAACTACATTCTTTGAAGGAAGAGCACATCTCTGATATTCTGTAAAGCAAAGCCTTAACCTGTGAACAGATGCGGCAAAGATGAAAGAACTGAGAAAAGGAACGACATTTTTACAAGAGACAGGGTGGGAAAAGGTATAGTTAAGATAGCTGTGGGAGTCAGTAGGTTTACAAAAGATATAGCTAGACAGTTTATCTCCAGGGATGGAGGCAGAGAGATCAACAACAGAGTGAGAAGTGTCAGAAATGGACCGTGAATTTAAGGGCAAGATGGAAGCTGGAATCAACATTGGCCCCTCTGGACCTCCTCTGACCTCTTCTCTTCTCCTCACCTGTCTATCGCCTCCCCCGGTGCCCCTCCTCCTTCCTTTTCTCCTATGGTCCACCTTCCTCTCCTATCAAATTCCTTCTTCTCCAGCCTTCTACTTTTTCCACCTACGACCTCCCTGCTTCTTACTTCACCTCCCCCTCCCCCACCCACCTGGCTTCACCTATCCCCTTCTAGCTTGTACTCCTTCCCCTGCCCAAACTTTCAAATTTGATGAAGTTGTTCTGAGTTTAACTGATCTCTTGAAATAATCCAGTGCAATTAACTTTACTTAACTTTGTGTCAGTTTTAGCCTCTGTTAAGAGACCTTTTAAAAATAACTCTTACAGATAAGTTAAGTGTAACAATGGAAATCATCAGCTCATTCTTGGAATTCATTCAACTTAATGCAAAGCTGAAAATAAAATTTTCATGATTTATTTCATTGAATGTCTCAGACTATTTCTCTCAGTCCTTAATAAGAGGACTTACTGGGGGTGTCATTGCTGTATAGGCCTCATTTTGTCCCAACAGCAGCACTCTCCCGTAGGCAGATGTTTTCCTAGACCATTTGGCCTGATTGTAAATTATGTCATAACTTAAAGGAAGTATAATGGGAAGAAGATATCTGAGATCTCAATGAAAATTAAGGCCAGTACTGTTTGTTCTAAACCAATGAGCTTTATGGATAGAGAAAGAAATAAAAGAATGAACGAGATGGGAATAACTTTGATACGTATCAGTATATAAAATTAAATAAGTGGAAGGGAAAAAGATTAAAGTGAAATAAAAGGGAAAGGAAAAGAAATGTTTTCCCTATAAATCTATTTTTTAATCTCAGGCAACTATTAACTATATGCCGAAATTAAACTCAGTGTTCCCTTTCTGATCTATGAAGATTGGGTATCTGTAACAATTATTGCTAATAAACACATTATTGCTAATGTATTTTATTATGCCTTTAATTACATGCACAGAAATATTAAAGTTTAACAAGTTCTTAAAGCTAGTAGGAAGATTATCAACATAATGCTCATTATATAACAGAATACGTAGAACTTCACAGCACAGGTCTTTCAGCCCCGATTTTGTGGTGATCCTTTAACCTATTCTGAGATCAATCTAATCCTTCCTCCTACATGACCCTCCATTATTCAATCATCCATGTGCCTGTCTAAGAGTTTCTTAATTGTCCCTAATGTATCTGTCTCTATAACCACACCTGGCAAGACATTCTATGCACCCACCACTTTCTATGTAATAATACTACCCCTGACACCACTCTTTTAACCTTAAAATTATGTTCCTTTGTGTTTTCCCACCATGAGAAAAAAGTCTCTGGTATCCACTTGATCGAAGCCTCTTATCATCTTACACACCTCTATCAAGTCATCTCTCTTTAATGCCTGAACTAGATTGGACTGGTGCTAATGCATTAGCCAGCTCTGGAGATTACAGCACTTCTTGTATTCCCCCAAATCTGCTGATCTAACTTGTGCATCAATAATGACATGCTCTGTTATTTGTTGAGAATCATTTGGTTGATAGTGTTCGAGCAGAGCAAATTTTATTGACAAAGTTTCGTGGTTCTTCGTGCAACGAAAGGGTCACTCCAAAAGCCCTGTAAACATTGGAAGTGTTGTTTGAGGAAATAATGCTGAGGCTGTTATTTAGAATCAATCAAAACCATATGCTGTCTTCCTGGAATTCACAAATTCTTGTCAAAAATTTACCATTGCCAGCCACCAGCCTTAAGCAAGTTCTTTGATTATCTTCATCTGTTCTTTCAGTTGAAAGAATTTACTTTGAAACTGAATTATGAGCAGGACTTTGAATCTGCATTTTGGGAGGAATTGCACGTCCATCTTTAAATTTATGGGATAGCCGTGTTATGTATGCTCATGACCTCATATTTTACATTGTTCTTTGGCACCCCTCTCCAGCTTCTCCACTCCCTTCAAACCGTTCTTTACACTAGATGTGCCTTTGCATTGAAAAATATCCTGTGATTTATCTTTAAGGACAAAATGTTTGGCCTCTGGACTGGATTTTATATTACATTGAGGAAGTTCAATAAACCATTGATTAGATTGCATTAGAAGCAGCTCCAATTGATTGAAAGAGCACTTCAGAAATCAGCAGCAATTCAAACAAAAAGGTCTGATCAGCCTATATTATCAATTCTCATTGAATTAAGATAGAAATTTACATTCTCAAACACGAGGAAATCTGTATATAGTCATAGTCATAGTCATAGTCATAGTTGTACTTTATTGATCCCGGGGGAAATTGGATGCTGGAATTTCAAGCAACACACATAAAAGTTGCTGGTGAATGCAGCAGACCAGGCAGTATCTATAGGAAGAGGTACAGTCCACATTTCGGGCCGAGACCCTTCATCAGGACTAACTGAAAGAAGAGCTAGTAAGAGATTTGAAAGTGGGAGGGGGAGGGGTAGACCCAAAATGACAAGAGAAGACAGGAGGGGGAGGGATGGAGCCAAGAGCTGGAAAGTTGATTGGCAAAAGGGATATGAGAGGATCATGGGATGGAAGGCCTAGGGAGAAAGAAAGGGGGAGGGGAGAAGACCAGAGGATGGGCAATAACGTATGGGGGGATGGGGTACGAGGGGGAGGTGGGGCATTAACAGAAGTTAGAGAAGTCGATGTTTATGCCATCAGGTTGAAGGCTACCCAGACGAAATATAAGTGTTGTTCCTCCAATCTGAGTGTGGCTTCATTTTTACAGTCGAGGAGGCCGTGGATAGACATATCAGAATGGGAATGGGACGTGGAATTAAAATGTGTGGCCACTGGGAGATTCTGCTTTCTCTGGTGGACAGAGCATAAGTGTTCAGCGAAACAGTCTCCCAGCCTGCATCGGGTCTCGCCAATATATAGAAGGCCACATCGTGAGCATTGGAAGCAGTATATCACTCCAGCCAACTCACAGGTCCCATTCCCATTCTGATATGTCTATCCACGGCCTCCTCTATTGTCAAGATGAAGCCACACTCAGGTTGGAGGAACAACACCTTATATTCCGTCTGGGTAGCCTCCAACCTGATGGCATGAACATTGACTTCTCTAACTTCTGTTAATGCCCCACCTCCCCCTTTTACCCCATCCTTTATTGCCCATCCCCTGGGCTTCTTCCCTCCCCCTTTCTTTCTCCCTAGGCCTCCCATCCCATGATCCTCTCATATCCCTTTTGCCAATCACCTGTCCAGCTCTTGACTCCATCCCTCCCCCTCCTGTCTTCTCCTATCATTTCGGATCTCCCCCTCCCCCTCCCACGTTCAAATTTCTTACTAGCTCTTCTTTCAGTTAGACCTGACGAAGGGTCTCGGCCTGAAACGTCGACTGTACCTCTTCCTATTGATGCTGCCTGGCCTGCTGCGTTCACCAGCAACTTTGATGTGTGTTGCTAGAAACTTACGTTGCTGCTTTAAAATAAAATGCAATTCATATGAAATAAATTTGGGTGCACTTGCAACATTGCCTCAATATCTCTCCTTCTGAAACAGTCTGACTTCAATGCCTGGCAGATATATTGTGCATGCATTCTAGTTTGGCAGCTGTGGACTTGAGCAATCAAAGAAAATGTTTCCAAATACTTTTTCAGAATCAGAATCTGGTTTATTTTTACTGACATATGTCATGAAATTTGCTGTTCTGCAACAGCATTACAGTGCAAAACATAAAATTGCTATACATGACAAAAATAAATGAATTATGGCAAAGATGTCTAAAGTTATTTTGCCTCTGATTTTTTTTGTCTCTCTCATGGAGAGAGCTCATCCCTTAGAGAACTTTGACATGAGACACAATACACCACAACAGAACACGATAGGGGAGTCAGATGGTCTTATCCCATCTGCTTTTTCCCATTATTGAAGGATGACCTGGTGAGATGTTGCTCTGCTATTAACGGGATTAAAAACAGCATCATGTGGGATCTGAAAATACAGAATATGTTGTTTTTTATTCAATGGTTGATTTCAGCTACATTGAGCAGCACAATACCTTTCCCCCCGACAACAGCAAGCATGCAGTACTTTAATATTTCATCTGATACAGATTCAAAAGTCTGTTTCAGCCAAATGTTGCTTGTGTCGCTATTTCCATGTATCTGTGAAACAAGTAGCCCATTATGTAATCTATCAAAAGAAAAATGAAAATTGCATTTTACTACTCATCTTCCACAAACTCAAGAAGAATTTCAGGGTATTTGACAGTTTACATAAATTCCTTCCAAAGATGATTGTAAGGATTACTATCTTAACCACTGAGCATTCATCCAATATGATTAAGATCAGATACATTTCCGCAGCATTTAAATGGTAACTCAATACTTTATTTGGGGGACACAAGCAACTGCAGATGATGGAATCTGGAACATTAGACAATCTGCTGGAGGAATTCAGTTGGCCAAGCAACATCTGTGGTGGTAGAGGATACGGTGGGGAGGAATTGTAGACATTTTGGGTTGAAATTCCACATCAGACTGAGAGTGGAGAGGGAGAATATATAATGAGAAAGGGAAAGCCAGTATAATGAGGAGCGGGGATTGATAAGATAAGAGCCCAAGGTGACTGCTGGACTGAGGAGGGATGAAGGATGCCAAGCAGGTTGAACCATATAGAGAAGAGTGGAATTAAGAGACAGAGATAAGTAGATGATGGATGAAGGGTTTGACTGTAGTTTGCCTTATTTTCTTGAATGGCTGTATGATTGTAAACAGGAAACCCAAGTGTATGAACCAGACCGAAAAGAAACTGTAAATTATGTCAAAGACTTAGCATAGTTCAATGTATTTCAACACATTACAACCCCATCTGGATCATAAAGCCTTGCAACCATACTTCTTGGACTTCCTGATTATGAGTACTTTCTAAGCAATTCTCCACCCAAAGTGTCTGGGAGCTGAGAAATTAATAAATTATTACAAAGGTGTTACTTTCTTAACACAAGTATCTACTAGAAAGGCACCATGGTTGAAAGAGGGAAAAGTTTATTTATAAAATGCAGGTCCTTTTTTCTACTTCCACAACACTATCAAATTTCAGAACATCAACAGTCATTGATACTCTTTTGTTGAAATGCTTCTTTTAATGTGGACAAATGTAGAGTTGAATCTTTTATAATATAAATACTCATTACATTAGCTTTTGATGCATTTATAAAAATGGCTTACTTCAGCACTTTGTTTCTTTTGAAAACAATAGAGATATGAATGTTTGTACAAATGAATGTTTATCAAGGAAAGTACATCCCCACTCTTCGTTTTTCCATAACTAATTAATAATAATACATGAAATCTCATCTCAATGACTCAATCAAGCTTTGTTTATTAATAATAGAGACACATGAGTTTGTAGATCAAAGGAACTCAATGGGTCATGCAGCATCTGTGGAGGAAAATGACCAATCGATGTTTCGTAGAGTCATGGGGCTACATAGAACTACAGCACAGAAACAGCCTTTCAGTCCATCAAGTCCATGCTGAACTATTATTCTGTCTAGTCCCATCAACCTGCACCTGGTTCATAGCTCTCTGTCCCCAGCCCATCTATGTACTTAGCCAAACATCTCTTAACTTCTCAGGTCAAGGACCTTCATCTGGATTAAAAGTTAGAGGTATTATATGTTACTTAATGCTCAGTATCACAGAGTTGTGTCTGTTCAGCTGTCTATGCACAAAATTCTGGAGGACGCTGTGTTGCAATGCAGAACAATGGGAGGAAATATTGTTCAAACTAGATGTTGAAACTGAGGTTCTATTTGCATTTGGGTAGACTTGAAAGACATAATGTTACTGTTGTAAAGAAGTGCAAAGAACTACCCTCAACTGCATCTCTTCCACTTCACGCACGTCTGCCCTCACCCCGTCCTCCCAGCACCCCACCAGGGTTCCTCTTGTCCTCACTTACCACCCCACCAGCCTCCAGGTCCAGCACATAATTCTCTATAACTTCCACCATCTCCAGTGGGATCCCACCACCAAGCACATCCTTCCCTTCTCCACACTTTCAGCTTTCCGCAGCGATCACTCCTTACGCGACTCCCTTGTCAAGTCATCCCTCCTCACTGACCTCCCTCCTGGCACTTATCCTTGAAAGTGGGACAAGTGATACACCTGCCCCTACAACTTCTCCCTCACCACCATTCAGAGCCCCAAACAGTCCTTCCAGGTGAAGCGACACTTCACCAGGTGGAGCCATCTATTGTATCCAGTGGTCCCAGTGTGGCCTCTTGTATATCGGTGAGATCTGACACAGACCGAGAGACCACTTCGCCGAGCACCTACGTTTCATTTGGCAGAAGAAGCAGGATCTCCCAGTGGTCACCCATTTTAATTCACATCCTGTCCAAAATCCAACATGTCCATCCATGGCCTCCTCTACTGTCATCATGAGGCCACACTCAGGTTGGAGGAGCAACATCTTATATTCCATCTGCTATCCTCCAACCTGATGGCGTAAACATCGATTTCTTGAACTCCTGTAGTGCCCCCCTCACCCCACCTTAGCTATTCCCCATCCTTTTCCCTCTTTCACCTTACCTCCTTGCCTTCACAACACCTCCCTCTGATGCTTCTCCCCTTTGTCTTTCCTCCATGGCCTTCTGTCCTCTCCTATTAGATTCCCCCTTCTCCAGCCCTGTATCTCTTTCACCAATCAACTTCCCAGCTCTTTACTTCACCCCTCACCTCTCCCAGTTTCACTAATCACCTTGTGATTTGTTTCTCCCCTCCGTTCTAATTCTGACTTCTTCTCCAGGCCTGCTGAACGGTCTTTGCCTGAAACTTCAACTGTACTCTTTTCCATAGATGCTGTCTGGCCTACTGAGTTCCTCCAACATTTTGTGTGTGTTGCAAAGGAACTTGTTGTATCTCAATTGTTATCTGATTATTACCAGCTCATTGTTTGTTGGATTTCACTTTGCGCTTTTGCAAGTTCTGATGTCATGAAAGGCATTATATAAAAAGTCTAGTTTTTTTTCTAAAGATGCCCACAAAATAAGAAACAAACAGATCTTCTTTAAAATGTTGAAGTAGAGGAATATATAATGTTTTATATACACAGTGTTAAGTTAGATTATTAAATGAATGCTGAAGTGTCTTGATCTGCTCTGGGGGACTAATTACATATTAGAGAGCATTTTGTTTTCCATGTGTCTGTCATGTAACCACATTTGATCTATTTGAGGGGGAATATAGTTTAGAGCGGTACATAAGCCAAGGATTTACTGCATCAATCTTTCCTTGAATTGCTTCTTTGAGACTTGTCGTGAAGTCCATTTGCTGTTCCAGGCATCATCATGGTTGAAGTTTCGTTACTGAAGCTTAACCACATTCAATGCTGAGAAATGGTCTTTACACCCAAGTAGATGGAGAAACATTCAACTTCTTGGGGGATGATGGCACTGCTGCAAATGGATGGCTGTCATCAGTGTGCAACAATATGGGTAATGAGCATTGACTTGTGAGTTCCGCCATGCAACATGCAACAGCATGTATTGTTCATTTGGACACTGCACTATTTCTGCAGTATAGACTCAGTTCAATGTGCTATTATAGCAACTCATGCATCCAACGGTTGAATATGATATTGGCTTTTAAAGTTAGTTAGAGCAATAATACCAAAAAAAATTCTTAAAAGACTGTATTAATGTTATTTTTGAAACTTGTCTGATAGGAGCTTTCTGCTGAGAATGAACGGTACATTTACTGAAGTTGCATACTTGGTGCATGTCCCTGTTAGCATCTTGTAGCTGTTTAGTCTTCCAAAAGTCTGTCACACCCTACCCAATTAAATAAGCACAATATTCATAACCCACATCATGAAGTTCCTGGCATCAAGTAAGCCTTTACATACAGTTTTATGGATTGCTCTCAACACCTTTTTGAAATTGGCCTGTCCTGTGTCGAAACTATTTTTATTGTTTTTGCTGTGACTAACCCAGAAAGATTATTTTCTTGCTGAATATTTTTTGTGTCAATTCTCCATGTATTTTTATACTTCATGTGTGAACTTGTAACACATACAAGATGCAATTAACTGTACTATTCATTGTCATTGACATATCATGCGATGGAACTCTTTAGCTGCTTCATTCTTGGTTCTCAACCTTAGTAAGGAGATCATGAAGGCATGCCATTTAGACACCAAATGCACTTCATAGTCTGTGCATTTTTCAACAGTGACAAAGCAAGAAAATTAACTGATGGAGGAAGGAGGGCATAAGATTTCTGGATCACTGGCCTCTCTTCGAGGGAAGGTGGGACCTGCACAGGAGGAACAGTTTGCACCTGAACTGGAGGGGGTCAAATATCCTAGCGGGAAGACTTATTAATGCTGCATGGTCGGGTTTAAACTAGAGTTACAGGGGGATGGGAACCAGAATGCCAGAACAGTGAGTGGAGAGGTTGTGAAGGCAGATGTTGGTAAGATCTCAGACAAAGTTAGGAATCAAAAGGTTGAACATGGTCCAAATAGTGTCCTGAGCTGTGTAGATTTCAAAGCTGAAGATGAGTTAACTGGTTTACAAACAGGAAATGTGTAGTGAGGAGAGGCTGTTGCCAGGGCAAAATTCCAGTCAACAGGATGAGTTGCAACATAAAAGACTGATAAAAATTGAAAAGGGTGAATACAGGACTGAAGGTGTTATGTCTGAGTGCACACAGTATATGGAAAAAGGTAGGTAAACTTTCAGCACAGTTTCAAATTGGTAAGTATGATGTTGTAGACATTACTAAATCATGGCTGAAAGAAGATTACAGCTGGGAGCTTTATGTCCATGAATACAGATTGTATCGATAGAACAGTCAAGAAGGCAGAGGGGGTGGCATTGCTCTGTTGGTAAAAAATGAAATCAAATCATTAGAAAGAAATGACTTGGGGTCAGTAGGTGTTGAATCTTTGTGGATAGAGCTAAGGAACTGCAAGGGTAAAAAGACCCTGATGGGTCTTTTTTATACAGACCCCCAAACAGTAGTAAGGATGTGGTCTACAAATTACAAGAGGAAATAGAAAATGTATGCCAAAAGGACAACAGTCATGGGAGGATTTGAATAGGCAGGTAGATTTAGGAAATCAGGTTGGATTACAGGAAAGGGAATTACTTAAGTGCCTATGAGATGGCTTTTCAAGCAGCTCGTGGTTGAGCCTACTATGGGATCAATTATTCTGGACTGGGTGTTGTGCAATGAACCAGAATTGATTAGAGACCTTAAGGTAAAGAACCCTAAGGGGAAAGTAATCATGATATGATTGAATTCACATTGAAATTTGAGAAGCAGAAGCTAAGTGTATTTTTGTGGAGTAAAGAGAATTACAAAGGCATGAGAGAGGAGAGGAGTTTTCCAGAGTTGATTGGAAAAGAACACTGGCAGGGATGACGGCAGAGCAACAAAGGCTAGAATTTCTGGAAGCTATTCGGAAGGCACAGAATATATACAACTCAAAGAGGAAGAAGTATTCTAAAGGAATGATGACACAACCTTGGCTAACAAGAGAAGTTAAAGCCAACATAAAAGACAAAGAAAGGGCATATAATAGAGCAAAAAATCACGTTAAGTTAGAGGATTGGCAATCTTTGAAAAAACAAGAGGATACCAAAGTCTCTTCAGATACATAAACAGTAAAAGAGAGGCGAGGGTGGATATTGGACTGTTGGAAAACTTTTCCAGAGAGGTAGTAATGGGGTACAAGGAAATGGTGGACAAACTGAATAAATATGTTGCAACAGTCTTCACTGTGGAAGACATCAGCACTATGGTGGGAGTTCCATTTGTCAGAGGTGGTGAATTGTGTGAGGTTACCATTACTAGAGAGAAGGTTCTCAGGAAAGTGAAAGGTCTGAAGGTACAAAGTAGATAAGTCACTTGAGCCAGATGGTGTATACCCCAGCATTCTAAAATAGGTAGCTAAAGAGTTTGTGGAAGCATTAGTGATGATCTTTCAAGAATCACTAGATTCTGGAATGGTTCCCAAAAACTGGAAAATTGAAAATGTCATTCCACTCTTCAAGAATGGAGAGGGGCAAAAGGAAGGAAACTACAGACCAGTTAACCTGACCTCAGTGGTTGCGAAGATGTTGGAGGTCGATTATCAAGGATGGAGAAACATAATAAAAGAGTCAGCATGGTTTCTTCAAGGGAAAATCTTACCTAACAAATCTGTTGGAGTTCTTTGAAGAAATAACAAGCAGGACAGACAAAGAAGATTCAGTTGATGTTGCGTGCTTGGATTTTCAGAAGGCCTTTGACAAAGTGCCACAGATGAGGCTGCTTAACAAGCTATGAGCCCATGGTATTACAGAAAATATTCTGGCATGGATAAAGCAGTGGCTGATTGGCAGGAGGCAAAAAGTAGAAATACAGGGAGCCTTTTCTAGTTGACTGCCAGTAACTAATGGTGTTCCACAGGGTTCTGTGTCGAAACCAATTCTTTTTATGTTATATGTCAATGATTTGGATGATGGAATTGATAGCTTTGTTGCAACGTTGGCAGACAATATGAAGATAGCTGGAGGTGCAAGTAGATTTGAGGATGTAGAGAGGCTACAGAAGGACTTAGATGGATTAGGATAACAGGCAAAGAAATGGCAAATGGAATACAGTGTTGGGAAATGTATGATCATGTACTTTGGTAGAAAAAATGAAAAGGTTGACTATTTTTTGAATGGAGAGAAATTACAAAAAACTGAGGCACAAGAGATTGTAGGAATCTTTGTGCAGGATTCCCTAAAAGATAATTTGCAGGTTGAAACTATGGTGAGGAAACAAATGTGATGTTAGCATTCATTTCAAGTGGATTAATATATAAAAGCAAGGATGTAATATGGTGACTTAATCAAGAACTGGTGAGGTTGCACTTAAAATATTGTGAGCAGTTTCAAGACCCTTATCCTAGAAAGGATGTGCTGGAACTGGAGAGGGTTCAAAGAAGGTCCAAGGGGACATTGCTTTGTGGAGGGATCTAAGGGGACATTGCTTTGTGGTGGGATCCAAGGGGACATTGTTTTGTGGATCCAGAACTAGCTTGCCCACAGAAGGCAAAGAGTGGTTGTAGACGGGTCATATTCTGCATGGAGGCCGGTGACCAGGGGTGCTCTACTCTTTGTGATTTTTATAAATGACCTTGATGAGGAAGTGGAGGGATGGGTTAGTAAGTTTGCTGATGACGCAAAGGTCGGGGGTGTTGTGGATAGTGTGGAGGGCTGTCAGAGGTTACAACAGGACATTGATAGGATGCAAAACTGGGCTAAGAAGTGGCAGATAGAGTTCAATCTAGATAAGTGTGAGATGGTTCATTTTGGTAGGTCAAATATGATGGCAGAATATAGTATTAATGGTAAGACTCTTGGCAGTGTGGAGGATCAGAGGGATCTTGGGGTCCGAGTCCATAGGACACTCAAAGCTACTACGCAGGTTGACTCTGTGGTTAAGAAGGCATACGGTGCTTTGGCCTTCATCAACTGTGGGATTGAGTTTAAGAGCCGAGAGGTAATGTTGCAGCTATATAGGACCCTGGTCAGACCCCACTTGGAGTACTGTGCTCAGTTCTGGTCGCCTCACTACAGGAAGGACGTGGAAACCATAGAAAGGGTGCAGAGGAGATTTACAAGAATGTTTCCTGGATTGGGGAGCATGCCTTATGAGAATAGGTTGAGTGAACTCGGCCTTTTCTCCTTGGAGCAACGGAGGATGAAGCGTGGTTTATACTTCTGCGTCAACGCGTCGCCGCAAACCCTATGCAAAGTCGACGCGGAATCCTACATGAGAGCCTGCGTTGCTGCGACGTGCACCTCTCCCAAAATGTAACCGCCTGTCGCGGCAACGCAGAACACAACAGCTGTGATAGCTTGGTAACATTGCATTTCCTGCTACGCTGCAATAGCTTCCCATTGGGTGACTGAGGGGCAGGGAAGGTACTCTGGCTGCAATGCTTTCCAGAAAGCTTTTCAGACCTCCGAAATTATGGAGGACACATTTCGCTTTTACGAAAAAAGACGCTCGCTTTAATCTTGTTTACCCCAAAAAAGACTACCATGACCATGAAGCCTTGCGTGGGCAGTTGAGCGCACATGCGTGACGCGCGCGAATTGCAGAGCGCTGCAGACACACCAACACACAAGTATAAATGCTCACAACGTGCATAGGCCACTTGCATAGCTTACGGCGTCGAGTTAAGGCAGAAGTATAAATCAAGCTTGAGAGGTGAACTGATAGAGGTGTACAAGATAATGAGAAGCATTGATCGTGTGGATAGTCAGAGGCTTTACCCCAGGGCTGAAATGGCTAGCAGGGGAGGGCATAGTTTTAAGGTGTTTGGAAGTAGGTACAGAGGAGATGACTAGGGTAAGTTTTTTACGAGGAGAATGGTGAGTGCATGGAATGGGCTGCCAGCAGCGGTGGTGGAGGCGGAAATGATGGGGTCTTTTCAGAGACTCTTGGATGGTTACATGGAGCTTAGGAAAATAGAAGGCTATGGGTAAAGCCTAGATAGTTCTAAGGTAGGGATATGTTCGGCACAGCTCTGTGGGCTGAAGGGCCTGTATTGTGCTGTAGGTTTTCTATGTTTTCTATGTTTTTTCTAAGGTTCCCTAAAAATGATTCCAGGGTTGAATGGCTTGTCATATGAAGAGAATTTCCTGGCTCTGGGCCTGTATTCACTAGAATTCAGAAGAATGAGGGCTGACCTCATTGAAACCTATTGAATGGTGAAAGGCCTTGATAGAATGGACGTGGAGAGGATGTTTCCTGTGGTTGGAGAGTCTAAGACCAGAGGACGCAGTCTCAGAATAGAAGGTGTTCTTTTAGAACGGAGATGAGGATGAATTTATTCAGACAGAGAGTGGTGAATCTGTGGAATTCTTTGCCACAAGCAGCTGTGGAGGCCAAGTCTTTCTGTATTCTTAAGGCAGAGGTTGATAGATTCTTGATTGGTCAGGGCATGGAGCGATACGGGAAGAAAGCAGGAGATTGGAGCTGAAAGGAAAATTGGATCAGCCATGATGAAATGGCAGAGCAGACTCGATGGGCCAAATAGCCTAATTCTGCTTCTATATCTCATGCTCATGTGGTCTTATGAGTACTGAATTATGCTTGTAGATAAACAGTCAATGTTTCAGGTTAAAAACGTTCATCAGGACTTGACCCAAAATGTCGACTGGTTATTCCTTTCCATAGATGCTACCTCACTTGCTGAGATCCCTCAGCATTTCGTGTGGGTTGCTCAAGATCCACAGCATCTGATTCTCTTGTGATTCTCTTGTGTTTGTGCCTGGAGATGCACAGGGAAACACATTCAGTGGTTGTGCTTCAGCAGGGAAACAGAGATGACCCACAGCAGGCTGAACTTCACATCACCTCTGAGAAAGCTGCAGCACTTCCTGCAGCTGCTAATGTTTGTCTCGTAGCATCCTTCCAGGTCAATGCAGATAACATCAGCTACTCAGTTGTACTCATGTGAAGGAAGCAAGGGAGTCATGGCATTTTGCCAGGGATTGAACACCATTACTTTCAAAGTGAAAAGAACCCAGGAGCTAAAATCTGTGGGATATCTACAATCATAAGAGTTCAATTACATATCTCCACATAAAATCTTGGAGGAAAAGCAATTCTAGTAATATCCTTCACGTCAATCAAACCTCTAACTATTATGAGGATTATGTGCAGGGTTAATGAGATAAATGGCCTAAGGGCCTTTGATCCTACTTGGATGTTCACGGATGTTCAGCAGGCAATGTCCATTAGTAGGACCAAAGCCATATGATCAATCAACAATTATCAGTTCAGGCCTATATTCATCCTTTGTCTGGAGAAAGAATTCTTAGTTCAGATGAGACTACCCAAAGGGATCACCTGTAATAATATTCTGAGAAGAAAATGCTACATAAGAGCATTCAGAGGTGTGTTTTCAGAGTCAGCAAATTCTATATTCTTTCCAAGCTTTATCAGTCATGGCTCTTTGTAACATGAAGTCCAACCCCACAATGATAGAGCTTGAATGAATCCTGTACTTTCTTTTCTTCACCTTTGTTTGAGAAGTATGAAGATATCACTTATTTCATTGTCCCCTGCTTTTCAGTGAGACCCACTGGTACATACGAGTGTTATGTCCAAAGAAAAAATGGCTGGAGTTGCTTAACGTTTTAGTGCAAGGTGTTTATGTGGTGTGTCAAAAATTAGCGAAAATAGCGAAAAGAAAACTACCAATATTTACAAAAAGATATCTACCAGAAAACAGAATACTAGCTCCATACTTACTGAATTCTAGTCCAGTGTAACCTCCTGGAAGCCCCTGTCACTCTCCCTTACTGAGGGTGACGAGTTCCTTCTTTTAGGCACAAGGACATCCCATCTATAGCTACCTACAAAGTTAACTTAATACTACACATGAATTGGAATATGATGGAAACTGGATTGTGGGTTGCATCAATTAATGATGCAATCCACAATCCAGTTTCCATCATCCACAATCCAGTTTCCATCATATTACAAATAAATGGAAACATCTACAGTAAATACACTATACAAACAGCAAATACAGATTTATATATCCCCATTACTAAAGAAATGGAATATTCTAGCATACTCGATGGGAAAGGCACCATAAAGTCAACCTGAGCACATCAGCTCAGTTCAGGATCCTTTGTGAGAATGCACAAATATTTGTGAGAAGACACTAAAGTGTACACACACAGCGCATTGATAGCAGAGTGACAAGGCAAAGATTGTGTGTATGTGTGTGTGTGTGTGTGTGTGTGTGTGTGTGTGTGTGTGTGTGTGTGTGTGTTTGTGTGTGCGTGTTTGTGTGTGTGTATGTGTGTGCATGTTCGTGTGTGTGTGTGTGTTTTTGTTTGTGTGTGTGTGTGTGTGTGTGTGTGTGCATGTTTGTGTGTGTGTGTTTGTGCGTGTGTGTGTGCATGCGTGTGCATGTATGTGTAAGGAGTGCAGTTACCGAGGGCTCTCCACATCCTCCAGCAAAGTTACTGGATGTCGACCTCTCAAATCCTACCATTTTGGTAAGCGATCCTGCTGCACCCCTAAAGCACAGATGCCATTTTATATTTCTCTTATTGTCCTGGTCTGTGATCCAGAATGATAGTCTCATTAAGGTGTGCGAACTGGAACGATGATTATTGCCAGCACTAAAAAGTTACAGCTACATAATGACAAAACCCCGCTCACCCTTTCTCCCTGTCATAAAGTGGTCATCCCAGCCTTTGTTTTATGTCTCTTTCCCTCTCTCCTTCACTCTGTTCTTTATGTTCTCCGCATTTATTTTAACGTCTCTGTGCCATCCGTTCCTGGATTTTGCTGCTTCTGGATGTACATAACTCAACTACCCACCAATTGCAGATGAGATTCATCTTTCTGAACTCTAAAGATTAAGAAAGGAGATTTTACACCTACAAGTAACAAAAATAAAATGGTCACAAAACAAATCAATTAATTCAGAAAAGGTTTCTTTCCTTCCCAGTAGACCTCAATTCCAACATGCTGGGCACTGGGAAGAACCATCTACCAATATGGTTACTGACAGAACCCACCCTATGACGTAAACCATAGTATCTGTCATGCACTTGGCCCTGACACACCTAGAATACAAGGGCACTTATAGTAGAATGCTGTTTCTGGATTCCGGTCCAGCATTCAACACTATTGTTTCACAGACTTTGGTGATTTAACTCCTACTCCTTGGTCTAAATACACCACTGTGAAACGGGGTGTTGGACTTCCTAACCAGCAGACCTCAGAGAGTCAGGATGCACAACTGCTCCTCCCTCCCCATCATCCTCAACATAGATGCCCAACAGGCCTGTGTACTGAGCCCTCTGTACACTCTGTTCAGACATATCTGCACGGCCAAAGACCCAATTAATCACATTGGCAGGTTAGACAATGACACAGCAGTGGTGGGTCTCATCACCGACAATGATGAGATGGCCTACAGAGAGGAGGCGGAAGAATTCAAGGCCTGGTGCCAGGCAAATAAACTTTTCCTGAATTCATGAGAACTTGCACCACCCACACTCCTCTTTACATCAGCGGCACAGCAGTGGAAACTTTGAGCAGTTTCAAACTTCTTGCATAACCTCTCATGGTCCCGGAACGCACCCTACAAAACCAAGAAAGCTCACCGATGCCTTTACTTTCTGAGGAGGCTGAAGAGATTTGGACTATGCACATCTGTACTGGTGTCATTTTACAAATGCACAGCAGAAAACTTCCTAACAAGCTGCATCACAGAATGGTATGGAAACTACACTGTGGTGGACAGGAAGGCTGTCTTCAAAACTGCCTAATGCATCACCAGCACCAACCTACCCACTATCATAGACGTATACACAGAAATGTGCCAGAAAATGGCAGTAACATCATGAAAGATCCCACCCACCCTGCTCAGGGACTTTGTCCATTCCTATCATAGCATCTTGTCAGAACCACCAGACTCAAAAGTTGTTAGTTTCCCCAAGCTGTAAGGCTGAACAACACCCCCACCCACTAATCCTCCCTTCCCCACCCACAACCACCACCACTTTATTATTTCCTGTCACAGTTACCTTACGTATAGACACTCTTATGCCTAGAATCACGTAATGGACATATAGTCAATCTATGTATATAAGCTATCTCATGTATTTATATCTATTGTGTTTTTAAATTATTATTATGTCCTTTATCTTCCTGAGTTTTTTGGTGTGTCCTCAGGTCCAGGCTGACATCTATTTTGTTCTCCTTTACACTTGTGTGAGACAATAGTGTTGAATGCCAAAATGAAATCCAAAAACAGCATTCTGATATAAGTGTCGTTTTATAGATGTGTCAGGGCCAGGCACGAGACAGGTGCTTTGGCACTTGGCGTAGATCTGTCATAGAGGGAGAGCCACAGGTACTACATCAGCCTCATCAGCCACCTCAAAGCAGGAGTCAAAGCAAGTAACCCTCAAGCCACAGGGACTGTCTAAAATGAAGGATGAAAGAGGGTCAGCATTTATGAACAATGAACAACGAAGGGTTCCGGCCCGAAACATTGACTGATCTTTTCCACGGATGCTGCCCGACCTGCTGAGTTCCTCCAGCGTGTTGTGAGTGTTGAACGGATATCTAGTACTTCAAATACTGTTATGCATTCTCTGGAACTGGCTCTCACTGAAGCTCTTGGTACACTGGATTGGCTGTCTTTTGATATATGAATATTCATCTGAGATTTTTAAAAGTTTGCTTAGATGGTAAATATTAAAAACAGATAGTTGATGGTGTGATTACCTCCTTAAGGAGATTACAGATTTTCCAACTAAAATGTTCTCCTTACAGTTTCTCCCCCTAAAACACATTGGAAGTATTTCTAAGTGTTTTATGATTGAGACAATAAAGCAAAGAGAAATTTGTCGCATTGGTAAGTAATGTCTTAAACCAACTTAAAGCACTTCTGCATAACATTGAATTGATGTTCAATTTTCCTTTGAATTGATGCACATAGGAAAATTGAGCAACCAGTTTGCAAACTCAAGAAATTCCTCTGAATTAGAATAATTGAGTCAGCTAGTTAAAATCATAAATGACGTAAAGAAAAGCTGAGGGAGATTTTATTCCCATAGCAGGAGCTAAAGGAACTATCAGCTCCAGGAGTAATCAAAAGGAATGGAGCAGTGGTTGAACTTGGAATGAGTCCAGCCAACAGCCAACACAGACCGTTGAAATGGAAGTTTTTCATCTTTCCTGTGGTTCTGTTCACCTCAATGGTAATAAGTGAAAATAAGGCAAATTACAGGAAATATTTGAAACCCAAAGCAAAACAAATAAAGCTGAAAATTCACAATAGCTGCATCAATTACTGCAAAGAGAACAACCAATAGTTTTGGACTGGGTTCTTCCACAGGACTGAGAAATGAATGGGCAGGTGACTAACATCAGAAAAATGGGACAAAATTGAGAAACACTGTTGGGAAATTTAATTGATCATCAGCCAGGAAAAGGAAAGCAGAAATGATTGCTGTATACATACATCTATTGATGCTTCTGGACACATCTTCAGTGATGTTCCTGGAATCATCGGGTGTTTCAGGTCTTTCAACATCATACAACCTCCTCCAGGTGACCCAGCCGGGGCTGATCAGACCCCAGCTTGTTCCAGATGGCTAGCTACTTATGACTCCACGGCTCCCCTCTTTTGAGCCACAGCCACCTTGAGGCCCTCTCTGCCACATCAGTGGTACTGCAGATGGCTCTCCTCTTCCTCTCTCCCTCGATGCCCAAAATGCTGAAGGCCCTAACTAAAGAACAGGCTATGAATCCCCTACAACCAACCTCCACTAGGAGACACCTCGCTCTCCATCCAGCCTGCTGACAGTTGCTGACCAGTCCTGCGTACTTGGAGAGCTTCCTTTCAAAGGCCTCCTCCAAGCTATCTTCCCATGGGACTGCCAGCTCCAGCAGCACCACTTGCTCAGTAGACTCAGACACTAGGACAATGTCTGGTCGCAGGGTGGTGGCTACGATATGGTTGGGGAACTTCATCTGCCCTTCGAGGTCCACCAACAGCTGCCAGTCCCTTGCAGAGGTCAGAATGCCTGCAGATGTTCTTTTGGCAGGTATTGGCTGCTCCCCAGCTCTGACAAAGGCAATGAAACCAAGGAAGACAAACAGGTTGTCTGAATAGTTAACAAAGAAATTCCTGAGGAAAAGTGAGTGTATCAGTGAGTGACAAAGACAGAAATCTGCGAAGGCTGTGTATCAAGTTCAAAGTTCAAAGTAAATTTATTATCAAAATATATTTATGTTACCACATACTACCTTAAGATTCATTATCTTGCAGGATTCTGCAGGGAAAAAACAGAATAGAATTTTATGAAAATATACATAGACAGACTAAGAGTGGGAAAAAAACAATGTGCAAAAGAAGTCAAACCGCAATTAAAAATAACACTGCAAACATGAGAACATGAGTTGTAAAGAAAGTGAGCCTGTAAGTTGTAGGATCAGTTATGAGTAGTGGCGAATGAAGTTATCCACAGTGGTTCACAAGCCTGATGGTTGGAGGCAATAACTGTTCCTGAACTTGGTGGTGTTGCATCACCTAGATGGACTGTTTTGGCCCTGAATAGAGGTGAGGGAGTCGGTGAAGGGACAGGTGTAGCACTTTGGCCATTTGCAGGGTTAAGTGCCGGGAGGGAGATAGTGGTGAGGGATGAACTGACCAGGCAATCACTGCGGAAAGTGGAGAAAGAGGAAGAGGTGAAGATATGTTTGGTGGTGGGATCCTTTTGGAGATGGTGAAGTTACAGATGCAGATGCTCATGGTGAATCTATGCAAACTTCTAAGAAACTAGAGGCGCTGTTGTGTCTTCTTTGTGATAACACTCATGTGATGATTCTTGGACAGATCCTCTGTTAGGGGAGAACAACATATCAAGTTTGAAATTAATGCAAAAAAATGTTGATAAAATACTTGGATACACTTGCTTCAGTTGTCAGCACTGAATCCCATCACTACTCTGGTGTGGGATCCTTGTTTAATGTGGAGCTGGCAAATACAAATTGGACTAACAATAGAATGGAGATGATTTTCTATTGCCGTATGCTCAAAGTTGGATAGAATTTATCAGACCTGCATGAGGTGGCCAGAAAGGCAAATACTTCCACAGCATTTAAGAAGTTTCTAGATGAGCATTTAAATCACCAAGGCATAGAAATTGTTGACTATGTGCTGGAAAATGGGAATAGTATGGATGGCTATTTGATACTCAACATGGACATGAAGAGCTCAAAGGCCTGATTCTGTGGACTATATAAATCTATGAGCTCCTTCCTGGTCTGTAGGTCTTTTCAAAGTAGGCCAATTAAAAACTGAAGGACTACATTTTAACAAAAAGTTACTGAACTTGGGGGTCTAAGTAACAGTTCACCTGTTGATCTTAGTGTATCGATGTGTTTCCAGACATCCCCAAAAAATAGGTCCTCTTTCCCCTATAGACATGTTGACACATCTTCTGTGGTTAAATGTGAGTTTATATTTAAGAGTAAAAAAGAGGTGAGAGTAGATATCAGACTGCTGGAAAGTGACACTGGAGAGGTAGTAATGGGGGACCAGTTAGCCTGCCTTTAGTTGTTGAGAAGTTGTTAGAGTCCATTACTAAGGAGGAGGATTGGGGGTATTTGGAGGCACATGATAAAGTAGGCTAAAGTCAGCATGGCTTCCTTAAGTGGAAGTCTTACCTACCAAATCCGTTGGAATTCTTTGAGGAAATAACAGTTAAGATAAACAAAGAAGAGTCATCGGATGTTGTGTACTTGGATTTTTAGAAGGTCTTTGACAAGGTGCCACACACGAGGCTGCTAAACAAGATAAGAGCCCTTGGTATTACAGAGAAGATATTAGCACACATAGAAGATTGGCTAACTGGCAGGAGGCAAAGAGTGGAAAGAGGGCCTTATCTGGTTGGCTGCCAGTGACTAGCAGTGTTCTGCAGCGGTCAGTATTGCCACCACTTCTTTTCATGTTGTTTGTCAATGATTTGGATGACAGGCTTGATTACTTTGCGGCCAAGTTTGCAGATGATATGGAGATAAGTGGAGGGGCAGGTGGTGTTGAGGAAGCAGAGAGACTGCAGAAGGACTTAGACAGATTGGGAGAACGAGTAAATAAGTGGTAGGTGGAATATAGTGTAGGGATGTGTATAATCATGCACTTTGGTAGAAGGAGTAAAGGTGTAGACTATTTTCTAAACAGGGAGACAATTCAAAAATCAGAGGTGCAAAGGGTCTTGAGAGTCTTGTGCAAGATACCTTAAAGGTTAACTTCGAGTTTGAATCAGTAATAATGAAGGTAAATGCAATGCTAGCGTTCATTTCGAGAGGACAAGAATATAAGAGCAAGGATGTGATGCTGAGGCATTATAAGGCATTGCTCAGATCACACTTTGTGTATTGTGAGCAGTTCTGGGTGACTTATCTAAAAAAGGATGTGCTGGCATTGGAGAGGGTCCAGAGGAGGTTCACAAGAATGATTCCAGGAATGAAAGGGTTAACATAGGAGAAGCATTAAGTGGCTCTGCGCTTGTCTTTGCTGGAGTTTAGAAGAATGAGGGGGGATCTTATTGAAAGCTATCAAATATTAAAAAGCCTAGAAAGAATGGGTGTGGGGAGGCTGTTTCCAATTGTGGCGAGGCAAGAACCAAAGGGCACAGTATGAGAATAGAAGGATGTATCTTTAGATCAGAGATGAGGAAGAATTTATTTAGCCAAACGGTTGTGAATCTGTGGAATTCATTGCTATGGATGGCTGTGGAGGCCAAGTCATTAAGTATATTTAAAACAGATGCTGCTAGATTCTTGATTAGTCTGGGTGTTAAAAGTTACAGGAGAAGGTGGGAGAGCGGGGTTGAGAGGGATAATAAATCAGCCATGATGGAATGGCAGAGCAGACTCAGTGGTCTGAATGGCCTACTTCTGCTTTTATGTCTTATGGTCTTCTGGGCATTCCTACTGGTTCCCCACCACTCTTCCCTCATTTTATTCCGTGCTTCCCTTTCCTCTCCTATCAAATTCCATCATCCTCAGTGCATTTTCACTGACGCCTATCACTTCTGATATCATTCCTTCTCTCCCCCACCCCTCTCACCTTGATTCACTTTTCACCTGCCAGCTCTTGCCCTCCACCATTAATACTGACAATCTCCCTGCTCTCTTTCAGTGCAGAGGAAGGGTTTCAACACAAAATGTTATATGTCCATTGCCTCTACAAATGCTTCCTGACCTGTTGAGTTTCTCCAGGATTTGTGTGATTTTCTTGAACAAGTATAGTGTAGTGTTTTTACTTCCTTAAGTTTCCCTTCGATATTACAATTTACTTTCTCTCTTAACAATGTTGACATTTTGATTGTTGGGCTCTATTAAATGTTACAATATCAATAATACCTACCTTGTTTGCTTCCTTCAGCCCTCTGCTCTTTAACAGACTCCCTTATAAATTTTCTAAAGAAGAGAACAGCTTGGTGTATTAACCTGTCTATTACCTCCACAGGGGCAGATTGAGTTACCATAGGTGCTTATAGCTTTTACAATCTTGATCATATTTGAACAAAGTTATGGTCTGGCAAAAATGTACTGAGAAAATAGGGGTACCGGCTGCTAAGAACATGAAAAACATTTATGTGCTGTTAATGTGACTGACACTCATCGAGTCAGAGTCATTGAGTCATAGAAAAGTACAGCACAGAAATACGACCTTCATCCCATCTTGTCTGTGCCGAACCATTTAAAGTGACTACTCCCACCAACCCACTCCGGGACCATAGCCCTCCATACCCCTTCCATTCATGTACCTATCCAAACTTCTCTAAAAGGTTGAAATCGAGCTCATATGCACCACTTGCACTAGCAGCTCATTCCATACTCTCACGACCCTCTGAGTGAAGAAGTTTCCACTCATGTTACCCCTTAAACTTTTCACCTTTCACTTTAACTCCAGTTGTAGTCCCACCCAAGCGGTGGAAAAAGCCTGATTACATTTACCCTGTCTACCCCTCATAATTTTCTATACCTCTATCAAATCTCCTTTCAATCTTCTACATACCAAGGAATAAATTTTTTGTCATTTCATTTTCCCAGTCAATGATTCACATATGTCATTGTAACATTGAGTGCATCTTTCACCTAAATTTCTTTCAGGCTTCTTTTAGTAAAGGTCTATCATTAATCTCTCCAGTAGATTTCTCCTAACCACAATAGCTGGAAGGCAATTTAGTTGTCCCTGTCGCTGAAAAATTTTCACAAGGGAACTTGATGAAGTTGCTGATTCCCAATGACGTTGCTGGCTACAGTTCAATACCATAACAGGTGATTCTCCCCATTTTCTGTATGACATGCTGGAAACCTTCCAGTTTTACCAAGGTTGGCTGTACTCAGAAAATCTGCTCACTTGCACCTGCTACGCAACAACTTCCAAAAGCATTTCTTGACTTCAAATTAATTAGGAATGATTTTAAAAAGGGAGAGGCTCCACCATGAGCTTGTAAATTGAAGCATTTTGTGGAGATTCTGGAGTGTTCTGCACCATTGAACTAACTAGAATGGAGGCACCTTTTTAACAATGCCTGAGTTCCATAGTGGTTAGTATAATGCTTACAGTGTCAGCTGTAAGATTGGGGTTCAATTCCCACTCTATCTGTACAGAGCTTGTAGGTTCTCCCTGTAACCATGTGGCTTTCCTCTGGGTTTCTCCCACTTTCCAAAGATGTATGAGTTAGGGTTAGTAAGTTCTGGTCATGCTAAGTTGGCAGCAGAAGCATGGAGACACTTATGGTCTGTCCACAGAACATCTCAAACTAGGTTGGTCATTGATACAAATAATGGATTTCACTGGATGTTTTGATGTTTCAATGTACACATTGCAAATAAAGTTAATCTAAATATCCATCTTCTTTTCACAGGGTCCTGTGGGGAAATTAAAATTAGTTTGTGCTGTTTTATGGCACAAACCATGACACTTATAGAGTTGGCCCCATTGACACAACTCTGTCTATGCTACTAAATCCTCTCCTATTGCAAAGTGTAAGCCTGGCTTTCAACTCAGCGTACATTGTGCCACTGCAACCAAAGAGTTATTAAAAAGGCGTCCATCCGGGGACCAGCAGGATATCATCGCTTTTAACACTAGCATGAGATTCTCCTTAGCTTGATGAAACAATACAACATGTGGTCAAATCCAGAACTCACAGATAAATTTGCTGGAAATTTTCTCGAGAGCTTCTAGGAATACTACAACACCACTAACACATCGCCCACTTTACTGAAAAGCTTAATGCCTAAGGACATTGCAGATTTGTGGAAATTGTAGATTCCGCATTCATATGAAAGTGATACAAGTGACGATGAACTGGCTGGAGATGTTTCAGCATGCGGTCCTACTCTAAAGCAATCAGTAGGACCTGATGCCAAAGATGGATCAGGTCATGTACTGGGGCCACAATTTCCTCAGTTCAGGGTCAAGAGTCAGCAAAACATTTTCAGTTCTGGGCCATCACTTCCTGGTTCTCATAGAAGATTGTTCTTTTTGACTGAGGAAGAGACACACATGGTTGTTATAGGAGGTACTAGCCAACAAATTACGAAATAGATTTTGAAGTATAAGAAGATTTTTATGTAGTTTAAGCTATTTGCTCCCTTCAGAAACTGATTTGTCTTTTGCAAATTACCAATATTACTAATCCACTTCTCTGTCTATCTTGTGTGCAACTAATTTGTTGGTGTTCCATACCTCTGTTGTCACCTCTCCTCCCCTTCAAACAAAACAGAGAATTCATTTGGATTGTGTGTATCTGTATACTGCTGGGAGACTGTATCATCAATCGCCAGACATTGTTGCCCAGGGTCTTGGGCTATATATAGGTTTATTTTTTTGAGTGAATATGCTTCTTTGCTCGCTATTTTGAATTATGTTACTTGCTATTTTTGTATGTTTGCTTGCTATTTTGAACGTTTTGCACTTTGGCTTCAGCTGTATCTATGTATGGTTTGAATGATAATTAAACTTGATTTGACTTGATTTTGACCATTCACACCACCGCATATTATCCTCCAGCATCTCCTGGTTTCAGCTGACCCTGACTGGGGGGTTAAGCAGTACTACACCTTGCCCAAGGGTGACCAGCAGGCTAGCGGCGGGACGGATTGCCTTATACCTCCTATGGCAGAAACGTATCTCCACCCTACCACCCAGGTGCCACCTTTTCACCCCTCCTTTTTCAACTTCCTCCCAGTCCCCTATTAACCGCTTACATCCCATCCTCCATCTGGTTCAATCTACCCATTACCCCCTTATTCTACATATCGCCTGACTCACCACCTGCTCTCACCTCTTTATACTGGCTGTACACTCTCAGTCTGAAACAGCAGTGATCTCTCTGCCTCAAACACGTTTCAGACTGTTGCACTTGTACCCAAGCTTCATCTGGGTCTTTCTGTTCAAACAAAGATAACATTTAATGAGTATACCTTTCCAGACAACAAGTTAAAATGTGTAGGTTAGCCTCATGGGAGCAGGATGAATTTCCAAGAGTGTTTTAGTGATCTACTCTATGCCACATTGTTTTAAAAGGAATTGATGTCAAGGATCGAATACTTTACTCTCTCCACTCTGGATGTCTGCACTAATTTATGTTCTATGTGTCAGATTTGTTTTGAACAATATTGTAGATTTGATGCTATTACTCCCATAAAGATTATGCCATGTGACAAATTATTCTCTGTTATGCTTGTAGAAAGTTAACTCCCTCATTACTTAAGTGTATCACAGTCCGAGGATTCTGCAACGGACTTCACTGGAGGTTAAAAACCTACTTTGCACACATAAATTTCAATCTGTTTAATAGGATAACATTTATGGAATGTTTGCATATATTGCAGTAATAGAAAATCAGATATGGAATAGAAGGGTAGTGTAAGGGGGAGATTAGAGTGCAGAATGAGCAATCTTTTGTCTTCTGTCCCTCTCCTCCAGTAGTAGTACAAAAATATCATTAGGCATCAATGAAAATCTACAAGAAAACTCATCTTGCATATTCAAGAGTCCACAATGTAACATTGAAATGACAAATAAATTGTCCATTGATAGAAATGAATTAATGACAGGAAAAAAATTGAAAGAAACAGGTGCCTCCGTATTCAGATCCAGCTGATGTAAATTGTCTCCAGAATGGGACCTCATACACTCTATTTCAGTTTCATTGTGCTATCTACTGTAAATATTCATCTTTTATGCCCTTCTTTATCTCATACAGAAAGAAAGGTTAACTGTTGCAGTATTCTTCCAAAGCTCAGCAAATGGCAGGTCTTAATATTGTCCTACAACCCCTGCTATATTTATTAATGAGGCTGCCATCTAAATAAAGGAAAGAATCTTAATTGCTTGATCAAATGGGCCCAATTAAGGTAGCAATATTGGGGAATGCAGTAGGCATTAGTTACTAAGCCATTGTAGAGCTGCATTCACACATTTGCCTCTGTTGAGTGAGTTAAATGACTCCCATATAGAAAAAATATTAAAACAGTTAATATAATGCCTGGTCTTCCTGTTGACATTTGAAAAAAGATCGATATATATCAATACATTAATTGAATACAAATACAAATACACAAATCAGAGACTTTTTATGAACTTATACAGAAATAGGCTTGGTAGAGGTGTGTGTGCTTGTCTGTTAAGCACACATTTTGGAAAGTGAACTGAGGAAAAGAACTTGCAAGCAACTAATGGCTTGAATAGATGTTTCAACTTTTATGTTCGAAAATCTCAGTTTAATAGTGAAGTCTATTAATTGGTCTTTTATTGAAAGAAAGAAGGGTCTGCTCCAATATGGTAATGATGTGATGGAAAGAACTAAAAGTGGCAATATACCCCGATGAATGAATATTTGTTCAAATGTTACCAAGCGACTAAACTTTAATTGCCATTTGTTGCATTTGAGCCACCTTAACATTGCTTATAGCTGTATTTTTGAATGTTTATAAAGCCTTCTCCTGCAGTTCAAGTGAGCCAGTGTAAGATTACAACTATCAACACGTACTATGCAATAAACACTAATAAAAGGAAGTTCTGGAAGAAGATGAAAAAAAGGCAGCTATGACTGAACATGCCTCTGGCAATAACCAGTAAAGTTATCATTCATCTTCACAAAATGTGCCACGTGCCTTGTACACCTGACTGTCTATCTGCAGCTGGCTGAACAAAGCTGGACGAGCTCAGGCAGAGACTAAGGCACATACACTTGTTCTATTGCCGCAGGTGTACGCTATAAGCTTCATGTTTTGTCAGATGCTGGGTGGAGGCTCCTGAGAGTTGCATTTTTTTGCCACATTACCTATGCTGCAGGCCCGTTGTTTTAAACAACATACTTTCATCAAGCAAAATTGGGGAACGATTGCAAACTGGTCCATAAAGTAGGTTAATTTTTATCCCCTCATGTTCTCGATAATGGACATTAGCATTGCCCTGTTTTAAACCATCTGCCGTGATTGCTGATCTGCAGAAAGGACAGATGATATAATCACCTGGGTAAAGCTACTGCAGGTCAGGGCCTGCAATAGCATTAAGTTATTTTTCTCAATGACGGAGGCACTTGCCTGTGGCAGGTGCAGGAGAAGGTAGGGCAATGAATTTTCTTAAAAGCTGCCTACTTGCAGGAGTTGTTGAGACAAGTTTCAAGTCTGGGAAGCTGTTTGTTTTCCAGTCTATCTTTAGAAGAAGCTCAATGCCTATCTAGCATTTTTCTGTCTAAAATGATAAAATAATTTTTGTGAAACCTCTTCTAGAAGTACAACAGCTTACAAAAATAAGACATTCCCTTCACATTTCTCATGATATGTAATCTAAATCAAAGTGTTTTTCCCAGCAAAATAAATGAATTAAAATCTTCTCCATATGAACCCTGGTTAATAAACCTGCGAAATAAAAGTTAACAAGAAATCAAAACTTATAGAATAAATGATTAACAATTCCAAATCATTGCTGGTTAAGGTCTAAATCTGCTTTGAAAGCTTATTGCTGAACACCGAACACTCACGGGGTACTATAAATGGAGGTCTTTACAATATGCCCCAGTATCTATGTAAACAAGCAAGTCAGTTCGTGTCAGAATTGCTGAGCACTAACTCTAATCAAAAAAGAATGGTTCATTGTGAACAAGTTGCACAGGTACTTAAAACAATGAAATAAAATTTCAAATTTAATGAATTCTGTTCTTAAATCCCAGTACTTTTCGCACACATTTTAACCAGAAAATGCCTGTGTTCATTATTTATTGAAAAATTAATATACCAAATGTACTAATGTAGCCTATATATGAGAAGCTATTTGAAAGTGAAGAGCAGTATTTACAGTTTCCGGCTGGTTGGGAGATGAGAAGAGTCACTTGTTTCTGCTGTTGAATTATTTTCTTATTCATTGGTCCTACTGCAAACGTCAGCCTGTTCATTTTAAACACGTCCTTCCTGGATAGTATCAAGAGGCAGCGGCAGCTAACACATGTGGCTGTATTTTTAATGTACTGGAGACATTTTAAAATAGTAGCCACTCTTTATTGATTCCCGTTTAAGTTTTGTTCTATTAGAGCTGCTACCTCACAGCACCAAGAGCTTGGGCGTGACTTTGACTTTGCCTGAGTCTCTATAGAGCTTGTATGTACTACCTCAGAGTCTCCACCAGCTTCCTTTCACATTCCAAGGACACGCACATTGGTAATTTAATTGGCCACTGTAGATATTTCTATTGTGTAGGTGAGTAGTAAAATAGGTGAGGAGCTGATGGAAATCTGGGGAATAGGTGCAAGATAGTTGGCTTGGTGTCATTGTGCTGAAGGACCTGTTCCATGTCAAATCACTCTATGACTCTGAATATATGAATAGGATTCTAATGAAGTCACAAGGCTTAAATTGCTATTTCCTGCAAACTGAAAGGAGAGGAGTTTTTCTCTAGGCTCTACAGGAAAGCATTAGGTGTCCCCTTCTGGCAGCCCAGTCCTCTCAGCTGGGGATCCTTTCCTGCTGCATATCATGGGTGCCAGTGTCAGTCCCCTAGGGTATCATGGGTGACATTATTTTAATGGATGGGTGGCCCTAACCCTTCAACTTGCCAAGTATTTTGGTAAGGGAGTTGGAAAACAGCATGTCTGTTGGACAGGTCTCCCTGCTTACATAACTGGATGGTGGAACAGTTTAAATCTTCCTTTGCCCACTTCCAATCCATAATTAATACTGAGCTCACGTGTTTTTAATCCTTAAGAAACTGATGTAGCAGGCTCCGTGATGGAACAGTACCAAGGGAAGAGACCACAAACTGCTAGTAAGAGGTTAAATGCTTTAATTTTTCTTCAGTCATTTCTACTAAACCTGTATTCTTCTTCATATCCAAAAGAATTTGTTGGTTGGTTGTGTAGCTAGCTATTAATATATAGCATATTTAGTGGTACCTATTGGGGATAAATTTCAAGGTAACATCTAAAATCAAAATGAATTCGATGTTTCTAAAAAATTTTTCATCAATTACAATTCATATAAAGAGATTCCTCCAATATCTAGCTTCACTACCTAAATAATAATTTTAATGTCAGCATCTGCACATGAGCCCCTGGAAATAATTGTTATTGATAGTTTTACAAACCTCCATCAAATTTCCCATGGTCTTTTGAACACAGCTAACAAATTCAGTGATTTTTCTGATTATGTTCGCAGAGAGGTCACAGTCATAAGAAAAAGCTGCTCATTAGTGCAGCAATGACAAAAGTAAGTTTTGTTTCTGAAAAGTCCTGGAGAAGTTACCATTGCAAAATGTAATGGTGACCAGTCTCAATGGAAAGAATAGCAAAAACATGTTTAATATGCATCAGAGCTGCAGAAATCCACATTCAATATCACAAGGCTCTAGGATATCAGATTGGGTACTTCCGGAGTGGAAAGAAGATTGAAGGAGACTTGATCAAGTGAGCATCCTATCTCCTTAGCAGAGGTATCCTTCACGTAGGGCATAGGTTTAGGTTAAGGAGTAAAAGAGTTGAGGGGATTTGATTTTTTTTTCCCACTTTGACCATGGTTGAAATTTGGGCCACGATGCATGGTGGAATGTTAGAGAGAATGACCCTCTGTTTAGAAGTATCTAGATAGGCACTTGAATCACCACAGCTTGGAAAGCACAAGCCAAGTGCAGGAAAATGGAAATGGCATTGAAAGGTACCTGTTGGCAAACATGGACATGGTGGGGTTGCTTTCATGATATATAACTCTATAACTAAGAGGAGAATAATTGGGATTCACAATATTGCTTCTCTTGAAGTTGGCATGGACCCCATGGACCTACTGATCTCATTTTCTGGTGTAATAATTATAAGATTGTCATGGTGAGGATAATCATGCTTAGGCCATTTTTTCTTCTACTGATCATGACCTTCTTCTGACACCATTACTGAATCCTTCAATCAATACTTCCTTAGTGTTTCTTTTCAGTTCCTTGTCTCCACCCCTTCCTTAGCCTGTTGTCCCAGTTTCTATCCTTAAACTTCTACAAGCAACAATAATCATTCTCCCACCCCCGCTGACCTGGACCCTTCTCAAGGTTCTAATTAGTAACAGGCTCCAACTGACTCTCCCAATCTTTTAAGCTGGACTATGTTTTCTCATTTTGATTTCTGATAGTTTTGATTCTGTTAAGTTACTTATTAGGTTTGCTTTGCCATTAGATGAGATTTTCTATAATTTTCTTGTCAACCTGCTTTCTATCCGTTCATCCATTTTGCTCCTCTTAATGTAAACTCTGTTAAGAACCCCACACATTAAATCTCCTTTGCCTCAAAGTGATGTTTGTTGAGACATTAAAGTCTTCCAATCCACTTGACATTGCCTGACTGTATTTAAAACAAGTGCATATGCAGTTTCCTCCTTCTGATTTAAAGTTGTTTAATTCAAATTATTGTGCTGAAGGCAACATTGAATTATCCGAAGTACCCAGCCTGGTATAAATTTCGGGTTTCCATTACCTTTACCCTGAGGACATGTGCCCATATCACCTTCTCTGAGACAAGTTCGTGTCATTCATATTTTCTAGCATCTGTACAGACTCACAGCAAGATTAATTTAGATGTCAGTATGTGAAATCCTGTAACAACCTGCATCAAGCTTATATCCACAGGGAAGTAAATAAAAGTGAAGTTGCAGTTACATTTTTTTCAACATTAATTTGAGTTACTATTTTGCACAGAATCATCATAAAAGTGGCAAATGGATTATTTTTGCATCTTATTAATTTGGGTCCAGTGTAATAGTGGCGTAGATAAACTGACAAAATATGCGCCATTGTAATACCTCATTAATTTATTAGAATGTTACAGCAGTGAAAAGAAAGGAAATTATAGATCAAGCGACTTCGGAAATTGCTTACTGCAGTGTTTAATTTTCTGAGACCTTTACTTTGTTCCACTGGTTGTGTTTGCCAAAAACAATTGAAGGTTCATTATAGGAGTTTGCCCTCCATTAAAAGTGAAGTCATTTGTAATTATGCCGGATCTTCACCAACCCACATAGTATTGTTACTTTTACCTTAAAACAAATACATTGGAACGCCGTGTGTGGCCGCGTGTGTCCGCATGTGTCCTGGCTTACTGTTCCAAGATTGTTTTCTTTTAAAACCCTTATAAGTAATTATAGGAATCTAGTCTATAGAAATTTGGTCATTATATCATTGCTATTTGTGGAAGCGTGCTGCATGTAAATTGTTTCCCACACTTTTTACTTCAAAATACCAAACACACTTCAAAAATGCATCACTGCTTTTGTAACAGATTCTAGTTAATTGAGTTAATCAGGACCAGTACATTTTGGCCCAATTAAGCAAATGCCAAAATTAGCTGAAGTTTCATGGAAATGATTAAAAAGGTATAAAAAAAGACAAATTGTCATTTAACTGAGTAACAAATTATGTATTTAAATGAAATATAAAACAAATTAGAACACTATCAATATCATTACAGTACTATAAGATAAAAGTTTATTTATCTCAAAGGAAATTATTGATGCTAGGTTGTTCAGTCAAAAATATATACATTAAAATACAAAATGAAAGCACTGAGGTATAAAAAAATATAAAATATGATTTAAAAAGTCATAGTGCAAAACACGGATGTGTAATGAAACCACGTACTTGTATACTTAAATTGTGTATTGGTTCCTGATATTTATTGACAGTGGAATTAATTCAGAGTATGCTGGCGTGTTCTTTCAATTGACTGTAAGTGAACAAAATCAGTGCAGACAACTTGTGCGGATAATGGTCTGCCTTCGTACAACACTTTTTGATGTTTTGATGAGCCTCCAACTCTTCATTTTCATTGTAGCATTCAAGATAGTTGTTTATACCTTCAAATTCTTCAGAGTTCCTAACTTGCTAAAGTTGTTTCATTTTCACTCCTGGCCGTTTCTGGCATTTCCTAACCTGAATGCTTGAAACCGCAGTGAGCACACAGCTCTGAATCGTCTTGCTACTTATTTCTTGCCAACTAAAAAACAAACACACAAGTGATGCTGTTAAAATCTGTTCACTCTAAGCACAGTATTGTTTATTATGACCACACGACATGCACATGACTGACGCTAGTTAGAAACTATTTGGCAACAGTCACCTGTCTTAATTAAGCAGCATGGTGTCCCAAATAAATGAAGGGGATCCTGGCTATTTTCTTGATTTGTTTTTGTTGTTTAGGAGTTGTCTAAATGGCTGCCCCAGTTAACTGATGGCCTAATTAACCGGAATAAAATGTACATTGATCAGCAATTGAATATTCTACTCTTATTTTCTGAACTCCATATAGCCATTGAGCTCCTCTTTGACATCTATGCAAATGAAGCCTTCCATATTTCTACTGGAGTAAAGCATCACAATTTTCAAAGAAAACGGAATCCTACTCCAGAGCTGCCCGGTGCATTTACTATATAACACGAGGAGGTCCTTTTTAGCATTGCTGCAATTCCAATTCAATATCCATTGTGAATACAAAAATTAAAATACTGCATTTCTCCTTCCTCATTTCAACACATATGAATTCTCAGCCATTGACAAAAACAAAAGATTTTGTCCCATGTTACTTCTTCAGCTTCTCCCACTTTCTCCAAACCTGAGGGATAGCCATGGGCACTTGCGTGGGCCTCAGCTGTGCCTGCTTCTTTGTTAGTTATGTAGGATAGTCTATGTTCAAAGCCTTCCCCAGTTATACTCCTCAGTTCTTCCTCTGCTGCATTGACAACTGCATTGGCACTGCTTCAAGCACCCATGCTGATCTCCTCAAATTTATTAATTTTGCCTCTAACTTCCACCTTACCCTTAAGTTTACTTGGTCCGTCTCTGACACCTCTCTCTCCTTTCTTGGCCTCTCTGCCTCCATCTTTGGAGACAAACTGTCAAATGTCATCTTAGACCATAAGACCATAAGACAAAGGAGCAGAAGTTGGCCATTCGGCCCATCGAGTCTGCTCCACCATTTTATCATGAGCTGATCCATTCTCCCATTTAATCTCACTCCCCCGCCTTCTCACCATAACCTTTGATGCCCTGGCTACTCAGATACCTATCAATCTCTGCCTTAAATACACCCAATAACTTGACCTCCACTGCTGCCCACAGCAACAAATTCACAGATTCACCACGCTCCGGCTAAAAAAATTTCTTCGCATCTCTGTTTTGCATGGGTGCCCTTCAATCCTTAAATCATGCCCCGTCATACTAGATTCCCCCACCATGGGAAACAACTTTGCCACATCCACTCTGTCCACGCCTTTCAACATTCGAAATGCTTCTATGAGGTCCCCCCTCATTCTTCTAAACTCCAAGGAGTACAGTCCAAGAGCGGTCAAACGTTCCTCATATGTTAACCCTCTCATTCCCGGAATCATCTAGTGAATCTTCTCTGAACCCTCTCCAACATCAGCACATCCTTTCTTAAATAAGGAGACCAAAACTGCACACTGTACTCCGTGAGGTCTTAACAGTGCCTTATAGAGCCTCAACATCACATCCCTGCTCCTATACTCTATTCCTCTAGAAATGAATGCCAACATTGCATTCACCTTCTTCACCACTGACTCAACCTGGAGGTTAACCTTAACGGTATCCTGCACGAGGACTCCCAAGTCCCGTTTCATCTCAGAACTTTGAATTCTCTCCCCATTTAAATAATAGTCTGCCCGTTTATTTCTTCTGCCAAAGTGCATAACCATACACTTTCCAACATTGTATTTCATTTGCCACGTCTTTGCTCATTCTCCCAATCTATCCAAGTCTCTCTGCAGACTCTCTGTTTCCTCAGCACTCCTGGCCCCTCCACCCATCTTCGTATCATCAGCAAACTTAGCCACAAAGCCGTCTATTCCGTAATCCAAATCGTTGATGTACAATGTAAAAAGAAGCAGCCCCAACACGGACCCCTGTGGAACACCACTGGTAATCGGCAGCCAACCAGAATGGGATCACTTTGTTCCCACTCTCTGTTTCCTGCCAATCAGCCAACGCTCTATCCACGTATGTAACTTTCCCATAATTCTATGGGCTCTTATCTTGTTTAGCAGCCTCATGTGCGGCACCTTGTCAAAGGCATTATGAATATCCAAATACACAACATCCACTGCATCTCCCTTGTCTAGCCTATTTGTAATTTCCTCAAAAAATTGCAATGGGTTTGTCAGGAAGGATTTTCCTTTAAGGAAACCATACTGAGTTCTGCCTATCTTGTCATATGCCTCCAGGTACTCTGTAACCTCATCCTTGACAATTGACTCCAACAACTTCCCAACCACCGCTGTCAAGCTAACAGGTCTATAATTTCCTTTTTGCTTCCTTGCCCTCTTCTTAAATAGCGGAATGACATTTGCAATCTTCCAGTCCTCCGGAACCATGCCAAAATCGATTGACTCTTGAAAGATCATCACTAATGCCTCTGCAATCTCCACAGATACTTCCTTCAGAACACGAGGGTGCATTCCATCTGGTCCGGGAGATTTATCTACCCTTAGACCATTCAGCTTCCTGAGTACTTTCTCTGTCATAATTGTGACTGCGCACACTTCTCTTCCCTGACACCCCTGAGTGCTCCGGTACACTGCTGATGTCTTCCTCAGTGAAGACTGATGTAAAATACTTGTTCAGTTCCTCCGCCATCTCCTTATCTCCCATTACAATTTCTCCAGCATCATTTTCTATCGGTCCTATATCTACTCTCACCTGTCTTTTACTCTTTATACACTTGAAAAAGCTTTTAGCATCCCCTTTGATATTATTTGCTAGCTTCCTTTCATAGTTCATCGTTTCCCTCTTAATGAACTTTTTCGTTTCCTTTTATAAGCTTTTAAAAACTTCCCAATCCTCTGTCTTCCCACTAATTTTTGCTTCCCTGTATGCCCTCTCCTTTGCTTTAACTTTGGCTTTGACTTGTCTTGTCAGCCATGGTGCATCCTTTTTCCATTTGAAAATTTCTTCTTTTTTGGAATATATCTGCCTTGCAGTTTCCTCATTTCTTGCATAAACTCCAGCCACTGCTGCTCTGCCGTCTTTCCCGCCAGTGTCTCTTTCCAGTCAACTTTGGCCAGTTCCTCTCTCATGCCACTGTAATTTCCTTCACTCCACTGAAATACTGACACATCGGATTTCAGCTTCTCTTTCTCAAATTTCACAGTGAACTCAATCATGTTTTGATCACTGCCACACACATCAAAGTTGCTGGTGAAGGTGGCAGGCCAGGCAGCATCTTTAGGAAGAGGTACAGGCGACGTTTCGGGCCGAGACCCTTCGTCAGGACTAACTGAAAGATGAGCTAGTAAGAGATTTGAAAATGGGCGGGGGAGGGGGAGGGAGAGGGGGAGATCCATTTTTGTACCTCTTCCTAGAGATGCTGCCTGGCCTGCTGCGTTCACCAGCAACTTTGATGAGTGTGGCTTGAATTTCCAGCATCTGCAGATTTCCTCGTGTTTGCGATGTTATGATCACTGTCTCCTAAGGGTTTCTTCACCTCAATCTCTCTAATCACCTCTGGTTCATTACACAATACCCAATCCAGTACAGCAACAACAACAAGCTGTTCTAAAAAGCCACCTCGTAGACTTTGTACAAATTCTCTCTCTTGAGATCCAGTGCCGACATGATTTTCCTAATCCACTCGCATGCTAAAATCCCCCACAATTATCATAACACTGCCCTTCTGACAAGCCTTTTCTATTTCCTGTTGTGTAACTTGTAGTCCACATCACTGCAGCTCTTTGGAGGCCTGTATATAACTGCCACCAGGGTCCTTTTACCCCTGTGATTTCTTAGCTCAACCCATAAAGATTCTTTACCCTCCAATCCTATGTCACCTCTTTCTAATGATTTAATATCATTTCTTACCAATAAAGCCACACCACTCCCTCTGCCTACCTGTCTATCCTTCCGATACACTGTGTATCGTTGGATATTCAGCTCCCGGAGACATGCATCCTTTAGCCACGTCTCAGTGATGGCCACAATATCATACCTGCCAATCTGTAGCTGTACGACAAGATCATCCACCTTATTCCTTATGCTGCGTGGATTTAAGCATAGCACCTTAAGTCCAGTATTTGGTACTTTTTGCTTTGATTGCGCTGTGACTTTATTGCATCTTGCCTGCCTGTCCATCCTGACATCTTTACTGCTCACTGTCTTAGATTTTTTTCTGTTTTTCCCCCTCCTCCGCTCTATCATTCCATTTCCCATCCCCCTGCCAAATTAGCTTAAACCCTCCCTAACAGATCTATTAAACCTTCCCACCAGGATATTGGTCCCCTTCAGGTTCAGGTGTAACCTGTCCTTTTTGAACAGGTCGTACTTCCCCCAGAAGAAATCCCAATGATCCAAGAATCTGAAGCCCTGCCCCCTACACCAGTCTCTCAGCCACACGTTCATCTGCCTGATCCTACTATTCTTGCCCTCGCTAGTACGTGGCACAGGTAGCAATCCTGAGATTACTACCCTGGAGGTCCTGCTTCTCAGCTTCTTTCCTAACTCCCCGAAATCTCTCTTCAGGACCTCCTCCCTTATCCTATCTATGTCATTGGCACCAACATGTACCAAGACAACTGACTGCTTGCCCTCTCCCTTCAGAATATTCAGGACCCGATCCGAGACATCCCGTAATCTGGCACATGGGAGGCAACACACTAAGTGGGTATCTCCATCAGGCTCACAGAATCTCATGTCTATTCCACTGACTATGGAATCGCCTATGACTACCACATTCCTCTTCTCCCTCCTTCCCTCCTGCACAACAGCGCCAGGCTCAGTGCCAGAGACCTGGTCACCATGGCCATCCCCTGTCAGGACATCCCCCTCAACAGCATCCAAAACAAGATTCCTGTTGCTGACGGGGACAGCCACAGGGGTGCTCTCCACTATCTGGGCATTTTCCTTCCCTCTCCTGATAGTCACCCAGTTTTCTGACCCCTGTAGCCTAGGGATGACTACCTTTCTGTAGCTCCTGTCTATCACCTCTTCACTTTCCCTAATAAGCAGTAGGTCACATGGTGTGAGCAGATTTATCTGCAGCTTAATGTGAAAAAGACTAAGGAGCTGGTGGTAGACCCGAGGAGAGCTAAGGTACTGGTGACCCCTGTTTCCATCCAAGGGGTCAGTGTGATCATGGTGGAGGATTACAATTACCTGGGGATACAAATTGACAATAAACTGGACTGGTCAAAGGACACTGAGGCTGTCTACAAGAAGGGTCAGAGCCATCTCTATTTCCTGAGGAGACTGAGGTCCTTTAACATCTGCCGGATGATGCTGAGGATGTTCTATGAGTCTGTGGTGGCCAATGCTATCATGTTTGCTGTTGTGTGCTGGGGCAGCAGGCTGAGGGTTACAGACACCAACAGAATCTACAAACTCATTCGTAAGGCCAATGATGTTGTGGGGATGGAACTGGACTCTCTCACGGTGGTGTCTGAAAAGAGGATGCTGTCTAAGTTGCATGCCATCTTGGTCAATGTCTCCCATCCACTACATAACGTACTGAGTGGGCACAGGAGTACATTCAGCCAAAGACTCATTCCACCGAGGTGCAGCACAGAGCGCCATAGGAAGTCATTCCTGCCTGTGGCCATCAAACTTTACAACTTCTCCCTTGGAGGGTCAGACACCCTGAGCCAATAGGCTGGTCCTGGACTTATTTCATAATTTACTGGCATAATTTACATATTACTATTTAAATATTTATGGTTCTATTACTATTTATTATTTATGGTGCAACTGTAACGAAAACCATTTTCCCCTGGGATTAATAAAGTATGACTATGACTATGTCATTAAGTTGCAGCTCCAAATCCCTAACATGGTCTCTGAGGAGCTGCATCTCGGTGCACCTGGCGCAGATGTGGCCATCAGGGAGGCTGGAGGTCTCCCAGGATTCCCACATCTGACACCCTGAAGAAAGCACTAACCCTACAGACATGATACCTAATTCTACAGGAATTAAGCAAGGAAAAAATACGTCTACTCACTCACTTAGCTCACCAAATACATGAACTTTTAAAACCCTTAGCTCGTACCGTTACCCTGCTCTTCCTCTGACTGTCTGGGTTGATTCGCCAAGGGGGAAACGAAGAGTTGGTGCCTCGCTCTCGCCTCTTCCCGTTACTGCCTAAGCCTGTTGAGCCAAAGCCCTACACTCTGCTGTCACTCACTGCACTGCCTGCTCCGACTGCTGCCTACTGTATAGGGTGGTCTCCTTTTCAAACACTCCGCGTTGTCCTGACTACATCACGCACCTGTGCAGTCTCATCCTTCTTGTACTCGAAGAAGTTTTTTTAAAAACTGCCTTCCTTCAGATTTTAGCTCTCACACCGCTCTTCTTGTCCCGATCCAAAACACTTTTATAAACCTACTGATTCCCATGGTTATCTCAACTATACCTCTTCCCACTCTATCTCCTGTAAAAATGCTATTCCCTTTTCTCAGTTTTTTCACCTCTGCTGTATTAGTTCCCAGGATGGGGCTTTCAATTCCAGAACATTGAGATGTTCTCCTCCTTTCAAGAATGGGGTTTCTCTCCCTCTAGTATTGATGCTACCCTTACCCACATCTCTTCCATTTCTTGAACATCCATGCTCACCCCATCTTCCCATTGACGTAACAGCGATAGAGTCCCTCTTGTCCTTACCTAAAACCCCATCAGCCTCTGCATCCAACACATTATCCTCCACAACTTCCACCATCTCCAAAGGGATTCTACCACTAAACACATCTTTACCTCACCCTCCTCCGTTTTCTGCACTATTGCTCCCTCTGTAGTTCCCTTGTCCATTCATCCTTCTCTACAAGTTCCACTCAAGTACCTACCCCTGCAAGTGGCCTAAGTGCTACACCTCCCCATACACCTCCTCCCTCCCCTCCATTCAGTGTCCCAAACAAGTCCTTCTAGGTAAGGCAACACCTCAGCTGCGAATTTTCTGTGGTCAACTATTGTGTCTGGTGCTCCCAATGCAGCCTCCTCTATATTGGTGAGGCCCGTTGAAATTGGGAGGACTGCTTCATCAAGCACCTCCACACCATCCACCACAATTGGGACTTCACAGTGGCCAAACATTTTAATTCTCATCCCCATTCCCATTCTGACATGTTGATCCATGGCCTCCTCTTGTGGCAAGATGAGGCCGCCCTCAGGGTGGAGGAGCAACACCTTATATTCTATATGGGTACCCTCCAGCCTGATGCCATGATTATTGATTTCTCCTTCCGGTGGACAAATTACGCCCCTACACCCCGCCTATTCTATTCCCCACTCTGACCTTTCACTTCCTCTCACCCACCAAATACTTCCCCCGGGTCTCCCCTCCTTCCCTTTCTCCTATTGTTCACTCTCCCCTCCTATCAGATTCTTCTCCAGCCCTTGACCTTTCCCTCCCACCTGGCTTCTCTTATCACCTGCCCCAGCTTTTTATTCAGACATCTTCCTCCTTCCTTCTCGGTCCTGATGAAGGGTCTCACCCAAAACGTTGACTGCTTACTCTTTTCCATAGATGCTGCCTGACCTGCTGAACCCCTCCAGCATTTTGCATCTGTTGTTTTTAGCAGATGTGTTTTTTATTAAACATGACATATTCATACTTGTTGAGATACTGCTCTTTCCTTTTAAAAGCTCCTCACATCTGCCAGTAATTAAAACATTTATCAGTGGCTAGATGCCAGGTTTGCTTTCTGTAAATGCAGAGAACATCTGTTCATAAGGCTGGAAATATAGAAAATAAACTTTCACAATGAAGGAAAGAAACTCTGGTGCATTACTTGCTAATGGACATTGCCTGTGAGTTAAGGCACAAGCAAGTCTGTTCGATAAAACCAACGCAACTGGTTTATCCACCCAAAACATCACAGCTGGATATCTTCTCCTTCTTGCTAAAGACGTGGTAAGATTATAATATTCCGAGTGCACTGGAAAGGAACAAATACTATTCACATTGTGTAATTTAGAGATTTATTGCGCAGAGCTTGTACAAGGGCATGAGAATCGTCTCTTGAGTATTTCCGGAGATTTCTCGATCCAAAAACACAATGATTGAGTCATAAAAGTAGAATTCTGTTTGCAACATATTTCAGTGTCATTTGTTTTATTTCTGTCCACCTACCATACACTTTCATAGCAAGCTGACCCTTTGTTAGTCAAGCAAAAGTCAATCAGCAGAGAGTTGTAGACATAAAATGAAAAAAAAAGACTTGCATTTATATGGCAACTCTCATTGTAAACTTTATATCCTTTGCATTATTTTATGTATGTGTATTGCATTCTGAAAATGACCATGTCCCACTTGTGGTTACATTGATTTAAGTGGCCAAGTCATCAAGGATAGCATCTTCTGTTCTTCTTCAACCACCTAAACTGGGATCTGTACCATTCCCTCGAGACAGAAAGCTATGGTTCAGTTTATTGACTCGGCCAAGATACTCCACCTTGAGGTTCAGTACTCCACACAATACTGCCTGAGATGGCTCTCAGATTTTATTTGTTTCTTAAATCTTCAGAGTTAAAACCACAACACACTGACCAATCGATTAAGCATTAGTCAGCAGGTAATTAAGTAGCCATCATTCTTATTCAACTTCTAATCATTATGTTGATACTATGAGGGTGATAAGGGGAAAGAGTCAATGGTAGAGGCACAGTCTTTCCAAAGAAACTAACTTAACTGTTGGGTGTCTCAGTCCAACATTTTGACTTGTTTTGCATTGCAGTCAATCACTTCAGCTGAACTTGCTTCTGAGGCATGGATGAGCATATAATACTATTTCCTGGAGTCTTGGCTAAAAGTAAGTTATGTTTGAAACTTCTCATTTAAGCATACACAGTTTTTAAATAAACTTCTTCCTATGTGGTTGGGGAAATAACAGGAAAGGTTGTTGACAGATTACTTTCTACTGTATCCCTTCAGGACCATGTCTGCAGCCAAGACTTTCTTGCCTGGTGCAGAAAACGAACTGCTGGAGGAACTCAGTGGGTCAGTTTGTGAAGGGAAAGGAATTGTCAGCTATTCAGATTGAGAGTGCATCAGGACCTGCATTATACTCCAGCATCTGCACTCCCTTGCATCTCCGTTTTCTTGCCTGATGACATCTTACCCTGCTTTCTCCTCCGGTTGTGCTGAAGAGAGAATTCATTTTCAATCTCTTCTGATTTATGCTGTTCCTGTAACAGACACTTGACTTGCTACAAAGGATCACTGGTTGAAAAGCACTGCACAAAAGCGTATTACTGCAAATCTGATGTGCAAGCAGGAAACAATGGAAATATTTAATAGATGTAGAGCATTAACATTTGTGGCTCTAATTAAAAATCATTGACAATAAAGTTTACCTCATGATTTTTCTCTACAGGTGCTTAACACTTCCATTATTTTATATTCTCATTTAACAAATACTTTCTCCTTTAAAATTTGTTAACATTTGAACTAATACAGATACAACAGACAACAAACAAGATTCTTCAAAAGTACCTGCCAAGCACCTTGGTTATCGGCTGATGATTGTAATACCGCGGACAGAACCTGCAGTGAGGGAAGTTAATTAGCCCACTTCGTAGTAGGTATGATTGTGTACTATATAGAATGAGTTTCACCTTCAAGAATGGCCGCAGTTTTTAAATGAACAACAAAGCCAACCAGTTAGAAGCAAAGATCAGCCATGTCTCTTTTCTACTAGTGTGTTATTAGATATCAATTTTATCGATGAAGTTTTGTATTCAGCTTGATGTCTTTTCCCCATTGCTCAAACAACTCATAAATTAACGTAACATCCAATTAAGGTTTGATTCTCTGCAATCAAGGAATGTTCCACCTTTAGTTCAGGGCTCTGGCAATACCCTGAAGCTGGTCCCCTTCCAGAGTTCAATGTTTTAAAATATAGTTCATTTTCTAGACCACCATCCTAGCTTATGTGCTCATCGAGAAAGAATTGGCCATGCATGTACAGTATCCCCTCCTCTCCTACAACTCTCTCGGTCATCTTATAATGAATGGTTAGTTGCATTAGGTGCTAGTGGCCTGCCCGTGGCTGTGGATCACACCCCAGTCTGATTCACCGTATTCAAGGGGACAGAAATCTGTTTCAGAAGCTCCATACCAGCAAAGGAACCTTCTCAGGTCCAAAGCAGAAGAAGAAAGTAAACAATAAAGCTTCTTACAATATACAGTATAAACAATGTTTTACAATTGCAAGGTGTTGTATGCAAGCATTTCAAAGGTTCAAAGGTCCAATTCAATGTCAGAGAAATGTATACAATATACATCCTGAAATGCATTCTCTTCGCAAACATCCACAAAAACAGAAATGCCCCAAAGAATGAACGACAGTTAAATGTGAGAACCCCAAAGTCTCCCCCAGCTCCCCCCTCCCGTGTGTAAGCGACAGCAAGCAACAATCCCCTTCCCCCCCAGCAAAAAAAAGCTCACCCGCTACCAAGCACAAGCATAAGCTAGGCTATAGCAAAGACACAGACTTGCAGTTACCCCAAAGAATATCGCATTTCCTCCAGCATTTGACAAACCACAGGTTATCTCTCTCGCTAGTAAGGGAGGGGGAGGTGTTCCCCATTTTCACAGCAAGCGGGAGGCATAACGATAACCTACTGGTTTACAATGTTAAAACATCCGTTTGTTGCTTTTTACAAGCTCTGAGCCTGAAGATTACAAAGATCTCAGGTCTTTGGGCCCACAGCAAAAGATTTTCTGGCCTCCCCGACGACACACGAGTCTCCTGCCATGACACCAACCCTTGATCCACCCGTCTTCAGAGTCCCGGAATCCTAGGCTTTCGAATACGAGCTGGAATCTCAGCCCAAACCTTTGGCGTGCTGAACAACAAAGGCCGTTCCTGAAACCCTGAGAAGGGGTCTCATTCCCGAAAAGAACCGAAGTCAGCGTGTAACTTCAGGTCAGGGTCTTCAAAAGAACCTTGAAAGGGAAAAATAAAGATATTAAAGACAGAAATAGAGCTGTTTCCAATGATGCAAGCAAAGGAGTTGCCGTTTAGCACCATCTTAACTTCGCCTTTCACACTTCATATTTAACACCTTACTGAGAGAGATAGTCAAATTAAAAACAAATGACAGGTAACTATTTCCTCTTCTCCCAACTTTTCCTGTATCTTACAACTGGTTTCTTATGACAATGATAAGTCTCAACCTTTTTCCATTGATTAGCTGCAAGAATGGGCTGTGTCCTGGAAGTTAGGTACTCACCTCCCACAGTCTCTGCCTCAGAGACAGAAGGCACAGTCTCAGAATACAAGGACGTCCCTTTGTAACTGAGATGAGAAGGAATTTCTTTCACAGTAGTGTGGTGAATCCGTGGAATTCATTGTGGAGGCCAAGTTATAGGATATATTTAAAGTGGAGGTTGATATTAGTACAATGGATTCTGGTTAATTGGGCCACCAATTAATCAGGACAGCTGCTTATTTGGGATAATTCTTAAAATTTAATCAATAAAATAGCCAGGCTTCCCTTTCTTTATTTGTGGCACTATGCAGCTTAATTAGGGCAGGTGACTGTTGCTGAACAGTTTCTAATTAGCACCAATCGTGTGCATTTGTGTGGCCATTAGACGCTATACCCTGCTTAGAGTGATCAGTTTTAAAATAGCATCACTTGTATGAGTCTGTGTTAAAAAAGTAGTATTGGTAGTGTTCTAAATTGTTCTGTATTTTATTCAAATGTATAATTTATTACACAATTAAATGGTTGTTTATACCTTTTAACAATTTCCATGAAACTTTGGCTAATTGTGGCAGCAGCTTAACTGAGCCAAAATGTAGTGGTCCCAGTATGTTCCAATGAACTGAAAAATACGCTATACTCATTAGTCAGGATGTCAAAGGTTACAGGAGAAGCAGGTGATCAAGATTGAAAGGAATAATAAATCAGCTATGATGGAATGCTGGAGCAGACTCAATGGACTGAATGGCCTAATTCTGCTCCTATCCTTTATGGTCTTATGGTCATACTGGGTGCACGGTGCTCAAACTATATTAAAATGAGATAGAACACTACACCTGACAAAAATAAGACATCAAGACTTTTATAGCTTAGCATTTAGTATGTGAACAACACACACAAAATGCTGGAGGAACTCAGCAGGACAGGCAGCATCTGTGGAAAAAAGTACAGTCGACATTTCGGGCCGAAACATTGACTGTACTATTTTTTCCATAGATGTTGCATGACCTGCTGAGTTCCTCGAGCATTTTGTGTGTTTTGTTCGAGTTTCCACCATCTCAAGATTTGCTCTTGTTTGTGATTTAGTATGTGAATTTCACTTCCCCTGGTTTTGAAACTATTTTGTCTCCAATACTTTTCAGCGCTGAGAAAAGTTTATTAGCCTGAATCTAAATTTCAATTCAGCAACTACAGGTACTGTGTGACCTGCTAGAAAATTTCAATCCTTTCTGGTCTTATCAGAGTTTTCTGATATCTGCAGAATTTTGCTTTTATGTTACTCTCTTGGTACAGGTCAAAAGCATTAATGTTATGTAGATATGTGCCTGGCTTGAAGTTATGCAAAGACTTGGAGTGTTATCAATGAGTCAGGTCTGAAATTCTTTCTCTACACAAGGTTTTAACTGGGCCAATGAAATTGAAATTTCTTTGAAAATACTTTGAAATTCAGATCCTCAAATTGAATCTCAAAGTTCGAAGTAGATCTATTATCAAAGTTTGTATATTGTATGTCCTCATATACCATGCTGAGATTCCGTTTCCTTTAGGCACTCACAGTTCAAAGTTCAAAGTAAATTTGTTATCAAAATACATATATCTCATCATATACAACCCTTCTTGAGGGCATACTCAATAAATCCATAATTAAATAATAAGCATAATCAGTGAGAGACGCCACAAAAATCGGCATTCAACCAGTATGCAAAAAACAACAAACTTTGTAAATACAAAAAGAAATAAAGAATAATAATCAATAAATAAGCACTAAATATCAAGAACATGAGATGAAGAGTCCCTAAAAGTGAGTCCATAGGTTGTGGGAATGTCTCAATGATGATGCAAGTGATATGGAGTGCAGATAGTCCCTTTGGTTCAAGAGGAGAGGTAATAGGTGACAGATAATGGTTGAGGGATAATAATTATTCCTGAACCTGCTGGTGTGAGCCCTGAGGCTCCTGTATCTTCTTCCTGATGGTAGCAGCATGACATGGGTGGTGGGGGTCCCTGGTGATGGATGCTGCTGTCCTGAAACAACGCTTCATGTAGATGTGCTCAATGCTGGGGAGGGATTTACCTGTGATGGACTGGGCCATATCCACTACGTTTTGCAGGATTTTCCATTCAAGGGCATTGGTGATTCTATACCAGGCTGTGATGCACCCAGTCAATATACACTCCACTACACATCTATCGAAGTTTGTCAAAGTTTTAGATGTCATGCCAGATCTTTGCAAACTCCTAAGGAAGTATAGGGGCTGCTGTGCTTTCTTAGTAATTCCACTTACCGCTGAGCCCAGGACAGGTATAACAACACTGAGGAATTTAAAGTTGCTGACCCTTCCCATCTCTAATCCTCCAATTAGGACTGGATCATGGACCTCTGGTTTCCCTCCCTTGAAGTCAATAATCAGCTCCTTGTATTTGCTGACGTTGAGTAAGAGGTTGTTATAGAAACATAGAAAACCTACAGCACAATACAGGCCCTTCGACCCACAGAGCTGTACCGAACATGTCCCTACCTTAGAACTACCTAGGCTTTACCCATAGCCCTCTATTTTTCTAAGCTCCATGTAGCCATCCAGGACTCTCTTAAAAGACCCTATCGTTTCCGCCTCCACCACCGTTGCCGGCAGCCCATTCCTCGCACTCACCACTCTCTGCGTAAAAAACTTACTCCGACATCTCCTCTCAACCTACTTCCAAGCACCTTAAAACTATGGCCTCTCGTGCTAGCCATTCCAGCCCTGGGGAAAAGCCTCTGAGGACCCACGCGACCTATGCAAACATCCCACCTCTCCCGGAAATTCCGGGAGTCTCCCGCATATTAATAGTGGCTCCCTGATGCCCGCAAAGTATATACAATGTCACAGAAATCAATTTTTTTGAGAGCGAGCGAGAGAGCACGAGAGAGAAAGCAAAAGAGAAAGCACGAGAGTGACCACGAGAGAGTGCGAGAGCAAGCAAGCGAGAGAGAGGGAGGGAGAGAGAGAGAGAGGAAGAGAGCACGAGAGCGAGCACGAGAGAGAGCGAGCGAGAGAGCGAGAGCAAGCAAGCAAGAGCGCGTGAGCGAGAGAAAGCAAGCGAGAGTGAGAGAGAGAAAGTGCGAGAGCGACCACGAGAGAGAGCGAGCGAGAGAGAAAGCAAGCGAAAGCACGAGAGAGAGAGAGAGCGAGAGAGAGAGAGAGAGAAAGAGAGAGACAGAGAGCGAGTGACAGCGCGCCATGGGAGAGTGTTCCAAAAAAAGAAAATATAAAACGTACATCACCCCAGACTACACTAAAGTGTACCCCTGCCTAATAGGGGTCAAAAATAATGACAGTGTTGCTCGCTGCACTGTTTGCAACAGTGACTTTTCTACTGCCCATGGTGGGTTAAGACTGTAAAAGACATGTTGAGGTGAGTTTAACAGGTGTCATTCGTTCATTAGCATAGCGAACGTTATTTAAACTAGCTGGCTAGTTGCTAAGGAGCTACTCTATTGCAGGCATCCCACCTCTCCCTGAAGTCTCCCGCAAATTGATGGTGCTACCTCCCTGAAATGAATTTTTGCAGGGTGGGATGTCTGTCAATGCTTCTCAATATCTTGTACACCTCTATCAGGTCACCTCTCATCCTCCATTGCTCCAAGGAGAAAAGGCTGAGTTCAATCAAACTATTCTCATAAAGCATGCTCCCCAATCCAGGCAACATCCTTGTAAATCTCCTCTGCACCCTTTCTATGGTTTCCACATCTTTCCTGTAGTGAGGTGACCAGAATTGAGCACAGAACTCCAAGTGGGGTCTGACCAGTTCCTATATAGCTGCAATAATACCTCTCAGCTCTTAAACTCAATCCCACGATTGATGAAGGCCAATGCACCGTATACGTTCTTAACCATGGAGTCAACCTGCGTAGCAGCTTTGAGTGTCCTATGGTTTCGGACCCCAAGATACCCGTGATCCTCCACACTGCCAAGAGTCTTACCATTAATGCTATATTCTGCCATCATATTTGATCTACCAAAATGAACCACTTCACACTTATCGGGGTTGAACTCCATCTGCCACTTCTCAGCCCAGTTTTGCATCCTGTTAATGTCCTGTTGTATCCTCTGACAGCCCTCGACACTATCCACAACACCGCCACCACTTAGCCAGATTTTCAATCTTCCTCCTATATCCTGATTCGTAACCAACTTTGATTCAGCCTACAACAGTAGTGTTATCAGTAAACTTGAAAATGGCATTGGCACTTTGCTTAGCCACATAGCCATAAGTGTAAAGCAAGTAGAGCAGGGGGCTAAGCATTGTGTGCACCTGTGCTGATGGAGATCGTGGAGATGTTGTTGCTAATCTGAACTGACTCAAGTGAGGAAATCGAGGATCCTATTGCACAAGAAGGTATTGAAGCTTATTGATTAGTTTATACTTTATACTTTATTGTCATCAAACAATTGATACTAGAGCGTATAATCATCACAGCGATATTTGATTCTGCTCTTCGCGCTCCCTGGAGTACAAATTGGCAGTAAATATTAAAAATTTAAATTATAAATCATAAATAGAAAATAGAAAAGGGAAAGTAAGGTAGTGAAAAAAATACCGAGAGGCAAGTCCGGATATTTGGAAGGTACGGCCCAGATCCGGGTCAGGATCCGTTCAGCAGTCTTATCACAGTTGGAAAGAAGCTGTTCCCAAATCTGACCATATGAGTCTTCAAGCTCCTGAGCCTTCTCCCGGAGGAAAGAGGGATGAAAAGTGTGTTGGCTGGGTGGGTCGTGTCCTTGATTATCCTGGCAGCACTGCTCCGACAGCATGTGGTGTAAAGTGAGTCCAAGGACGGAAGATTGGTTTGTGTGATGCGCTGTGCCGTGTTCACGATCTTCTGCAGCTTCTTCCGGTCTTGGACAGGACAACTTCCATACCAGGTTGTGATGGAAGAATGCTTTCTACGGTGCATCTATAAAAATTAGTGAGGGTTTTAGGGGACAGACCAGATTTCTTTAGTTTTCTCAGGTAGTAAAGGCACTGGTGGGCCTGCTTGTTTGGACCAAGTCAGGTCATTTGTGATATTGAGCCTGAGGAACTTAAAGATTTTGACCTGTTCCACTTGCGCTCCGCCGATGGAAAGTGGGTCGTGCGGTCCGCTGCTCCTTCTGAAGTCAACAACCAATTCCTTCATCTTGTTGACGTTGAGGTTATTGTCTTTGCACCACGCCACCAGGTTCTGAATTTCTCTCTGTACTCAAACTCATCATTACCTGAGATACGGCCTACAATTGTGGTGTCATCAGCAAACTTATACATTGAGTTCGATAGAAACTTGGCTGCACAATCATGGATGTACAGTGAGTACAGCAGGGGGCTGAGTACACAGCCTTGTGGGGCACCAGTGCTCAGAGTGATTGTAGAGGAGAGCTTGTCCCCTACTTTTACAGCCTGGGTCCTGTCTGTGAGGAATGAGTTTTGAGGGGATGGTGGTATTCAATGCCAAGATGTAATCAATAAAGAGCAACCCAGATGTTCCAGGGCTGGGTGAAAAGCCAATGAGATGGTATCTGCTCGGTATCGGCACAACATTGTGGGCCGAAGGGCCTGTACTGTGCTGTACTGTTCTATGTTCTATGTGAACCTGTTGCTCCAATAGGCAAACTGGAACAGATCCAAGTCGCTTCCAGGAAGGAGCTGATAAGTTTCATTACCAGCCAGGCAAAATACTTGATCACTGTGAATATAAATGCTACTGGACAGCAGTCATTGAGGCAGGCTACCATATTCTTCTTAGGCTCCAGTACAATTGATGTCAGCTTGAAGCAGATGGGTACCTCAGACTGCTGAGCAAAATGTTAAAGGTCTCAGTGAACACTCCAGCCAGATGATAAGCACAGGTCTATAGTATGTGGTCAGGTACCCCGTCCAGGCTGGATGCTTTCTGTGGGATCACCCTCCTGAAGGCTTCTTGCACATTGGCCTCAGAGACTGAAATCACAGGATCATTGGGTGATGTGGGAGTTTGTGATGGTTCCTCCATGTTTTGATGGTCAAGGGAAGCATAGAAGGCATTGAGCTCATCTGGAAGCAAAGCCTTGTGTCGCTTCATTTAACCTTAAAACAGAGCAACACAATAGAATCAATAAAAAACCACACACACACACATTGATAACGTTCTAAAAAGACAAACTATGCATATAAAAATAAATTAATAATCAATAAATAAATAATACTGAGAACATGAGTTGTAGGGTCCTTGAAAGTGAGTTCACAGGCTGTGGATCCGTTTAGAGTTGAGGTAAGTGAAGTTATCCATGCTGATTCATGAGCCTGATGGTTGAGGGGTAATAATTGTTCCCGAACCTTGGCCTGGATGGTGGGGGTCCTTGATGAAGGATGCTGCTTTCTTATGGCTGCATTCCTTGATGCTGTCATCAACGTTGGGGAGGTTTCTGCATGTGATGGACTGGGCTGTGATCACAACTTTTTGCAGGCTTTTCCATGCATGGGCATTGGTGTTTCCATACCAGGCCTTCATGCAACTATTCAGGATACCCTGTTATGTTTTTTAACTCCAAAACATAACAAAAACTAATTGAAAGGAAAACAAGGGAGCTGGGAGATAACTCGTGTGTTTGATTTTACTTTTAGCAGGGTGCGTGCATATGACATGGCAGTGTGATGTCGTATGTCATACACGTACTTTTATATATAACTCGTAATGAGTTATTTAGACAACAAATAATGCTTAATCAAATAATATATACAATATTACTCAAATATTATTGAAATATTAAATACACAACACCCTTCCCTGCTTAGATATAAACTCCAATGCAATATGGAATGCATATCATCTTCTATAAATATATATATAAACAGTATATTATATAATACATCTACTATATAGACATCCACAGCACAGTAAATTCTAAATAGTCCCATTCAGGCCTAGAGGTATAATCACTATGGGGTCTTTCTGAGGACGAATGGGACGGAGGATGAGAAGTTGCCTGATAGAGGTGTATAAGGTGGTGAGGGGCATTGATCATATGGATAGCCAGAGGCCTTTTCCCGGAGCTAAAATGACTAACACAAGGGGCATGGTTTTAAGGTGCTTGGAAATAGGTGCCGAGGGGATGTCAGGGGTAGGTTTATCATACAAAGAGTGGTGGGTCTGTGGAATGCACTGCTGGCGGTGGTGGTGGAAGCGGATACAATATGGTCTTTTAAGAGCCTCTTAGATATAGTTACATGGACCTTAGAAAAACAGAGAGCTATGCGTTAGGGAAATTCTAGGCAGTTCCTGGAGTAGGTTACATGGTCGGCACAGCATTGTGGGCAAAAGGGTCTGTAATGTCCTGTACGAGGGGTGATTGATAAGTTCGTGGCCTCGGGTAGAAGGAGTCAATTTTAGAAAACCTAGCACCTTTATTTTTCAACATAGTTTCCTCCTACATGTACACACTTAGTCCAGCGGTCATGGAGCATACGGATCCCTTCTTTGTAGAAGCGGTCCACAGCAGGGGTGATTGATAAGTTTGTGGCCTAAGGTAGAGTAGAAGGAGATGAGTTATTAACTTCAAACTTTCTGCATTTTCACTCAAAGAGTTGAACTGCACGTGCATGTAACGAGAACGCCTTAGACCTCCAGGTGGTCCACAGCAGGGGTGATTGATAAGTTTGTGGCCTAAGGTAGAAGGAGATGAGTTATACAGCTCTCGTTACATGCAAGTGCAGTTCAACTCTATTAGCTTTATGTTTAATGTTCTTCATTTATCCAGTCCAAAGTTCATGTTGATATCTTTCAAAGGTAGTTTTACTACTTGAATTAATTGCTTTAGCTTTACTGATGGAGTATATAATTTCAAATCATTCATGTATAGAAGGTATGTTAAAGTATAGTTCATTTCATTGTTTCTGATTTGATACCTAATTTTCAGCCAATTCAGTAAATTAAACAGCAGGTTTAAAGCTAGATAGAACCATACATGAATACATGATGTTACAATTTTATAAATAGTTTGTAAACAAGTAATAGAATGATATTTTGATGCATCTTTTGTGATTTCCCCCTTTAGGTGAAAGATATGTTTTGCCTTCTGTCAAAAATTCAGGCACTTTTTCAGGATTTTTAAGAAAATTGTTGCAATGCAATAGGTACGGATGAAAGCAAGTAAATTTTTTACACCAATAATTATGAATCTTATCACTGCCAGTACTTTTCCAGTTGTGGGTGCCTTTTTTATAACCTCTTTCAGCACATCCATTGTAACCTCAGGTATTTGCATTTCTTCAATCGTGTGTGTGGTGCTTTTTCCTCCCGAATCCAGCTTGCTTCTTGATTGTGCATCAGCAACCTTGCTTGACCAATTATGAGACCAAAGATTCATTAACTCTGTGTTTGTTGGTAATTCCGTGCTGGGGTTCGTGACATTTTGGTGCGTCGAATTTAGTTTCAATGTCCTATATAAACCTTTTTCAATGTTTCTGAGCTTCGTCATCAGCATTCTGCGGAGGCTCTAGATCTGTGTTGTTGCTGTTAACGCCCGGTTGTGAAGTAGTTGAAATAATTGTATTTTCATCAGTGCTTCGGTGGGTTGCATTTTTATTATTTTCTTGCATGGTATTGTTGCGGTCTTTAGTTTGTTTTCTTCCTAGCTCTTGTGCAACTTCATGCTTTATTTGGTTCAACATGTCTATAGGGATTAAGTTACTTTTTACTATCACTCTACATTGATCTGCTATTCTTTATGCATTTAATTGCATGGAGGGACATTGCACTTAAACTGTTGGTGAAGTTTGTTCCTGTATGCTGTCGTATAAACATAAGAACGTGAGGAATAGGAGCAGGAGTAGGTCATCCGGCCCATTGAGCCTGCCCCGCCATTCAATAAGGTCATGGCTGATCTGTCCGTAAACTCAGCTCCGTCTACCTGTCTTTTACCCATAACCCTTAATACCCCTACTATGTGAAAATCTATATAACTGTATCTTAAATATATTTAGTGAAGAAGCCTCAACTGCTTCCCTGGACAGAGAATTCCACAGATTCACCACACTCTGGGAAAAACAGTTTCTCCTCATCTCCATCCTAAATCTTCTCCACTGAATCTTGAGGTAATGTCCCATAGTTCTAGTCTCACCTACCAATGGAAACAACTTTACTACTTCTATATTATCTATCCTTTTTAAAATTTTGTACGTTTCTATAAGATCCCCTCTCGTTCTTTTGAATTCCAGAGGTTATAGTCCCAGGTGACTCAATCTCTTCTCATAGGTTAACCCTTCATCTCTGGAATCAATCTGGTGAACCTCCTCTGCACTGGCTCCAAAGCCAGTATGGAGTACTGCCTCAAGTATGGAGACCAGAACTGCGCACAGTACTCCAGGTGCGGCCTCACCAGTACCCTGTATAGTTGCAGCACGACCCCCCCCCCCGCTCTTGAGTTCAATCCCCTTAGCAATGAAGGCCAACATTCCATTATACCTGCAAGCCAACTTTTTGCGATTCATGCACAAGCGCTCCCAAGTCCCTCTGCACAACAGCATGCTGCAATTGTTCACCATTTAAATGATAATCTGCTCTTCTATTATTCCTTCCAAAGTGGATGATCTCACATTTACCAACATTGTATTCCATCTGCCAGATCTTGGCCCACTCATCTAACCTATCTATATCCCTCTGCAGACGCTCCACATCCTCTGTACAATTTGCTTTTCCACTCAGTTTAGTGTCATCAGCAAATTTTGCTACACTACACTCAGTCCCCTCTTCCAAATCATCAATGTAAATGGTAAGCAGCTGCGGGCCCAGCACTGATCCCAGCGGCACCCCACTCACCACAGACTGCCAACCGGAGAAACACGCATTTGCACAAACTCTCTGCCTTCTGTTGGTTAACCAACCCACTATCCATGCCAATACACTTCCTCTGACTCCATGCATCTGTATCTTATTTATAAGCCTCTTGTGCGGCATCTTATCGAACGCCTTCTGGAAATCCAAGTATACGACATCCACCTGTTCCCCCCTATCCACTGCACTCATTGTGTCCTCAAAGAACTCCAGTAAGTTTGTCAAACAGGACCTACCCTTTCTGAATCCATGCTGCGTCTGTCTAATGGAACCACTCCTTTTTAAATGTTTCACTACTTCTTCCTCAATGACAGCTAAGTTAACTGGCCTATAGTTGCCCGTCTTTTGCCTACATTCTTTTTTAAAAAGTGGCGTGACATTTGTTGTCTTCCAATCTGCTGGGACCTGCCCAGAGTCTAGGGAATTTTGGTAAATGATTAACAACACATCTACTATAGCCTGTGCCAATTCCCTTAGCACCCTGGGATGCATCCCATCAGGACCAGGGGACTTATCTACCTTCAGGTCCTCTAGTTTTCTCATCATTATCTCTTTAGTGACAGTGATTTTATCAAGGTCCTCACCTCCCATTTCATCCATAACATCATTCTTTGGCACAGTAGACGTGTCCTCCACTGTGAAGACTGACACAAAATAGTTGTTCCATGCCTCAGCCATTTCCTTATCACCCAATATCAATTTCCCCTACTTCTGCTAATGCCACACCTCCCCCTCGTATCCCATCCGTTATTTACTTATATACACACATTCTTTTTCTCTTTCTCCTTTTTCTCCCTCTATCCCTCTCACTATACCCCTTGCCCATCCTCTGGGCTTTTTCCCCCCTCCCCCTTTTCTTTCTCCCTCGGCCTCCTGTCCCATGATCCTCTCATATCCCTTTTGCCAATCAACTGTCCAGCTCTTGACTCCATCCCCTCCCCCCCGCCATCTTCTCCTATCATTTTGGATCTCCCCCTCCCCCCCCACTTTCAAATCTCTTACTAGCTCTTCTTTCAGTTAGTCCTGATGAAGGGCCTCAGCCCGAAACGTCGACTGTGCCTCTTCCTAGAGATGCTGCCTGGCCTGCTACGTTCACCAGCAACTTTTATGTGTGTTGCTTCAATTTCCCCTTATCGTCTTCCAAGGGACCTACGTTGACTTTAGCCATCCTCTTCCGCTTTATATATTTATAAAGACTTTTGCTATCTATTTTTATATTTTGTATTAGTTTACTTTCATACTCTATCTTCCCTTTCCTTATTTCTTGTTTATCTAATATCATGTTAATCTAATGTTCCATTACTCGGTAATATACACACGTTATAAATGTGTTTACTTCTAATGACCATTTCATGCGTGTCTTTCTTCTCTTATCTGCTTGAGTGGTCTCAGTGGTAAGTGGACTGCTCTCCAGAGAAACACTTGCAGCAGTTGCAGCCTGTGGTGTTGGTGGGTTGCTTTGAATGCTGGCTGTATCGTTTCCGGGTTTTCTGGTGCCTGCCCCCCTACTCAGCAATGCACCACTAGTGCTAGCTCCAGGCATGCTTTGGCGATCCCCAGGCAGCGGCCTTATCACACCGTTCCGTAGACATCTCTCCATTTCTAAAGTCAGAAGGTGTTGCTTTTTATACCTACAGCCAGGTTCTAGTTTCAGCAGCCCCCAACATAGCAAACAGGCGCTGACCAGAACACCGCCCAATCAGGGTACAGACGTGTTTGGATATTCCAGAGCTGAGTGAAAAGCCAATGAAATGATTTCTGCTGTTGACCTGTTGTGACTGTAGGCAAATTACAGCTGATCCAAGTCACTCCTCAGGCAGGAGACTGCATGGTTCATGACCAACCTCTCAAAACACTTCATCACAGTGCTACTGGGCGGTAGACATTGAGACAGGTTACCACATTCTTCTTGGGCACTGAAATGATTGAAGCAGATAATACCTTACACTGCCAAAGCAAGAGGTAGCTTGTCTGTTACAAACAATATATTGAGGGCATTGCGAATGATCTTAAAGATTTCCTTTAAGGGCCTCACTCATTTTATTGCATTGGTATTAAGCAGAATGAGCAGAAAACAGTTTGCTTGCTTATTTCTGTTAATCTTTTTAAGGAATATGATATAGCCATTTTCAGTAAAGGTAGTAATCTTTCTTGGGTTTTAGATGGAAGATTCATTGAAAAATACCTTATTATCATGCTTATCCCTACTGATAAAACCTGACACACCATGGAATATTCTCAATGAATCAGTTTTAAGCACTTCATCAGTCTTTAAAGTTTTTCTTCCTTGGAAGAAACAGCTCATTCTGGGATTTCTTTTTTCCAGCGAGATCAGTGACAATTTATTGTAAGCTGAGAAAGCAGCCACTGTCTTCAGTAGTTTTTGTGGTTGATGCTTTCCTCCAGCATTTTACAATAACCACAGGCAAGAAGAAAAGGCACCTAATCATAACATAACCATATGAAAGAACGATTCGGCATGTTCCCAGATGTAACCAAATACCTGAGAGTTGAAATAATTTTGCAAGCTGCCCATGTTTCCCTCGCGTGGTTTACAATATTGTCTGGATCAGTTGTGTTATACTGCTTGGAACAAGGACAGTGTTATTACCATTTATAGGTACAGCCAGTCTAAACAGCCTTAAACATGAATCACAGGTCTTGATTATTGTACTGCACATCTCATGTTACCCTCTTTCTTCTGCATACTTACTGAAGGCTTAGATATTTAAAGATGCACCAAAACTTTAACTTTAGTTTTTGTCCAAGGCAGTTTTCAAACTGCGGAGATGCAAATGTCACGATGGGGACCCACAAGGAACTGAGCAGTATTCCATAACAGCTTAAGAAACCCAAAAGCTTGTGCGACACTGAAAAGAACATAAGAGCATACAGAATAGAAACAGCAACACACATCGGCCTGAAACGTCGACTGTACCTCTTCCTAGGGATGTTGCCTGGCCTGCTGCCTTCACCAGCAACTTTGATGTGTGTGGCTTGAATTTCCAGCATCTGCAGAATTCCTCGTGTTTGAGAATAGAAACAGACTTGGCCATTTGAGTCTCTTTGCCTGCAACACCGTGCAATTAGATCAGAGCTGATTGTTTACTTCAGCACCATTGTTTGTACCATCCTTGTATCCCTTAATTCCCTTGATATCCAAAATTCTACGGGCTGTTTCTTGAGTGTTTATTCGGTGAGTGAACCTCCACAACACCCTTAGGTTGAGATTTCCAATGATTTTCTGAAGAACTTGCTTCTCATGTCAGCACAAAATGCCTGATTCCTTAAATCTGAACTGTGACCTGGTTCCAGACACCTCATTCAGGGGAAAAAAACCATGCTCCCTGCATCTGTGTTGTCAAGTCCAATGTGGATTTTGTTTGTTTCAATGAGATTGCCTCTCTTTTAAAATCTCTAAAGAATACAAGCTTATTTTGCTTGATTTCTCCATATAGAATAATTCCCACTATCTCAGAAATTATTTTGGTTCATTATTGCACCCCTCTGTTACAACATTATCTCTCCTTAGCTTAGGAGACAGGAGACAAATGCGTTCTTCCAGATGCAGTCTCACCAAGGCACCAGGGCTCAATTCAATTCCAGTAATTGCAGATTATTTCTTTTGGACCAAGTCAGAGACAGAAATGGCCAAAAGAGAGCCACAGATAAATCCTGGCCAAAATGTCCAGAAGCTCAGTACAGTGTAAATGACTACCCTGAAACAGGATACCCTGAGATGCCTGAGACACAAAGTGGAAGTTTATCCTCTGTGTGCATAACTATGAGGTGACTGATGACCTTCTGCAAACTGCATTCTCCAATGATCCTGTCCTTTATGCGTAGCTGAAGATATTCAAGTTATATCCTGCCAGCATTCCTAAGGCTTCTGCTGATGTTTCTCATGGACAAGTTTCACGACATATGTCATTGATAATAAACTTGATTCTGATTGTCCTCTAGGTTTCAGACTGTAGCTGATGTGATCATTGAGAATACCAGAGACAGGTAAGCACCTCCAAATCATCTACAAAAAGCACAAACTCCACTACTTTGTTTGCCAAGTTAACTCCAGTAAGTTTCCTAACTACTCACAAAGTGAAGAAGGGCTTTCACAGAGTCACTAAGGGAACTTGTCTCCACAGAAACACAGCAGCAGAAGTCGGCCATTTGGCCACTCAGGCTTGTGCTGCCTTTCAACGTGATCACCACTGATCATCCATATTCCATACCCTGTTCCAGCTCTCTCCCCGTTTCTGACACATTACTCCCCTTGATCAAACTCTCTGCCTCCAGGGATGGAGACAAACTGTCGACCGACATCTTTTATAACCCTTCAGATTCCTATAGTTATCTTGACTATACCTCTTCCCACGCTGTCTCCTGCAAAAATGCTATTCCCTTCTCTCTGTTCCTTCACCTCTGCTGCATCTGTCCCCAGGGTGCAGCTTTCCTTTTCAGGACATCGGAGATGTATTGTGTGCAGTTTTGGGTTTCTTATTTTAGAAAGGATATACTGACATTGGCGAGGGTTCAGAGAATATTCACGGGAATGATTCCAGGAATGAAAGGGTTACCATATGAGGAACATCTGTCAGCTTTTGGGCTGTTTTCCCTGGAGTTCAGGAGAATGAGGGGGGATCTCATTGAAATATTCTGAATGTTAAGAGGCCTGAACAGATTAGATATGGCAAAGTCATGTCCCACGGTAGGGGATTCTAGGACAAGAGGGCACAACTTCAGGATTGAAGGACGTCCTTTTAGAACTGAGTTGCAGAGAAATTACTGTAGTCAGTTCTTACTGTAAATCTACACATTCCAGCCATTTTCAGTTGTTATATAGACCTGAGACAGTGTAGGGTCTTTTCGAATTTCCCTTTGCATCATTTCTGCCATAATAGGGAGTCTTTCAACTTGTATTAGGAAGAATACGTCAAGCAGAGTATCCTCTTTAAAAATTTTTCAGGTATTACCTTTTCTAAGAAAAAACAGGATAATCCACCAACATTTCCATGATTAGTTGCCCTTTTCAATTCGATCTTATAATTGTGCCCTCCAAGAAACAGAGCCCATCTCTGCATTCCTGCTACACACATAAAAGTTGCTGGTGAACGCTGCAGGCCAGGCAGCATTTATAGGATGAGGTACAGTTGACGTTTCGGGAGGAGACCCTTCATCAGGACTAACTGAAAGAAAAGCTAGTAAGAGATTTGAATTCTTACTTTCAAATCTCTCACTAGCTCTTCTTTCAGTTAGACCTGATGAAGGGTCTCGGCCCGAAACGTCGACTGTACCTCTTCCTAGAGATGCTGCCTGGCCTGCTGCATTCACTAGCAACTTTGATGTGTGTTGCTTGAAATTCCAGCATCTGCAGATTTCCTCGTGCTGCTGTATTGGAACACCCTTCTGTGGAATGAAAATGGACACTAATAGTTGATGATCAATAATGAAAGTAAACTTTCTCCCATACAAGTACTGGCTGAAACACTTCAAACCAAATTCAAGAGCTCTCTGCATAATCTTTCTCTGCAGTGGTAAAGGAACGTGACGCAAAGCCTATGGGGCATAAAATTTCATCATTCATAACGTGACATGATGCTCCTCTACCATAAGGCAAGGCCTCCCTGGCAAATTTCACTGGATGATGCGGATCATAATGTGTGAGTACAGTGTCTGATATAATCATTTCCTTTATCTTATGGAAAAACACCTCATACTGCTTCGTCCATTGCCATTTCTTCCCATTCTGTAGAAATAAATTCAAGAAGTGGAGCACAACCGTCAGGTTTGACAAGAACATGTTATAGTAATTGACAAATCCTAAAAAGGACTGCATCTGTGACACGTTTTTTGACCTTGGGCATACACAACTGTTTGAATTTTCTCAGCATTCTTATGTACTCCTTGTGTGTCAATGGTGTGACCACAGTGAGTGATGCTTGGTTTATTTTCTGAGCCAATAATCTTCTAATCTTTCTAAAACAGTCGTGAGATTTTAGACTATTAGTCCATAAGATATAGGAGCAGAAGTAGGCTATTTGGCCCATTGAGTCTGCTCTGCCATTCAATCATGGGCTGGTCCAATTCTTCCAATCATCCCCACTCCCCTGCCTTCTCCCCATACCCTTTGATGCCCTGGCTAATCAAGAACCTATCCCTCTCTGCCTTAAATGCACCTAATGACTTGGCCTCTACAGCCACTCATGGCAACAAATTCCACAGATTTACCACCCTCTGACTAAAGTAATTGCTCTGCATCTCTGTTCTAAATAGACATCCTTTAATCCTGAAGTTGTGCACTCTTGTCCTAGACCCCCCTACCATGGGAAATAACTTTGCCATATCTAATCTATTCAGGCCTTTTAACATTCAGAATGTTTCTATGAGAACTCCCCTCATTCTCCTGAACTCCAGGGAATACAGCCCAAGAGCTGCCCGACGTTCCTCATATGGTAACGCTTTCATTTCTGGAATCATTCTCATGAATCTTCTCTGAACCCTCTCCAATGTCAGTATATCCTTTCTAAACTAAGGAGACCAAAACTGCACATAATACTCCAAGTGTTCCAAATTGCTTCTAGAAATTCCAGACATTGCTGCTCTGCCATCATCACTGCCAGTGTTCTTTTCCAATCAATTCTGGCCAACTCCTCTCTCATCCCTTTGTAATTCCCTTTACTCCACTGTAATACTGATACATCTGATTTTAGCTTCTCCTTTAGGGTAGTATCTCGGGATTGCCGCCTATGCCACATGACAGTGAGGATTAGAATAGAATGAGGCTGCAGATAAATGTGTGGCTGAAGAATTGGATTAGGGGACAGGGATTCAGATTTCTGGATTATTGGGACCTCTTCTGGGGCTGGTGTGACCTATACAAAAGGGAGGGTTTGCACCTGAATCTGAGGGAGACCAATATTCTTGTGGGCATATTTACTGGAGCTGTTGGGAGTGGTTTAAACGAATATGGCAGGGGAGTGGGAACCAATATGATAGAGCTGAGGATGAGCCAGCAGGTTTACACGTAGATGATGGATGTAACATGAATGTAAGTAAGGACAAGCCAATGATTGGTAGAAATACAGACAGAGCAAAAAGTTAAATTGTACCACTGACACAAAACCCAAAAAGGCAAAGAATTATGGACTGAAGGTGCTGTATTAGGTGCTGTGCATAGCATTCAGAATAAGGTGAACAAACTCATGGCACAGTTAGAGATTGGTCGGTATAATGTTTTGAGCATCACAGAGTCATGGCTGAAAGAAGACCATAGTTGGGAGCTTAACATCAAAGGATATACTTTGTATTGAAAGGATTGGTAGGAGCTCATATGTGCTGCTGTGACTTTATTGGTAAGAGATGGAACTACAACTTTAGAGGAGGTGACATAGGGTCAGAGAATGTTGAACCTTTTTTGGGTAAAAAAAATGTTATGGGAATCATATATAAGCCTCCAAATTTCAGCCAAGATATGGGGTTGAGATTGCAAAAGCAGCAGGAAAAGGCATATAAATAGAATAATGTCACAATTGTAATGGGGGGTCTTCAATATGCAATAGGATTGAGAAAATTAGGTTGGTGTCGGATCACAAGAGAGGGAATTTGTTGAATGCCTATGAGATGACTTTTTAGAGCAGCTTGTACTTGAGCTTACTCAAGGAAAGGCTATCTTAGATTGGGTGTTGAGTAATAACCCAGGTCTTATTAGGGAGCTTAATGCAAAGGAACCCTTAGGAGGCAGTGATGATAATATGATTGAATTCAAACTGCAGTTTGAGAGGGAGAAGCATAAGTCAGATGCATCAGTATGGAATAAAGGGAATTAGAGAAGCATGAGAGAGGATCTTGCCCAGCTGCCTCATGTGTGGCAAGGTTTCTGGATGACATGAAGATAGGTGGAGGGGTAGGTAGTGCTGAGGAAGCAATGCAATAGCAGCAGGACTTAGACAAATTGGAAGAATGGGCAAAAAAGTGGCAGATGGAATACAATGTTGGGAAATGTATGATATTGTATTTTGGTAAAAGGAGCAATAGTGTGGGCTAATATCTAAATGGGGGAGAAGGACCAAACATCAGAGGTGCAGAGGGACTTAGGAGTCCTCATGCAAGACTCCCAGAAGGTTAATTTGCAGGTTAGTCTGTGGTAAAGAAGGCAAATGCAGTGTTGGCAATTATTTCAAGGGGAATAGAATATAAAAGCAAGGAGATAATGCTGGGGCTTTATAAGACACTAATCAAGCCACAATTGGAATATTGTCAACAGTTTTGGATCCCATATCTCAGAAAGGATGTGTTGTATTGGAGTGAGTCCAGAGGAGGTTCACAAGGGTGACTCCGGGAATGAAGGGATTAACATATGAGGAGTCTTTGGCAGCTTTGGTCCTGTAGTCATTGGAATTTGGAAGAATGCGGGGAGATCTCATTGAAACCTACTGAATGTTGAAAGGATTGGATAGGGTGGATGTGGAGTGCATGTTTCCTATGGTGGGGGTATCCAGAACTCAAGGGCATAGCCCCAAAATTGAGGAGGTGACCTTTTAGAACAGAGGTAAGGAGGAATATTTTTAGCCAGAGAGTAGTGAATCTACGCAATACTCTGCCAGAGACTGTGGTGGAGGCCAAGTCCGCGGGTATATTTAAGGTAGAAGTTGATAGTTTCCTGATCAGTCAGGGGATCAAGGATATGATGAGGAAGCAGGCATATAGGGTTGAATGGGATCTGGGATCAGCCATACTGTACTGGTGGAGCAGACACGATGGGCTGAATGGCCTGATTCTGTTCCTTTGCCTTATGGTCTTGTCATATAGTCCTCTCAACTTTTAGGGTGAATTTGAACACATTATGGTCACTTGCTTCTTGGTCCTTTTACCCTAAGCTCTCTAATCAATGCTTTTTCATTGCATAACGCCCAATCAGAAAAGTTGATCCCCTAATGGCCTCAACTATGAGCTGCTGTAAAAAGACATTTTGTAAGCATTCAAGAAATTCTCCCTCTTGTAATCCAAGACCAACCTGATTTTCCCAACCTACCTGCATATTGAAATTCCCCATGGCTATTGTAACATTGCCCTTTTGGCATGCATTCTCTATCTCCCATTGTAATTTGTAGAACACATCCTTACTACCGTTTGGGGGTCTGTATACAACTCTCATCAGGGTCTTTTTGCACTTGCAGTTCCTTCGCTCTATCCACAGTGATTCAACACCTTTTGGCTCTATGTCACCGCTTTCTAATGACTTGATTTCATTTTCTACCAACAGAGCAGTGCCACCTCCTTTGCCTTCCTGCCTGTCCTTTTGGACATTAAGCTCCCTGCTATAAACTTCGTTCAATCACGATTCATTGATGCCGACAACATCATACCTGCCAATCTGCAACTGTGCTGCGTTTATCTACCTTATTCCACATACTTTATGCGCTCATTCAAATATGACACCTTCAGTCCTGTGTTCACCCTTTTCAAATTTGCCCATCTTTCACACTGCAACTCATCCTGTTGACTGCAATTCTGGCCTAACAACAGCCTCTCCTCAATACTCATTGCCTTTATTTGTAAACCAGCTAACTCATCTTCAGCACTATCATCCGCCTTTCCTATCATACTTCTTGCATTGAAATATGCACAGCTCAGCACACCATTCACATCATGTTCATCCTTTCGATTCCTAACTTTGTCTGAGGTCTTACCAACATCTGCCTCCACATCTTCTCCATTCACTGTTCTGGCATTCTGGTTCCCATCCCCCTGTAACTCTAGTTTAAACCCCACTGTGCAGCATTAAAAAACCTTCCCACTAGGATAATAGTCCCCCTCAAGTTCAGGCACAAACTGTTCTTTCTGTAAAGGTCTCATCTTCCCTGGAAGAGAGCCTCAATGATCCAAAAATCTTATGCCCTCCATCCTATACCAACTCCTTAGCCACTTATTAACCTGTCTAATCTTCTTAGTTCTGGACTCACTGTCACGTAGCAATACCGCCTGTTCTCATATTGTCATCAAATCCCAACACACACTGTAACTCAGGAAGTCAGGAAATCACTCTCTTGATGTGCTGAAAGCTTGTGAGCAACAATTCAAAAACCTATTAATAAAGAAAATTTGAAGAGATTGCATGATTTCGTAAAAATCAATTTGACGAAATTGTTTCAATCAAAATGCAGTTTAGACATAACGGTAACACACACAAAAAGCTGGAGGATCTTGGATCAGGTAGCATCTATTGGAAATGAATAAAGCGTTGACATTTCAGCCCAAGGTCTGTGGCTGCTTTCAAGGCAGATGTACAAGGGCAGCAGCATCAAAATGAATGCTACTCCAAGAATGAAATGGTTTTCTAAAAGCAAATCTATGCAGGACACTGCAGGTTAACATTGTTCATGACACACAAGCTCAGACCATTTTGAAGAGACTCTTGTAACTTTTGACTCCTGAAAGAACACCTAGTAATTCAGCAATTAAAAAAATGTTCTCATCTATTTAACAGAATTAATATAAGTAATAGCACATTTCTTTGTAGTCCTACAGACAAAGATTAGGAAGAAATTTAAATCAATGGACTAGACATGAAAATGGTAGGATTTGAGAAATTGCCATAATACTGTAGTATGATCCATATCAGAGTTAAAATGTACTGGAAGAAAGAAGCTCTTGGGGTGAATTTTATTTATGACTGGTAGGAGTTAAATCCAAGTAGAGCACACACTTCTCACTTTCAATTCTGCAGCTATTTCACTGCTGTTGATTTCTTGGGTTAAGTCAGCCAATGAGATTCAGAGCCATGTAACTTTTGAATGGTTCTCTCATGCAAAAACACCACACTGAAGTCTTTCATCAGAACTATATGAAAGAATCCACAGGTCATGCAGGGACCTTGAATAATAGAACCAGGACACAGAAGTGCACAAAAGCAAAATGTGGGTAGAATTTCAGAAAATACACAATGGATCATGTAGCGACACTGAAGAAAGAAACCTGTAATATACCAGCATGCTTACACCAGCGAGAGCACTAACTTTTGTAAAAAGGCTGAGTCACATGTCATGGTGCCCGAGGCATCCCATAACCTGTAGTAGTCCACAAGTATGATAAGGCCTCAAGCAATGAACCCTAAGGATTGTCCTCATTTGTGGGTAAGTTATCTAAGTGATCAGATACATACTGTAAGTCCTGACGAAGGGTCTCGGCCTGAAACGTCGACTGTGCCTCTTCCTATAGATGCTGCTTGGCCTGCTGCGTTCACCAGCAACTTTGATGTATGTTGCTTGAATTTCCAGCATCTGCAGAATTCCTGTTGTTTACATACTGTAAGTATTTGGATAGACAGGGACTGATTAGGGATAGACAACATGGCTTTGTGTATGGTAGGTCATGTCTATCTAATTTATAGAGTTTTTCAAGGAAGATACCAGGAAGGTTAATAAAGCAAAGGCAATGGAAGTTGTCTACATGGACCTTAGCAAGGCCTTTGACATTGTTCTGCATTGGAGGTTGATCAATAAGGTTCAGTCGCTTGGCACTTAAGATGAGATAGTAATTTGGATTTGACTTTGGCTTCACAGGAGAAACCAGAGAGTGGTGGTAGATGGTTGCAACTCTGACTGGAGGCCTGTTACTAGTGGTGTGCCACATTGATCAGTGCTGGGTCCATTGGTGCTTGTCATCAATATCAACGATCTGGATGATCAAAAAAAATGAACTGGGGGCACAGTCGATAGTGAGCAAGGCTATCAAGTGAAGCAGCTGGAAAAATGGCAGATGGAATTTCGTACAGACAAGTGTGAGTTGTTGTACTTGGGAGGACTAATCAGGGTAGAACTTACATAGTGAACAGTAGGGCAACAAGGAGTGTGATAGAATAGAGAGATCTGGGAACCATCATCATCATCATCAGGTGCTGTGCTCAGTTTGAGCTTTGACTGCCATGGCCCACACACTCCTGTTTTGGGTCAAGTGGATCAATCCATTGGTATTCATTTACAGTTCTCTGGCTGCTGTCTCCATCATCATTTGTCTTTGTCTTCCTCTTGCTTTCTTCCCTTCAATCTTTCCCATAATTACCGTGCATTCTAACTCCTCTTTCCTAATCACATGTCCAATGAAGTTACGTTGTCTTTTCAAGATCTCATACATTAGTTCTCTTTTTGTGTTTTCTCTGTTCATGACATCCTCGTTAGATATTCGTTTTGTCCATGATATTCTTTGCATCCTCCTCAAAAATCACATCTCTGCTGCTTCAATTCATTTCCTCATGTTCCTAGAGGAATACAGATCTGGGAATACAGATCCATAATTCCTTGAAAGTGGTAACACAGATAATTAGGGTTGTAAAGAGAGCTTTTGGCACATTGGCTTTCATAGATCAAAGTACTGAGTACAGGAATTGGAATATTAGGTTGAAGTTGTATAAGGCATCGGTGAGGCCTAATTTGGAGTTCTGCATGTATTTCTGGTCACTTATCTACAGGAAAGATATCAATAAGGTTGAAAGAGTACAGAGGAAATTTACAGGGATGTTGCTGGCAGTTGAGGCTCTGAGCTATAGGGAATGGTTGAATAGGTTAGGACTTTGTTCCCTGGAGTGTAGGAGAATGAGGGGAGATTTGATAGGGGTACACAAAATTAAGGGGGGATATAGCTATGGTAAATGCAAGCAGGCTTTTTCCACTGGGTGGGACTGGGACTAGAGGTTAAGGGTGAAAGGTGAAATGTTTAAGAGAAACATGAGGGGAAATGTCTTCACTCAGAGGGTGGTAAGAGTGTGGAGGGAGCTGCCAGCGGAAGTGATGGATGCGAGTTTGATTTCAACATTTGAGAGTGGTTAGGATAAGTACCTGGATGGAGTGTATGTAGAGTCCAGGCGCAGGTCCATGGGACTAGACAGAATAATAATTCTGCACAGACTAGATGGGCCAATGGGCCTGTTTCTGTGCTGTGGTATTGTACGACTCCGTGACTCCGATGACTTTTGACAGTTAACTGCAACCAACCCATTTCACTGAATGTTTCAATGTACATTGTTTAGTGTAAAAGAACCTGCTTGGAAAAATTCTTCGATTATGCAGTTAATTTAAAAGTCTGGAAAAGTGAGCAGACAGGAGTACTGAAGAATGAGGTGTTTTCCATTGCCTTTGTTGAGCAGGTTTTCTGCTGAGGCCTTACTGCAGGTCATGGAACTCTGCAGTTCCCTCCACTCTTATCCTAGTAGGTGTGTCTGACAGTACTATTACATTTCAATACAATAGAGGGTGTAAACATCACAGGTCTCCTCTAATTCATTGCTTTCTCATGCCTCAGTGCAGCTGGTATGACCTGCCCACTGTAGCTGGTATATGGGAATAGATGCAAATTATTAAATCCTGTAATTTAAAATCTCATTGCATGGTTTGTAAAACGATAAATTTTTAATCACATCTCATCAATGGGTGAGGCAGGGACCTAAAATGAGATAGCATCAGAGTATATGTAGCATGAGATGCTGCCTGGCCCGCTGTGTTCACCAGCAACTTTGATGTCATTTTGATCCTCTCGTATCCCCTTTTGCCAATCACCTGTCCAGCTCTTGGCTCTATCCCTCCCCCTCCTGTCTTCTCCTATCATTTTGGATCTCCCCCTCCCCCTCCAACTTTCAAATCCCTTACTCACTCTTCCTTCAGTTAGTCCTGACGAAGGGTCTCGGTCTGAAACGTCGACTGCACCTCTTCCTAGAGATGCTGCCTGGCCTGCTGCGTTCACCAGCAACTTTGATGTGTGTTCCTTGAATTTCCAGCATCTGCAGAATTCCTGTTGTTTGATGTGTGTTGCTTGAATTTCCAGCATCTGCAGAATTCCTCGTGTCAGAGTATATGTGCTAGGTTTGTGTCCCGTGATTAACAAACACACTTTTATTCAGTTTGATGGTGCACAAGCTGTGTGATCCAACCCCTTCAACCTCCGTAAGATCTTATAGTGCAGTTAGAGATTCGAGATTGGCAGGTATGATGTTATGGGCATTACTGAGTCGTGGCTGAAAAAGGATCATATTTGGGAGCTTAACATCCAAGGATACACATTGTAGCAAAGGAACAGGCAGGTAGGTGGGGCGGGGGGTGGCTCTCTTGGTAAAAAGTGAAATCAAATCCTTAGAAAGAGGTGGCACAGGATGAGAAGATGTCACCTCTGATGGCAATGATGGGAGAAGTACACATGCCTTCGAACAGGAGCCAGGATGTGAGCTACAAATTACAACGAGAGGTAGAAAATGCAGGTCAAAAGGGCAATGTTACAATGGCCATGGGTGATTTCAATATACAGGTCGATTGGGAAAATCAGGTTGGTGCTGATTTTGGATCTCAAGAGAGAGAATTTGTAGAATTCCTATGAGATGGCTTTTTAGAGCAGCTTGTCTTTGAGCTCACTATGGGATCCGCTATTCTTGATTAGGGTGTTGTGTAATGAACTAGGTCTGATAAGGGAGCTTAAGTCTGCACCGTTTAATTTAAGATAAGCTCATCTTTATGTCTCATCTCTCTCTCTCTTATCTTCTCAAATTCCAATAGAATCCAGCAAATCAACATGTGCAGTTTTGGGCACCTTATCTAAGAAGAGGTGTGCTGGCATTGGAGAGGGTCCAGAGGAAGTTCATGAGAATGATTCCAGGAATAAAAGGGTTAACATATAAGGAACACTTAATGGCTCTGGGCCTGTACTCACTGAAGCTTAAAAGAATGAGGGGGGAATCTCATTGAAACCTATCGAATATTGAAATGCCTCAAAAGAGTGGATGTGGAGAAGATGTTTCCTATAGTGGGGGAGCCTAGGACCAGAGGGCACAGCCTCCGAATAGAGGAACATCCACTTAGAACAGAGGTGAGGAAGAATTTCAAAGTGTGGTGAAACTGTGGAATTCATTACCACAGACAATGAATGTGGATGCCAAGTCATTGGATATATTTAAAGCTAGGTTGATATTTTCTTGATTAGTCAGGGTTTCAAAGGTTATGGGGAGAATGCAAGAGAATGGAGTTGAGAGAGATAATAAATCAGCCATAATTGAATGGCAACACAGACCTGATGGGCCAAATGGTCTAATTCTGCTCCAATGTCTTATGGTCTATTAGACAACACTATTTCTCTGCAACAAACTCTTCTTCCGATCAATCACCAAAAAAAATGTTGATTCCTTCAATTAGAACAGGTCAGGAGATTCTTCCCAGGATAAACACCAAGTTCCACACGTGCACCTAATATGCGTCATTACTTAGGATATTGCTGTTTTATTTTCAGTGCTGGCATCAAGTCCAAATTCCATAAGATTTAAGATCATGATCTGTATCTCCAGCATTTCAAGCACAACCCCCTGCCCCCATGCCTTACTAACCTGGTTGATGGTATGAGTTGTGTTATGATTCACCCAAGAAATTTGAAGTATTTTAGCATGTATATAACCAAAGCAAGTTCTATCCATCCCAACTTTATTGAAATGGTCTCTTTCTTTGATAAATAGCCTGTATGAATTACTATCCAAATTTATGCTACTTTTCAAACTCATCTTCTTCTTTGCTCACATTAACAAAAACAGAAATATTGCGCACTCAAATGAACAATTTCATTCCCACGCTGTCTCTAATTGTTACATACATCTACCTCTTGATCAAACAGGTCTAGTTAGAAACTTCAAGCCAGCCTCATTGCATTCTGAAAAGACAAGGATGCACTTTGTATTTCCTCTCTAGGTTGGAAAACACCCTGCAGGCAAAGTAGGCTTCACTGAGTAAAACTCCCACTGGATGTGACAGATTACTAAAGCTTATTGACACAAAAGCAGTTTAAACTGACAGACAAGAACAACCAAGTACATTTATGAGTAATTGGTGCTTCCATAGTTCTGACTTGAGCAGGTTCCCACAACATTTGCAGTTCAACCATCCTGAGGTTGCAAAAGACAGTAGCCATCAGAGGGCATGGAGGGCTAGTTGTTATTTGGAGTAAAGGCTGTCATTATAATCCTGCATCTGTGAAGCATTATAAAAACCACAGGTGAGAAGATGTTCCACTAGGCCAATCCTCAAGAAATTACTTTATTGCAATACAGGTTGACAATTCCATCATTTACTCCAGGAAAAAAATGAGCTGAGTCTGTGAATTCTCTGTGACTGAGGGAACGTCACAATGCTCTTTGGTAAATCTGTACCTGATCACTTAATCTCCTAATTAACGCCAGGAAGTGTAGCTCTTGGGCATTTATGAGTCCATCAGCAGTATTTTCACATACCTGCTTTTGGAGACTGGTGTATTACCAGTGAACTCCAGAAGCAGAACCATCTCAGTATCTCTCACTTTTCCTTAGTAGAAGAATTAGGAATAACTTTTTGAACTTTTATCTACAACCTTCAGACTTAATATCGGCTGAAGATTAATGGTGCAAATAAGGCTGTTGATTTAAGCCCCAGAACCAGGTTAAATATCACTGGCACATGTCTTAAAGTTGGTATTTTGTGGCAGCAGTACATTGCAGTATATAATAATATAAAAATATAAATTTCAATGAGAAATATATATTAAAAATTAAATAAGTAATGCAAAAAGAGAATGAAAATATTGATGCGATAGGAATCTGAAGACCGAGAAAAGGAAGCTGTTCCTGAAATGTTGAGTGTGTAGCAATGAGAGGGCACGACCTGGGTGACGGGGGTCCTTAATGATGGATGCTGCCTTTTTTAAAGTATTGCTTTTTGAAGGTGTCCTGGATGCTGGGGAGGCTACTGCCCATGAAGGAGCTGGCTGAGTTTACAACTTTCTGCCGCTTTTTCCAATCCTGCGCAGTGGATGCAACCACTCCAAATACTCAAGGACGAGTTCATGAGTTGGACTGAAGTTGGAACTGGTGTGTTGTGAATGAGATGTTAAACACGTGCAAGTGGACTTGGAAGGTGCCACAGCACTGTTTGAGGAAAGGCAGGACCCATCTGGCAAGAGTTTGGGGCTCACTCATTTATGGTGTGCTAAGCATTTACATTTTGGTACTCAGGCACCTTCCAGATCCCTTTCAAAAAGTAAACCAGAGAGACATTTGAAAGAGTGTTAGAGTTTTTTGTGCTTTATACCCAGATTTAGCCCTTGCAGCTTCCCTTTGGGATAGGCTCAGTTTTATGTAGTTGCCACCAACTTTCAGCACAACAATTACAGGAGGGTATCTCCAAGGCAACCAGAGAGCAGCAATTATAACTGCCTTGGAGTTGTAGAGGCTGCAAGGGAGAGAAATTTACTGAGAGGAACATCAGTGAGATTTAGGTCAGTAGGGACGTCTTATGTATCAGGAAAGAAGGATGAGGGTGCAAGAAATCCATCGGGGCTACTAATGGAAGACTATCGCCAGGAAATTGTCTCCTCCAGGAGAGAAATCAATGGACAATGAAATAATATTGGAAGAAATTTCATGATCTCAATGTGAGCTCATATTGCTCACATACACACACACACACACACACACAAGAGTATATTAGTTTGAACGGGAAATGGGATGGATGCAGTGTAGAGCTGTGAGCTCTAATTTATGTCAGCAGTACAAGAAGCATATACTCCAGTGGTCAGGATCAACCATGGATGATGCATCCTAGCTGTGTGTTGATATGCAAGCACAACCAACAACCAGTATGATATAGAAAGAAAACAACAGGAATTCTGCAGATGCTGGAAATTCAAGCAACACACATCAAAGTTGCTGGTGAACGCAGCAGGTCAGGCAGCATCTGTAGGAAGAGGTGCAGTCAACGTTTCAGGCCGAGACCCTTCGTCAGGACTAACTGAAGGAAGAGTGAGTAAGGGATTTGAAAGTTGGAGGGGGAGGGGGAGATCCAAAATGATAGGAGAAGACAGGAGGGGGAGGGATAGAGCCAAGAGCTGGACAGGTGATAGGCAAAAGGGGATACGAGAGGATCATGGGACAGGAGGTCCGGGAAGAAAGACAAGCGGGGGGGCGGGACCCAGAGGATGGGCAAGAGGTATATTCAGAGGGACAGAAGGAGAAAAAGGAGAGTGAGAGAAAGAATGTGTGCATAAAAATAAGTAACAGATGGGGTACGAGGGGGAGGTGGGGCCTTAGTGGAAGTTAGAGAAGTCGATGTTCATGCCATCAGGTTGGAGGCTACCCAGACGGAATATAAGGTGTTGTTCCTCCAACCTGAGTGTGGCTTCATCTTTACAGTAGATAGACATGTCAGAATGGGAATGGGATGTGGAATTAAAATGTGTGGCCACTGGGAGATCCTGCTTTCTCTGGCGGACAGAGCGTAGATGTTCAGCAAAGCGGTCTTCCAGTCTGCGTCGGGTCTCGCCAATATATACAAGGCCACATCGGGAGCACCGGACGCAGTATATCACCCCAGCTGACTCACAGGTAAAGTGTTGCCTCACCTGGAAGGACTGTTTGGGGCCCTGAATGGTGGTAAAGGAGGAAGTGTAAGGGCATGTGTAGTACTTGTTCCGCTTACACGGATAAGTGCCAGGAGGGAGATCAGTGGGGAGGGATGGGGGGGACGAATGGACAAGGGAGTTGCGTAGGGAGCGATCCCTGCGGAATGCAGAGGGGGGGGAGGGCAAGATGTGCTTAGTGGTGGGATCCCGTTGGAGGTGGCAGAAGTTACGGAGAATAATATGTTGGACCTGGAGGCTGGTGGGGTGGTAGGTGAGGACCAGGGGAACCCTATTCCTAGTGGGGTGGCGGGAGGATGGAGTGAGAGCAGATGTACGTGAAATGGGGGAGATGCGTTTAAGAGCAGAGTTGATAGTGGAGGAAGGGAAGCCCCTTTCTTTAAAAAAGGAAGACATCTCCCTTGTCCTAGAATGAAAAGCCTCATCCTGAGAGCAGATGCGGCGGAGACGGAAGAATTGCGAGAAGGGGATGGCATTTTTGCAAGAGACAGGGTGAGAAGAAGAATAGTCCAGATAGCTGTGAGAGTCAGTAGGCTTATAGTAGACATCAGTGGATAAGCTGTCTCCAGAGACAGAGACAAAAAGATCTAGAAAGGGGACGGAGGTGTCGGAAATGGACCAGGTAAACTTGAGGGCAGGGTGAAAGTTGGAGGCAAAGTTAATAAAGTCAACGAGTTCTGCATGCGTGCAGGAAGCAGCGCCAATGCAGTCGTCGATGTAGCGAAGGAAAAGTGGAGGACAGATACCAGAATAGGCACGGAACATAGATTGTTCCACAAACCCAACAAAAAGGCAGCCATAGCTAGGACCCATACGGGTGCCCATAGCTACACCTTTAGTTTGGAGGAAGTGGGAGGAGCCAAAGGAGAAATTATTAAGAGTAAGGACTAATTCCGCTAGATGGAGCAGAGTAGTGGTAGAGAGGAACTGATTAGGTCTGGAATCCAAAAAGAAGCGTAGAGCTTTGAGACCTTCCTGATGGGGGATGGAAGTATATAAGGACTGGACATCCATGGTGAAAATAAAGCAGGGGGGCCAGGGAACTTAAAATCATCGAAAAGTTTAAGAGCGTGAGAAGTGTCACAAACATAGGTCGGAAGGGATTGAACAAGGGGTGATAAAACCGTGTCGAGGTATGCAGAAACGAGTGCGGTGGGGCAGGAGCAGGCTGAGACAATAGGTCGGCCAGGACAGGCAGGTTTGTGGATCTTGGGTAGGAGGTAGAAACGGGAAGTGCGGGGTGTGGGAACTATAAGGTTGGTAGCAGTGGATGGGAGATCCCCTGAGCGGATAAAGCCGGTGATGGTGTGGGAGACAATGGCCTGGTGCTCCTTAGTGGGGTCACGATCGAGGGGTAAATAAGAAGAGGTATCCACGGGTTGTCGCTGTGCCTCAGCAAGGTAGAGGTCAGTACGCCAGACTACAACAGCACCCCCCTTATCAGTGGGTTTAATAATAAGGTTAGGATTAGTGCGGAGGGAGTGGAGAGCAGAGCGTTCCGAAGGAGTGAGGTTGGAATGGGGACAAGGTGCGGTGAAGTCAAGACGGTTGATGTCCCGTCGGCAATTAGTGATAAAGAGATCCAGAGCAGGCAGAAGACCAGATCGGGGTGTCCATGAAGAAGAGGAGGGTTGAAGACGCGAGAAGGGGTCATCGGTGGGGGTGGAAGAGTCCTTGCCGAAGAAGCAGGCTCGGAGACGGAGACGGCGGAAGAACAGTTCCGCATCATGGTGAACACGGAACTCGCTGAGGTGTGGGCGAAGGGGGACAAACGTGAGGCCCTTACTGAGAACAGAGCGTTCTGCCTCCGACAGTTGAAGGTCGTAGGGGATGGTAAAGACCCGGCACAGATGAGAGCTGGGATCAGAGGGGGGAGGGGGGAGGCTGGGGGTGTCAATGGAGAGGGGAAGGTTGGGGTGAGAGGAAGATGGAGCCTCTGAGCGCCCAGGAGTTGACGGTGGGATCTGAGGAAGACGGGGCTGCGGAGTGGTGGTGGGGGAAGGGGAGACGGGAGTCACAATAGCAGCACATAATGACCCGGCCTGGAGTTCAAGGCTGGAGTCGCAGTTGGTGGTTTTCAAGGCTGGAGTCGCACTTGGTGGTTTTCAAGGCTGGAGTCGCAGTTGGTGGTTTCAAGGCTGGAGTCGCAGTTGGTGGTTACATGCCCTTACACTTCCTCCCTTACCACCATTCAGGGCCCCAAACAGTCCTTCCAGGTGAGGCAACACTTCACCTGTGAGTCTACTGGGGTGATATACTGCGTCCGGTGCTCCCGATGTGGCCTTTTATATATTGGCGAGACCCGACACAGACTGGGAGACCGCTTTGCTGAACATCTACGCTCTGTCCGCCAGAGAAAGCAGGATCTCCCAGTGGCCACACATTTTAATTCCACATCCCATTCCCATTCTGACATGTCTATCCACGGCCTCCTCTACTGTAAAGATGAAGCCACACTCAGGTTGGAGGAACAACACCTGATATTCCGTCTGGGTACCCTCCAACCTGATGGCATGAACATCGACTTCTCTAACTTCTTCTAATGCCCCACCTCCCCCTCGTACCCCATCTGTTACTTATTTTTATGCACACATTCTTTCTCTCACTCTCCTTTTTCTCCCTCTGTCCCTCTGAATATACCTCTTGCCCATCCTCTGGGTCCCGCCCCCCCTCCTTGTCTTTCTTCCCGGACCTCCTGTCCCATGATCCTATCGTATCCCCTTTTGCCTATCACCTGTCCAGCTCTTGGCTCCATCCCTCCCCCTCCTGTCTTCTCCTATCATTTTGAATCTCCCCCTCCCCCTCCAACTTTCAAATCCCTTACTCACTCTTCCTTCAGTTAGTCCTAACGAAGGGTCTCGGCCTGAAACATCGACTGCACCTCTTCCTACAGATGCTGCCTGGCCTGCTGCGTTCACCAGCAACTTTGATGTGTGTTGATATAGAAAGAAAGTTGTTCTCCATGCAGCATGCTCCCCCTCTCCATGCAGCCGATGAATCCAAAAGAATGGCAGAGACCGATACAGTTTGAGATCAGCGGTGTCACGGGAGTTGCCAGTCAGCATTGAAATCAACATAGGACTGCCTTAAGGACTCCAGCTCCATATTTTTCCTCAGGGTTTACTCCCAAAGCCTTTTCCATTAGCTTCAAGGCAATGAGATCAGATTTCCTTCTCTCAGAGGAGCTGCCAACCCCCATGGCCAATGAGCCCCACCTGCCCATCTTTCCTTTCATAATTCAGTGTTTTGAAACATTTATAGAATACCTCATGGATATGAGGAGTAATATTTTGCTGCCAGCACTTAAATCTTGGGAAGATATTTTTAATTTTATTATTTGCAATGGCTCATGTCTTCTCCTGAGATTCTCATTCTTCAGCCATCTAAATTCTGCCACAGAGAATGATGTTTGATCTGCAAAAACAATCACTGCTCTTACCTTTTGGGTTTCTTGCCAATGCAAACCAGAGACTAGAAATAGGGATACATACTATGAAAATGTAAACCACTAGTGTTGATACATAAAACTAAGTATCTTCAAAAAACAATTACATAAGAAATAGAAACCATTCATTTGTTGTAAGCACTCACAAAAAGCATTTCTGAGTGAAGTTCACATCTGAATATTTAATACATTTAATATTATCACACTTGATATACTGGGCACTATTTTTAATGAAGTGTTAACAGCTTATTTTATAAATGTTAATATCCACTTTTGAAATTATGTAGACAGAATGCAATGAAATCAAATTGTATTGCTGCATGTACAGAAATTTTATATAAATAAAATTAAACATCATTCAGGTGCAGAGAGAGAAGTCTGAAACTTTACAAACACAGGAACAGAATTCCCAATGTTTGAATGAACTCCATAGATTCAAGCATTTGACATCTGCCCACATCCATCCCCTTCCCCCACCCTCAGTCCCTGAAGTTAAAACTCAGATATCACTTTAAATAATTGGAACATAGAACAGTGCAGGTTATTGCTTAATTGCCCACGAAAAAGTGATTTGATAACAATTTAGCAGCACCTGATCTGTAAACTCAAAGCTACAAGTACACATTTCAAGCATGCAAAGCACTCAGACATAAAATACACTTCAGGCATTGAGCAACGTGAAAAGCAAATGATCTTGTACTGATTCCCAGTCTGTGCTGAATTAGCTGATCTTAGTCAAGCATAAGTTAGGGTGTTAGAATTGGCTTTCCATAACTCAAGGCTCAAAAGGGAAACTGCAGCCAAAGCTCCTCTTCCTGACTGATATTCATGAAGAGTTTTGGAAATTTATCACCTGAAGTTAGAATTGGGCTGCGTAGAGCAGTAATGTCACTTCATTAAGTTAGTTTGTTGATACTTGCACTCGATGTTGGTGAATGACTGCTATGGTCATACTGTTGATTACTTGGTTACGATGGAACTGCACTCTGACATATATTAAAAAATATCTTTAGGAAATGAAACCGTGGAAAAAATACAATAAAGAACCCAAGTGCTTTATTCATTAGTTATTGGAATTGGCACATCTCCGCAGGCTCAACCATGACAGGGTTTATACAAAGAACTTTTATAAAATTATAAGGCCATCAAAACCCTCTTAGAGAACTATTAATCAAAAGGTTAGAGCTCACTCTTACATCTGAGCAATATTTGATGCCCTTTTCAAAGATGCTCCATACATCATATTTTTAGCACAGAACTAGGCCATTCAGATCAAGTGGTCTATGAGAATATTTCCACACCACATAAACTTCTTTTCAGTTCACTCCCAATGAACTCTATCATCTTATAATTTGATGCCTCTCTCTATCATCCCCTTACATAACCTACTCCTAAAGGCATCAGGGATCTCAACTATACCACATGGTAGCAAGTTATACCCATTAATCACAAATAGCATGTACATTATTCACATTGAAATTTGAGAGAGAAAAAGTAAAATCCAATGTGTCAGTATTTCAGTGGAATAAAGGAAATTACAATGGCATGAGAGGGGAATTGGCCGATGTTGACTGGAAAGGGACATTTGCAGGAAAGACAGCAGAGCAGCAATGGTTGGAGTTTCTGCAAAAAAATGAGGGAAATGCAAGAGCGGAAAAGGTTTAAAAAGAAGACCACCATATTCTGCAGGCAGCGTTCGGAGCAGGCAGCAGAGTGACAGGAAGCAGACTGTTAGGGTTTTGGCTCAATGGGCTTAGGTGGTAACGAGGCGAGGTAGGTTTACCTGTGTTAATTGTGGAAAGGAAGTATGTGTGTGAGGCCAGCGTTCTGTGCTCGGTGTCAGATGTGGGAGGTCCTGGAGTCTCCCAGCCTCCTGGACGGCCATATCTGCACCCGGTGTGTCGAGCTGCAGCTCCTAAGGGACTGCATTAGGGAACTGGAGATGCAGCTCAATGACCTTCATCTAGTCAGGGAGACTGAGGAGGTAATAGAAAGGAGTTATAGGCAGGTGGTCATACCAGGGCCATGAGAGACAAACAAGTCAGTAACAGTCAGGAGAAGGAAGGGGACGAGTCAAGTACTAGAGAGTACCCCCGTGACTGTACTCCTTGACAATAAGTACTCCTGTTTGAGTATTGTTTGGGGCGACAGCCTACCTGGGGGAAGCAACAATGGTCGTGCCTCTGGCATAGAGTCCAGCCCTGTGGCTCAGAAGGGTAGGGAAAGGAAGAGGAAGGCAGTAGTGATAGGGATTCTATAGTTAGGGGGTCAGACAGGTGACTCTGTGGATGTAGGAAAGAAACTCGGATGGTAGTTTGCCTCCCAGGTGCCAGGGTCCGAGATGTTTCAGATTGCGTCCACAATACCCTGCAGTGGGAGGGAGAACAGTCGGAGGCCGTGGTACATATTGATACCAATGACATAGGTAGGAAAAGGGAAGAGGTCCTGAAAAAAGACTACAGGGAGTTAGGAAGGAAGTTGAGAAGCAGGACCGCAAAGGTAGTAATCACGTGCCTGTGCCACGTGACAGTGAGTAAAGGAATAGAGTGAGGTGGAGGATAAATGTGTGACTGAGGGATTGGAGCAGGGGACAGGGATTCAGATTTCTGGATCATTGGGACCTCTTTTGGGGCAGCTGTGACCCGTACAAAAAGGACGGGTTGCACTTGAATCCCAGAGAGACCAATATCCTGGCAGGGAGGTTTGCTAAGGTTATTGGGGAGAGTTTAAACTAGAATTGTTGGGGGTGGGAATGGAACTAAAGCGACTGGAGAAGAGGTGGTTGGCTCACAAATAGAGAAATCTTGTAAACAGTGTGTGAGGGAGGATAGGCAGGTGATAAAGAAGGGATGCGCTCAGACAGACGGTTTGGGATGTGTCTATTTTAACACAAGGAGTATTGTGAACAAAGCGGATGAGCTTATAGCGTGGATCTGTACTTGGAGCTATGATGTGGTGGCCATTACAGTGACTTGGATGGCTCAGGGACAGGAATCGTTACTTCAAGTGCCAGGTTTTAGATGTTTCAGAAAGGACAGGGAGGGAGGCAAAAGAGGTGGGGGCGTGGTACTGTTGATCAGAGATAGTGTCACGGCTGCAGAAAAGGTGGACATCATGGAGGAATTGTCTACTGAGGCTCTGTGGGTGGAGGTTAGGAACAGGAAGAGGTCAATAACTCTTCTGGGTGTTTTTTATAGGCCACCCAATAGTAACAGGGATATCAAGGAAAAGATAGGGAAACAGATCCTGGAAAGGTGTAATAATAACAGAGATGTCATGATGGGAGATTTGGGAAATTAATATTGATTCGCATCTCCCTAAAGCAAGGGGTTCAGATGGGGTGGAGTTTGTTAGGTGTGTTCAGGAAGGTTTCTTGACACAATATGTAGATAAGCCTACAAGAGGAGAGACTGTACTTGATTTGGTATTTGGAAATGAACCTGGTCAGGTGTCAGATCTCTCAGCGGGAGAGCACTTTGGAGATAGTGATCATAATTCTATCTCCTTTACAATAGCATTGGAGAGAGTTATGAACAGACAAGTCAGAAAAGTGTTTAATTGGATATCAGGCAGGAAATTGGAAGCTTAAATTGGGAACAGATATTCTCAGGGAAAAGTACGGAAGAAATGTGGCAAATGTTCAGGGAATATTTGTGTAGAGTTCTGCATAGGTACATTCCAATGAGACAGGGAAGTTATGGTAGGGTACAGGAACCGTGGTGTACAAAGGCTGTAGTAGATCTAGTCAAGAGGAAAAGAAAAGCTAACAAAAGGTTCACAGAGCTAAGTAATGTTGGAGATCTAGAAGACAATAAGGCTAACAAGAACAAGCTTAGAAAGGAAATTTGGAGAGCCAGAAGGGACCATGAGAAGGCCTTGGCGGGCAGGATTAAGGAAAACCCCAAGGCATTCTACATGTATGTGAAGAGCAAGAGGATAAGACGTGAAAGAATAGGACCTATCAAGTGCGAAAGTGTGTATGAAACCGGAAGAAATAGCAGAGGTACCTAATGAATACTTTACTTCAGTATTCACTATGGAAAAATATCTTGGTGATTGTAGTGCTGATTTGCAGCAGACTGAAAAGCTTGAGCATGTAGATATTAAGAAAGAGGATGTGCTCCTGATTTTATTCTCACAAGTCAATGAATATGTTGTAAAAAAAAAAGATTACTCCCCACTTTGTACATAGTTTTCTTCATTCGATTGTTTTTTCTTTCCTCTCCTTTCTATAAGTGTATTCCTCAGATAAATATTATGTGGAAATTTGTGACAAATATGTCTATATGATATACAGGTACAGTATCTGAAATAGATCTTATGGAAATGTTTGTTTGATGATGAACTTAAATAAACAATAAATTACAAAAAAAAAGAAAGAGGACATGCTAGAGATTTTGGAAAGCAGCAAGTTGGATAAGTCACCAGGACCGGACACAAGCTACTGTGGGAGGCGAGGGAGAAGATTGCTGAGCCTCTGGCAATGAGCTTTGAATCATCAATGGGGATGGGAGAGGTTCCGGAGGATTGGAGGGTTGTGGATGTTGTTCCTTTATTCAAAAAAGGGAGTAAAGGTAGCCCAGGAAATTATAGACCAGTGAGTCTTACTTCAGTGGTTGGTCAGTTGATGGAGAAGATCCTGAGGGGCAGGATTTATGAACATTTGGAGAGGCATAATATGATTAGGAATAGTCAGCATGGCTTTGTCAAGGGCAGGTCGTGCCTTACCAGCCTGATTGAATTTTTTGAGGATGTGACTAAACACATTGATGAAGGAAGAACAGTAGATGTTGTGTATATGGATTTCAGCAAGGCATTTGATAGGTACCCCATAGAAAATAGAAACATATAAAATATGTGCAGGAGTAGGCCATTTGGCCCTTCAAGCCTGCACTGCCATTCAGTATGATCATGGCTGATCATCCTACTCAGAACCCTGTACCTGCCTTCCCTCCATACCCCCTGATCCCTTTATCCACAAGGGCCATATCTAACTCCCTCTTAAATATAGCCAATGAACTGGCCTCAACTGTTTCCTGTGGCAGAGAATTCCACAGATTTACCACTCTCTGTGTGAAGAAGTTTTTTCCTTATCTCAGTCCTAAAAGGCTTCCCCTTTATCCTTAAACTGTGACCCCTCATTCTGGACTTCCCCAACATCGGGAACAATCTTCCTGCATCTAGCCTGTCCAATCCCTTTAGAATTTTATATGTTTCAATAAGATTACCCCCTCAATCTTCTAAATTCCAGCGAGTATAAGCCTAGTCGATCCAGTCTTTCATCATATGAAAGTCCTGCCATCCCAGGAATCAATCTGCTGAACCTTCTTTGTATTCCCTCTATGGCAAGAATGTCTTTCCTCAGATTAGGGGACCAAAACTGCACACAATACTCCAGGTGTGGTCTCACCAAGGCCTTGTACAACTGCAGTAGAACCCCCCTGCTCCTGTACTCGAATCCCCTTGCTATGAATGCCAGCATACCATTCGCCTTTTTCAACGCCTGCTGTACCTGCCTGCTCACTTTCAATGACTGGTGTATAATGACACCCAGGTCTCGTTGCACCTCCCCTTTTCCTAATCGGCCACCTTTCAGATAATAATCTGTTTTCCTGTTCTTGCCACCAAGGTGGATAACCTCACATTTATAACCTCACATGCAAGGCTTATTGAGAAAGTAAGGAGGCATGGGATCCAAGGGGACATTGCTTTGTGGATCCAGAACTCTCTGGCCCACAGAAGGCAAAGAGCGGTTGCAGACGGGTCATATTCTGCATGGAGGTTGGTGACCAGTGGTGTGCCTTGGGGATCTGTTCTGGGACCCCTACTCTTTGTGATTTTTATAAATGACCTGGACAAGGAAGTGGAGGGATGGGTTAGTAAATTTGCTGACGACACAAAGGTTGGAGGTGTTGTGGATAGTGTGGAGGGCTGTCAGAGGTTACAACGGGACATTGATAGGATGCAAAACTGAGCTGCGAAGTGGCAGATGGAGTTCAATCCAGATAAGTGTGAAGTGGTTCATTTTGGCAGGTCAAATATGATGGCAGAACATAGTATTAATGGTAAGACTCTTGGCAGTGTGGAGGATCAAAGGGATCTTGGAGTCCGAGTCCATAGGACTCTCAAAGCTGCTGTGCAGGTTGACTCTGTGGTTAAGAAGGCATATGGTGCATTGGCCTTCATTAATCATGGAATTGAACTTAGGAGCCGAGAGGTAATGTTGCAGCTATATAGGACCCTGGTCAGACCCCACTTGGAGTACTGTGCTCAGTTCTGGTCGCCTCACTACAGGAAGGATGTGGAAGCCATAGAAAGGATGCAGAGGAGATTTACAAGGATGTTGCCTGGATTGTGGAGTATGCCTTATGAAAGCAGGTTGAGTGAACTCGGCCTTTTCTCCTTGGAGCAACGGAGGATGAGAGGTGACCTGATAGAGGTGTATAAGATGATGAGAGGCATTGATCGTGTGGATAGTTGGAGGCTTTTTTGCAGGGTTGGGATGGTTGCCACAAGAGGACACAGGTTTAAGGTGCTGGGGAATAGGTACAGAGGAGATGTCAGGGGTAAGTTTTTTTTAAGCAGAGAGTGGTGAGTGCGTGGAATGGGCTGCTGGCAACGGTGGTGGAGGCAGATACAATAGGGTCTTTTAAGAGACTTTTGGATAGGTACATGGAGCTTAGAAAAATAGAGGGCTATGGGTAAGCCTAGTAATTTCTAAGGTAGGGACATGTTCGGCACAACTTTGTGGGCTGAAGGGCCTGTATTGTGCTCTAGGTTTTCTATGTTTCTATGTTTCTAAGGCAGATATATTCCAACTAAGAAGAAATTTTCAAAGGGATAAAGGATAATACTGTGGCTGACAAGTGAAGTCAGAGCCAAAGTAAAAGCAAAAGTAAAAGCAAAAGAGAGGACATACAAGGAAGCCAGAGGTAGTGGGAAGATAGAGGATTGGGGAGCTTTTAAAAACTTGCAGAAGGAAACTAAGAAGTTCATTCAGAAGGAAAAGATGAATTATGAGAGGAAGCCAACGACTAATATCAAAGAAGATACTAAAAGCTTTTTTAAGTATAGAAAGGGTAAAAGAGAGTCGGGGGTAGATATCGGACCAATACAAAATGACACTGGAAATACTGTAATGTGAGATGCAGAGATGGCAAAGGAACTGAATGCATATTTTGCATCAGGCTTCACAGTGGATGACGTCTGCAGTATACCGGACATTCAAGAGTGTCAGGGAAGTGAAGTTTGTGCAGTGAAGATTACGACTGAGAAGATGCTCAGGAAGCTTAGTGGTCTGAGGGTGGATAAATCTCCTGGACCTGATGGAATGCACCCTCGGGTTCTGAAGGAAGTAGCTGGAGAGGTTGCGGAGACATTAACAATGATCTTTCAGGAATTCGACTGGAAAATTTCAAATGTTACTCTGCTATTTAAGAAAGGTGGGAGGCAGCAGAAAGGAAACTATAGACTTGTTAGCCTGACATCAGTGGTTGGGAAGTTGTTGGAATCGATTTTTTGGGATGAGATTGTGGAGTACCTGGAGGCATATGACAGGATAAGCCAAAGCCAGCATGGTTTCCTGAAAGGAAAATCTTGCCTGACAAACCTACTGCAATTCTTTGAGGAAATTACAAGCAGGGTAGGCAAATAGATGCAGTAGACATTGTGTACTTGGATTTTCAGAAGGCCTTTGACAAGTTGCCACATGTGAGACTGCTTAGTAAGATAAGAGCCCATGAAATTACAGGGAATTTACTAGTGTGGGTGGAGCATTAACTGGTCGGCAGAAAACAGAGAGTGGGAATAAAGAGATTCTATTCTGGCTGGCTGCTGGTTACCAGTGGAGTTCCTCAGGGGTCGGTGTTGGGATCACTGCTTTTTACGATGTATGTCAATGATTTGGACTACAGTATCAACGGATTTGTGGCAAAATTTGCCGATGATACAAAGATAGGTGGAGGAGCAGGTAGTGTTGAGGAAACAGAGAGCCTGCAGAGAGACGTAGATAGTTTAGGGGAATGGGCAAAGAAGTGGCAAATGAAATACAATGTTGGAAAGTGTATGGTCATGCACTTTGGTGGAAGAAGTAAACGGCAGACTATTATTTAGATGGGGAGAAAATTCAAAATGCAGAAATGCAAAGGGACTTGGGAGTCCTTGTGCAAAATATGCTGAAGGTTAACCTCCCGGTTGAGTCAGTTGTGAAGAAGGCAAATGCAATGTTGGTATTCATTTCTAGAGGTATACAATATAAGAGCAGGGATGTGTTGTTGAGGCTCTATAAGGCACTCATGAGACCACACTTGGAGTATTGTGTGCAGTTTTGGGCTCCTTATTTCAGAAAGGATATACTTATATTGGAGAGGGTTCAGAGAAGATTCATGAAAATGATTCCAGGAATGAAAGGGTTACTGTATGAGGAATGTCCGGCAGCTCTTGGGCTGTATTCCCTGGAGTTCAGGAGAATGAGGGGGGATCTCATGGAAACATTCAGAATGTTAAGAGGCCTAAACAGATTCCATATGACAAAGTTATTTCCCGTGGTAGGGGAGTCTAGGACAGGAGGGCATGACTTCAGGATTGAAAGACATCCTTTTAGAACTGAAATGCGGAGAAATTACTTTCGTCAGAGGGTGGTAAATCTGTGGAATTTGTTGCCACGAGCGGTTGTGGAGGCCAAGTCATTGGATGTACTTAAGGCAGAGATAGACAGGTTCTTGATTAGCCAGGGCATCAAAGGGTATGGGGTGAAGGCAGGGGAATGGGGATGACTGGAAGAATTGGACCAGCCCATGATTGAATGGCAGAGCAGACTCGATGGTCCAAATAACCTACTTCTGCTCCTATTTCTTATGGTCTTATTATTTCTTACTGAATATATATTTGACTTTTATAGCCCCTGATTTTGGATTTTGGACTTTACCACAAATAGAACCTTTTTTTACCTCGTGCAAAAAAATATCTCACATACTTAAAAGAATACTATATTATTATATTAGTCCTGTCAGTGCTGCCTCCTATTAGAGGTAAGTAATGTTATTAAAATTTCTGTAGGTTGTTGAAGTTTTCCCACTTAATCTAATAAAATCCTATAACACATCATAAAAAATTCAATAAAAGTATTGTAGTACCTACTAAAAATTCGTTTACATTAGTATATTTTCTATGTCTCTGTTCCTTTTTTTCATTTGCAGCATTCATAGTTCCTCTTTTCAACAATTTAATGATTCTTATGTCAAATTAAATGAAAATTTCCAGAATGCAGAAGTGGAAACTCTTTATTTCTAAATATGGAACCTTTAAGTCCTTACAGACATCAGTCAGAGATTCACAGATCTTATAAATAGGAAGTTTTCAACTTGGCTGAATTGCTTCAACAAATAGTGTTTCAAATTGTACTTCTAATACAACTTGCTCAGAAGAATAGATCACCCAAATTGCAAGACATTACTTCATGAGATTAAAATGGCAAAGCTGTATCTGTTAATGAGTATAATCTGAATTCCAAACTGCAGTAATTGCCTTAAGATGATCCAACTTTCATTTATACAGGTGACTCAAAGCCTGAAGGTTTGATGAATTGTGCAAGGGATAGTGTTCGACTTCAAACCAATATGTAACGTTGGTAGTGTGGGCTGATGGGCAACTAATGAAACTTAATGCTGATTAGAAAATTAAAAGAGGAAATGTAAACTATACAACACAATTTTAAAAGAAGTACAAAAACAATTTGATCTCAGGATATATGTGTTTAATCTGTTGAATGTGACTGGCAATGTTAAGAAACAAATGGGATCATAGCTTTATTAGTAGAAGCACAGAGAACAAAATAAATGAACTTATGATGAATCTTTATAAGACACTGATTTGGCCACAACTTAAGAAAGAATGTAAAGATTTTGGTGAGAGTGCATCAATTTATCAAAATAGTTCCAAGTATGAGGAACCTCAGGTATGTTGGTAGACTGAGGAGAGTGTGTCTATTCTTCTTCCAACAGGAAAGGTTGCAGGGAGATCTGATAGACTTAAAATCACAAAGAGCATGGATAGAGTTGATGAAGAAACGCTTCCTCTTGATGGTGGGATTACACAGCAGTGAAAGTAGAGTGAAGGTAATGGCAAAACTTCAGAATTGACACGGAATAAATGCAAATGTTCGTCATCTAGAATGGTGGAGGCAGATTCAGCCGTACAGTTTAAAAAGGAGCTGAATAAGTATATAAGCCACAGGGAGAGTTCGATACCACACAGAAACAGCCACTTCAGCCCAGTAACTCACACATACTATTAATTAATCATTTACACAAATCATTTTATTCTCCCCACATTCTGTTCAGCTCACCCTACTTACGCTCCAGAGACAGCTTACAGCAGTCAACTAACCGATCGGCATACACAGCTGTGGGATAAGGGCGGAAACCAGAGCACTCAGAGGAAACCATGCAGTCACATAGAAAATGCGCAAACTCCGAGCAGACCGCAAGCAAGGATTGATCGCAGGTTCTTGATGCTGAAATGCAACAGACTAGATGCTCCAGTATACTGCCCCATCTGACCAAACAAAATTTGTATTTAAGGGGGAAAGGGCAGGAGATCTTCTGTGTGAGAACCATCTCTAATTCTGTTATGTATTGTTCTCTTTTTGATGATAAAGAGGAGCATTGAACGCGTTGTTTTTCTTGGTTGTATTTTTGGAAAGCAGACATAGGAAACAGTCTTTTTACAAGGCATCTGTTAGTCTTGTGAGACCATGGATCTGTGCCTGGAAAGTCTTCACTCTCCAGGGTGCAGTCCTGGGCAAAGTTGTATGGAAGACCAGCAGTTGCCCATGCTGCAAGTCTCCCCTCTCCATGACACCAATGTTGGTGTCCAAGGGAAGGACCCATACAGCTTGGCACCAGTGTCATCACAGAGCAGTGTGTGATTAAGTGCCTTGCTCAAGGACACAACACATGTTGCCTCGGCTGGGGCCCGAACTCACAACCTTCAGGTCGTTAGTCCAATGCCTTAACCACTTGGCCACTTGGCCACACATAGGAAACAGTGACTCTGTGATTTATAAGACATGAATAACATTTTATGGCCTAAGCTAAACAAATGAAAACCTAAAAAACGCAGATGCAGGAAATCTGAAATAAAAATTGAAAATTATGGAATCCCTCAGCAGGACAGGCAGTATCAGAAACAGCTTAAACGTTTCAGGTGTGGAAATCTTCAAAAGAACTCTGAAAAAGAGAAAACAAGTTAGAATGTAAAAGGAGAGGAGGCAAGGGAGGGGTAGCTAAAATCAAGGGAATATGACCGATAGGATGAGAACAAATGAATTAATAGCATTTAGTTTATTAGCTGGATTCAGATTAGTCTTCTATGTCTCTGTAATGCATTACTAATTGCAAGGTCGCAGAGTAAAACTACTAGTGCATAGTATGGCAAGTGAAAACCAAGATCCTGTGATAATTTTAACAATTCATACAAACAACCTTCTGAAGAGATCTGAAGATCTAATTACAATCTATCCAGAAGAAGTGTAGGAGCAGCTGAGGTATGGTTGGTCAGCACGCAATTCAGGCACCACCTACAAAGTGCTGTAGGAACTCAGCAGGCTAATCAGCAACTATGGAAAAGAGTACAATCGATGTTTTGGGGTGAGGTCCTTTGTCCTGCTGAAGGGTCTCTGCCCAAAACGTCGACTGTACTCTTTTCCGTAGATGCTGCCTGACCTGCTGAGTTCCTCCAGCATTATGTGTGTGATGCTCAGATTTCCAGTATCTGCACTCTTTCTCTTATTTGCGGCGCAGAATTCAGTATCAGTTTTGACCACCACACCATATTAACATAGAACGTAGAGCAATACAGCACAGGAACAGGACATCGTTCTACAATATTTTGCCAAACCAATTAAATTAGTAATCAAATAGCTAACTAAATTAATCTCTTCTGCCTGCAAAATGTCCATATTCTTCTATTTTCCTCTCAGTCATGTGCCTCTCTAAGCGTCTTTTAAAAGTCTCTAAAGTGTGTGTTCTACTCCCACCCCAGACAGTGCATCCCAGGTGCCCACCACTCTTAGTGTAAAAAAACTTACCCCTCACAACTCCTTTGAAATTACTCCCTATCACCTTAAAAGCATGTCCTCTGGTATACAGCATTTCAACCTTTGGAAAAATATGTATTGTCTTTCTACTCTATCTATGCCTCTCATAATCTTATAAACCTCTATCAGATCTCCTCTCAGCTGCTGGTGCTCCAGAGAAAACATCACAAGTTTTTTCAGTCTCTCGTAATACCACACAGCCTGTAATCCAGGCAATTTACTGGTAAACCTCTTCTGCACCCTCTCCAAAGTCCCAACACCCTTCCTTTAATGGGGAGATTAGAACTGTATGCAATACTCCAGATGCAGCCTAACTAGAGTTTTATAAAGCTGCAACATAATTTCCTGACTTTTGAATGCATTGCCGTGACTAATAAAGCAAGCATGCCATAAGCCTCCTTAACCACCCTATCAACCTGTATAGCCACCTTCAGGGGGCTATGAACTTGGACCTCAAGATTCCTCTGCTCATCAGCACTGCTCAGGATCTTAACTTTAACAGTGTACTATCTCTTTGCATTTGACCTACAAATGTGTGCAACACTTCACATTTGGCTGGGTTAAACTCCATCTGCCATTTCTCCGCCCATTTTCTACGTCATCTCAGAAAATGTTAATACATTCAATGCACCATTGCATTGCAGATACATCAATGTCAGTCACAGAAGCCTGAAGAATCCAAGCCAGCTGGCCTTTTGGCTAAGAAATTAACCACTGCTATTTTCTTCTGAGCTAGGGGAACATTGGCAATACAATACTTGGACAAGTCACTCATATCTAATCCTTAAGGAAATAAAGACCTCAAGATTACACACAAAGGAACATTCCAAGTTCTAAACATTTCACGCAGTCAACTACTCAATAAAATTATGTTTGTGGAATTTGCCAACAAATCCTGCCATTTTAGAGTTAGTAATTTAAGGTAAAGTATCTTAAGGCATTTAGTGTGTTATGTTGCAAGACCGCAACTTCAGGGCTCTTTTTCTTTGATTCCATAAGATATTTATAACAAAATCTCAATAAATTATCTTTATTTTCCTTTTACTTTAGTCCTGATCCCACTGATACTGCGATACATTCTGTACCAGGAGAGCATACTGAGAGCCGGTTCACAGGGCTTGCAAATGGTTTTCGTAAATTTTTGGTTTGAAGGCAGCAAGTCATTGCTAGTTGGTGTGCTCCTTAAATTTTACATATTCCTGCTGGGAAGACAGTCTCCTTCATAATCCTCAATATTCACGATTCAGCATTTCAATCCGCCAGTATATATCCCCACATTTGAATCCAATAATAGGAGACCAAATGGCTTCCTTCACGTTCAGAAAGCTAATTGAAAAAATATTGCTTTCCTCTCCTCCTTTAATCTTCCTCAACACTGATCAGAAACGCAACAACTAATCAGGCAATGCAAATTGGAATTTTATTCAACTCATTCGTTACTCAGCTTCATGAGTTTCATTAGTAAGGCATATTCCAGAACTGGCTATTATTTTAATACAGCTTTGTTAACCAAGTAATTTCTGCAGAATCATTGTGCATTTTATTTGTGCTTGTGAAGATTAAAAATTTTTTATTTACTTGTACCGCATTTTTGAAGTTAGCCTTAAATTAATGATACTGAATGTACTAGGGAATTTTTTTGTGACAGAAAACATGCTGCTGCACTTTCAGGTGGAAAATCAGTCCGGGATTAAGTACCTTTGCTAAAGCCATAAATCAGTTCTCATAATTCTTACAGCATGTTGAAACATATCACACAGAACAATTTGTGTTTTTGGAGCTCTGTGAGTGATCTGAAGACACAATATCACAAAGCTTAGCCTCTACTGGAGGCTTCATTACCAGGCACGTATCACACCTATGTGTAGGTAAGGCCCACCTGAAGCATGACGTGTTTTGGCAGGTTGGTGTCTGGCAGAGAAACATGCACCTGTTTACAATTAGCTGCCACAGATTTTTTCTCAAAATTCCTTTTGCTACACCAAAAAGATCCAGTTTCATGGGAGTGCTTCCAGTTTGTTTATGATCAGCTTGTGATTCTATAGTGTTAGTGCCATATCTTCACACAGCTAGGAGGTTACTCATTGGTCGGTGGCACTCGTTGGAAAGGAGAGCTTTGCAAGCATTCGGTGTCATTACAGTGGTCCAATCAGTGGTGGGAGCAGCATGGAGAGAAACAAATAAAAGTACAGAAGGGACAAACTGAGCGGTCATTGTTGGGAGAGGGCTAGTGGTGAGAGTGGGAGTGTCAGGCTTTGGCCCAAAGGAGGCTCCGGCTCAGAAGAGGCGATGGCTTTGGCTAAGTTGTCCAGGAAAGTTTCTGTTAAGTTTCCCTTTTTTGCTTACTGTGTCGGGGGTGCTTAGTGAGGTTTAAATGGCCATTGTGTGTTCTTCATGCTGGATGTTGGAGAGTCTCCCAGGAAACTACATCCGTGTGAAGTGCAGCTGGCTGCAGCTCCTTGAAGTCTGTGTTAGGGATCTGGAGCAGCAGCTGGATGACCTTCAGCTTGTACGGGAGATACAGGGATATAGTCACCCCTAAGTTGCAGGAGGCAGATAGCTGGGTGACTGTGAGGAGAAGGTATGGGAAGGTGAATAGGTAGTTAGCATGGAACACCCCTGTGTCCATTCCATTCAATAGTAAGCGCACTGTTTTGTATAGTATTGTGGGGATGACCTACCATAGGAATGCCAAGTTACTGGCACTGAGCATGGGTCCGTGGCGTGGATGGGAAAGAGGGAGAAGAGGGGAACAGTAGTGACAGGGGACTCTATTGAGTCAGAAGAACAGACAGGATGTTCTGTGGACGTGAATGGGACACCCGGATGGAATATTGCCTCCCAGGTGCCAGGGTCAGGGATGTCTTCGATTGCATCCACAGCATTTTGGAGAGGGAAGGAGAGCAACCGGATGTCTTGGTATACATTGGTACTAATGATATAAGAAGGAAAAGCAAAGAGGTCCTAAAGAGAGAATTTAGAGAGTTAGTTAGAAAGCTGAAAAGCAGGACCTCCACAGCAGTAATTTCTAGATTGCTACCTATGTCATGCGCCAGTGAGAGAAGAAACAGAATGATTTGGCAGATAAATGCGTGGCTGAGAAGCTGGTGCAGGGGGCAAGGCTTCAGTTTCTTGGATCATTGGGATCTCGTCTAGGGGAGATATAACCTGTACAAAAAGGAAAGGTTGCACCTGAACCTGAGGGGGACCAATATTCCAGTGGGCAGGTTTGTTAGAGCTGTTGGGGAGGGTTTAAGCTAACTTGGCAGTGTTATGGGAACCGGAGTGAAGGCACTCAGGATAGGATGGATGGTAAAAAAGCAAAGATGCATGAAGTCAGACTGTCAGGAAGGGCAGGCAGATGATAGGCCAAAATTGCAGCCAGCAGGGTGAATACCAGTACATTAGGGATGCAGAATCAAAAAGGGTAGCAAATACAGTACTCAAAGTGTTATATCTCAAAGCATGGAGTATAAGAAATAAGGTGGATGATCTTGTTGCATTATTGCAGATTGTCAGGTATGATGTTGTGACCATTACTAAATTGTGGCTGAAGGATATTTGTAGTTGGGAGCTGAATCTCCAAGGTTAAATGTTGTATTGGAGGGATAGGGAAGTAGGCAGTGGGGTGGCGTGTCTCTGTTGGTAAAGAATGTCAACAAAGCATTAGGAAGATGTGACCTAGGATTGGAAGATGTTGAATCCTTATGGGTTGAGTTAAGGAACTGCAAGGGTAAAAGGACCCTGATGACAGTTATATACAGGCCTCCCAACAGTAGCTGGGATGCGGACCAAAGATTACACTGGGAAATAGAAAAGCTGTGTCAAAAGGGCAATGTTATGATAGTCATGAGAGATTTCAACATGCAGGTCAGTTGGAAAAATCAAGAGAGTGAGTTTGTTCAATGCCTATGAGATGGCCCTAGCCTACTAGGGGATCAGCTGTACTGGATTGGGTGTTATGTAATGAACCAGAGGTGATTAGGAGCTTAAGGTAAAAGAGCCCCTAGGAGCCAGTGATCACAATATGATTGAGTTCAACTTGAAATTTGATGGGGACAAGGTAAAGTCTGATACAGCAGTATTTCACTGGAGTAAAGGATATTACAATGGTATGAGAAAGGAGTTGGCCAAAGTAAATTGACCAGAAGACCATAAGACATAGGAGCAGAATTAAGACATCTGGCCCACCGAGTCTGCTCTGCCATTCAATCATGGCTGATCCTTTTTTTCCCTCCTCCTTAACCCCATTTCCCAACTTCCTCCCTGTAGCTATTGATGCCTTGTCCAATCTAGAACATCAATCTCTGCCTTAAATACACCCAACAACCTGACCTCCACAGCTGCATGTGGCAACGAATTCCACAAATTCACCACCCTCTGGCTAAAGAAATTTCTCCACATCTCTATCTTGAATAGATGCCGCTCTATCCTGAGGCTGTACCCTCTTGTCCTAGACTCTCCCACCATGGGAAACATCGTTTTTATATCTACTCTGCCCAGGCCTTTCAACATTTGAAAGGTTTCAATGAGATCCCCCCTCATCCTTCTAAATTCCAGCAAGTACAGACCCAGAGCCATCAAACATTCCTAGTATGATAACCCTTTCATTCCTGGAATCATGTGAACCTCTTCCGGGCCCTCTCCAAAGCCAGTACGTCTCTTCTACGATGAGGAGCCCAAAACTGTACACAATACTCAAAGTGAGGCCTCACCAGTGCCTTATAAAGCCTCAGCATCACATCTCTGTTCTTGTATTCTAGACCTATTGAAATGAATGCTAACATTGAATTTGTGTTCGTCACCACCGAATCTACCTGCAATTTAACCTTTAGGGTGTTCCACACAAGTACACCCAAATCCCTTTGCATCTCAGAGTTTTGGATTTTCTCCCCGTTTAGAAAATAATCAGTACATTTATTTCTACCACCTAAGTGCATGATCATGCATTTTCCAACATTATAATTCATTTGCCACATTCTTGCCCATTCTCCTAATCTGTCTAAGTTCTTCTGCGCCCCATCTGTTTCCTCAATACTACCTGCCCCTCCACCAATCATTGTATCATCTGCAAACTTGGCAACAAAGCCCTCTATTCCATTTCTGAATCATTTATATACAGCATAAGAAGAAGTGGTCCCAACACCAACCCCTGCAGAACAGCACTATTCACTGGCAGCCAACCAGACAAGGATCCTTTTATTCCCACTCACTGCCTTCTTCCAATCAGCCAATGCTCTAGCCATCTTAGTAACTCTCCTGTAAAACCATGGCCTCTTAACTTGGTAAGTAGCCTCATGTGTGGCACCTTGTCAAAGGCCTACTGAAAGTCCAAATATATAACATCCACTACATCCCCTTTATCCATCCTACTTGTAATCTCCTCAAAGTATTCCAACAGGTTCATCAAGCAGGATTTACCCTTAAGGAAACCATGCTGACTTTGTCCTATCTTGTCCTGGGTCACTAAGTACTCCATCACCTCGTCCTTTAACAATTGACTCTAACATCTTCTCAACCACTGAGGTCAGGTTAACTGGTCTATAATTTCCTTTCTGCTGCCTTCCTCCTTTCTTAAAGAGTGGAGTGACATTTGCAATTTTCCAGTCCTCTGGCACCATGCCAGAGTCCAATGATTTTTGAAAGATCATTGCTAATACCGCCACAATCTCTAACGCTACCTCTTTCACAACCCTAGCGTGCAGTTCATCTGTCCAGGTGACTTATGTACTCTTAGGTCTTTCAGCTTTTTGAGCACCCTCTCCCTTGTAATAGTGACTGCACCCACTTCTCTTCCTTCACACACTACAATGCAACTGCGTATATCTGCATGTGCCAAAACATACGTATCTATTTGCAACAGCACATGTATAAATGCCATGCAGGGATGTGGGGCATGTGCAGAGAGAAAAATTGTAGGAAAAGATTTGTAGCTCAGGTTGAGGATGGTCTGGTTGAGCAGCAAGATGAACAATGTAGATCACCAACATTTCATTCAAAGTTGCTCTGATGATGTTGCCTAGCTGGGTAACAAAATGTCTGCTCGGTGAGCTACTCAACAACAAGAATCAATGTAGTTTAATTTGGCATTATGTTTGGCATGGGCGTCATGACCTGAAGGTCCTCTTTCTATGGGACACAGTTCAATGTGCTATATGTTAATACATAGAAACACAAACACACAAGCACACTCATGCACACACACACACACACACACACACATACACACACACACACATACGCACAGAGAAGAAGGAATAGTATGGTGTTTTATGTGCTTATGCGAAGAAAAGGATGTAGCTAAATATCAGAATTTATACCAGCATGAGACTGTAAGAGGCTTAATGAAAGAGAACAGAGAGACAAATGACTTCCCAGACCCTGAATGTGTGTTAGCACTTTAAAGTGGCAGAGGAGGACTCTCAGTGTTTCAGGAACAGCTTCTTCCTGTCTGCCATCAGATTTTTGAACTGACAACGTACCCATGAACACTACCTCATGGTCTTTTTACCTCTCTTTGCACTACTTGCTTAATTTAGTTTTTATATGTATGTATTTCTTATGGTAATTTATAGTTTTTAATTATTGTTATTCATTGCAATTTACTGCTGCTGCAAAACTCCAAATTCTGAATGGATGGAATGCAAAGCAGGATCGAGTGAAAGCCAAAAATGGTTTCAGATCAAATCATTTGCAGACCCTTCACCGGTGTGGTGAATAAAGAGCCCCCACAAAGAACACTGATTCACATCTCTGCCAAGCCTTACCAACAGCTGGGAAATATTTCCCACAGTTGCTGCACTGACATTCAGGTGTGGCAGGACTAAAATCTGCTTGTTAAACTCATTCCATGAGAATGCTGTACCAAATCCCAGGGAGGGGTTGTTGAGTGATTGTGGTAGGTACACAGACACCTGTAAACTGCCTGATCAGTGATTAGTGTACACTCATTATTTCTACCTTGGAGTTCTGAGAAGGTAGGGGAGAGAGAGAGAGAGAAAGAGGAAGAGAACAGGATAGACAGAAGTTTTTCTTCTTATTTCCTAGTGTCCTAGTGTTAGAATTCAAGTGGATGGTAGCCAATAGTCGTCAGACTGACAAAAAGGAAACAAAGAATATGCATTAAATGTACATTTACAGACATTTTTAACCAATTCTGCATACTAAGGTCCCAAGAAAATGGTAACAGCTCAAAAGTCTGTTTTTAAATGAAGCTCATTGAAGAATAAGTATCAGTTAGAACAAGTAGGCAAACTCCACTATTCTTCCTCATGCATGTTCTAGTGTTGCAGACTCTTATAGCGTTTGTAGATCTTCCTATTCTCTCTAGGTGTAAACAGAGTTAACTTATTTGTGAGGGTCTTGGAATCAGCAATAGTCCAGCAAAAAATCTAATCCAAGCATTTTATCTGTTGTCACTATTAGAGTTAAAAGAAGAGAAGCCTATCAAAATTTCAGATATAAATGAATATGTTTTAATAAAGAAAGGCTAAGGAAATAAATGATTTGTACCGATGAGCAGTCTTTGAAGTGCAGTTAGAGACTGGGTTCTTTGTGTTCCTACTTATGCATTCCAAGAGTTTGAAATTCAGAAGTTGAATACTTAATCATTTAACTTTCAGAATGTTTAATCCAAGGATTTTCCAGATAACATAACTGGATGACTGAGGTCACTTCTGAAACCTGTACCTCTTGTATTTGCTAGAACTATCATTTCATTGGCCATTTATCTTTTTCATGTCATCTATAAACTGGATACTAAAACCGGAGGCATGCCTCTTGAAGATCCTTTGGTATTATCAGTCCCATATAGCTCTCTTTTATGCTGTGGGAATGCCTTAATTTGCTTATTGATCTATTGGATACCTCAGAGCGTACCGGCTTAAAAGCACACATACATTTTAGGCATTGTCATGAATGTTTGCAAGCACCTGTTCACCAACTACAGATTATGGCTTACCATCAAAGATCTTAATACTCATTGTACATGCAAGAGCACTCCACTCTCACCTGCAAAGTAAAAGAAAATGTGTACTATGGCTTATATCAGAAATGTAAGACCATATTTTTCCATTCCTCCTTTCAGGTAGCTGAATGATTCAAACATAAAGGAATTCAACCATCACCAGATTTCCATTTAAACTGTAGTTTTCCTCTGACAGAAAACAGAGCTGGAACTTATCAATGCCTCAGCAGTTACTCCCATTATCCCCATGATTTTATTTTATTTTATTTATTTTATATTTAGATACAGCGTGAAATAGCTGCCCACCAAGCTGTGCTGCCCAGCAACCTACCAATTTAACCACAGCCTAATCACGGGATAACTTACAGCAGAAGTGGTTGAGGCAGGTTCGATATTGTCATTTAAAGTTAAATTCGATAGATACATGGACAGGAAAGGAATGGAGGGTTATGGGCAGAGTGCAGGTCGGTGGGACTAGGTGAGAGTAAGAGTTCAGCACAGACTAGAAAGGCTGAGATGGCCTGTTTCCGTGCTGTAATTGTTATACAGTTATATGGTTATATGGTTACAATGACCCATTAATCTACTAACTGGCACATCTTTAGACTGTGGGAGGAAACCAGAGCACCCACGTGCTCAACGTGAAGGACATACAAACTTCTTTTTACAGCGGATGCCGGAATTGAACCCTGAACTACAATGCCCCAAACTGGAATAACATCGCACTAATTGCAACACTACCATAGCACTGTGATCATGAGGTGAAGGAGTATGGTGGGGAATTACGCATTTCAAGATTAATATTATTCCAAATCAGCTAGAAAGGAAAATTAGATTTAATAATTTAAAGTTGAAGTCAGAAGTTTACATGTGTGGTTCGTCCATCATCGTTAATGAAGGCCTCGACACCATCAGTCACTTTGAGACTGGATGCGGTGTGTCCGAAGATGACTGGTCAGGCCAATTCGGGCACAGAATGTCCTGGCACATGTTGGGCAGACATGTGTAGGCACTGCAGTTGTTGCGCTGGTGGCTCTGGACTTGCGCAGCTCGCGCTTATGGTGTGCTTTGGCATTGCGCCTTGCTTCGTAAGCTTGACAGCCCTTGTGGATGAGGCCGCGCCAGGTAGGACGGTTTTGTGCCAGTATTTCCCAGGAGGTCGTGTCTATGCCAAATGACTTCAGGGAGGCCTTTAATTTGTCTTTGTAATGTCTCTTCTGCCCTCCATGTGAGCGTCTTCCAGCAGAGAGTTCCCCAAAAAGGAGCTGCTTGGGTATGCGCTCATCTGGCATGCGGATGACATGACCTGCACACCGGGTCTGTGCTCTCATCAGCAGTGTGTGGACTGATGGTAGACTTGCTCCAGAGAGAACTTCAAGTTTACATACACCTTAGCCAAAAACATTTAAACTCAGTTTTTCACAATTCCTGACATTCAATCCTAGAAAAATCCTAGATAAATCCCCAGGGCCAGATGGTCTGCATCCTAGAGTGCTTAAGGAAGTAGCCCAAGAAATAGTGGATGCATTAGTGATAATTTTTCAAAACTCTTTAGATTCTGGACTAGTTCCTGAGGATTGGAGGGTGGCTAACGTAACCCCACTTTTTAAAAAAGGAGGGAGAGAGAAACTGGGGAATTATAGACCGGTTAGCCTAACATCGGTGGTGGGGAAAATGCTAGAGTCAGTTATCAAAGATGTGATAACAGCACATTTGGAAAGCAGTGAAATCATCGGACAAAGTCAGCATAGATTTGTGAAAGGAAAATCATGTCTGACGAATCTCATAGAATTTTTTGAGGATGTAACTAGTCGAGTGGATTGGGGAGAACCAGTGGATATGGTATATTTGGATTTTCAAAAGGCTTTTGACAAGGTCCCACACAGGAGATTAGTGTGCAAACGTAAAACACACGGTATTGGGGGTAAGGTATTGATGTGGATAGAGAATTGGTTGTCAGACAGGAAGCAAAGAGTGGGAATAAACGGGACTTTTTCAGAATGGCAGGCAGTGACTAATGGGGTACTGCAAGGCTCAGTGCTGGGACCCCAGTTGTTTACAATATATATTAATGACTTAGATGAAGGAATTAAATGCTGCATCTCCAAGTTTGCAGATGACATGAAGCTGGGCGGCAGTGTTAGCTGTGAGGAGGATGCTAAGAGGATGCAGGGTGACTTGGATAGGTTAGGTGAGTGGGCAAATTCATGGCAGATGCAATTTAATGTGGATACATGTGAGGTTATCCACTTTGGTGGCAAAAACAGGAAAACAGATTATTATTTGAATGGTGGCCGATTAGGAAAAGGGGAGGTGCAACAAGACCTGGGTGTCATTATACACCAGTCATTGAAAGTGGGCATGCAGGTACAGCAAGCGGTGAAAAAGGCAAATGGTATGCTGGCATTTATAGTGAGAGGATTCGAGTACAGAAGCAGGGAGGTTCTACTGCAGTTGTACAAGGCCTTGGTGAGACCACACCTGGAGTATTGTGTGCAGTTTTGGTCACCTAATCTGAAGAAAGACATCCTTGCCATAGAGGGAGTACAAAGAAGGTTCACCAGATTGATTCCTGGGATGGCAGGACTTTCATATGATGAAAGACTGGATTGACTAGGCTTATACTCGCTGGAATTTAGAAGATTGAGGGGGTAATCTTATTGAAACATATAAAATTCTAAAGGGATTGGACAGGTTAGATGCAGGAAGATTGTTCCTGATGTTGGGGAAGTCCAGAACGAGGGGTCACAGTATGAGGATAAAGGGGAAGCCTTTTAGGATCGAAATTAGGAAAAACTTCTTCACACAGAGAGTGGTGAATCTGTGGAATTCTCTGCCACAGGAACCAGTTGAGGCCAGTTCATTGGCTATATTTAAGAGAGAGTTAGATATGGCCCTTGCGGCTAAGGGGATCAGGGGGTATGGAGAGAAGGCTGGTACAGAGTTCTGAGTTGGATGATCAGCCATGATCATACTGAATGGCGGTGCAGGCTCGAAGGGCGGAATGGCCTACTCCTGCACCTATTTTCTATGTTTCTAAAACGTTCCCTGTCTTAGGTCAGTTGGGATCACTACTTTATTTTAAGAATGTGGAATGTCGGTATAATAGTAGAGAGAATGATTTATTTCAGCTTTTATTTCTTTCATCACTTTCCCAGAGGGTCAGAAGTTTACATACACTTTTGTTAGTATTTGGTAGCATTGTCTTTAAATTGTTTAATTTGGGTCAAACGTTTTGGGTAGCCTTCCACAAGCTTCTCACAGTAAGTTGCTGGAATTTTGTTCCATTCCTCTAGACAGAACTGGTGTAACTGAGTCAGGTTTGTAGGCCTCCTTGCTCGCACACGCTTTATCAGTTCTGCCCACAAATTTTCTGTTGAATTGAGGTCAGAAAATGATGTCAAGTCTGGTTTACCCTTGGGAGCAATTTCCAAATGCCTGAAGGTACCATGTTCATCTGTACAAACAATAGTACGCAAATATAAACACCATGGGACCACGCAGTCGTCATACCGCTCAGGAAGGAGACGCATTCTGTCTCCTAGAGATGAACGTACTTTGACTTGAAAAGTGCAGATCAATCCCAGAACAATAGCAAAAGACCTTGTGAAGATGCTGGACGAAACAGGGGGACAAGTATCTATATCCACAGTAAAACGAGTCTTATATCGACATAACCTGAAAGGCTGCTCAGCAAGGAAGAAGCCACTGCTCCAAAACTGCCATAAAAAAGCCAGACTACAGTTTGCAAGTGCACATGGGGACAAAGATCTTACTTTCTGGAGAAATGTCCTCTGGTCTGATGAAACAAAAATTGAACTGTTTGGCCATAATGACCATCGTTATGTTTGGAGGGAAAAGGGTGAGGCTTGCAAGCCGAAAAACACCATCCCAACGGTGAAGCATGGGGTGGCAGCATCATGTTGTGGGGGTGCTTTGCTGCAGGAGGGTCTGGTGCACTTCACAAAATAGATGGCATCATGAGGAAGGAAAATTATATGGATATATTGAAGCAACATCTCAAGATATCAGCCAGGAAGTTAAAGCTCGGTCACAAATGTGTCTTCCAAATGGAAAATGACCCCAAGCACACCTCCAAAGTTGTGACAAAATCGCTTAATGACAACAAAGTCAAGGTATTGGAGTGAACATCACAAAGCCCTGACCTCAATCCAATAGAAAATTTGTGGGCAGAACTGAAAAAACGTGTGCGAGCAAGGAGGCCTACAAACCTGACTCAGTTGCACCAGTTCTGTCTGGAGGAATGGAACAAAATTGCAGCAGCTTACTGTGAGAAGCTTGTGGAAGGCTACCCAAAACGTTTGACCCAGGTTAAACAGTTTAAAGGCAATGCTACCAGATACTAACAAAGTGTATGTAAACTTCTGGCCCACTGGAAAAGGGATGAAAGAAATAAAAGCTGAAATAAATCATTCTCTCTACTATTATTCTGATATTTCACATTCTTAAAATAAAGTAGTGATCCTAACTGACCTAAGACAGGGAATGTTTTCTAGGATTAAATGTCAGGAATTGTGAAAAACTGGGTTTAAATGTATTTCACTAAGGTGTATGTAAACTTCTGACTTCAACTGTAAGTGTCATTGTCTTTCACATTGTCAAAACTAGAGAGAATTACTCTTTTTTTTAGGATTTGATTCCTGAGTTCCTCAAAACTGAAGATAAGAGAAAACATAAGCAATACAGTGCAAACAATTTGAACAAAGATTTATTGTATGATTTTACTAAGTCTGATTCAAAGAGAAAAGATTGCAAAACTCAATGTGTTATAAACTTAGAGCAATTTAGCCATTTGAGCTGTTCCTCTTGGGGAAGAAATTTACACCAATGGAAATACAAACTCCAACTACTTATGGGAATAAAGTCAGAAGTGCACCAAACTGCCAGCTCAGAAAGGTTGAGAGAGAAGTGTAAAGTATAGCGATTTTCCAGTGCAGGAGGGAAAATTATCTCTCTTGCACAGTGACCTGCTTCATGCATATTTTAGTGGCTGATGAAAGAATAACATTGCAGTGATTTGAGGACAACCTTTGCTTACAAAGGAAGGAAGCGGGGGCAAGATGAGTGATAGGTGTAAGAGTAAACAAGCTGTAAAATGAAATGATGAAATAAAGCAGCCATGAAGAATAAGAGAAATACACCATTATGTTCTCAATCAACTTTACCTCATGTGAGCAAAAAAGTTCAGTGTTGAATCTGAAAAAGCTATAGGATAAATCTTGTCATTGTGCAATGGCATACTTGTATCTCTCTCAGTTTTAATTTCTAGTGAAGGCAATGAAAATTAAAATATAAGAGATTTTAAATAGACACCACCATAATCATTTTTCTAATCAATTATCAAAGAACAGGTATATTTTCATCCAACAGCAATTTCTCAGCAAAGAAAGTTCTCTTCACTGGAACAAATTGCAACATCCCTGACTACATTCAACATGACAACAACTCAGCTTTCCAGAACAAAGTTTAGAAAAAAAATGTGTTTTGTAAGGTAGACTCTTGGCTAGAAGGCACAGTGCCCTTAACACAGGAGGCACATAGCACCTGTCTGTAGAATTCAAACCACCTGCTTCCTCAGGAGATTCCTCACACATCTGTTGCAACATTTCCGATGTAAAGGATTTTTCCATTACTCAAATTCTTCGTCTAATTATCTGTCGAATGCCAATATTTATATGACAAGTAAATATTAGTGTGGACTCAGTTACTAATCTCCCCTCTGAAAGGAAAAGATGCAAACAAATTCAAGAGTGAGTGAGAGATTCTAAGCCAAGCATGGTTCTTCCTCTGTATGAATGCAGCACTTAAAACTCTTCAGACAAGATCAGAGAACGATGAACTATCTACACTCTAATTCTCTACACTCTTCAAGTATCACCGTGCATGCATTTTCTTTCAATGTATTTTTCTGTTCCCAGGGAAATAGAAATAAGAAGATAAAGGATTATAAATAACCAGATAAAGGATTTGTGTGTTTCTTTACAAACTTTAGAATCAATAGTTGAAAAGTGGTTTTGTTATTTAGGAATGATTTTCTCTTCTCAAAATTCATCCCTTCCCTCTTCTCACTCTTTTCCTTAAATGATTATCTGGGGACAGAACTGATAGTAGGTAAGTATCATGTGGGGATAAAGGAAAAACGAAACCTCTTGTGAATCTCTTCCAGTTACTTTCCCATCTAAGAACATGGTTCTTGGAAGTTACTTGTGAAAATGCTTATTTTCAACAGACTAATATAAGTATATTTTCAATTCCCAAAGGAAATTTTTCCCCCATTTATATTATGACAGTAATGGAGAAATATTATATACAGTTTACAATATTTTATGATTTTTCACTCTGTCTATAGGGAATTGCTCATGGAGCTTCTTCTGAGAATTTGTGCCCACATTTCTCATGAATTTTCCAATCTATCAAGATGAATGTTCTAGACACAAGAACCCTAGGAAGTTACCAGAATTTCAAAATACAAACAGAAATTGTATGATTTTAAGATTTACAAGTCACATATTGTGAAGAATTATGCTGTTTTGGATTTAAAATAAGTCCTCCAAGAATACGGCATGGTAGTGTAGCCATTAGCACATTGCTTTAACATATCTGTTCTTGTCTGTAAGGAGTCTGCACATTCTCCCCGTGACCGCGGGGGGTTTCTTGCAGGTGCTCCAATTTTCTTCCACAGTCCAAAGATGTACTGGTCGATAGGTTAATTAGTCATTGTAAATTGTCCTGTGATTAGGCTAGGGTTAAATCGGGCGTTATGTGGCTCGAAGTCCTGGAAGGGCCTGCGCTGTATCTCCATAAATTTAAAATAAATAAATAATAGTGAGGGATATGGTGATGTATTTCATCATAAGATATTAATCTCAATTTTTTTAATGTTACAGAAGTTCTTTTTTCATCTTTTAATGTTGTCTGCTAGCTTAATTAACAACATTTAATCCACAATAAGTTCTAGATATTGAGAATTTGAAGCTGTAAAATCACACACAGAATGCCGGAGGAAATCAGCAGGTCAGGCAGCAAACATCAACTTCTTGGGCCAAGACCATTCATCAGGGCTTGCTCAGCTGCTATGTTCCTCCAGTATTTTGTGTGTATTACTCTGGATTTCCAGCATCTGCAGAATCACTTGTGCTTATGTACAATCACCCAGTTGTGGATCAGAACAGTGAATAATTTAATGATGTTCCCAGATATCATCCTTACTGACTGAGGAGTATAAATAAGGAGCCTGATGATACTGTACTTTGTCTTCGTTCCTTTGTCTGCCTTGGCTTCATTGTGGGAGTCTCATTGAATTTGTCATTATATAAACCCATCTCAAATAGTAATTCACACAAAATGCTGGTGGAACGCAGCAGGCCAGCCAGCATCTATAGGAAGAGGTACCGTCGCCGTTTCAGGCTAAGACCCTTCGTCAGGACTAACTTGTTGTTGGTCCTTGTTAAAGTGAGCTAACCAGTTTATGGGAAAATAACCATTGATTGTCCTAAGGTCACAATATTGCTCCATTTCAATAAAATAAAAATAGAAAACACTGGAAATAGCAGGTCAGGTCGCATCTGTGGGAAGAGAATCAAAATCAACATTTTAGGTCAAAGATCCTTTATCAGAATTAGGAAGAAATCTAGAGGACTTTTGACCTGTAGCTTTCTCTTCCCACAGATGCAGCCTGATTTTCTGCCCTGTTGAGTATTTCCAGCGTTTTCAGTTCTTATTTTAAACTTTCAGCATCTGTAGGTCTTTTTTTTATTTTCACTAATTCAATTGCCATTTAAAGTTAATTTATTTTCCTTCTCCAGTTAAGTAAAGCAGTTCCTTTTAAGGAGACGAAGGGTCTTAGCCTGAAGCATCAACTGTTTATTCCCCTCCATATACGCCATCTGACTTGTTGAGTTCCTTCAGGACCTTGTTCAAGACGTCCAGCTTCTGCACAATCAGTTGTGTCTTTGTTTGGCAGATTATTTATAATCCTTGCTGTATTTTTGGAAGCTGTAGAGTTGATAGTAAATGATAAACATGAAACATCCATTTGGAAGATGGACAACAACCTGTTACAGTGGATTGAGAATATTTACCGATGCTCTCCAATATATGTAAAGAAAATGCCAGCTCTAACAAGTTACATATATTAATGGGAAGGAGGTGTGAAATCACAGCCTGTTGAGGATCAGAAATGCGGATTGTTTTTAATGACATTCTCAGATATTATCCTGGCTGAAGGGAAGTCGCTATTGAGAAAAAATATATACTATAAAACTTTGTGATCGTCTGCAAAGAATCCTTTTAGTTCCAAGTGATGGCCGACTGTGCTATAAATCCTACAACTTGAATGTTAAGCAGTATTGTAACTTTTGTCCACACTGTCTAGTGTACAAACTAATTAGACCTTTCAATCCCTTGGAACATTTTCTATCTATCTGAATTGAGTGAGTGATTTTGCCCCTAGGCTACATTTCTTCTTCGGGAGTCTCTTGAAATGTGGGATAGTGTAGCGATGTGCTACACATAGAGCTGGAAATAACGACACGCAGTCTGTAAGTTGCACTCGAGACTAGTTTATTCAAACTTTGCGGCACTGGCTTTTACGCAGTTCCGTTCCAGCTCTGTCCGAGTGGAAATGATGTCAGAGGTGCATTACAAAAGTCTCTTCCCGCGCGCGGGCTTTCTCCCCTTGCTGGTGAAGAAGGCCCAGCGACATTTTGTGAGCCAGTTCGCCTGCATAGAAAGTGGGTCGCCACATAACCCCCCCCCCCAAAGACCAGTGATACACCCCCAAAGTCCACAGTCTGGATCGGTCTCTGTTTGGGCAGTCTTCCTCTGTGCCGCGGTGCCTGAACCTTGACCAGCTGCGCCAAGTCCACATGGGCCGGTTTGAGTCAGTCCACCGTGAAAACCTCCTCTTTCCCCCCAATGTCCAGAATGTATGTGGACCCATTGTTCCTGATCACCTTGTACGGCCGCTGTAGCAATGCCTGGTATCCGCCCCGTTGTACAAAAAGAAACTTACAGTTCTGCAGGTCTTTGGGTACGCAGGTTGGGCTCTGTCCGTGCTGTGAAGTGGGTATGGGGGCCAGGTTACCGAGCCTCTCATGTAGTCTGTCCAGGACTGCTGTGGGTTCTTCCTCTTGCCCCCTTGGGGCTGGTATGAACTCTCCTGGGACGACCAGGGGTGCGCCATACACCAGCTCGGCCGACGAGGTGTGCAGATCTTCCTTGGGTGCCGTGTGGATTCCAAGCAGGACCCAGGGAAGCTCGTCCACCCAGTTCGGCACTTTCAGGCGGGCCATGAGAGCTGACTTCAGGTGATGGTGGAAACGCTCCACTAGTCTATTCGACTGTGGGTGGTAGGCAGTTGTGTGGTGTAGCTGTGTTCCCAACAGGCTGGCCACAGCTGACCACAGACTGGGGGTGAACTGGGCGGCTCTGTCGGAGGTAATATGGGCTGGTATCCCGAAGCGTGCTACCCAGTTTGCAATCAACGCTCAGGCGCAGGGATCAGCAGTAGTGTCGGTGAGCGGAACCGCCTCTGGCCATCTGGTGAACCAGTCTACCATAGTTAGGAGGTACCGCACTCCTCTCGACACTGGCAGGGGCCCCACGATATCCACATGAATGTGGTCGAACCTCCAGCGGGTGGGTTCAAACTGCTGCGGTGGAGCCTTGGTGTGCCGCTGCACCTTGGCCGTTTGGCACTGCATGCACGTTTTGGCCCATTCACTGACCTGTTTGCGAAGTCCGTGCCACACAAACTTGCTGGAGTCCATCCGGATGGTTGTCCTGATAGATGGGTGCGCAAAGCCATGTATGGAGTTGAAAACTCGCCGCCGCCAGGCTGCCAGGATGATGGGGCGAGGTTGGCCAATATCCACGTCACACAGGAGGGTCCTCTCACCTGGGCCTACGAGGAAGTCTTGCAGCTGCAAACCCGACACTGCAGTCCTGTATCTGGGCATCTCGTTGTCTACCTGCTGCGCCTCCGCCAGTGCTGCATAGTCCACCCCTGGGACAGGGCCTGGATAGCTGGTCCGGAGAGTGCATCCACGATGTTGTCTTTTCCCGAGACATGCCGGATGTCCATCGTGTACTCGGAGATGTAGGACAGATGTCGCTGCTGGCGGGACAACCAGGGGTCAGACACCTTCATGAACGCAAAGGTAAGCGGTTTGTGGTTTGTGAACGCAGTGAAGGGCCTACCTTCTAAGAAGTACCTGAAATGCTGGATTGCCAGATATAGTGCCAACAGCTCCCGGTCGAAGGCACTGTACTTGAGTTCGGGCGGCCGTAGGTGCCTGCTGAAGAACGCCAGGGGTTGCCAGCGCCCCTCGATGAGTTGCTCCAGCACCCCACCGTCTGCTGTGTTGGATGTGTCCACTGTGAGGGCAGATGGAACGTCTGTTCTGGGGTACACTACCATCGTGGCATTTGTTAAGGCTTCCTTGGCTTTAACGAAAGCGGCTGTGGCCTCTTCGTCCCAAGTAATGTTCTTGCCCTTACCCAACATCAGGGTGAACAAAGGGCACATGATACGGGCTGCTGAGGGGAGGAAGCGGTGGAAGAAATTCACCATACCAACGAACTCCAGCAGGCCTTTGACAGTATTGGGCCGGGCGAAGTGGCAGATCGCGTCTACTTTGGCGGGCAGAGGTGTTGCCCCATCTTTGGTAATCCTGTGGCCCAGGAAGTCGATGGTGTCAAGTCCGAACTGGCATTTGGCCGGGTTGATTGTGAGGCCGAAATCACTCAGGTGGGAGTAGAGCTGGCGGAGGTGGGACAGATGCTCCTGACGACTACTGCTGGCTATGAGGATGTCATCCAAATAGATGAACTCAAAGTGCAAGTCACGTCCCACTGCATCCATTAGTCACTGGAACGTCTGTGCGGCATTCTTCAGGCCAAACGGGGTGATGAGTGCTTTTTTGGGGATGTCTTCAGGGTGTACCGGGATTTGATGGTATCCCCGGACGAGGTCTACCTTGGAAAAGATGCTTGCCCTGCGCCGGTTTGCTGCAAAGTCCTGTATGTGCGGCATGGGGTAGCGGTCTGGAGTTGTAGTCTCGTTCAGTCTGCAGTAGTCGCCACATGGTCTCCAGCCCCCAGCTGCTTTGGGCACCATGTGCAGGGGGGAGGCCTATGGGCTATCAGACCGCCATACGATCCCCAATTCCTCCGTCCTCTCGAACTCCTCCTTCACCAGGTGGAGCTTGTCCGGAGGGAGCCTTCATGCGCAGGCGTGGAGGGGTAGTCCCTGGGTCGGAATGTGGTGCTGTACTCCGTGTCTGGGCATGGCTGCTGTGAACTGCGGTGCCAGAACCGATGGAAAGTCCACCAGGATTCTAGTGAATTCGTTGTCAGACAGCGTGATGGAATCCAGGTATGGGGCCTGCAACTTGGCTTCACCCAGGGAGAACGTCTGGAAGGTCTTGGCATGGACCAGTCTTTTCCCTTGCAAGTCTACCAGCAGGCTGTGAGCTCACAAGAAGTCCGCCCCCAGGAGTGGTTGGGCCACGGTGGCCAGTGTGAAGTCCCACGTGAACCGGCTGGCACCAAACTACAGCTGCACTGTGCGGGAGCCGTAGGTCCATATCGTGCTGCCGTTTGCGGCCCTCAGGGTGGGTCCCGGCTCCCTGCTCAACCAAGAAGCAGCGTCACGACTGTTTGTCCCAGACATACAAGAGGCTGTCCTGGTGGCCAGCCGCCGTAGCCATTAGAGGTGGCTGGCCCTGGCGTTTTCCGGGAACTGGTCTGGCCTGCTGTTGGGTGCGTGGCTTTGTAATCTGTCCGACGGACACCCCGCTCTCCCTCTTGGCTTTCTACAGCACGTCTGCCCAGGCCGCCACCTTCCGGGGGTCACTGAAATCTGCGTCGGCCAGCAGCAGATGTATGTCCTTGAGCAGTTGTTCTAGGAACGCCTGCTCAAACATGAGGCAGGACTTGTGTCCTTCAGCCAGGGCCAGCATCTCGTTCATTAATGCTGATGGTGGCCTGTCTCCCAAACTGTCCAGGTACAGCAAGCGGGCACCTCGCTAACACCGTGAGAGGCCAAAGGTCCCTATGAGCAACGTTTTGAATGTTGCATATTTGCCTTCTTCCGGGGGTGACTGTATGAAATCCTCAACCTGGGCAGCTGTCTCCTGGTCAAGGGAGCTCACCACGTAATAGTAACGCATGGAATCAGAAGATATCTGCCGAATCTGGAACTGGGCTCCTGCTTAGTCAAACCACATGTGTGGTTGCAGTGTCCAGAAGGTTGGCAGTTTTAGTGAAACTGCATGAACAGATGAAGAGTCAATTATCTTTGGTCCAAATTCCATTTGGACCGTCGGGGTCACCAATGTAGCGACATGCTACACACAGAGCTAGAAATAATGACACGCAGTCTGTAAGTTGCACTTGAGACTAATTTATTCAAACTTCACGGCACTGGCTTTTACGCAGTTCCGTTCCCGCCTGGAAATGATGTCAGAAGTGCATTACAGAGAACTCTTCCCGCGTGGGCTTTCTCCCCTTGCTGGTGAAGAAGAAGGCCCAGCGCCGTTTTAGGGCTGGCCTCTCTGCCGACGTGAGCGCCATTTTGTGAGTCGGTTTGCCTGCGTAGAAAGTGGGTCGCCACAATAGCTCACATATAGACTGGACCTTTTGGGCTCTGAGGTGGATAATAACATCCAATCTGGGAATCGCAGACTCTTCAGCAGATGAACCAGGGAAGGCCTGACAGACACTCCTGCTTCTGAACTCTGCTGATGTCTTGCTGAAATCCTCAATAACATCCCCAAAGCTCCTCCTGCGTTCTGGGCCAGATTTGTGCAGCAATCAGTGGTGATGTTGAATTTCTTCAAGGAAGTTTTGAGCACATCCGTAAATATTTTCCTCCATCATCTAGTGTGTTATATCCATGACAAAGCTCAAAAGAAATAGCTGCTTCAGAAGTTTATTGTTTGGGTTATTTGGGCTTGTGTAATTAGTGGACCCATGCTGGTGATATCAGACTGGCAGAGGATACTGACACTGCCTTGATTATCCTTCCATTAAATACGGAGGATTTCATAATGACAACATTGGCGATCTTTAAGGGTTTCGAGATGCCAGCTGTGAGTGGTTTTGGTCTCAGAAGCATATAGAAGAGCAGATCTCACTGCTGTCCTGCCGAAGGATTTCGGCCCAGAACGCCGACTGCACTCTTTTCCACAGATGCTGCCTAGCCTGCTGAGTTCCTCTAGCATTTTGTGTGTGTTGCTTGCTGTTGTCATGTTGACCATGAGTATGTGTACACTAAAACTGGTAGAATTACCCCAATCTATATCTGTTATGATATGTTGATGTCAAATACTAGGCACTTAATGTGAGAGAGGGAAAATGTAAATATGTAAGACGAGTATTTTTTTAAACAGAGAATGGCAAATCCTCCCAACTGAAGTCCACCTAAGCTTCTATAATAAAATTAAGTGCAAAAGTGCTGGGTCTTTCACTGAACTGTTCTAATATCACAAAAAAGGTTGGCCAGGAAATTGCTGTGATAATCATGTCCAAAGGCAACAACTACATGGATGAGGTGTTCAGGTAAGGCTGGAGTCAGGGAGACGATAGAGGCAGAAATGGCCCCCCTTACTGATGGTTTCAAAGGTACATTTAATGTCAGAGAAATACAGTATATATAATATACATCCTGAAATGCTTTTTCTTCGTGATCACCCACGAAAACAGAGGAATACCCCAAAGAATGAATGACAGTTGAATGTTAGAACCCAAAATCCCCTCCCTCCCATGCATAAGCGGCAGCAAGCAACAAACCACCCTCCCCCCACCAGCAAAAAAAAGCATCGGCACCCATCACCGAGCTCTCAAACACGTAGCAAAAGCAACAGTAAAGACACAGACTTGCAGTACTCCAAAGACGACATGTTCACCCGATATATGACATACCACAGGTTCTCTCTCTCCCTAATAAGGGAGAAACAGATGTCTCCATTTCACAGCAAGAGGAGAGACTTAACAAAAAACTCACTGGTTTACGACGTTAAAAGTCCGTTGCGTTGTTTCTTCCAAGCTCTGTGCCCAAAGATCTCAAGTCTCTGGGCAGACAGCCAAAGATCTTCCAGCTCCCCTGACACACCGGTCTGTCGGGACACTGACCTTCCATCCACCCGTCCTCAGAGATCCGAGATCCGAGGTCTCCAAAGGCTGCGCCCTTGGCATGTTGAATAATGGCCAGTCGTGAACCACCGAGAATGGGTCCTATTCCTGCAAAGAACCAAAGTCAGCATATAACTCCAGGTCGGGGTCTTCAAACGAACCCTGAAAGGGAAAATTAGAGACATTAAAGATGGAAACAGAGCTGTTTCCGAAGATGAAAGCAAAGGAGTCGCTGTTTAGCACCATCTTGACTAAGCTCCATCATCCAGTGGCGGAGGTGGAGGTATGTGATTTAAAACTCATCTAATGACACAGGAATTTTAGAGGGTATCGTTTGATAGAGATTAAGTTAGTGTATGGTAAATGCAGTTTACATTTTTACTTACAGTGCCTATAAGAAGTATTCACCACCCCTCTCCCAGAAGTTTTCATGTTTTATGTTTTACAACATAAGGCAACAAGACCATAAGACAAAGGAGCAGAAGTCAGCCATTCGGCCCATCAAGTCTGCTCCACCATTTTATCATGAGCTGATCCATTCTCCCATTTAGTCCCACTCCCCCGCCTTCTCACTATAACCTTTGATGCCCTGGCTACTCAGATACCTATCAATCTCTGCCTTAAATACACCCAATTTCTTGACCTCCACTGCTGCCCGTGGCAACAAGTTCCATAGATTCACCACCCTCTAGCTAAAAAATTTCATCACATCTCTGTTCTGAATGGGCGCCCTTCAATCCTTAAGTCATGCCCTCTCGTACTAGACTCCCCCATTATGGGAAACAACTTTGCCACATCCACTCTGTCCATGCATTTCAACATTTGAAACGTTTCTACGAGGTCCCCCCTCATTCTTCTAAACTCCAAGGAATACTGTCCAAGAGTGGACAAATGTTCCTCATATGTTAACCCTCTCATTCCCGGAATCATTCTCGTGAATCTTCTCTGTACCCTCTCCAACGGCAGCACATCCTTTCTTAAATAAGGAGACCAAAACTGCCCACAGTACTCCAAGTGAGGACTTACCAGCGCCTTATAGAGCCTCAATATCACATCCCTGCTCCTATCCTCTATTCCTCTAGAAATGAATGCCAACATTGCATTCACCTTCTTCACCACCGACTCAACCTGGAGGTTAACCTTAATGGTATCCTGCACGAGGACTCCCAAGTCCCATTGCATCTCAGAACTTTGAATTCTCTCCCCATTTAAATAATAGTCTGCCCATTTATTTCTTCTGCCAAAGTGCATAACCGTACACTTTCCAACATTGTATTTCATTGCCACTTCTTTGCCCATTCTTCCAATCTATCCAAGTCTCTCTGCAGACTCTCTGTTTCCTCAACACTACCGGCCCCTTCACCTACCTTCGTATCATCAGCAAACTTAGCCACAAAGCCATCTATTCCATAATCCAAATCGTTGATGTACAATGTAAAAAGAAGCGGCCCCAACACAGACCCCTGTGGAACACCACTGGTAACCGGCAGCCAACCAGAATAGGATCCCTTTATTCCCACTCTCTGTTTCCTGCCAATCAGCCAATGCCCTATCCACGTATGTACCTTTCCCGTAATTCCATGGGCTCTTATCTTGTTAAGCAGCCTCATGTGTGGCACCTCGTCAAAGGCCTTCTGAAAATCCAAATATACAACATCTCCCTTGTCTAGCCTACTTGTAATTCCCTCAAAAAATTTTAATAGGTTTGTCAGGCAGGATTTTCCTTTAAGGAAACCACGCTGAGTTCTGCCTACCTTGTCATATGCCTCCAGGTACTCTGTAACCTCATCCTTGACAATCGACTTCAACAACTTCCCAACCACCGATGTCAAGCTAACAGGTCTATAATTTCCTTTTTGCTTGCTTGCCCCCTTCTTAAGTAGCTGAGTGACATTTGCAATCTTCCAGTCCTCTGGAACCATGCCAGAATCTATGGACTTTTGAAAGATCATCGCTAATGCCTCCGCAATCTCCACAGCTACTTCCTTCAGAACACGAGGGTGCATTCCATCTGGTCCAGGAGATTTATCTACCTCTAGACTATTCAGCTTCCTGAGTACTTTCTCTGTCGTAATTGTGAATGTGCACACTTCTCTTCCCTGCCACCCTTGAGTGTCCAGTATACTGCTGATGTCTTCCTCAGTGAAGACTGATGCAAAATACTCGCTCAGTTCCTCTGCCATCTCCTTATCTCCCATTACAATTTCTCCAGCATCATTTTCTATCGGTCTTATATCTACTCTCACCTCTCTTTTACTCTTTATATACTTGAAAAAGCTTTTAGCATCCTCTTTGATATTATTTGCTAGCTTCCTTTCATAGTTAATCTTTTCCCTCTTAATGACCTTCTTAGTTTCCTTCTGTAAGCTTTTAAAAACTTTTCCCAATCGTCTGTCTTCCCACTAATTTTTGCTTCCTTGTATGCCCTCTCCTTTGCTTTAACTTTGGCTTTGACTTCTCTTGTTAGCCACGGTTGCATCCTTTTCCCATTCGAAAATTTCTTCTTTTTTGGAATATACCTGTCTTGCACCTTCCTCACCTCTTGCATAAACTCCAGCCACTGCTGCTCTGCCGTCCTTCCCGCCAGTATCCCTTTCCAGTCAACTTTGGCCAGTTCCTCTCTCATGCCACTATAATTTCCTTTACTCCACTGAAATACCAATTTCGGCTTAGTTTTTCAAATTTCACAGTGAACTCAACCATGTTATGATCACTGCCTCCTAAGGGTTCCTTCACCTCAATCTCTCTAATCACCTCCGGTTCATTACACAATACCCAATCCAGTACAGCCGATAGTGGGCTCAACAACAAGCTGTTCTAAAAAGCATTCTCACAGACATTCTACAAATTCTCTCTCTTGAGATCCAGTGCCGACCTGATTTTCCCAATCCACTTGCATGTTAAAATCCCTCACAATTATCATAACACTGCCCTTTTGACAAGCCTTTTCTATTTCCTGTTGTAATTTGTAGTCCACATCACTGCAGCTCTTTGAAGGCCTGTCATCAGGGTCCTTTCACCCCTGCAATTTCTTAACTCAACCCATAAAGTTTCTGCACGTTCCGATCCTATGTCACCTCTTTCTAATGATTTAATATCATTTTTTACCAATAGAGCTACGCCACCCCTTCTGCCTACCTTCCTATCCTTCCGATACACCGTGTATCCTTGGACGTTCAGCTCCCAGAGACATGCATCCTTTAGCCAGGTCTCAGTGATGGCCACAATATCATACCTGCCAATCTGTAGCTGTATGACAAGATCATCCCCTTTATTCCTTATGCTACGTGCATTTAAGTACAACACCTTAAGACCAGTATTTGGTACTTCTTGCTTTGATTTCACTGCAACTTTATTGCACTTCAACTCATCCCAATGGCTACAAATTTGCCCCATCAGGGCAGGTCAGGGAGAGTGAGGAGTTGATAGAGAGGAGTTACAGGCAGGTGGTCACACCGGGGCCACGGGAGGCAGACAAGTGGGTCACGGTTAGGAGGGGGAAGGGGAAGAGTCAGGTAATAGAGAGTACTCCGGTGGCTGTGCCCCTTAACAATAGGTACTCCTGTTTGAGTACTGTTGTGGGGGACAGCTTACCCGGGGGAAGCGACAGTGGCCGTGCCTCCGGCACAGAGTCTGGCCCTGTAGCCCAGAAGGGCAGGGAAAGGAAGAGGAGGGCAGTTGTGATAGGGGACTCGATAGTAAGGGGGTCAGATAGGCGATTCTGTGGACGCAGTCCAGAGACCCGGATGGTAGTTTGCCTCCCTGGTGCCAGGGTCCGGGATATTTCTGATCATGTCCAAGATATCCTGAAGTGGGAGGGTGAGGAGCCAGAGGTCGTGGTACATATAGGTACCAATGACATAGGTAGGAAAAGGGATGAGGTCCTGAAAGGAGAATATAGGGAGCTGGGAAGGGAGTTGAGAAAAAGGACTGCAAAGGTAGTAATCTCGGGATTACTGCCTGTGCCACGCGACAGTGAGAGTAGGAATGCGATGAGGTGGAGGATAAATGCATGGCTGAGGGATTGGAGCAGGGGGCAGGGATTCAAGTTTTCGGATCATTGGGACCTATTTTGGCGTAGGCGTGACCTATACAAAAAGGACGGGTTATACTTGAATCCTAGGGGGACCAATATCCTGGCAGGGAGATTAGCGAGGGCTACTGAGGTGACTTTAAACTAGAATGGTTGGGGGGTGGGAATCAAATTAAAGAGGCTAGGCGAGAGGAGGTTAGTTCACAACAGGGGGATGGGAACGAGTGCAGAGAGACAGAGGGGTGTAAAGTGAGGGTAGAAGCAAAAAGTACTAAGGAGAAAAGTAAAAGTGGCAGGCCGACAAATCCAGGGCAAGCATTAAAAAGGGCCACTTTTCAACATAATTGTATAAGGGCTAAGAGAGTTGTAAAAGAGCGCCTGAAGGCTTTGTGTGTCAATGCAAGGAGCATTCGTAATAAGGTGGATGAATTGAAAGTGCAGATTGTTATTAATGATTATGATATAGTTGGGATCACAGAGACATGGCTCCAGGGTGACCAAGGATGGGAGCTCAACGTTCAGGGATATTCAATATTCAGAAGGGATAGACATAAAAGAAAAGGAGGTGGGCTGGTTAAAGAGGAGATTAACACAATAGAAAGGAAGGACATAAGCCGGGAAGATGTGGAATCGATATGGGTAGAGCTGCGTAACACTAAGGGGCAGAAAACGCTGGTGGGAGTTGTGTACAGGCCACCTAACAGTAGTAGTGAGGTCGGAGATGGTATTAAACAGGAAATTAAAAAGGTGTGCAATAAAGGAACAGCAGTTATAATGGGTGACTTCAATCTACATGTAGACTGGGTGAACCAAATTGGTAAAGGTGCTGAGGAAGAGGATTTCTTGGAATGTATGCGGGATGGTTTTTTGAACCAACATGTCGAGGAACCAACTAGAGAGCAGGCTATTCTGGACTGGGTTTTGAGCAATGAGGAAGGGTTAATTAGCAATCTTGTCGTGAGAGGCCCCTTGGGTAAGAGTGACCATAATATGGTGGAATTCTTCATTAAGATAGAGAGTGACATAGTTAATTCAGAAACAAAGGTTCTGAACTTAAAGAGGGGTAACTTTGAAGGTATGAGACGTGAATTAGCTAAGATAGACTGGCAAATGACACTTAAAGGATTGACGGTAGATATGCAATGGCAAGGATTTAAAGGTTGCATGGATGAACTACAACAATTGTTCATCCCAGTTTGGCAAAAGAATAAATCAAGGAAGGTAGTGCACCCGTGGCTGACAAGAGAAATTAGGGATAGTATCAATTCCAAAGAAGAAGCATACAAATTAGCCAGAGAAAGTGGCTCACCTGAGGACTGGGAGAAATTCAGAGTTCAGCAGAGGAGGACAAAGGGCTTAATTAGGAAGGGGAAAAAAGATTATGAGAGAAAACTGGCAGGGAACATAAAAACGGACTGTAAAAGCTTTTATAGATATGTAAAAAGGAAAAGACTGGTAAAGACAAATGTAGGTCCCCTACAGACAGAAACAGGTGAATTGATTATGGGGAGCAAGGACATGGCAGACCAATTGAATAATTACTTTGGTTCTGTCTTCACTAAGGAGGACATAAATAATCTACCAGAAATAGTAGGGGACAGGGGGTCCAGTGAGATGGAGGAACTGAGCGAAATACATGTTAGTAGGGAAGTGGTGTTAGGTAAATTGAAGGGATTGAAGGCAGATAAATCCCCAGGGCCAGATGGTCTGCATCCCAGAGTGCTTAAGGAAGTAGCCCAAGAAATAGTGGATGCATTAGTGATGATTTTTCAAAATTCGTTAGATTCTGGACTAGTTCCTGAGGATTGGAGGGTGGCTAATGTAACCCCACTTTTTAAAAAAGGAGGGAGAGAGAAACTGGGGAATTATAGACCGGTTAGCCTAACGTCGGTGGTGGGGAAACTGCTGGAGTCAGTTATCAAAGATGTGATAACAGCACATTTGGAAAGCGGTGAAATCATCGGACAAAGTCAGCATGGATTTGTGAAAGGAAAATTATGTCTGACGAATCTCATAGAATTTTTTGAGGATGTAACAAGTAGAGTGGATTGGGGAGAACCAGTGGATGCGGTATATTTGGATTTTCAAAAGGCTTTTGACAAGGTCCCACACAGGAGATTAGTGTGCAAACTTAAAGCACACGGTATTGGGGGTAAGGTATTGGTGTGGGTGGAGAATTGGTTAGCAGACAGGAAGCAAAGAGTGGGAATAAACGGGACCTTTTCAGAATGGCAGGCAGTGACTAGTGGGGTACTGCAAGGCTCAGTGCTGGGACCCCAGTTGTTTACAATATATATTAATGACTTGGATGAGGGAATTAAATGCAGCATCTCCAAGTTTGCGGATGACACGAAGCTGGGTGGCAGTGTTAGCTGTGAGGAGGATGCTAAGAGGATGCAGGGTGACTTGGATAGGTTAGGTGAGTGGGCAAATTCATGGCAGATGCAATTTAATGTGGATAAATGTGAAGTTATCCACTTTGGTGGCAAAAATAGGAAAACAGGTTATTATCTGAATGGCGGCTGATTAGGAAAAGGGGAGGTGCAACGAGACCTGGGTGTCATTATACACCAGTCATTGAAAGTGGGCATGCAGGTACAGCAGGCGGTGAAAAAGGCGAATGGTATGCTGGCATTTATAGCAAGAGGATTCGAGTACAGGAGCAGGGAGGTACTACTGCAGTTGTACAAGGCCTTGGTGAGACCACACCTGGAGTATTGTGTGCAGTTTCGTCCCCTAATCTGAGGAAAGACATCCTTGCCATAGAGGGAGTACAAAGAAGGTTCACCAGATTGATTCCTGGAATGGCAGGACTTTCATATGAAGAAAGACTGGATGAACTGGGCTTGTACTCGTTGGAATTTAGAAGATTGAGGGGGGATCTGATTGAAACGTATAAAATCCTAAAGGGATTGGACAGGCTAGATGCGGGAAGATTGTTCCCGATGTTGGGGAAGTCCAGAACGAGGGGTCACAGTTTGAGGATAAAGGGGAAGCCTTTTAGGACCAAGATTAGGAAAAACTTCTTCACACAGAGAGTGGTGAATCTGTGGAATTCTCTGCCACAGGAAACAGTTGAGGCCAGTTCATTGGCTATATTTAAGAGGGAGATAGATATGGCCCTTGTGTCTACGGGGATCAGGGGGTATGGAGGGAAGGCTGGTACAGGGTTCTGAGTTGGATGATTAGCCATGATCATAATAAATGGCGGTGCAGGCTCGAAGGGCGGAATGGCCTACTCCTGCACCTATTTTCTATGTTTCTATGTTTCTATCACCTGCCTGTCTTTCCTGACATCTTTACTGCTCACTATCTTAGATTTATTTCTGTTTCTCCCCCTCCTCCGCTCTATCATTCTGGTTCCCATCCCGCTGACAAATTAGTTTAAACCCTCCCTAACAGCTCTATTAAACCTTCCCGCCAGGATATTGGTCCCCTTTGGGTTCAGGTGTAATGTGTCCATTTTGAACAGGTCATACTTCCCACAGAAGAGATCCCAATGATCCAAGAATCTGAAGCCCTGCCCCCTGCACCAGTCTCTCAGCCACGCATTCATCTGCCTGATCCTACTATTCTTGCCCTTCCTAACATAGAATCACAATGGAGTTCCTTCAGCTTTTTTGACATGGATTAACAGAAAAAGACTCTTACATGGCAAAGTGCAAACCCTACCTTAATGACCCAAGCCTAGCTGGACTATATGTATTGGGTTTTGGATTAATTTCAGTGTCTGAAAAAACATATTCTGGTTCAAGAAGTTCTGAACTCTGCTATGCCTAGTACTTTATCCAAGTCGGGATAATTTGCTTAGTATTATCTTATGTTCATAGTTGTTTCAAAATTATTATATTTACAGCAATGGGGATGAGCTGAAAGCAGACAGATTATTACTGACCGTCCCTTCAACACATCTACAAACCTGTGAATCCACTATACCTTTTTTTTGCTTTTTACAGGCTCCTAAGTAAGGTCATCCTTCAATTGCTGTGTTATTTATTTTTATTTATTTTAAGGTTCAGCACAGTAACAGGCTCTTCCGGCCCAATGAGCCTGTGCTGCCCAGTTACACCCATGTGACCAATTAACCTATTAATCAAGTGAGGGAGGAAACCAGACCACCTGGGGGAGACCCACACAGTCGCTGGAAGAACATACGAGTTTCTCACAGGCAGTGGCGGGAACTGAACCTGGATCGCTGGCACTGTAATAGCATTACGCTAACCGCTACGTTACTGTGCCAAGCCATCTTTTGGAATTCTGGGAATCTGATCACTTTAAATCCTTGGACAGCTTTTGTTAGTTTTTCAGTTATATATCAATATTGGATTAAGACTTACACAGCCTTATTATAAAGTCAATGAAAGAGAAATTGGTGCAGAAGTCCACCTAATCTATACTAAATTTAAGTGGGATGGAGATATGGTGCTCCTTTCCCATCCACTAGCCTGCAGCGCTCCCTTGGGCAAGGTGTAGCACCTGCTTAGTCCCTCCGATCAGGGTCATGTGAAGCCACAGGTGGTGGATGGTCGCATGAGCAGCTGGTGCATATCATAAGTTCTGTTTATGTGACCACTGACACCAGACAGACAATCTCTGAAGAGTATTGATAATGGCTGGAGTCACCCATCATGTAAAGACACTGCCCAGAAGAAGGCAATGTCAAACCACTTCCGTAAAAATTTTGCTACGAATAATCATAGTCAAAAGAGCATGATTGCTCATCTCATGATGATGATGATAATGATGTACAAGGCACTGAATTTAATTGATATCATTTTCAACATTGCTGCCCATTTCTTCTCAATAAATGGGTGGATAACAATAGAAATTGGATTGAGGCTTTGTATATCTGCAGCATTAATGTCGATATATGACACTGCAATTTTCAGAACAGATTCTGTTTACTCTAGGTATGCTAGTTGAGGCTTACACCTTGCTATTAAGACTGTCATTAAACAATTGTCACCTATGTGTAATTGCTTGGATTCTTTCAAATGCACCACCAGCAACCCCCCCCCGAACCATTACCATCACCACCGCCATCACTACACTCCACAGATGGTGAAACGTATTGTACTACAATAACCTTATTAATCTATACAGTTTAAAATGTCACAGTCCTTTTTCACATTGTGAAGGGTTTTTCAGATGTCAAAGCACTGTAATTTTGGACTTTAACAAATACATTATTACTATGGTTGGCCACATTTCACAAAATATTGTTTAGAATCAATTTCAGACATATTGGAATCACTGCTGTCATAAGATATGTCCTTAATCTAAAACTGTTACTTGAATATACCCATTGTTCCTCATGTGCCAAATGTAGTCTTTGATCTCTTCTGCGTGTTTACAGTACAGATGTGAATTTGCAGCTGCTTCACATTCATAGTGGACTTGCTAATGTAAACCGTGTGGCACTATTCACTCCCACCCTTGTTTGAAGTTGCAAAGACTCCCACCTCTGAGTACCAGATTTGGGGTTAGCTGTGAAATCATAGATCCACATCAAACCACTTGCAGTTCCTAATGGGAATCTCCTATTATTTTCAGACTTGAAGAGGACATGCATCCATCTGACCTCATTCCCATCTCACCCAATGCAGTTTTGCAATGATAACATGGCTTCGATTCAGCACTAAAGAGAGTATAACTCCCTCTTCACTATCAACCCCTATCAACATCAATATATTATTTTCAGTCCAGCTAATCTATTGAACCCTTTTGGAGCTGTTGCAATTTTCTGTCATTTCTTTGTCAAACCTATAACTCTGGTGATATTTTGAATCAGTCTTGCAATTCTAACCTTTAGAAGTGGTCCCCATTGTAAATAGTTCTTCAAATTTCAGGCTCGTTTGACTCCCTTACTGAAACTCAAGAATGAAAATCTCTTCCAAAGCAATGGGAGCACAGTTATTTAGTAGTAACTTTGACTGGTAGAAAACCAGAGGAAGAAGCTACATGCTCATGATTGCAGTCCTTAGATTTCCAGTGGACTCTTAACCTGGAGAAGGGCTCAATCCGTGGAATGCTCTTTCAAATCAATTGACTTGCAGCATTTTCTCTCAAGGTCCAGAGGAAGTTCATGAGAATGATCCTGAGAACGAAAGAGTTAACCTATGAGGAGTGTTTGATGGATCTGTGCCTGTACTCACTGGAGCTTAGAAGAACGAAGAGGGATCTCATTGAAACCTATTGAATATTGACAGGCCTAAACAGAGTGGATGAGGAGAGGAGTCTCGGACCAGAGGGCACAGCCTCAGAACACAAGGATGTATTTTTAGAACAGAGATGAGGAGGAATTTCTTTAGCCAGAAGGTAGAGAATCTGTAGAATTCATTGCCACAGATGGCTGTGGAAGCCAAGTCATTGGATATATTTAAAGTGGAGGTTGATTAGTAAAGGCATCAACGGTTACAGGGAGAAGGCAGGAGAATGGAGTTGAGAGGGATAATAAATCAGCCATGATGAACCGATGTAATATGACAGCCCAATCTTTGTTTGTTTCTTTTTTCAGTTTAGGGTTTTTACCCCTTTATAAAATATTATTTTTCATGGTTAGTTACTATGAGATTGGGAGGCTAAGCTATATTTGTTACTTAGAATCTGTGCTTGTACATGTTAACTGTTATTAATGTAATCCCAATCTCTTTGTATCATTACTATTATTGCTATGTTTATTAATTTTGAAACTTAATAAAAAGATTGAAATAGAAAGAAATCAGCCATGATGGAATGGTGGAGTAGATTTGATGGGATTAACTCTGCTCCCATGTCTTATGGTCTTATGGTATATTAATGAATTGCCAACATTTACAGCATTCTTATATTGTTAAATTTTGTTGTCAAACCAATGCAATAAGTACTTTGAGATCTATTCATCCCAGTCTTGTGAAAAGCAACTTCTGGATATTTTCCTTTTAATTGAATCAATTGTTGTCAGCTTTGAAATCCATGAGGGTTCTACAAGGCTTATGTTGTCACATCAGTAGACCAGATGACCTACGTTCATGTTATTTCCTTGGAAGTAGAATCCCACGATAAAGTCATGATTCTTGGGTGTGAAATCCCCCTTGAGGTGGAGGATAAACTTTCACACTCCACCTGATTTGCATCTCCTTAAGCATCTGAATATAAGAACTTGGAACCATACTGCTTTTCTTTTCAAAAAGTTTGGTTTGAGATTACAAGATGTCTGGGTCAGGTTTGGTTGGGACTACAAATTGTACAGTTGTGTTTTGCATGCACCAGGGCAGCATGGCAGCATATCAGTTAGTGCAATCGCTTTACAGCGCCAGTGATTACAGATCGGGGTTTGTTTCCCACCACTGTCTGTACGGAGTTTGTACGTTCTCCCTGTGACTGCATGGGTTTCCTCAGGGTGCTGTAGTTTCCTCCCACATTCCAAAAGCGTACAATTAGGGTTTGTGAGTTGGAGGCATGCTCTATTGTCTTCAGAAGCATGGTGACCCTTGTGGGCCGCAAAAACGATAACACAAACCATACATTTCACTCTATGTGTCAATGTACTTGTGACAAATAAAACTAATCTTTAATTTTTAATTATCTACCATAACTATAGGAGGCAGGGTTTAAGGGTCGGAACAACATTGTGGGCTGAAGGGCCTGTACTATGCTGTGCTATTCTATATTCTGTGTTCTATGTTCTATTCATTATGCCCAAATCTATAAATATTCCTGTTCCTGAATCACTCATGACTTATGACTCTTGTCTCTACAAGCCAAGGTTGAGGCCATCCGATAATTGCCTCCCCACTTCTTTTTCTTCAAGGCCCAGCTTTGAAATTGCTTCCTTTTTTGTCTTCTGTCACCCTTGATAGCTTTCATGAGTTCCTCTTGGACATGAGATCCAACTCCTGATGCTTCAACCTTATTTACATTCTCATTCTTGTTTTTAAATCAGTGCACTGTGTCGTTCCACCTCTCCCTGCAATCTCTTCCAAGTCCATAACCATCCAAGATAGCTGCACTTACAGGATCACAATTGGACCTGAAATGAATTGTTTCATTATTTATAGAATTTATTCAGTTGTCATAAACTTCTTTTTGAAAATCTCACCTGAAACCTCTAACATTTTTTCTTTCTTTAATATACTTGTTTAGAAAGGCCCTTAAATGAATATGGGCTGTATGCGGACAGATGAGTCTAGCTTAGATGGGAATCTTGGTTGACATGGCCAAGAGGGGCTAAAGGTCCTGTTTCCATGTTGTATACCTCTATAACTCTACTGCTCTGACAAATAATATGGTACAGAGTCAGATTTTGCTTAAGAATACGCTTGTGAAGTGGGTTAGAAATCTAGCTGTATTAAAGGTACTAAAAATTATTATTGTGGTTGGCTTTACTTTGTTTCAACATTACCCCATTTTCAAAGCTCTTGATCCATAGGCTTTTTGATGGTGATAATTCATCTGTATAACCAAATACTTTGTAAAAATGAAGACTTCTACTTCTAACACCATTACAGGAAGTACAGTGAAGAGATTTCAAATGCCTCTATAACTCTAGCACCAATTACTTCAGATGTATTTCCAAAAGGCTACAATGGAATGCAGGTCAAGAAAACTGGCCCTTCCTATTCTCACTGAAAGAGCTCCTTCTAATGCAGTACAAGTTGCATCCTTCACTGATGTGAAAAGAACAATTCAAGCCTTTTAAACATTCTATTAAGATAAATTATTTATCCCTGACAACATTCGAGTAAAAGCTTTTGGGCTTTCTTCAGTGCAATCACATCTTCCCTAGAATGTAATGTTCTTTCACCAGCCAGCTTATATTCCTTTTCCTCCCCCCCCCCCCACCCCACCACCACCTTATATTCTGGCTTCTGCCTCCTTCCTTTCCAAACCTGCTGAAGGATTTCAGTTTAAAATGTCAACTGTTGATTCAATTCCATAGATGCCACTTAACTTGCTGAGTTCCTCCAGTATTATGTGTTATTTTGTTTAGAACAAGAAGCTGTATTCTAAGTAATGCTTTATACACATCTAGCCTAACTGCATATTTCTTCAGATAGACTCTGTCATATAAATGAAGGAAGAACAAGTGGTGACCAGCAGAAATAACACACACTGTCTCGGATTGTTATCTACCTGAGAAGCAACTTGGATCTGATTCAATTTGCTTACTGTCACAGCAGGTCAACAGCAGAGATGCTATTTCATTGGCTCTTTACTTAATCCTGGAACATCTGGACAGTGAAGATGCATACATCAGGACACTCTTCATTAACTACATCTTGGCATTCTATACTATCATCCCCTCAAAACTAATCAATAAGCTTCAAGACCTTGGCTTCAATACCTCCTTGTACAAGTGGATCCTCGATTTCTTCACTTGCAGATTCCAGTCAGTTCAGATCGGCAACAACATCTCCTCCACAATCTCTATCAACACAGTGCAACTCAAACTTATGTGCTTAGCCCCTGATCTACCTGCTTTATACTTATGACTGTGAGGTTAGGCACAGTTTCAATGCCATATCTAAGTCTGCTGACAACATTACTGTCAGAGGCCAAATCAAAGGTGGTGAGGGAGATTGAAATTCTGGCTGAGTGGTGTCACAACAACACCCTCTCACTCAGCCACAATTCTGTTGTGTTTCTTATAATTACTGTGAATGCCTGCTAGAAAATGAATCTCAGGGTTGGATATGGTGACATATATGTACTTTGATAATAAATTTACTCAGAACTTCGAACTTTCAACTTTCAAACATTTCCAAAGATTGAAACTGTAAATATTATGGTTGTTTCCTGAGCTCCCACTACTTCCTATGAGGTTTAGCAAAGATTTGACATGATATCTAAAACTTCGACAAACATCTATAGATGTGTGGTAAAGAGTATATTGACTGACTGCATCGTTGCTTGGAATGGAAGCACCAATGCACATGAATGGAAAATCCTACAAAAAAATAGTGGATACAGCTCAGTCCATCGTGGGTAAAGCGCTCTCCCACCATTGAGCATATCTACACGGAATATTGTTGCAGGAAAGCAGCATCCACCATCAAGGATCCCCACCACCCAGGCCATGCTCTCTTCTCACTCCTGCCATCAGGAGGAAGGTACACGAGCCTCAAGACTCGTGCCACCAAGTTCAGGAAAAGTTCAGGCTCTAAAACCAACGAGGATAAACTCACTCAGCTTCACTTGCCCCCTACTGAGTTGTTCCCACAACTTATGGACTCACTTTCAAAGACTCTTCATCTCATATTCTTGATATTTATTGCTTATTTTTTCCCTTTATTTTTGCATTTGCAGTTTGTCGACTTTTGCACGTTGGTTTTCCGTCCTTTTGGTGCAGTCTTTCATTATTATGGTTATTGAATTGATTGAGTATGCCTACAAGAAAATGAATCTCAGGGTTGTATATGGTGACATATATATACTTTAATTGTGAATTTACTTTGAACTTTTGAACTTTGAACTATAAAGTTGGACTTCCAATTGGTCATCAACAAATCATAAACTGACAAATAACAGAAAAAATAGATAAATGATGGAAGAATGAAGAGCTGAGTGGGAGGGAACGGTCAGACTGATCTTACAGTAGGTAAAAAGTCAGCACAACATCATTGCCTGAAAGACTTATATTGTGCTGTAACATTCCATGTAGATAGAAATAAGGAATATGTAATATTATTTTTAAATGAATAAAAACTGACTGTCAGGAAAATGAAAGGTGAAATATTGGAATATAATTTTCCAGTTACTGTTAGAGAGAACAAAATGGGAGACAAGTGAGAGTGAGTAAGTTGATGCTTGAGGGGAAGTTTGGTGGGTGTGTTGTGGACAAGCCTTTGCAAGTGCTGTTACAAAATACTGCGGCACTCATTATCTTGGAAAAACTATTTCAGGGGTAGAATTTCTTCTTCATCTGAGAGGGTGAGCTGTTTGCCAGAGATGTGTTTTAACTTGCTCTATCACCTCTTGTCAGGATGCCTTAATTGCACTAACGGCCTTTACACTCCAGAATAAAACCTCTTTTTGCCATCACCTTCCTTGGCTGGACTTGAAGGATGTTCTCAAAAAAATAGGAGCTGCCTCTTTCTCTCAAGATGAACTAGCAAATTCCTGGCTTCTTTCAAAACAATGCAGAGAAGAAAACTCAGAATTCAACCATGACAAAGTGCAGGTGCTCCTTTATTGAACCATTCCTGTTTTATCATGCCTTTGTCCAGGAACTCTTGTTCCACCACCCACTCAGCCACTTGACATAATTAACAGTGGGAGCACACTTCTGAAATTGTCATGAAACTCCTGCAAAGCCTCTCTGCATTGACACGCTAAGCTTCAAAGACAAAATTAACTTATACCACCTATAGGGCCATAGTAAAACTGCAACTCTTTGGTTGGTAAATATTGATCTCAGACACAAGATTCTGCAGATGCTGGATGTCTTGAACAACACATGCAAAATGCTGAAGGAATCAGCAAGTCTGACAGCATCTATGGAGTGTAATATACTGTCGATGTTTCAGGACAAGACCCTTCATCAGGACTGAAAAGGAAGTCAAAAACGAGGTGACTACATACATTATTTAATTCATTTTGTACTTCATCTGTAATGTATTTTATTTGTTCCATATGTGGACAACATCTGCAAGATAACACGTCTACATCTGCGCTATGTGCATCGAGATGCAGCTCCTAAGGGACCGCGTTACGGAACTGGAGCTGCAGCTCGATGACCTTCGTCTGGTCAGGGAGAGTGAGGAGTTGATAGGGAGGAGTTGCAGGCAGGTGGTCACGCCGGGGCCACGGGAGGCAGACAAGTGGGTCACGGTTAGGAGGGGGAAGGGGAAGAGTCAGGTAATAGGGAGTACCCCGGTGGCTGTGCCCCTTAACAATAGGTACTCCTGTTTGAGTACTGTTGTGGGGGACAGCTTACCCGGGGGAAGCGACAGTGGCCGTGCCTCCGGCACAGAGTCTGGCCCTGTAGCTCAGAAGGGTAGGGCAAGGAAGAGGAGGGCAGTTGTGATAGGGGACTCGATAGTAAGGGGGCCAGATAGGCGATTCTGTGGACGCAGTCCAGAGACCCGGATGGTAGTTTGCCTCCCTGGTGCCAGGGTCCAGGATATTTCTGATCGTGTCCGAGATATCCTAAAGTGGGAGGGTGAGGAGCCAGAGGTCGTGGTACATATAGGTACCAATGACATAGGTAGGAAAAGGGATGAGGTCCTGAAAGGAGAATATAGGGAGCTAGGATTGGAGTTGAGAAAAAGGACCGCAAAGGATTACAATATATATTAATGACTTGGATGAGGGAATTAAATGCAGCATCTCCAAGTTTGCGGATGACACGAAGCTGGGTGGCAGTGTTAGCTGTGAGGAGGATGCTAAGAGGATGCAGAGTGACTTGGATAGGTTGGGTGAGTGGGCAAATTCATGGCAGATGCAATTTAATGTGGATAAATGTGAAGTTATCCACTTTGGTGGCAACAATAGGAAAACAGATTATTATCTGAATGGTGGCCGATTAGGAAAAGGGGAGGTGCAACGAGACCTGGGTGTCATTATACACCAGTCATTGAAAGTGGGCATGCAGGTACAGCAGGCGGTGAAAAAGGCGAATGGTATGCTGGCATTTATAGCAAGAGGATTCGAGTACAGGAGCAGGGAGGTACTACTGCAGTTGTACAAGGCCTTGGTGAGACCACACCTGGAGTATTGTGTGCAGTTTTGGTCCCCTAATCTGAGGAAAGACATCCTTGCCATAGAGGGAGTACAAAGAAGGTTCACCAGATTGATTCCTGGAATGGCAGGACTTTCATATGAAGAAAGACTGGATGAACTGGGCTTGTACTCGTTGGAATTTAGAAGATTGAGGGGGGATCTGATTGAAACGTATAAAATCCTAAAAGGATTGGACAGGCTAGATGCAGGAAGATTGTTCCCGATGTTGGGGAAGTCCAGAACAAGGGGTCACAGTTTGAGGATAAAGGGGAAGCCTTTTAGGACCAAGATTAGGAAAAACTTCTTCACACAGAGAGTGGTGAATCTGTGGAATTCTCTGCCACAGGAAACAGTTGAGGCCAGTTCATTGGCTACATTTAAGAGGGAGTTAGATATGGCCCTTGTGGCTACGGGGATCAGGAGGTATGGAGGGAAGGCTGGGGCGGGGTTCTGAGTTGGATGATCAGCCATGATCATAATAAATGGCGGTGCAGGCTCCAAGGGCCGAATGGCCTACTCCTGCACCTATTTTCTATGTTTCTATGTAACATCTTATTTACTCCAGTGTATTTGTTGTGTCACCTCAAATTTTGTGGAGATGAGCACTATTTCTAATAGTAAATATTAAAAATTAAAATTTTAAAAATATTTACTATAAATTTGTACACCAGAGAACGCAAAGCGCAGAATCAAATATCGCTGTGATGATTGTACGCTCTAGTATCAATTGTTTGGCGACAATAAAGTATAAAGTAAAGTACCCTGACTAAAGTCTTTAGTGATGTCCTGAGCTGCAGTGACTGGTGTCTGACAACTTTTCACATTATCTTGTTACAATGGCTTCTCCACTTCATCTTTAGTAACTGGAGTTCTCTAAGATTTCTTGGTGCTATACTCCTCAACTGGCAAAAGATTATGTAATAATATTTATAGAATATGATATCCTGCTAGGATGGAAACAACAACTTTTCTGTTTGGCAAGTGTGTGTCCACTCATCAGCTCTGATTGGAAAACCTATCCTTTTGACTCAATAGCACCTTATTAAAATCCAGCTTTATCTCTCTCCACCACTTATCTTGATACTTCTGCAGTCCATAATTTGTCAAACCCTTTGTTTGTTAACCAATAATGGATGAGCAATAATTTTCAACAACTCATTAGTAGGACGTCCAAAGGTACTACCTTTGGTTTCCTTCACAAGCTCTGCTCCTTAATTCTATCCCACTCCTTGACAACAAAGAACCTGGCAACACAACACAAACTGCTTGTAAACATATGCTGACAACCAAACTCTTTTTCATTTGTGATGCCTGAAGACAACAGTTTGTTACAGAAAGAATAGCATCTGAATATTTATTCTTCGATACCCTTTTTACATCTATGCACTGTTATGCCAGAGTTCATTAACAGACATTTCTGATAATATTTTTTCAATGTACCATTATTACTCATACGGGATGCAAAATCTAAACCAATCTTAATTGGTTGTGCAGTATTAAAGACTTAAATATTATTATTGACAAATAGAATAAACTTCTATATATTTACCAGCTTTTCTAAATAATTCCTTTGGGAATATCTCTTGGAAATTCTCTGAGGTCTCTTTGGAAAGGAGAGTTGACAGATGAAATTACATAATTTTGATTAAATTATTGATAATACAGTATTTCCTCCTTTATTTTCCAGTCCTTCAGTATGAGCCCAATCTATTTTTACAACCATTTGCAATGTCCTTTGAGAAAATTGCAGCTGGCTCTAAAGCTAATGAAGTACCTCCACCAGATTTGGATTCATGCAACCAAACAATTCATTCTGTGTAGTTTATTGTATTGTATCCCAGGAGTCCAAACTCTGCCTAACTGCTTACCTCATCGTTACAGGTGCAGGACACAAATTATGTCTTCTGCTAGCACATTATACAACGATTTGTTCACTTTTGAACTCCTCACATTGTTAGGAGTTGGGAGTTACTTCCCTAATGGAGCAGTCACTGATTGCAGACTCCAAATAGCTATCCAGCTCCCTAGCCAGGTGTTAGAACAGCTGTACTTGGCCAGAAGTACTGCAAAGTTCATAAAAGTGTCATATGGCTCGCTCGAGGAAAACAAATTGATAAGATAGCAAAAGCGTCAATATCTTCTTCTATTCACTGAGAATAAAACTTACGGAGGATTCATGCCAGTAAGATACCTAATGTGTTTATCTAGAAATTCAAGGACAAAGAATGTGACTATATAAAGTATAATCATTGCTGTAAAGGGAAGATTGCTGAGGTCTGAATTACATGGTGACTACTCTGTTTTTAGTTTGTATGTTCATATGTTTTGTACTTGTTTTTCAAGGATAATCATTCTCTTCAAACAGAGTGTAAAAATTGGTCTCATGTTCAAAACGGTCTATGACAGAATCATTCAGTTGAACTGCCTTGTCAAATGGTTTTAATGATGTAACTGGGAATCATACTACTATACAGAAATATTCAGCACAAGAAATGTTATTGTTAAATAAGTTAAGTTGATCCTTATGTAGGATGAATGGAAGAATGATTGCTTGTGGGGAAATGAAAACCACAGACTAACACAATCTGTGGTTTACTTTTGCTTAGTAAGTATATTATAATGCTCTGGCTCCAGTTGTGGTTATTTCAATATCATATGCCGTTACCATAGTGTCTGGGAAGAGTCGTGTTTTAAAATGGCTCAGAATGTGCGATACTAGACTCTCAACCCATTGATAAGGCAGTTCACCACATAGACTGGATTCAATTCTCATACTGTAGTTAGGTTTTGAAAGCTTTTATAAAGATGCAATTTTCTGAGATTATTCCCACTCTAGGCATATGCACTTGTAAAGAATTTTTAAAGATAAATTTGGTAAGTATATGGATGGGACGGGTATGGACAGCTATGGTCCAGGGAGCAGGTCGATGGGAGTAGGCAGATTAACAATTCAGCACTGACTAGATAGATCATAAGGCCTGATTCTGTGCTGTAAATTTCTAAGCTCTATGACTGCAGGTATGAATGGAGGTAAAGAGGAAGTGAATAGGTAAGTGTAGCATTTCTGTCACTTGCAGGGATTTGTGCCAGAAGGGAGATTAGTGGGGAGGGGTGAATGGACAAGGGAAGAATGGAAGGAGAAATTCCTATGGAAAGCGGAGAGTGGGGGAAAGAGGTAAAGATGTGATTGGTGGTAGGATCTCAGTGAAGATGGCAAAAGATGCAGAGAATGATGTGTTGGATGCGAAGGTTCATGGGATGGTAGATGAGGACAAGAGGAACTCTATTCCTGCTAAGACAGTGAGAAGATGGGGAGAGTGCACGTGTCTGGGAAATAGAGGAGATGCAGGTGAGAGCAGCATCAATGGTGGAAGAAAGTAACCCCTGTTCTTTGAAGAAGGAGAGTATCTCTGATGTCCTGGAAAGGAAAGCACATCCTGGGAACAGATGCAGCAGAGACAAAGGAACTGAAAAAAAACTGATTTTTATAGGATACAGGGCGGGAAGAGGTATAGTCAGATAGCCATGGGAATTAGTAAGTTTCTGAAAGATATTGGTAGGCAGTATGCCTCCAAAAATGGAGATAACAAGATCCAGAAAGGGAAGAGAGGCGGAGGCGTCAGAAATAGATCAAGTGAATTTAAGGGTAGAGTGGAAGCTGGGGGCAAAGTTGATGAAATAGATGAGCTCAGCATGCATTCATGAAGCAGCACCAATGCAGTCATCAATGTAACACAGAGAGAGTGGTGAACATTATCAGGGAAGGTTTTGTTCAGGAACTGTTCCATGGAGACCTTTGAAAAGCAGGTAATGATGGGTCAATGAGAGCTCCCCATTGAGTTTGGAGAAAGTAAGAGGAGAAGAAGAAACTGCTGAGGGTGAGGACCAGTTCTGTCAGATGGGCGAAGGCAGTGTTGATGGAAACCGGTCCAGTCTGCAGTTGAAAAAGAAGTGGAAAGCTTCAAGGCCTTTTTAATGGGGGTTAGTAGTGTATAGTGACTGGACATCCATGGTGAAAACGAGACACTTATAGCCAGGGAGTTGAAATCAGGAGCAAGTGAAGTGTCACATATGTGGTGGGAAGGAACTGAACAAAGGGGATACAAAGACTCCTCAGATTTACTAGCTCACTTGGGCAGTGACATCTGTCTCCTGAGCCAACATGCTTAACATGGCTCAAGTTGAATGATTTCGATAAGAAGAAATAACAACAGCATGAGAGGTTATGTACCATTTTTTTATCTGATGTAAATGAGTTGATACAGACATATTAATTATTTATAAGTGTTTTCAGTGCTACAATTTTTCAAGTATTCTTAACCATTTTAATACTTTAATTAGTATACTTATTTTTAATAGCAACTGAAGATTCTTGAATGACATTCCAAGTGAGGAATTGGAAAGACAGCTTAGACATCCAGTGAGATTGGGTGCAGGGCATCATCAGCTGTTAAGGTAATGGGGAGTGCAGCTGACACATTATTCTTGGAGACTCCTTGTGCGAATTGGACATCACTGATCAGTTGGAAGCCAGCTTTCCAGCAGAAGCCTGCTCCGAGGGCTTCATTGCAAACAGCATTCTCTGAGGCCAGGCAACCAGCACACTTGGATGGTAGATTTCCTTCCCCAAGATGGCTTTAGAATACCTTATTTATTTCACACACAAACTGACAGCTTTGTGATAGATTATTAATGACTAGTTTTCTATTAAATTCAACAAATTTAAATGAATTTATGTTCTATTAATAGGATTTGAACCTCACTCTGAAATGTTAGCCCAACCGCTGAATTAGTCCAGTAACTAAACTACAACGCCACCTCATAGAACATAGAGCATAGAAATCGACAGCACATTACAGGCCCTTCAGTCCACAATGTTGTGGGGCAATCTAACCTATTCTATAAACTGCCAAAGATTTCCCTACCGCATAGCCCTCTATTTTTCTAAGCTCCATGTACCTATCTAAGAATCTCTTAAAAGACCCTGTTGTATCCGCCTCCACCACCATCGCCGACAGTGCATTAAACAAACCCACCACTCCCTGTGTGGAAAACATAACCCTGACATCCCCTCTGTGCAAGCTTCCAAGCACCTTAAAACCGTGCCCCCTCATGTTGGCCATTTCAGCCCTGGGAAAAAGCTTCTGGCTATCCACACGATCAATGCCTCTCGTCATCTTATACACCTCTATCAGGTCATCTCTTATCTTCCATCGCTCTAAGGAGAAAAGGCCAAATTCACTCAACCTATTCTCATAAGGCATGCTCTCCAAACCTCCATATCACATTTCATATTTTACTGTGCAAATTCAGATGCAAGAAATACCCGTAGCTTGTTTCAGGATCAGAATAGCAAAAGCTGAGAGATTTGCTGTCCTCCTACAGTGTGGGTATGATTACCTGCACTAACATGCAAATATTAGTTTTCAGAAATTATCTAAATAACTTGGACTGAATAAAATATAATTGACATTGTTCATTGTAGTATAAAGGAATATTGCCCTCACAGAAGGGCTGCTACATGCATGAAGCATTAAACTGAAGTCCCTGAACTTTGATTAATAGGAAGCCAACATAGTTCAGCAGAAACAGGAGTTCTGGATGAGCAGGATGAGTGCAAGTTAAAAAAGTTAGAAGAATGTTAGATGACCTCAAGTTTATCAGGATTAGAATAGGGAAGATAGCCATATGTTCATAAGAATAGTCAAGTTTATGGCATCAGTCATGATGGGAGTTTCAGCAAAGGAGAAGCTGCCAATACACAATGATAGAAAAAGACAGGCTTAGGAGTGGTATAAATACTAGGTGCATAACACAAGTGTGGTCAAGTTTGCCTTGAAGACTTTCACAGATAGTACAAGGCACAGAAAGCATTAATTGTAATCTTACTCAAGATTAGGCATTGTCAGTTCAGTTTTAAGCAGTTGCCAGGGAGAGGGATGGAGCTGGTAGATAAGGAACCTAGTTTGCCCTGGGGACTAAAGATTTGACTTGTTAGTAATTAACTAGAGAAGTTTCTTCTCATCCAATGTAGGGTATCTAAAATAGTTTAACAATTTGGAGACAGTGGGAGTATCAAGAGAAGTGCTGATCTACAGTTGGATATTAAAGAACAAAATAGCCATTTGATGTGGCAATAAGGAGAACTGACATTTCACCTCTTTTCATGCCAACATTCCTCCCCCATTAAACACAATTGAAATAAAACTTGCTTAATCAGGCAATGCAAAAATCATCTATTTGAAGTGAACCATTTGAGACATTCATTTACCGTAAGCTTGTAAACAAATACTGTAAGCTTGTAAACAGTTGCACAATACAAATTGCTAGAGGAATTCACTGGGTGAGCAACATCTGTGTAGGGAAAGGAATTATCATGCATCAGGACTACAAGGTCTCAACCAAGAACATCAACAGCTCTTTTCTCCCCACAGATGTAGCTCAGCCTACTAAATTCTTCCAGCAGCTTGCATCTTGCTCCAGATTGCAGCATCTCCAGTGTCTCCATCATTACTATTGTCTCACTTTCTTGGTCAATATTCCGTTTGAATATTGTCAGCAGCTTATGTGAATCAGACTATGATTTAGTTTATGTGGTTGAGCAGAGAAATGATGTTATGTGCAAGCGGCTGATAACCAGCTGTGGACTAGAAATCTCAAATGACCACAGAATCCTAGGTTTAAAATTGACTCTGCACATTTCCACCCCCACAGTCCCCTAGTCACTTCCCTCTCAAAAATTACAAGTAGATTAGATGTAGAAGCAGTACAAGAAGAAAGAATAAAATTATCTGTTTCTATTTTACACAAAGATGTCATTTACTTCCATTCATTCAAACAGTCCTATCATTCCACAAACAAGGGTGATCTAGATTTCATCTATTTCATCTACTTCGTCTATTGGTTAATTATCTTGTTTGCATGAGATCACGTTAACATCAAGTGCTGTTTTCAACGTTATCTATGAGAATAGCTCCTATTTTTCATTACTTTTCATGTAAGTACAAATGCTGTAGCATGCCTTCCGACTTCAGCTTCATTTTTGATTCAGGGTACAGAAGATAAAATTGGTTACAGCATTTAAGCTTCAAGTTCAAACTCACTCCCTTTGTTCTGGCTTTCTGGGAAATTGATCTGGTGTTTCATGTTACACCCATATATCTCACAATGCACTTTATTATTAACCATAGTTGCTCATGATGCACCCAAAACGAAGTTCCTTTTGATAGCCTGTGAACATAAATGATTCATCATTGTCAACCAACTAGAAGATACACGATGTGTATAGAAGAGGACTTTGTTTTCCCAGACAGACTGTGTCAGCCTAAATTTATTCTTTATTTCACATGCCAGCATTTTTCACATCATTACAACACCAATTCTGGAATGTTGACTCAGAGTCAAGTAAAAGATCCGAACCCTGATCACCCTTGGGGAAAATACAATGAACTTGGCACCTGAACTGTAGGTTCCTGTTCACAGTGTCAGCCCGACAGTCATGTAGATCCCAAGCCCTTCCATGTTCTCAAGGACACAACAGTTAGCTTCCCCAATAGAGCTGCTGTGTGGACATCAAACTTTAGCAACTAGAATCAGATAAAAGAAGTCAAAATGCGCTTGTAAAATAATTTGCTTTCCTAATTTGCAGTAAGTCCATGCATTGACTAATTATCTTAGACTGAAAGCCAGGAAATGGGGGCCAAAATAATTAGTCAATGCTGGCCGGGGGGTGGGGGGGTTCATAAAGGAACATCGCACTCATCCAGCAATTCAGCCAGCAATGACTCAACTTTCTCTCTCCCCAAGCTCCTTTTCCAAAAGATATGCAATCCTTATCACTCATTACAAAATATGTAAAAGTATTTAAAATATGTCATCAATTCCCTTGCGCATACCTCTAATCTAGTGTAAAGTATCATTGTACTGATTACTGGGAGATTATATTTTGAAGATCTTTATTGAATTCAGCAAAGTGTAAGTTTCAAAATAATACTGTGGAAAATATTTTCATGAAAAAGTTGGCACACAATACCATATCCTTTAATGTGCCACATCAAAGATATTTAGTCAAAATCAAAGTAAAGTTTATTATCAAAGTATGGATATGTAACCAAATACTACCTTGAGATTCATTTTCTTGCAGATATTTACAAGAAAATAAAGAAATACACAGAATTTATGTAAAATTATACATAAACAGAGACTGACAAATAACCAATGTGCAAAAGAAGACAAATTATGCTAATAGAAGTGCTAAGAGCATGGTATTCTAAACACCAGAGAATCAGTATGAATTACACACTGCATAAGTAAATGTAAACTGTGAGTGTGAGTTATGAACATAAATGCTTTGCATTGTATTTATTAATTTTATATTCAGTTTAATACAGGGAGTGCATATTACAGGGATTGGGGTGTTCATACATTGCAAAATCTTAGCCTTATGGAACATTAGCCCTTTTTGCAAGAGGGTGAGAGTTGGAAATATGGAAGTATTGTTACAATCATACAGGGTGTTAGTGAGGCCATACCTGGAGGACTTTGCACAATTTTGACTCAAGAAAGGAGATTCACTAAGCTAATTCTTGGGATGAGAACGTTGCTCGAACATAGGAATCAAAAGTAATGATAGGAGTTAGAGTGGCCATGATAGGATTTCAGAAGAATTAAGGGTGATGTTATTGAAACATGTAAGATCCTGTGGGGATATGGCAGGGTAGATGTCGAAATGTTTCCGTCATTGATAAAATCTCAAACAAGGGTCATACAAGTTGAGGGAGCTGTTACTAAAAACTAAGTTGTGCAGGAACTCCTTCTTACAGGGGAATGCGAATTTCTGGAATTCTTTACTCCAGAGGGTTATAGAGGTGCGATCATTTGGAGAGGGTTATTCAGTGAAGAAACAGTTCAAGGAAATAGAAGAGGAGAAGAGGTTCTGGAGGAGATCAGCCATTTTTGTATTGAAAGGTGGGGCAGACTTTAGGAACAGGATAGCCCATTCCTCCTCTTATATTCTTTCATCCTTATATACTACACATCACTCATTATTGTACAAAGGAACTAGTAACATCATAGTGTAGAATAGAAATGCCTAGTTTTGATTTGCCTCAAACTGTTGAATGACCCTCTGAGGTAAAGAATTCCAGAAATCCCCATCCTCTGCAAGAAGTTGTTCCTGCACAACTCAGTTTTTTAAAAAAATAGCTCACTTTTTAAATTTGCTGTTATACTTGCAAAATTCTCACCTTTAGACACCAGATTTTATTTGCCCTTTGAACCAACTGTAGAAAATCGAATTTAGTAATTCATGAAATATGTTCTCTTTGAAAGATGTGATGATTATCAATGACTCCCATGCATTGAACCTCATCTCTTTAGGTGATGAAGAGCTATTGGAGATTTTAACATTTGCCAGATTTAAAATTTTGCATAGTTAGTCAGCTTATCCTCTCTTAAACACGATGGGAACATATGGTGCAAAGAATGCATAATTAAACTTGCAATAGTATAGTTCCACGCACGTAAAACAGATTTGCACAAAGCATGCAAGGTGCGCCAGAGTAATATCATTGTATATGTAATACTCAGTTGATAGGCCATCTTAGAGTTACAGCCTCTGTGCATCAGCAGAAGGATGATAAAGCAGAAGGGAAAGGTAATGTAGAGAATCCCAGTATGAACAGTGGAACAGGGTATTTGGATCCTGAAATTCACTTGACGAGCCCATGTCACTGGCTCACTCAGGTCACAGAGAGTCCATTCATGTGTAAACACAGTAATGTGTTGCCCCAATTTGGAGCTGAAAAGCACAGTGCTATTTTACTGTCACACCTAGATAGTGCCAGACAATTACCACCTGTCTCATGGAAAGTCTCACGATTTCCTTTTGACACTCAATGATCTTACAAAGTCACAGAATCACAGAATGGTTTCAGAATCGAAGGAGATATCTAGTCTGCTGTGTTTGATACAGAGTTCTAGAGCACAAGAGAGACAGCTCCTTAGCATAAGATGATGGCACACTCGGACACAGTGGCCTCTCAAAGATGCAATTGTTTGTCCTTTATGTCTTTCTTATTATCACAAGACACTGCCAGATATTAGGAACGTCAAGTATGGCAGGTTTACCCACTAGTGAGTTGCTAGATAGCGGCGGAGCTGGACTTGTTGTGCACCATTTGGAGCTTGCTTCTGCCACCCAGGTGCTGCACGATCATGGAAGTGATTGGCTCGGACATTTTTCTCATGATTGCATGACCGTGTTGGACATTGATAATGTCTGATTCATTGGTTCATTGGCACAGCTGACTGTGTGGCTCAGTTGTTGCGTGGACAAGGCCCTCATGCCTCGGGCTCACCTGTTATAGTCGCCAGAGAGGGAGATGCCAGAGCTGGCTGTGTGCTGCTAGATTCTGTACTGGCTTGTGGGCTGGTCTTTCCTGTCCGCATTACCCTACGGTGTTCGCTTGTGGGAAGACAAGCTGGACTGCATTCATCTGGGGCTGCACTTGCACGAAATGAGGAATCTCTGTGGCTATTCTTGCAGAAAAGTGGCTCCAAGGCAACATCCATGCACCACAAATCTACAAGTGTTGGCACTCAGGAACTTGGGCTACATTATAATTTATTATTTTTTTGTAACTGTATGTTTTTCAGCTATCATAATTATATATGCTGTATGTGCTCTGTGCTGTGTGTGACTTGGTACTGTGTTTTGCACATTGGCCCCAGAGGAACACTGTTTCATTTGGCTGTATTCCTGTGTATGATTGAATGATAATTAAACTGAACTTGTACTTGAACTTGAACTTCCTTACTTTGCAAAGCCCTTCACAACACATCAGCTATGTCAGCTTTATTGTAAGAGCAGTCCAGCACCATGCACTATTAGTTCTCTCCCCATTTCATTGCCAATCCTGAAATGCAATATTCAGTGGTCTCTTCTTCTTCTTTATTAATCTTTTTATATACAAACAAGAGGAGAATTGTCTCAAATACATATATCAATAACAATACAAACAGTAAGTGAAATAGACGTTATTAAAATCATACACAGTATTAAGCTAATATGTAGTATATAATGAAAAAGAAGACAGCTAATTCTCCTCTTATCAATTCATGGACAGAAAAAAAACTTTAAATTTTAAATGAGAGAAAAAAAAACCGCACTACATTATACGAGAAAAGGAAAAAAAAGGGGACTGGGCAGTCCACTCTGAAGATACGACCAAAAAAAAAAGACTTTCTGATCAAATTTAAAACTTTGAAAAAAAAAATTGGAAAAGTAATAAATCAAATCAAATGAAAATATTGAATAAAAGGTCGACAGATTTGCTCAAATTTAAGGGATGTACCAAATGTTGGACTTCTTATTTTCTCTAAGCTTAAACAGGACATAATGGAGGATGGCCAATAAAAGACAGTAGGTGGATTAGAATCCTTCCAATTCAATAAAATCGATCTCCTAACCAATAAAGTTGAAAAGGCTATCATACTTTGAGCAGAAACAGGAATATTTCCTGCTTCTGATGGGATAATTCCAAATATTGCCGTAAGTAAATTAGGTTGTAGGTCCAGATCCAAGACTTTTGATGACGTTTTAAAAACATCTCTCCAAAAATTGTCTAGCTTTATGCAAGACCAAAACATATGAGTTAAAGTGGCCACCTCAATATTACATCTGTCAAATAGGATTAATGTTGGAAAAAATATGTGCTAGTTTATCCTTTGATATCTGTGCCCGATGCACTACCTTAAACAGTATCAAGGAATGGCGGGCACAAATAGGTGAGTTATTAACCAAATAAAATATTTTACTTCATTGATTATCTGAAAATTACTCTTGAAATTCCAATTCCCAAGCAGGTTTAATTTTATCGTTAGATATCATTTGTAAATTCAATAATCGTTTATAATTTATAGCTATCAAACCTCTTTGAAGTGGTTTAAACTGAAAGAGAGCATCTGTCATATTAGGTGGATAAGCAGAAGGGTAATTTGGCAGCAAAGGATGTAAAAAATTCCTAATTTGTAAATATCTAAAAAAGGGCACATTAGATAAATCATATTTATCCACTAACTGAGAAAAAGACATTGAACAATCCCCTAAAAACAAATCTGAAAAAGTTATTATTCCCTTAGTTTTCCAAATTAAAAAGGCCTTATCCAAAATTGATGGTTTAAAAAAATAATTGAAATGGATATTACTAGAAAGAACAAAACTATTTAACTCAAAAAATCTGCAAAACTGAAACCAAATTCTTAATGTATGTTTAATAATGGGATTAAGGTCTTGTCTACTAATCTTAGAAAACAAAAAGGGAAGAGGAGCTCCCAGTAAAGAGACCAAAGAGAACCCCTTCACCGAGTTTTCCTCCAAATCCAACCATGAAGTACGTTCATGTATGTCTGAATAATGAATCCAAAAAGTAATATATCGAATATTAATTGCCCAATAATACATTCTAAAATTTGGCAAAGCCATACCACCATCCTTTTTAAATTTCTGCAATAAGGGTTTACTCAATCTAGGATTTTTATTATTCCAAATATAAGATATGATTATCGAGTTTATTCTGTCAAAAATCGATTTAGGAACATAGAGTGGTCTCTTGTGCCAGTGATAATCTGTGGTTCATCATTGACCAGAAAATTGCCCAAAATGACATTTAATTATGTGGTGGCAAAAGCATAGGAGAGACATCTCCTTACTTCCAAAAGCCTTTCTCACTACCTGCAACACTCAGGTTAGAGTTGTAAGAAAACTTCTTCCAAGCTCCAAAAGTAATGAATATGATCTCAATTTACATCTAACAGCACAGCTCCAAAAACAGTGAATAGTGGTCTACCTCACTGAGCAGCACCTCAGACAGCTTATTATACTGCCTCTTGCATGAAGCATCCTGACCTTTCACTGCAGTCCAACACTGATGCAATGCTTGCTACTTCCCAAAGCCAGTATTTCATGTAAGCTTCTGCCAAAGCACAAGAAAAAGTCTTGGCTTATACCACTTGGATCTCCTTCAGACACCTAATCCACCCTACCTCCAGTTCACAAACCTCAGCTGACAACAGCAAGGCATCATTACCACATCCCCTCTACCCACTGACCCTTCAAATCCCAGTCTTCAATTTACAACACTGATATTCCTTCACCTGACATCCAAACCTTGATCTCCTGAGACCCTGAGCTGAGACTTTTCAATTTGGAAAGACCTTAAGCGTCCTTAAGTTCTAGTTCCTCTTGCCCTGATTGTTCATAAGCCTCCAGGAATCAAATCCTCTCATCCCTGGAAATCACAAATCCACTACCTTTTCTTCTGCTACATCCCACTGACTAATCCCTGATACAGAACACCACAAACCCGTTCCTAACTTACCTAGATTTCTGTGGTTCTGTGATGAAGGAAAAGTGCATTCAATTGCACTCACATTTGGCACTTGGTTATTTTAAAGCACAGTCATCCAACCAATCTATTTTATAGGTATGTGTAGGAAAGTTTTAGATCCATATATTGCAGCTGTAAAAATATTTTGCCACTACAAGATGTGATATGGTATTGATGTGCATCCTAAATCTATGACTGATCAAGTAGGAACAGTACCTTGAGTACGAATATAACCAAGTGTCTCAATAAACAAAGACTGAGTGTCCTCATAATCTAATGCCTCCCGTTAAGATCTGTTTTTCCAAAATATAAGCACAATATGATAGAACAGAGGTGCCTGATGTCAAAAATAAATCTCACCTCTATGCAAGACCTATCAGAAGTCTAGAAACACAGTCTCTGAAACTTCTGGGGTGTTATGAAAATCAGCCAGATCAGGACTTTGAGGTTACACCTGGTGGGCTGGTGCAAGGATGGCTGCCGGGACACAAGCATTTGTTCTGAGGATTGAGGAAAGGAGCACCTGCTCCTGCCAATGCCACAGTTTGCAGAGATTTTTGTTTGTGTGAGAATCCTGTGTCCTTTGTTTGGTACTTTGCAACTCTGAAATGATTCCAAGCTGGAGAATCTCATTTCAATATTGAAGCCTGTACTTGTCGCAAGCATTGGGCAGAGATACATGAAAAATGAGACTGATGTCACCGATGCCCAAAATGCCTTGTTAATTTATTCAGGTTAGGTTATATTAATAGGTGCGTTCCAACCAAAGATCATTTTCAAACTTACTCACTCCAGCTCAAACTTAAAAGTTTAAAAGCTTACAACAAATAAAAACAACAATGAATAAATCACTTGAGTGCAATTGCCTGTTCATATAATCTTTAGTTCATCTCATGAGTATCATATTTGTGTTTACAGCATGTTCACTGGTTACCGAGCAAAGTAAATAACCTGAAGTTGCCGAGCAGTTCTCAATATTTTTCTTTACGACCAAGGCATATATTCTGCGGATCAAACTGTTTTAGACTCCTGTGTTTTGTAATCGTTTTAATGGACTCAAAACTGTGGTTCAAATTCAAGAACAATGGCTGCTTAATACAAAGTATCTGTTACATTCATATTTATTGTCAGATTTGTCCAGGAATTTAAACTTTGGGGTTGTGCGGAGTTGAGGGAGGTTAACGGTAATGCTTGCATATTCATAATCAAGTCCATTAATCTTGCCGGAAGATGTGAAACAAATTTCAAAATTAGTTTCACATTCTGATGCTTGGTTTGTAGACTGGCATGTTCTGTTTGAACAGCCCAAACCACAGCCACTCTAAAAAGCAGACTAATTTTCAAAATTAATTCTGGCTCCACACTGGCATGAACCTGCACATGAAAACTTGCAAAGCGTCATCATTTTTCAGTTGCTATTAAAACATTCTTTGTTCCTGAAGTTTCCATTGATTTTGAAGAAATAAACCTCAAGTTCTTGAGCTTGATGGCTACAGGTCTTTGAACGTCAGTAGTATTGGATAAAGTTCCTTTTTAACATATAAATTGAATATTTTTAGACCCTGTGAAGTATATTATAAACTATTTGCAACTCAACATTGATTTAGAATAAAAAATTTTGGAATCTTGCATATCGTGCTTTGAGGGAAATATACTTCTGTGAAAAGGGAATCATAAATGATTCATTACAAGTTTGCAATTACAATAGACACAACATGAGTGAGTTTGCAAACAGTAACCTAACTAGAATAATCACATGTTTCAGACTCGGGTAACATCGGTTAGGATTTTTTTAGGCAAACACCTGTACCTGGCACAGTCCTCAATAATGAAATGATGTTTCTGTGCTCATCTCCAGCCTGGAATCCAGAGCCCAGATTGTCATTTCAGCATTGTAATCAGCCAACACAAGGGCAGAGTTTGCTAAAAAAAAAATGTCCATAAACTATGAAGTCTCGAGGAGCAAGTGGGCTGTCCCTAGACACAGAATGCCACTGCTCATGTTACAGCCATATATCATGACTACCTAATGGTTCATTTTCTTCATCATTTTCAACACATTTTAATATTGATTCAGATTGGCCTACCCACCTCTGAATGCATTCATCAACTTGCCTGAGGCATACATTGTTCTGAGTCACATGACTAATCTTTGCTGCTCCATCTGCAAGTTGAAGTCTGAACATTATACTTTTTTCCCCTAATTTAGACAATTTATGATTGGATAAAATGTCAGCAACTGGATGTTACTTTAATGAGTAATATTCATTCGTGCAATCATTCTGTGACAATGAAATTCCAACCTTTTATGTCTGGAAACTGCCAGTGTTGGAATTCTTCCTCCTCCTTTCCAGTCCTGGTGAAGGGTCACAGCCCGAAACATTGACTATTCATTCCCCTCCATGGATGCTGCCTGACTCGCTGATTGCCTCCAGCATTTTGTCTGAGTTGCTCAATGTTGGAATTATTGTTTCCAGAGCCAAACTCATAAATAATATCTTACAACTGATAACAAGAAGAAATTAATGGAAGTTCTTCACAGTGGTTAATTGCTAGTTCTTCTTGCTTAAGGTGAATGATGTTTCTTCCACTTCTTTCAAGAAGACACAAAGGCTGTGTCATTTAGCCTCCCCCCCCCCCACCCCCACCTTCTTATTCTGACTTCTTCCCCTTCCTTTCCAGTCCTGATGAAGGGTCTCGGCCCAAAACATCGACGATTTATTTCATTCATAGATGCTGTCTGATCTGCTGAGGTCCTCCAGCACATTCTGTGTATTACTTCGTAATTACTTAGTATGATGATCCATTCAAGTTTCAATTGTGCAAGCCAATCTTTACCTAACAGAACCAGTATAGCCCAGCCAGCACAAATATGGATATCTCAACACTGATCACCATGGCAGTTCATCTGTCCTGAAACCTTCAAAGCCTGTAGTCTTGAGATTGACAGTGCACTTGACTGTGCATGCGTACTGAATACCTCATCCTAATGGATACAATATAATTGTTTATGCCTACACTACCCAGGAGTCATCATCAATGAAGTGTTCAGAGTCCTCTGCTTTTCCTATTGATTATTTGTCACAATCAGAATCAGAATCAGGTTAATTATCACTGACAGTATACGGTGCAATACATAAACAATGACCATAGGTTACAATCAATCAATAAGTAAACGCTGCCAAGAGAAAACAGATAGTGAGGTATAGACCATTTGGAAATCTGATGGCAGAGTGGAAGAAGCTTTTACTAAATTATCTTCAGGCTTCTTTGTCTCCTCCCTGATGGTAGTAATGAGAAGAGGGCATGTCCTGGAGGATGAATAAATACTACAGGAATAAATTTGATGTCATTTGCACCAGTCATGTGGTGGAAGTTCCCTCTTTGAGTTTTCCAACGGGGAGAATTCTACCCTCTATTCCAGTGCTACATTGGAAACAACTCTCTTATTTGTTCTGCCATGAGAAGTGCTGAGACCTTAACAAAACAATTTTACAGGGAATGAATGCTACAGCTATATAGGACCCTGGTCAGACCCCACTTGAGTACTGTGCTCAGTTCTGGTCATTGCGCTACAGGAAGGATGTGGAAACTATAGAAATGGTGTAAAGGAGATTTACAAGGATGTTGCCTGGATTGGCGAGCATGCCTTATGAAAACAGGTTGAGTGAACTTGGCTTTTTCTCCTTGGAGTGACAGAGGATGAGAGGTGACCTGATAGAGGTGTATAAGATGATGAGAGACATTGATCATGTGGATAGTCAGAGGCTTTTGCCCAGGGCTGAAATGGCTAACGTGAGAGGACATAGTTTTAAGGTACTTGGAAGTAGGTACAGAGGACATGTCAGAGGTAAGATATTTACAGAGTGGTGAGTGCATGGAATGGACTGCTGGTGACGGTGGTGGAGGCAGATACAATAGGGTCTTTTAAGAGACTCCTGGATAGGTACATGGTGCTTAAAAAAATAGAAGGCTGATAGATAACCCTAGGTAATTTCCAAAGTAAATACATGTCCGGCACAACATTGTGGGCTGAAGGGCCTGTGTTGTGCTGTAGGTTTTCCATGTTTCTATGTATTTATTTCTGCTACCAAAGTGCAAGACCATACACTTTCCAACATTGTACTTTATTTTCCATTTTCTTGCCCATTCTCCTGATCTTTCTAAATTCTTCTGCATCCTACCTGTTTCCTCAACACTACCTGCCCCTCTACCAATCTTTGTATCATCTGAAAACTTGGCAACAAAACCATCAATTTCAACATTTATATAATTTATATACAGCATAAAAAGAAGTGGTCCGAACACCAACCCCTGCGGAACACCACTATTCACTGGCAGCCAACTAGACAAGGATCCTTTTATTCCTACTCACTGCCCTCTTCCAATCAGCCAATGCTCTAACCATCTTAGTAACTTTCCTGTAATACCATGGTCTCTTAACTTGGTAAGCAGCCTCATATGTGGCACTTTATTAAAGGCCTTCTGAAAGTCCAAATATACAACATCCACTACATCCCCTTTATCTATCCTGCTTGTAATCTCTTCAAAGAGTTCCAACAGGTTCGTCAGGCAGGGCTTTCGCTGAAGGAAACCATGCTGACTTTGTCCTATTTTGTCCTGTGTCACCATGCACTCCATCACCTCATCCTTAACAATTGACTCTAACAACTTCCCAACCACTGAGGTCAGGCTAACTGGTCTATAATTTCTTTTCTGCTGCCTTCCTCCTTTCTTAAAGTGTGGAGTGACATTTGCAATTTTCCAGTCATAGACACATAGAAACATAGAAAATAGGTGCAGGAGTAGGCCATTCGGCCCTTCGAGCCTGAACCGCCTTTCAGTATGATCATGGCTGATCATCCAACTCAGAACCCTGTACCAGCCTTCCCTCCATACACCCAATCCCTTTAGCCACAAGGGCCATATCTAACTCCCTCTTAAATATAGCCAATGAACTGGCCTCAACTGGTTCCTGTGGCAGAGAATTCCACAGATTCACCACTCTCTGTGCGAAGAAGCTTTTCCTATTCTCAGTCCTAAAAGGCTTCCCCTTTATCCTCAAACTGTGACCCCTCGTTCTGGACTTCCCCAACATCGGGAACAATCTTCCTGCATCTAGCCTGTCCAATCCCTTTAGGATTTTATACGTTTCAATCAGATCCCCCCTCAATCTTCTAAATTCCAACGAGTATAAGCCTAGTTGATCCAGTCTTTGATCATATGAAAGTCCTGCCATCCCAGGAATCAATCTGGTGAACCTTCTTTGTACTCCCTCTATGGCAAGGATGTCTTTCTTCAGATTAGGTGACCAAAACTGCACACAATACTCCAGGTGTGGTCTCACCAAGGCCTTGTACAACTGCAGTAGTACCTCCCTGCTTCTGTACTCGAATCCTCTCACTATAAATGCCAGCATACCATTCGCCTTTTTCACCGCCTGCTGTACCTGCATGCCCACTTTCAATGACTGGTGTATAATGACACCCAGGTCTCGCTGCACCTCCCCTTTTCCTAATCGGCCAACATTCAGATAATAATCTGTTTTCCTGTTTTTGCTACCAAAGTGGATAACTTCACATTTATCCACATTAAATTGCATCTGCCATGAATTTGCCCACTCACCTAACCTATCCAAGTCACCCTGCATCATCTTAGCATCCTCCTCACAGCTAACACTGCCACCCAGCTTCGTGTCATCCGCAAACTTGGAGATGCTGCATTTAATTCCCTCATCCGAGTCATTAATATATATTGTAAACAACTCTGGTCCCAGCACTGAGCCTTGTGGTACCCCACTGGTCACTGCCTGCCATTCTGAAAAGGTCCTGTTTATTCCCACTCTTTGCTTCCTGTCTGCTAACCAATTCTCTATCCACATCAATACCTTACCCCCAATACCGTGTGCTTTAAGTTTGCACACTAATCTCCTGTGTGGGACCTTGTCAAAAGCCTTTTGAAAATCCAAATATACCACATCCACTGGTTCTCCCCTATCCACTCTACTAGTTACATCCTCAAAAAATTCTATGAGATTCGTCAGACATGATTTTCCTCTCACAAATCCATGCTGACTTTGTCTGATGATTTCACCACTTTTCAAATGTGCTGTTCTCACAGCTTTGATAACTAACTCTAGCATTTTTCCCACCACCGATGTTAGGCTAACCGGTCTATAATTCCCCAGTTTCTCTCTCCCTCCTTTTTTGAAAAAGTGGGGTTACATTAGCCACCCTCCAATCCTCAGGAACTAGTCCAGAATCTAAAGAGTTTTGAAAAATTATCACTAATGCATCCACTATTTCTTGGGCTACTTCCTCACCACTCTGGGATGCAGACCATCTGGCCCTGGGGATTTATCTGCCTTTAATTCCTTCAATTTACCTAACACCACTTCCCTACTAACATGTATTTCGCTCAGTTGCTCCATCTCACTGGACCCTCTGTCCCCTACTATTTCCGGCACCATGCCAGAGTCCAATGATTTTTGAAAGATCATTGCTAATGCTGCCACAATCTCTAAAACTACCTCTTTCAGAACCCTAGGGCACAGTTCATCTGTCCAAGTGACTTATGTACCCTTAGGTCTTTCAGCTTTTTGAGCACCTTCTCTCTTGTAACAGTAACTGCACCCACTTCTCTTCCTTCGCACACCACAACATCAGGCATACTGTTAGTATCTTCCACAGTGAAGACTGACACAAAATACTCATTTATTTCATCAGCTGTCTCCTTGTCCCCAGTTATTACTTCTCCTGCCTCATTTTCTAGCTGTCCTATATCCACTCTCATTTCTCTTTTATTTTTATCATACTTGAAAAAACTTTTACTATCTGCTTTGATATTACTTGCTAGCTTGCTTTCATATTTAATCTTTTCCCTTCTAATGTTTTTTCAGTTGTTCTCTATAGGTTTTTAAAAACTTCCCAATCCTCTAACTTCCCACGAATTTTTGCTTTGTTGTGTGCCCTTCCTTTTGTTTTTACAATAGCTTTGACTTTCCTTGTCAGCCACTGTTGAACTATTTTACCATTTGAGTATTTCATCATTTTTGGAATACACATGTCCTGCACCTTCCTCATTTTTCCCAGAAACACACGCTATTACTGCTCTGCTGACATCCCTGCAGCAGCTCCTTCCAATTTACTTTGGCCATCTCGTCTCTCATACCACTGTAATTTATGTCACTCCACTGAAATACTGCTACATCAGACTTTACTTTCGCCCTATCAAATTTCAAGTTGAACACAATCATATTGTGATCACTGGTTCCAAAGGGTTCATTCACCTTAAGCTCCCTAATTGCCTCTGGTTCATTACATAACACCCAATCCAATACAGCTGATACCCTCAGAGGCTCAGCAACAAACTGCTCTAAAAAGCTATCTCTAAGGCATTCAACAAACTCATTCTCTTGTGATCTATCACCAACCTGATTTTCCCAATCGACCTGCATGTTAAAATCTCCCATGGCTACCATGTCATTGCCCTTTTGACTCGTCTTTTCTATTTCCTGTTGTAACCTGTGGTCCACCTCCCAGCCACTGTTGGGAGGCCTGTATATAACTCCCATCAATGTCCTTTTACCCTTGCAGTTTCTTAATTCAACCCACAAGGATTCAACATCTTCTGATCCTATGTCACATCTTTCTACTGATTTGATGCCATTCTTTACCAGTAGAGCCAACACCACTCCCTCTAACTACTTTCCTATCACTCTGATATAATGTGTAACCTTGGACATTCAACTCCCACCTACAATCATCCTTCAGCCACGATTCAGTGACGGCCACAACATCATACCTGGCAATCTGTAACATTGCAACAAGATCATCCACCTTATTTCTTACACTACGCACATTTAGATAAAACACCTTGAGTACAGTATTTGCTATCCTTTCTGATTCTGCATCCCTAGTGATTTGATACTCAGTCTGTTGGCTGCAACTAAGTCCCATCACCTGCCTGCTTTTCCTGATGATCTGATTGCCCGCTATATTTACTTTTTCACCATCCGTCCTTTCCTGAGTCCCTTCACTTCGGTTCCCACCCCCCTGCCAAGTTAGTTTAAACTCATCAACAGCTCTAACAAACCTGCCCGCGAGAATATTGGTCCCCCTCGGGTTCAGGTGCAACCTGTCACTTTTGAACAGGTCATACCTCCCCCAGAAGAGATCCCAATGATCCAAGAGCCTGAAGCCCTGCCCCCTGCACCAGATTCTCAGCCACACGTTTATTTGCCAAATCATCCTGTTTCTACCCTCACTGGTGCATGGCACAGGCAGCAATCCAGAAATTACTGCCCTGGAGGTCCTGCTTCTCAGCTTGCTACCTAGATCTCTAAATTCTCTTTTCAGGACTTCATTACTTTTCCTTCCTATGTCATTGGTACCAATATGTACCAAGACATCTGGCTGCTCCCTCTCCCTCTCCAAAATGTTGTGAATGCGATCTGTGACATCCCTGACCCTGGTACCTGGGAGGCAACATACCATCCGGGTGTCCCGTTGACGTCCACAGAATCTCCTTTCTGTTATGCTAACTGTTGAGTCCTCTATCACCACCACTTCCTTCTTCTCTCTCTTTCCCTTCTGCACCACGGACTCATACTCAGTGCCTGTAACCCGGTTGCCATGGCATTCCCCAGGAGGTCATCCCCCACAGAAGTATTCAAAGCGGTATACTTGTTTTTGAGGGGAATGGCCACAAAGGTGCTCTGCTTTAACTGCCTATTTCCATTTCTCCTGACGGTCACCCAGCTACTCGCCTCCTGCAACTTCCAGGTGACTACTCCCCGTAATTTTAATCAATTATATCCTCCCTCTCCCATACAAGCTGCAGGTCATCCAGTTGCTGCTCCAGATCCCTAACACGATCTTCAAGGAGCTGTAGCTGGATGCACTTCATGCAGATGTAGTTCCCCCAGAGACTCTGGGTCTCCCAGTTCTCCAACATCTGGCACGAAGATCACACCTCAGCCATTTAAATGGTACAGTAAGAGATGTTGGAAGTTGGGGGTCTGGGGGTTTGATGCTACTGTTGTGTACTTTTTTGCGAGTGAGTGGGTGAGTGGATTGTTATTGTCACTGCGGGGGAGAAGTGGGGGATTTGATGCTATTGTCGCAGTTTTTATCAGCGGCTGTGGGGGTTGGGGCAGTTCTTGTTGCTGTTTTTTTCTGTAGAGAGGGGTGGTGGGTTTGATGCTATTGTCACTTTTTTCTGTGGGGGAGGAGGTGGGGGATTTGCAGGGTTTGCAAGTTTCCTTTTTCATGCCAGGTGGGGAAGAAATATAGAAACAGAGAAGCATAGAAAACCTACAGCACAATACAGGCCCTTCAGCCCACAATGCTGCTCCAAACATATACTTACTTTAGAAATTGCCTAGGGTTACCCATAGCCCTCTATTTTTCTAAGCTCTATGTACCTATCCAGGAGTCTCTTAAAAGATCCTATCATATCTGCCTCCACCACCATCACCAGCAGCCCATTCCACACACTCACCACTGTGCATATAAAAAACTTGCCTCGACATCTCCTCTGTACCTACTTCCAAGCACCTTAAAATTGTGCCCTCTCATGATAGCCATTTCAGCCCTGGGAAAAAGCCTCTGACTATCCACGCAATCAATGCCTCTCATTATCTTCTACACCTCTGTCAGGTCACCTCTCATCCTCCATCACTCCAAGGAGAAAAGATCAAGTTCACTCAACCTATTCTTGTAAGGCATGCTCCCCTATCCAAGCAACATCCTTGTAAAATCTCCTCTGCACCTTTTCTATAGTTTCCACATCCTTCCTGTAGTGAGGTGACCAGAAATGAGCACAGTACTCCAAGTGGGGTCTGACCAGGGTCTTACCTAGCTGAAACATTACCTCTCAGCTCTGAAACTCAATCCCAGGGTTGATGAAGACAGCAACACCTCCTCCTCTGATTTACCTTTCCTGAAGTCCGCAATCAATTGCTCAATCCAATCCAATTGCTCGTAGTGTGTGGGTGAGTGATAGAGGCAGGGATGGAATGTAATAACAATGTGCAAAATCTCGACCCAAAGTGGCAACTTATATGTTTAGCTTCCGCCGGTGCAGGTTGACACCCTGAATTCTTCCAGCATTTTGTTTCCTATCTTTAGATTTTATCAAGGAATATGCTTCAGCGTAAGTGCAGCCCTCTCACTGGATTCATACACCAACTTGGGGCATCAGCTACTCTGTTAACTGGCATGTAACTCAGCAGTGAGATGGCCACCTTTCATAGGCAATACACATCCAGGGTCGGTATGATTTGGGGTTCAACCAAATAGGAATGTTGTGATGCTCCGTTTAAAGATTCCTTGATTTGAGTGAATGCTGTGTAAATACTGCCCATACACAGTTATTGGTAGCCCAGAAATGAGTCGTACACCAGTATTGAATTATAAAGAAAGTATATTTACCTATTTTCAACTTCATCAAACAATGAGCAGAGCAAGAAAAGAAATGCCCATTAGAGTTAAAGCATGCGACAGTGAGTATAGGAATAGAGTGGACTGAAAAGCTTGAGCATATAGATATTAAGAAAGAGGATGTGCTGGAGCTTTTGGAAAGCATCAAGTTGGATAAGTCTCCAGGACCAGATGAGATGCACCCCAGGCTACTGTGGGAGGTGAGGGAGGAGATTGCTGAGCCTCTGGCAACACTCTTTGCATCATCAGTGGGTACGGGAGAAGTTCCAGCGGATTGGAGGATTGCAGATGTTGTTCCCTTATTCAAGAAAGGGAGTAGAGATAGACCAGGAATAGGTCGGTAAGTCTTACTTCAGTGGTTGGTAATTTGATGGAGAAGATCCTTAGAGGCAGGAGTTATGAACATTTGGCGAGGGATAATATGATTAGGAATATTCAGCATGGCTTTGTCAAAGGCAGGTCATGCCTCATGAGCCTGATTGAATTTTTTGAGGATGTGACTAAACACATTGATAAAGGTAGAGTAGTAGATGTATTGTATATGGATTTCAGCAAGCCGTTTGATAAAGTACCCCATGCAAGTCTTATTGAGAAAGTAAGGAGGCATGGGATCAAAGGGGACCTTGTATTGTGGATCCAGAATTGGATTGCTCACAGAAGGCAAAGAGTGGTTGTAGGCGGGTCATATTCTGGATGGAGATCTGTTCTGGGACCTCTTCTCTTCGGGAAATGACCTGGATGAGGAAGTGGAGGGATGGGTTAGTAAATTTGTTGATGACATTAAGGTTGGAGGTGTTGTGGATATTGTGGGGGGCTATCAGTGGTTACAGCAGGATATCGTTAGGATGCAAAACTGGGCTGAGAAGTGGCAGATGGAGTTCAACCCAAATAAGTGTGAGGTGGTTTATTTTGTTAAGTCAAATATGATGGCAGAATATAATATTAATGGTAAGACTCTTGGCAGTGTGGAGGATCAGAGGGATCTTGGGATCCGAGTCCATAGGACACTCAAACCTGCTGCGCAGTTTGACTCTGTGGTTAAAAAGGCATACACTGCATTGGCCTTCATCAACCATGGGATTGAGTTTAAGAGCCGAGAGGTAATATAGGACCCTGGTCAGACCCCACTTGGAGTACTGTGCTCAGTTCTGGTCACCTCACTACAGGAAGGATGTGGAAACTATAGAAAGGGTGCAGAGGAGATTTACAAGGGTGTGTCCTGGATTGGGGAGCATGCCTTATGAGAATAGATTGAGTGAACTCGACCTTTTCTCCTCGTAGTGATGGAGGATGAGAGGTGACCTGATAGAGGTGTATAAGATGATGAGAGGCATTGATCATGTGGATAGTCAGAGGCTTTTTCCCAGGGCTGAAATGGCTAGCACGAGAGGGCACAGTTTTAAGGTGCTTGGAAGTAGGTACAAAGGAAATGTCAGCGGTAAGTTTTTTTATGCAGAGTGGTGAGTGCCTGGATTGGGCTGCTGGCAACGGTGGTGAAGGTGGATACGAAGAGGTCTTTTAAGAGACTCCTGGATAGGTACATGGGTAACCCTAGGTAATTTCTAAATTAAGCACAAGGGCCGAAATTGTGCTGTAGGTTTTCTATGTTTTTCTATGTTTCAGTCTAACTGTGCACATAATCGTTGGAGCTTATTTCTGTAATGGCTGGATATATCGCTTTACTCACAGTGCTGAATTCTCATTACCAACCACAGGTAGAACTTCCCTTCTTGGAATTCTCTGCCTCACAAAGATCACCCCTTTGGATGGGATCCTCCACGCGTCTTCTCTGGTGCTCCTCTTTCCTCACCTCCCGTTACAGACACCAAATCAGACAATTCTCCTTCAGAATGCTCTTCCCACCCAGCTCTCGAGAATGTTCCATGCCATCCCTCTCCTGACTGGCTGACATAACGTTCTTAATTTTGACAACATGGCTCTTTATTTTTTGCCAAAGCCAAACAGTCTTAATAACAGGACACAGTGCTTTTACAGAAAACTGCTAAAATAAAATACTTCACAACATAGCAGTAGAAATCTGAACCAGGGCATTAGTTAAGATTCTGTGAGTAAATTTCATTTGGTTTCCATATGTTACCTGCATTATCTTCCAGCTCAAGAATATGAACTGCCATGAAATGCATCTTCACCTTCTCCATGTAGGATGTGAACAACTCAAGCATATAACCATATAGGCTGCTATTAACTCCTGTTAGTACTAGAGCTGGCATTAGTGTTCATTTCCTACCAAATGCTACAACAGTACACTTACCTTCTTGCTCTCTCCCTCCTTCTCTCTCTTCCATAACACCAAATTGTTCAGAGAATCAGTATCACTGAAGTCCTATACCTGCTGGAATATCGCAGTTTTGTTGAATCTTAAGGAGAGTTTTAAATAATGCTTAGTTTTATTTAGATTTATTACTCAATGAGTTCAGAAAAATGAGGGAGATCTCATTGAAACATATCAGATATTGAAAGGTCCAGATACAGTGGATGTGGAGGGTTTTTCTTATAGTGGGGGAGTCTAGAAACAGAGGCCACAGCCTCAGAATAGGGGGATGTCCATTTATAGCAGAGATAAGGAGGAATTTCTTTAGTCAGAGAGCAGTGAATCTGTGGAATTCATTGCCACAGATGGTTGTGGAAGTTTATAGCTTCTTGATTAGTTAGGGTGTCAAAGTTTATGAGCAGAAGACAGGAGAGTGGGGATAATAAATCAGCCATGATGGAATAGCAGAGCAGACTCGACGGGCTGAGTGGCCTAATTCTGTTCATATGTCCTATGGTCTTATTTACCATTGAAGTCACTGCCAACCTTGAAAAAATTCTGTTCGGCTCTTCAGAGGATTTCCATCTGTCCCTTGGTTTGGTGTCAGCTCTGCTTCTCTTTCCACAGATGTTCTTTGACCTGCTGAGTGCTGCCAGCATTTTCTGCTTTCATTTTGGACTTCCAGCAACTGCAGTTCTTTTAATTCTCGGTGGATTAATTAAGTGCACTTGAGAGTTTCAGCACCTAGGCCTGAGGCAGCGACAGAGATGAGTGGTTTTGGAAGTAAACAGTCTTTGCACTACTAATAATACAGGTTCAGAAGTTCACAAGGTTCACACAGAATGCCAGCCTTGCAAAAACTGTGAGATAGACTTGACACAAAATAAATACCTGGCCTCTTCACACATTGATACCACATCATGGTCATACCAAAAGAAGTGCCGTTAATAGTATGATAATTTGTATGTTGCAATACACTTGGATAAGGTGAATTGCATTTGAAACCTAGCCATAGAAAAGTAGTGCTCTTGACCGATACCATAATAAATATTAACTGGCGTACATACTTCTTCCCACATTTAGACCTCCCACACAACTGCAATATTTTCTCTTCTAACCTTAAACTACCGAATTCCCATATCAATTGGGTTTTCATGAGTCCTCCCAACTATACAGAATTGTTTCAATGTGCCAATGGGCTTACTGAGGTAGGGACAAATGTCCAAATATTAGGCAAAGCTTGCCTAATAAAATGTACAACTAACCCCTTATGCAAGATATGTATTTCGGAATAACCCCACACTGCCGTCACGCCAGCACAGACTTTAGACCTTCCTGATGGCATAATGTGTCAATTTGACACTTCATTTTACAATAGTCCCTGCAATTAATTCCATGTCGACAGAACAACGGACCTGTAGAGTCCTGCTCATCAAATACCACTGAATGCAGTTTCTATATGAAATGTGAGAAGGGGTCAGAAAAATCCAAGAATGATGTTGAACGGTGACGTCGTCTGTTGCAAGTTCTTTTATGATTTGTTCGTGAAAAGGATAATATAGAAACCACGCACTAACACTGCACTTTCTAAAGGATAAAACTGTGGGGGGGGGGGTGGAATTTCTGACAGTCATCACAGGTTTGGCCCCATGCAGGATTTTGTTTTGTAAGTCACATTCATAAGCAAAATGTTTTTTAAAGGGTACCACACACTGACATTTACTTATTCTATTTCAAAGACCTGAAATCTTCTGGTTGTATGAATTTCATCCAATTTTGTAGGATGCAACATAGAAAAAGAACAAAAAGAGTTTCTCTCTTGTGGTGTGGATGATTTAAAACATAATGGTTGTCTTTAAGACTACAAAATTATTTGAACAAGTGAAAATAGAAATGCTTCTACATTGGAGTGAACAAAATTAGTGTCCATAATTCAAATATAGCCACAAAGAATACAATGCAATAGAAAGAAAGTAAATCTCTTTACTGACAAAGTTATTGGGATGATTACCATAAATAGTCACCTCTACTACTTTCCAGATGAAGTCCAGTACCAGAGGGCATGGTTTAAGAATAAGGGGTAGGTCATTTAGGACAGAGTTGAGGAGGAACTTCTTCTCCCAGAGAGTTGTGGAGGTGTGGAACGCACTGCCTCAGAAGGCAGTGGAGGCCAGTTCTCTGGATGCTTTCAAGAAGGAGCTAGATAGGTATCTTACAGATAGGGGAATCAAGGGTTATGGGGACAAGGCAGGAACCAGGTATTGATAGTAGATGATCAGCCATGATCTCAGAATGGCGGTGCAGGCTTGAAGGGCCGAATGGTCTACTTCTGCACCTATTGTCTATTGTTTATTGTCTATTGTCTATTGAAGAATACCTAAATCATTTGGGGTGATACAGAGAATTACATGTTGAAAACAAGGACAGGTGAAGAGAATGGGACTGAGAAGACTTCCATGGAACATAAGAACAAACAGGGGCCAAGTGATCTATTTCTCTGGCATAAATTTTATGTACAATTGTAATCCTTTCAGCTCTGGAAACTGGAAATGATCCATCCATGTCCAATGGAATTAAACTCCCTTTTAATCGCTTAAATGGAGAGACCCTACAAAACATGGCTCAATCCACAAACCCATACAGAAGTTGTGTTCAGTCTTACCCAAAAATGGTGATACATAGACAATTTAACTTAGAAACACAATCAGTATTGGATAAGGAACTCTCTTCCTACTGTATTATGAAGAAGTTGTGCATTGAGGCTTAGTTTCATTTTAAATCAGAACTGGAGAGATTTTAATCACCATTTAGTTATGATCTACTTACCCTGCAAGTATTTAATGTAGGATCCTGAGGGTAAAAACCACAGGAGCCAGTTCAATTTGTTCAGTAGAGGGTGATGTAAATACTAAAGCCCTGTGGCATCAAAGGTTCAAAGGCTATAGTTTAAGCGAAGCTAAAGTTCATTTTTCTTAACTACTTTGTAATATTTAGTTCATTGTAATAATAAAAAATACTCTATTTGCCATTTGTAGCAACATTCTAAGTGTATTAGTAATGCTTTGCTTGACAAAACAATAAATATATTCCAAATGTGCAAAGTGTTAAAGTAATAATATTCCTTTGAAAGTCAGGATTGGAAAAATGGCACTGGAGACAAGGAGAGAATATTAGTCCATTGTTTAGCAGAGCTTTTATATCTTTCCTGGCTTTCAATGATGGTTCCTCCTGATAACAGTTTCACTGATGAATCATGTTAGAAACTTCCACTTCTAAAGCAATATGTAGTTATCAAATGTCCAGATAATTTAGACTACAAGAGTCATGAGTCTAATGTAAAGGATATGACAATCTATTCTCTGTAACAACTATGGAACTGATTTGCCACCTAAGGTAATGCTGTTTTCTACTTCTTGATCAGCACTAAGCTCAACTGTAATATTGTAACTAATGCCTCAGTCAGAGTGACAGATGAAGGGTGAAAAAGGGAAAAAGCAAGATGAAAGAGGTAAGAGAAGGGCTTATGGTTGTACTAGGTACTGTACGTTGGTTAAGTTGTTAGGGAAGTTCTCTGCAATTAACCTTACTATCTCAAGTCTTGTATTCAATTGAACCTTATTGGCAGATTTATGAAGCAGGAAGGACACTTAAAGCACCACTTACAGGTATTACGAAGAGTACAGTAGAGGTTAGCTTGCGTTGCATGGGACATTATGAAATGGAATTTAATTTCCAAGCCACTGTTTATAGAAGATAAAGAGGCTGAAAGATTGTGCTGAAAGCAATCCAAAAAATTCTCTAAGATTAAAGCAGTAAAAATGTTGCAGCAAAACGTGGATGGAAAGAAGCATTTATATAATTATGTACTCTACTTGTAGGCATAAATATTTTGGAAATAAATGCATCAGATATGTTCAGTGGAAAGTCCAATTAAGATGTTAATTATGCATTGTTGAACCAAATTCCTGTAAAGGAAGTATGGAAATATCACAGGAAAGGTAATATCTAGAATAGTGAAACAAGTGTTTTAAAGTTATTGACTAAGTAATTTATCGTGGTTCATAAAATGTGCTTAGTGCTCTATCATCTATGTTCCTTTAACAGTCAAAAAAGCAATTCAAAGTGTCACAAATAGCTTACACCATGATATAAAAGAACCATAAATTTAATTTTCATCCTATTCATTATAGAAATTGCAGCATGAAACATTATATTTTCAGAAGAAGGGAACATAAGGAGATCATTAAATCTGAACTGTTGAAAACTCAGATAGTTACTATCGAACATCTTTGCAGGGATGAAAATGGTGTTTAGTTTGAATTCAAAATGTCAGTTATAAGACCATAAAGCCAGAAGACATCGGAGCAGAATTAGGCCATTCAGTTCATTGAGTGTACTCGGCCACTCTATCATGGCTGATCCCAGATCCCACTCAACCCCATATGCCTGCCTACTCGCCATGTCCTTTGACTGATCAGGAAACGATCAACTTCCACCTTAAATATACCCAAGGACTTGGCCTCCACCACAGTCCGTGGCAGAACATTCCACAGATTCACTACTCTCTGGCTAAAAAAATTCCTCCTCACCTCTATTCTAAAAGGTCGCCCCTCAATTTTGAGGCTGTGCCCTCTAGTTTTGGATACCACTACCACAAGAAACATCCTCTCCACATCCACTCTATCTAGTCCTTTCAACCTTTGGTAAGTTTCATGAGATCTCCCTACATTCTTCTAAATTCAAGTGAGTACAGCCCCCAAACTGCCAAACACTCCTCATATGTTAACTCCTTCATTCCCAGAATCATCCTCGTGAACCTCCTCTGGACTCTCTCCAATGACAACGCATCGTTTCTGAGATATGGGGCCCAAAACTGTTGACAATACTCCATGCAGCCTGACTGGTATCTTACAAAGTCTTAGCATTATCTCCTTGCTTTTATATTTTATTCCCCTTGAAATAAATGCCAACATTGCATTTGGCTTCATTACCACAGAATCAACATGTAAATTAGCCTTCTGGGAGTCTTGCAAAAGGACTCCTAAGTCCCTCTGCACCTCACATGCTTGAACCTTCTCCCCGTTTTCATAATAGTCCACATTATTGTTCCTTTTACCAAAATGCATTATCATACATCTCCTAACACAGTATTCCATCTGCCACTTTTTTACCCATTCTTCCAATTTGTTTAAGTCCTGTTGCAATTGCAATGCTTCCTCAGCACTACCTACCCTTCCACCTATCTTCATATCATCCACAAACCTTGCCACAAAGCCATCAATTTCATTGTCCAAATCATTGACAAACAATATGAAAAGCAGTGGTCCCAATACTGACCGCTGAGGAACACCATCAGTCACTGGCAGCCAACCAGAAAAGGACTCTTTTATTCCCACTTGCTGCCTCCTACCTGTCAGCAATTCCGCTATCCATGCCAGTATCTTTCCTGTAATGCACAGGATTTTATCTTGTTAAGCAGCCTCATGTGTGGCACCTTATCAAATGCCTTCTGAAAATCCAAATAAATGACATCTCCTACCTCTCCTTTGTCCACCGTCGAAGAACTCTAACAGATCTGTTAGTCAAGATTTCCCTTTATAGAAACCATGCTGACTTTGATTTATTTTATCTTTAGTCTCCAAGTACCCTGAAACGTCAGCCTTAATAATAGACTCCAAAACTTTCCTAACCTCTGAGATTAAGTTAACTGGCCTATAATTTCCCTTCTTTTGCTTTCCTCCCTTCTTAAAGAGTGGAGTGACATTTGCAGTCTTCCAGTCCTCTGGGACCATGCCAGTATCAAGTGATTCTTGAAAGATCATGACCAATGCATCCATTATCTCTTCAGCAACCTCTCTCAGGACTCTGGGATGTTGTCCATCTGCTCCAGGTGACTTATCCACCTTAAGACCTTTGAGTTTGCCTAGCACTTTTTCCTTTGTAATAGCAATGGCACTCACTCCTGCTCCCTGACACTCACAGACATCTGGCATATAGCTAGTGTCTTCCACAGTAAAGACTGATGCCAAGTACCCAATAAGTTCATCTACCATTTCTTTGTCCCCCATTACTACCTCAAGTCAGTTGTAATCAAGTCGGTTTTCTTAAACATATGCTTAGAAATTGAATATTGCCTGTTTAGCAACATGGTAGGCCTCACAAATATTTTGTTTGAAAGCCTGCAGCTTGAAAATTGTATAAGGTATGTCCTTATTCTGCCTGCACTGCTGAACAGGCCTGTGTATGCTTTGTATTGCAGGCCAGAGAAAGAATGTCAGCTAAATCAGGAGCTGGATTCTACAAGCTATATGTGGGCTGTGAGGAGTCACAGATTAGCGGTCTGTGCGGATTTCAGATTTACTCTCCAGCTCAGACCCAAAAATCCAGAAATACAGATGTAAAGTGCGTGCTTTTTCTGAAGTTTTCCCCATTAGTGCACAATGGATCCCCAATTGGAATCTGGGAACAGTTCATCATTTTGTACCTCAGTGTATATATAATGCATGTTAACTTATGTTAACCTATGTTTATCCTTGTCACAGAGGTGACATCAATCATTATGCAATGCAAACGTTTCTTCTATCCTGTCAAATAATTGACTAACTTGGTACAAGTCATGCACAGGAAATCAACTTTGAACAGCAGACTCAATTGTTTATAGGAACCATTAATTATCCTAAAACTTGCTGGAGAGTCATCTGGTGAAGAACTTGCTGCAGTCTGTGAATTAAACATTGAAGCTGTGACAATTACCAAGATTTTACTTTTACTTTTCACTAAAATGAAGACTTCAAATTCTTTTCCAAACTTGAATGCTTTGGTAAAAGTGCCACAGACCTTTTGCAAGCCCAGAAGTGGAAGTACAAAACAAGATCCTCCCCACTGAAGAGAGGGAATTTTGAGTGGGCAGATGGCTGTCCTCAAGGTTATTCCAGGTACATTTCCATTATCTACTGTGGAAAATGTAGCCAGAACTTTAAGAGGCATTTAGACAGACTCAGTGAAGGACAGGCAAGAGAGCGGTGCACATCATGTTCAAACAAATGAGATTTATTAGATTGGTTGGAGTAGACAAGGTGGGCCACAGTGCCTGCTCCTGTGCGGAACTGTTCTGTGCTAAGATTTTCAAAGTCACTGGTGAGTTCACCCAATGCTTGACAACTCTACCTGTGGAGATGAATATTTTCTAGAAGCCTTTAGCTTCTAGATGCTTATCTGCCATGTTTTAGGGTGCAGCACGTTGCTGTACGTTCAGGATGACAGAGGTTCTTTACTGATAGCCATAGTACTCCATCTCCTTCTCTTCACAGAGGGCGTAGCATGTTAGTTGGACACATGAACTTACACAGACTGTGTGACCAGGTATGTAATCTGTATACTTGCCACAAGTGAATCCTGAGGTATAAGCAGGAAAGGTAATCACTTCCTGAAAGTGGTGTTTGCGTAGACTACTACCAAAAGATCCTCAAGATCAATGTCATACACATGGGAAATTCACAGGATGCAGCCCAACATACCCAGTAGCCCTGAGTCATAAGTGACTCAAGGGGTCAAGGGGTATTCATTCTTCATCCTCAATTGTCTACGTTAAGCTCACATCTCTTTATGCATTTCTTCTCCATGTTCCTGTAAAAAGCTTTTTAAACATTCTAATTATGTCTGCAAGTGATATCAACATGTGACTGAAGTTATTAGTAGAAGTAATTTTTCTGTGTTACAATGTTGTTGGATCAATTGGCAAAGTAAGCGATAGAAAAAATATGGAAGGCTACAGGAAATTCCCGTGCCAGAAAATCTGTATGTTATTAACAACTGGCACCGGCTCACACACACATATGCACAAAATTAGTTAAACCTGCACTAGTGCAACACTGCTTTTTTGGGTGTTGAACAAATTTCTAAGCCATTGTTTAACATTAATTCTGCAAGAATATAATTAAAGCAGAGAATAATCATGAAGTTTCTATTTCAATGCATTATGTAATATTTAATTTCACAAGTATAGGATAAATCATACTTTAAACAGATATATTAAAATATATGTTCATTTTCAAAGCTGCCAGGCAATAATGTCTGCTTACAGTCTAAGATAAGTTCTGCGGTCAGGAGATGCTCCTTTGATCGGCAAGCATATTCCCACAAACCAGCACTTTGTACCTTAAAAGAGCAACATTTAAACCCTTTGTTATGATTTTCTTCAAACCCCAGAATATTTTATATTTGCAGCCCCTAAAATATTGAAAATTATGACTATTTCTCAGGAAGTATATCAGCCAGAGATCTTAGGTGTGTAGCTAAAACTTAAGCAAGGTCATTCCCGGCAGTAATAATGGTAAATGTTGTCAATACTCAGCAGGTGCATCACAAGCAGGTGGATAACTTTCAGGGCTTGGATCCTTCAACAGAATTTTGAGCCAAAACTTTTTCCTGTCTTTTCTCTATTACTCAGGGATCTGTTGTGCGTTTCTAATATTTTCACAATATAGTCTAGATTTTAAGCTCTCTTACAAAGGATGTCTTTTTGTAGGAATTTCAGGGTGTCTCTTAGAATATTTAAACTAAATTACATTTTTTACATTAGAAAATGTTATTGGAGGAAAATTGTTAAATGTCGCAATCTTTTTGTCGGGGAAGGACATGTTTTGGAACCTTTAGTGGGTGGGATTAGGGTCAAGGTTGAGTTCTATAAAGGTGCTTTAATCATTTTAATCTATAGCCATGATTTCTTTGAGGAATGGGAAGGGAAATGTTTCATTTCATTTTATCTTGAATGACCAACAATAGTTTCATCAATTAAGCATAGTTTTGCCATCCCATCACTAGTTCTCCAGCCCCCAATCTCCACCCTCACTATGTCCTCCTGCCAGGTTGTTGTGTCCACAAGAATAACATGTTTGCAGGTGTTACAAAAACAGTGAAATTCATGAACTCCACTTGAAAAGCATTTGACAGGGCTGGGTCTGAAGTTACATGGAATGTCCTGATTGTATAAACAGTCAGACTAGAAGAGAATAGAAAAGTCTTTGCAAATCATTAAGCATTTGAGTTCTTTGTCTTACAGTGCAGATTTATCTGAAATAACATTTAATTGGACTGAATCCATGTTGAAAAGGTCAGTGGATTAGATGTTTCTGTGACCAAGTTATTTAAATGAAATGTTACATATAAATAAAAGGAAATCATACACCAAACTGCAATACAGTGACCCTGTCAACACTAAAGAGAAAAATAAGCTAAACTTCGTCACATTAATGATGAATTAGCCAGCAGTGTGCTCTATCAATTAATCTAATCTGACTAAAATGAGCTACAGTAATTATTGCTTTTATTAACAGTGCATTTGCTTGCTCAGATAATCGTTCCCTTAAACATATAAACATTCAGTATATGCCCCCTATTTTGTTTCACTGCTGTGATCATTTGGTAATTGATTGGAGGTCAATATGTCAATTAACACTGTTCACTTTTGTATTCCCCATTCAGCCAAACTTAACTAAAAGGGAAAAAAAAAATTACTGGCACTTCACAATCATTGTGAAAATGATCTATCAATATGTCATCCTTTGGTACACGACAAAATGACAATAGCTGCCCAGCTAAAAGTAAGAACAAATTCTTATCTTTCCTCAAAAGAAAAATCGGGTGCAAAAATGTGCCAAATCCATCACAAATGTATTTCTTGATTTAACTATTTTCTCAAATATATCTAGGTCACAACATTATAACATGAAAATTGGAAAATCAGTTTGAAGTCAAGTTGTGTATACTCATACATAGAGATATTATGGGATAGAGAATTCCAAGAGACTTACTACCCTCTGGGGGAAGAAATTCCTATGAACCTCAGGATTAATGATTACTTTCTTATCTTGTACATACATCCCCTTGTCTGAGATTTTGCCATGAGTCAAATATCACAACATCTATTCTATCATGTTCCCCTTAGACATATATTTCAACATTCTTCTTTCTAAACTCCAAACTATTCAAAAATTTCTTTAGTCCCTCGTGATAGGACTACCTACTTCAGCCAAGAATTAGATAAAATTTTCGTTAGCTAACTTTCAATGCTAGTTTATATTTCCTTAGATAAGGGGACTAAAACTGCAAACATTCAACATTTAATTGCTCCTGCTGAAGTCCATGAACTGAAGCTTTTTCACATTAAATAACATTTGCCAAGTTTTCACCCACTCACTCGACCTATTTATATTCTGCTGCAGAATCCAAATATTGTCTTTACCCTCCCATTTATTTTAATGTGATCACCAAATCTGGTTATATTACACTAACCATGTCATTAATACAAAGCATGAATGATTAAGGACCAACAACTGATCCTTGGGACATTCCATTAGTTACAATCTTCCAGCCTGTTAGTCCTGACGAAGGGTCTTGGTCCGAAACGTCGACTGTACCTCTTCCTAGAGATGCCGCCTGGCCTGCTGCGTTCTCCAGCAACTTTTATGTGTGTTGTTTGAAATTCCAGCATCTGCAGATTTCCTCGTATTTGTGTTTTTAAAGACCTATTTATTTTGACTTTCTCTCTTTTAAGTGATAACAAATCTTCAGTCCATGCTGAGATACTTCCTCCAATAACATGAGCTCCTAAGGAAGTTTATTGGCGCTGACCCATCTTCCCATCGCCTTATCAGTGATTGAGTCCTCTCCTCCTCACCTGCCACCCCATGAACCTCTTCATCCAACACATCATCCCCTGCATCTTCCGTCGTCATCAGCAGCACACTGGCAGTGTCTCCTCTCGTGCTGACAAAACAGTTGCAAGTAAATTGCCAAAATTGGAGAACAACTCAACCCAACCACCTTATATTCCATCTGTGGAGCCTCCAACCTGATAGCATGAATATTGATTTCTCCTTCTGGTAAGTAAAACAAATTCCTCCCCCTCCCTTCCTCTTCCATTCCCCACTCTGGCCTCTTACCTCTTCCCAGCTGCCTATCACCTCCTCCTGGGTCTCTTTCTCCTTCACTTTCACCAATTGTCCATGCTGCTCTCGAATCAGATTCTTTCCTCTCCAATCTTATACCTTTCCTACCCATACGGCTTTACTATCACTTTCTAGCTACTCGCTCCCTCTCCTCGCCTTTTTACTCTGGTATCACCCCCTTCCTTTCCAGTCCTGCAGAAGGGTCTCGCCCGAAACGCTGACTGTTTATTCATTTCCATAGGTGCTGTCTGACCTGCTGAATTACTCTGGCGTTTTGTGTGTGTGCTTTGAATTTCCAGTATCTGCAGACTTTTTCATGTTTACGTTTCCTCTTGTTGGCCAAACAGCAAAAATATAACTTCTGGCTGAGGTTATTACATCCTCTTTGATACGATCAACAGTAAACACATTCATCACAATCAGTGCTGTTCAACTAGTTTCTGTTTTGTCCTCGTTGAACATGAGGTGAAGCCTCTTCTTTCTCTTTTCTCAGGTCTCCATCATTCAGAGCAGTGAAGGTTAGAGGGAACAAATGGGGAGGATAATAAAGATGATGTATCAGCACTACCTCAGAGATTGGTGTCACATGAAGTGAGTAACACAAGTCAGAAAGTCAAGTAACCCAATGCACCAGTGGGCTGCAGTCTGACACCAGGCACAGGGAACTTGGTGAAGGGCCACATCCATATTATCCATGACGAAATGCTTAAGTTCAAAGTTCAAAGTAAATTTATTACCAAAGTATCTACAGTAAACATCACCCTTGAGATTTATTTTCTTGCAGGCATTTACAGGAAAATAAAGAAATACAATCGAATTTATGGCAAACTATACATAAACAAAGACTGACAGACAGCCAATGTGTAAAGGAAGGCAAATTGTGCAAATTAAAATAACAAACAAACAAATAAATAAATAAGACTGAGAACATAAATTTGTCCAGTCCTCTGAAGTCAATCTGTAGATTATGGAATCAGTTCAACGTTAAGGTAAGTGAAGTTATCTGTGCTTTTTCAGGAGCCTGATGGTTGAAGGGTAATAACTGTTTGTGATTCTTGTGCTGTGAGACCCTAGTCTCCTATACCTCCTGCCCAATGGCAATAGCAAGAAGGGAGCATGATCTGGATGGTGGGCTCCTTCATGATGGATGCTGTTTTCTTGTGGCAGTACTCTAAATGTGCTCAGTGGTGGGGAGGGCTTTTCCTATGATAGACTGACTGTGTCCATCACTTTCTGTAGCCCTTCCCATTCAAAGGCGTTGGTGTTTCCATACCCGGCCGAGATGCAACCACTCAGGATACTTTCCACTGTGCATCTATAGAAGTTTGTCAAAGTTTTAGATGACATTCCAAATCTGCGCAAACTTCTAAGAAAGTAGAGGCACTCTTGTGCCTTCTTTGTAATGTCACTTATGTGCTGGTCCCAGGACAGATCTTCTGATATGATAACGTCATGGAATTAAAGTTACTGATCCTCTGGACCTCTGATCCCTATTGAGGACTGGCTCGCAGAGCTCCACCTTCTTCCTCCTGAGGTGATATTCAGCACTTCGATTGAGCTGACATTGACTGAGAGGTCCATTCAACCAGAATTTCAATCTCCCTCCTGTATGCCAATTTGTCACCACCAAGGTGACCTGGCTCCAGCACACAGATGCAATCACATTGAAAGCACACGAGCATCTTTAATTTCTTAGATGGCTGAGGTGTTTCACATGTCACTGAACACTCCAGCAAACTTCTACAGATGTACTGTTGAAGGGATCCTGACTGGCTCTATCATGGTCTGGTATGGCAGTTTGAGTATAAGAAGTTGCAGAGAGTAGAGGATTCATCACAATATGTTGTGGGCACATTCTTCCCCACACATCTGTAAAATCTACATGAGGTGCTGCCTCAGGAAAGCTATATCTATCAGCAAAGAACCCCTCCATAAGACCATAAGATATAGGAGCAGGATTAGGCTATTTTGCCCATCGAGTCTGCTCTGACATTTCATCATGGCTGATGCATTTACCCTTTCAGCTCCTATTTCCTGCCTTCTCTCCTTACCCCTTCATGTCCTGATTAATCAAGAATCTATCAACCTCTGCCTTGAATATACCCAGTGATTTGGCCTCCACAGCTGCCTGTGGCAGAGAATTCCACAGACTCATCCGTCTCTGGATGAAGAAATTCCTCCTCATCTCCATTCTAAAGGTCGCCTCTATTCTGAGGCTGTGTTCTCTTGTTAGACACCAAAGGAAACATCCTCTCCACATTCACTTTATCAAGTCTTTTCAACATCCAATAATTTCAATGAGATCACTGCTCTTTCTTCTGAACTCCAGTGAGTAGAGGCCCAGAGCCATCAAACACTCCTCATATGACAATCCCAGAACCATTTTCATGAACCTCCTTTGAACACTGCAATGTCAGCACATCCTTTGTTAGATAAGGGGCCCAAAACTGCTCACCATACTACAAGTGAGGCCTCATCAGTGCCTTATGAAGCCTCAACATTGCACTCTTGCTTTCATCATTGCGATCTCTCAAAATGAATGCTAACATTGCATTTGCCTTCCTCACCATCTACTCAACCTGCAAATTAGCCTTTAGGGAATGCTGCACGAGGACTCCCAAGTTCCTTTTCACTTCAGATTTTTGAATGTTCTCTCCATTTAGAAAATAGTCTACCCTTTTATTTCTTCTACCGAAGTGTACGACCATAGATTTCCTGACACTATATTCCATCCGCCACTTCTTTGCTCATTTTCCTAATCTGTCTAAGTCCTTCTGTAAACTCTATTTCCTCAAAACTACCTGCCCCTCCACCTATCTTTGTATCATCTGCAAACGTAGCCAGAAAGTAATCAATCCTGTCATCCAAGTCCATGACATATAACATAAAAGAAGCAGTCCCAACACAGTACTCTGTGGAACACCACTAGTGATGAGCAGCCAACCAGAAAAGGCTCCCTTTATTAGAACTCTTTGCCTCCTGCCAATTAGCCAATACTCCATCCATAGAACATAGAACATAGAATAGTACAGCACATTACAGGCCCTAAAAGGCTTCCCCTTTATCCTCAAACTGTGGCCCACAATGCTGTGCCGACCCTCAAACCCTGCCTCCCATATAACCCCCACCTTAAATTCCTCCATATACCTGTCTAGTAGTCTCTTAAACTTCACGAGTGTATCTGCCTCCACCACTGACTCAGGCAGTGCATTCCACGCACCAACCACTCTTTGAGTAAAAAACCTTCCTCTAATATCCCCCTTGAACTTCCCACCACTTACCTTAAAGCCATGTCCTCTTGTACTGAGCAGTGGTGCCCTGGGGAAGAGGTGCTGGCTATCCACTCTATCTATTCCTCATATTATCTTGTACACCTCTATCATGTCTCCTCCCATTCTCCTTCTCTCCAAAGAGTAAAGCCCTAGCTCCTTTAATCTCTGACCATAATGCATACTCTCTAAACCAGGCAGTATCCTGGTAAATCTCCTCTGTACCCTTTCCAATCCTTCCACATCCTTCCTTTAGTGAGGCAACCAGAACCGGACACAGTACTCCAAGTGTGGCCTAACCAGAGTTTTATACAGCTGCATCATTACATCGCGACTCTTAAACTCTATCCCTCGATTTATGAAAGCTAACACCCGATAAGCTTTCTTAACTACCCTATCTACCTGTGAGGCAACTTTCAGGGATCTGTGGACATGTACCCCCAGATCCTTCTGCTCCTTCACACTGCCAACTATCCTGCCATTTACTTTGTACTCTGCCTTGGAGATTGTCCTTCCAAAGTGTACCATCTCACACTTCTCAGGGTTGAACTCCATCTGCCACTTCTCAGCCCACTTCTGCGTCCTATCAATGTCTCTCTGCAATCTTTGACAATCCTCTACAGTATCTACAACACCACCAACCTTTGTGTCATCTGCAAACTTGCCAACCCACCCCTCAACCCCCACATTCAGGTCGTTAATAAAAATCACGAAAAGTAGAGGTCTCAGAACAGATCCTTGTGGGACACCACTAGTCACAATCCTCCAATCTGAATGTACTCACTCCACCATGACCCTCTGTCTTCTGCAGGCAAGCCAATTCTGAATCCACCTGGCCAAACTTCCCTGGATCCCATGCCTTCTGACTTTCTGAATAAGCCTATCGTGTGGAACCTTGTCAAATGCCTTACTAAAATCCATATAGATCACATCCACTGCACCACCCTCATCTATATGCCTGGTCACATCCTCAAAGAACTCTATCAGGCTTGTTAGACATGATCTGCCCTTCACAAAGCCATGCTGACTTTCCCTGATCAGACCATGATCTTCTAAATGCCCATAGATCCTATCTCTAAGAATCTTTTCCAACAGCTTTCCCATCACAGATGTAAGGCTCACTGGTCTATCATTACCTGGACTATCCCTACTACCTTTTTTGAACAAGGGGACAACATTCTCCTCCCTCCAATCCTGCAGTGCCATTCCCGTGGACAACGAGGACATAAAGATCCTAGCCAGAGGCTCAGCAATCTCTTCCCTCACCTCATGGAGCAGCCTGGGGAATATTCCGTCAGGCTCCAGGGACTTCTCCGTCCTAATGTATTTTAACAACTCCAACACCTCCTGTCCCTTAATATCAACATGCTCCAGAACATCAACCTCACTCATATTGTCCTCACCATCATCAAGTTCCCTCTCATTGGTGCATACCGAAGAGAAGTATTCATTGAGGACCTCGCTCACTTCCACAGCCTCCAGGCACATCTTCCCACCTTTATCTCTAATCGGTCCTACCTTCACTCCTGTCATCCTTTTGTTCTTCACATAATTGAAGAATGCCTTGGGGTTTTCCTTTACCCTACTCGCCAAGGCCTTCTCATGCCCCCTTCTTGCTCTTCTCAGCTCCTTCTTAAGCTCCTTTCTTGCTACCTTATATTCCTCAATAGACCCATCTGATCCTTGTTTCCTAAACCTCATGTATGCTGCCTTCTTCCACCTGACTAGATTTTCCACCTCACTTGTCGCTCATGTTTCATTCACCCTACCATTCTTTATCTTCCTCACTGGGACAAATTTATCCCTAACATCCTGCAAGAGATCTCTAAACATCAACCACATGTCCATAGTACATTTCCCTGCAAAAACATCATCCCAATTCACACCCACAAGTTCTAGCCTTATAGCCTCATAATTTACCCTGCCCCAATTGAAAATGTTCCTGTCCTCTCTGATTCTATCCTTTTCCATGATAATGCTAAAGGCCAGGGAGCGGTGGTCACAGTCCCCCAAATGCTCACCCACTGAGAGATCTGTGACCTGACCCGGTTCATTACCTAGTACTAGATCTAGTATGGCTTTCCCCCTAGTCGGCCTGTCCACATACTGTGATAGGAATCCATCCTAGACACACTTAACAAACTCTGCCCCATCTAAACCCTTGGAACTAATCAAGTGCCAATCAATATTAGGGAAATTAAAGACACCCATGATAACAACCCTGTTATTTATGCAACTTCCAAAATCTGCCTCCCAATCTGCTCCTCTGTATCTCTGCTGCTACCAGGGGGCCTATAGAATACCCCCAATAGAGTAACTGCTCCCTTCCTGTTCCTGACTTCCACCCATACTGACTCAAAAGAGGATCCTGCTACATTACACACCCTTTCTGTAGCTGTAATAGTATCCCTGACCAGTAATGCCACCCCTCCTCCCCTTCCCCCCCACTCTATCCCTTTTAAAGCACTGAAATCCAGGAATATTGAGAATCCATTCCTGCCCTGGTGCCAGCCAAGTCTCTGCAATGGCCACTACATCATAATTCCATGTATGTATCCAAGCTCTCAGTTCATCACCTTTGTTCCTGATGCTTCTTGCATTGAGGTACACACACTTCAGCCCTTCTACCTTACTGCCTTTACACCATTTATTCTGCTTCTCTTTCCTCAAACCCTCTCTGTATGTTAGATCTGGCTTTACTCCATGCACTTCTTTCACTGCTCTATCGCTCCGGGTCCCATCCCCCTTGCAAGTTAGTTTAAACCCTCCCGAACCATGCTAGCAAACCTACCAGCAAGGATATTGCTCCCCCTCGAGTTCAGGTGCAACCCATCCAATCTGTACAGGTCCCACCTTCCCCAGAAGAGATCCCAATGATTCAAAATTCTAAAACCCTGCTCCCTGCACCAACTCCTCAGACACGCATTCAACTGCCATCTCCTCCAATTCTTACCATCACTATCACGTAGCACTGGCAGCAATCCATGTTAGTATCATTCCTGAAATACCATGGGCTCTTAACTAAATGTGTTCGTACAATGAATGATTCTCAAGGTGAGGCGAACCAGTGCAGGAATTAAACTACGAGCTGTAATGCACTAGGGTGTGTAGTGGAATAGAGAGACTTAGGAGTAAAAGTGTATATTTAGTTGAAAGTGATGTCACAGGCAGATAGGGTGGTTTAAAAGGCATTTAGCGCACGAGCCTTCATCAGTCAGGACATTGAGTACAGAAGTTAGGACAATATAATGCAGACTTTGCTAAAGGCACAGTTGGAGTAAGTTTTAGTCACCCTGTTATAGGAAAGATGTGGTTAAAATGGAAAGATGCAGAAAAGACATACAAGAATGTTGCCAGAACTAGAGTGGCAGAGTTATAGGGAGAGGTTGACCTGTCGTCTTTACTCTTCTGTACTTTCCATTTTGCCAACAGCGAAAAGGATAGTAGTAACTGTCGTATCCGGAATGCAAAGCATTTGGGTCATCTATTCAGTGACAGATAAATATTTATAGCTTAATCTGTATTATTCAGAGCTGTGTGTCAGACATGGCTATAAGCAACACTCAGGCCCCATGGGGGACTGTATTGACTCCCTTCCTTTTTACCCTGTAAACCCCAGACTTTAGACACAACACTGAGTCATGTCATCTGCAGAAATCCTCTGATGACTCAGCAATAGTTGGGTGTATAAAGGGTCGACGAGAAAATGAATACAGGGTCCTGGTGGAGGACTTTGTCAAATGGTGCAAGCTGAATCATCTGCATCTCATCATCAGTAAGACAAAAGAGATGGTGATGGACCTTAAGAAGACTAATCCTCCACTGCTCCCTGTTACTATTGATAGTGAGGACGAGGATGTGGTGGGGGCCTACAAGTACCTGGGTGTAAATCTGGATGTCAGACTTGAGTAGAGCACCAACATAGAGGCTGTGTACAAGAAGGGCCAGAGTTGCTTCTACTTCCTGAGGAGACTGAGGTCCTTTGAAGTACGTAGGCCTCTCCTTCGCATGTTCCACGAGTCCATTGTTGCAGTACAGTCTTCTATGCAGTGTTGTGCTAGGGCAATGGCATCAAATCAAGTGATGCCAACAGGCACAATAAACTGATTAGAAAGGCTGGCTCTGCCAAACTGGAACACTAGAGTCTGTGGTAGAACGAAGGACCCTATAGAAAATTCTGGCAATTCTAGACATTGTTTCTCACCCTCTGGCTTTTATGCTATGATACCATTTCCCAGATGGTAGCAGCTGGGACAGTTTGTGGTTGGGGTGATTCAGGCCCCCAATGATCATTGGGGCCCTTTTTACACACCTGTCTCTGTAAATGTCCTGAATAACGGTAAGTTCACATCTACAGGTACACTGGGCTATCCGCACCACTCCTTGCAGAGTCCTGTGATTGAAGGAAGTACAGTTCCTGTACCAGGCAGTGATGCAGCCAGTCAAGATAGTCTCAATTGTGCCCCTATAGTAAGTTCTTGGGATCTACTCACAAGTGAGCTGAAAGCAAAGTAATGGAGAATTCACATGATTAGAGGTCCATGAGCAACACCTGACTTCACCCCAATGCTCTCGGATACCGGAAACCTGAATTAGTGACCCATGTCTTGCTTTATTCTTAAAACAACATGCAAGTTAAAGTTGAAAATTATCAGTCAACTTCATTGAACCTTTCGAGAAAAAGAAAATGATCAGGGACTTTCCCAGTGCAAGGCTGTGAGATTTCTACGTAATTGTTGGCGTATGTTTAGAGGGACTTGCAATGGAAGGAAGCCTGTGCAATGTGATTGTCAAATGGAAATGTCCTCAAGAGACTAAACTGAGGTTTTTACCAAAAAGGATGAAATGATTTGTTACTGAATTGGATCTCAGTCAGCTGAAGGTCACTTGTACACGGTATGACCATAACTGCCAGGTGACTCAGCCTTATTTGTTGACTCACAGATATCTGAACCATTTCAACCAGCGAAGACTGAGAAAAGTCCATCTCCCACCCCCCATCCTGACTACATTCTACAGAGGTCGTATTGACAGCATCCTGAGCAGCTGCATCACTGCCTTGTTCTGAAATTGCACCAACTCGGATTGCAAGGCGCTGCAGCGGATAGTGAGGTCAGCTGAGAAGATCATCTGGGTCTTTTTTCCTGCTATTACAGACATTTACACTGCACACTGCATCTGCAAAGCAAGCAGCATTATGAAGGACCCCACACACCCCTCATACAAACTCTTCTCCCTCCTGCCATCTGGCAAAAGGCACCGAAGTATTCGTGCTCTCACGGCCAGACTATGTAACAGTTTCTTCCCCCAAGCCATCAGACTCCTCAATACCCAGAGCCTGGACTGACACCAACCTACTGCCCTGTACTGGGCCTATTGTCTTGTTAATTATTTATTGTAATGCCTGCACTGTTTTGTGCACTTTATGCAGTCCTGGGTAGGTCTGTAGTCTAGTGTAGTTTTTGTGTTGTTTTACATAGTTCAGTGTGGTTTTGTATTGTTTCATGTAGCACCATGGTCCTGAAAAACGTTGTCCCGTTTTTACCTAAACTGTACCAGCAGTTATGGTCGAAATAACAATAAAAAGTGACTTGACTTGACTTGACTTCTGGACAATTAAACCCAAAATCAAGAGTTGTGCAGGCGCATGTACTAAGGATAAGAGACCTGAGGCAAGTTGGGATCCCTGCAGACATCCTGCTCACCTTTCTCTTCTTATTTTCACTGCAGAGGAAAAGAGAAAGCCCCAAGAAAGGTCAAATTTATATAACATAAGACACATAATATTAAATTTCAAAACACCCATTCTTTTAAAAATACCTTACAAACCCATGTTTAAATGAAGACATGACACAGCATTTCGGAGCTAGCTTCAGACCGTTTTCACCCATCTGCAACACCTGAGGATGCAGCACATCAGTGAGATGTGTTGAAAAAGTGAGGCCCATGACAGATTGAAGTAGCCACGAGGAGGATCTTCGAAATATAGTGCTCATTAGGCTGCCTCCAATAGAGAAACGTTAAAAAGAATTAGAGAGGTACTTCCCAACAAGTTGCATAGAACCAGAGACAAGTGGAGACCTGTTTCTCCATGTTGTATCGTGCCCTTGCTCATTCCCCATAGTCCTATTCAGGCCACTCCATTTTCTCACAGCTGTCACCAAATAAAAAGTACAGAACTATGAGGTCTCACACCACCAGGTTCAAGAACAGCTACATCCCTTCAACCATTCGGTTCTTGAGCTAACAGACACAATCCTAATCATTACCTCGGTATAGCAACACGATGACCACTTTGATCACTTTGCACTAAAATTTACTTTTTTTTGGTTCTAATGGCCTTCTTTCTTGCAGATATGATGTTATGTGCCTGTGATGCTGCTACAAGTAAGGCTTGCATTACACCTGTGCATTAATATACTTGCGGATATAACAATAAACTCAACTTTGACTTTGACTCTGGAACTGCTGGCCCAATTTCTCTTTGAACGTTATTATTGGGACATCATTCATTGATGCTACAGTCAGTGGGTTCGGGTGCTTTGCCTGCAATTCTGCCATCAAGCTATTCGGGTTAGTCAGAATTTTGGACAAAAGACTACCCATGCTGCGAAGTAACCTCCAAACCTGCCCAAATCTCTTACATTGGTTAGCTGGTTGCAAGTCAGGTCATTTATCTTGAAAATGCAACTTACTGTTTCAGCTTTTTCACCTTCGTGAGGTTTAAGCAATATTTTTATAATTTAAATTTCCAGCATTACTGTCACAGTTTGTGTTGAAGCATAGAAATCGCATGTGCAAGTTAAAATGACTAGCTCACATTCCAAGATCTGAACATGTACAGATGGCGTGAGGGAGCCACAGATCTGGGAGGTACAGCTATTCTCCCAGAACATGTCTTGTTGTTCTACTAAGAGTAAAAAAATTCATACCAGATGTATATCTTATGCATCCAGTAACAACAAAGTAACAAGAGTGAAGGAAGAGAGTGAATTATGGTTCTTTGGGAGTGAGTAATCACACTGACATTTAATCAAGGGATGCGGATGATCTTATAAAGCATTGTAACAAGTTCCAGTGGTTTAAGGACGTGATATGAACCCCAAGTTTAAACTTCATTATTCTTCCTCATTCCTGGCATCTATTATTTCTCATAATAATACATCTTATGGTTTTAGTCAGAGGTTTAGGATAGTAATGACAGTTAAAATGTTATTCTCAAATTGACTTGATTAATGTGTCTGAGAAGTTATTGTGATGTTAACTTAGAGGTTAAGTATTAAGCATCTGGAAGCCCCTGCATGTACTGTAAGAGCTATAGCATTGCTGTTTGACTTCTCATCCAATACCTTAGATTAGGTTCAAAGCAAAAGGACAGGATCCAAAATTCCTGTACTTCCCTCCATTGGCATAAATTTGACAAAATGGCCCATGATTGCATGCACACAAAAAGAGATGCAAATTAATTCTACATGGATGATTGCTCAATCCTTGTTACTTCACCGAACACTGCTCTAAGAAGCTATATGTTGTATCTGTCTGGAGACTGGAGAATGAAGGGAACACTCATCATTCCCCAGTCTCTTGTGAGCGAATTTGGTCCAAGGAAGATGTTTAGAGATGCACTTACTTAGCAGACATCCCCGTCAAGTACTGTATTGATTAGATTAGATTAGATTAGATTATTAGATCATGAGGACACTCAGTCCTCGTTTATTGTCATTTAGAAATGCATACATTAAAAATGTTCCTCCAGAAAGATATCACAAGAAACACAAGACAAACCAAGACTAAAACTGACAAAACCACACAATTATAACATATAGTTACAACAGTGCAAAGCAATACCGTAATTTGATAAAGAGCAGACTATAGGCACAGTAAAAAAAAGTCTCAAAGTTCCAATAACCTCATCATCTTATGCAGACGGTAGAAAGGAGAAACTCTCCCCGCCATGAACCTCCAAGCGCCGTAAACTTGCCGATGCCGCACCATTGGAAGCACCCGACGGCAGCGGACTCTGAGTCCGTCCGAAAACTTTGAGCCTCCGACCAGCCCTCCTACACCGAGCACCGAGCACCATCCTCTGCCGAGCGCTTTGACCCCGCCCCGGTCTCCGAGCAACAAGCAAAGCCAAGGACTCGGGGCCTTCCCCTCTGGAGTTTCTGGATCATACAGTAGCAGCAGCAGCGAAGCAGGCATTTCAGAAGTTTCACCAGATGTTCCTCTGTGCTCTCACGTCTGTCTCCATCAAATCAGGATTGTGCACAGCACCCTACTTGACAGATAACAGACATCACCACCGAAGTGGCCGCTGCGAGCTGCGTCGCGCCGCCATCTTCTCCTCCCGCTTAAGATAAGACCACTCATTGGTCCTGAAACTGCCCCGTGACAGCTGCCCTACGGCATTGTGCTCCAAAGTGTCATGTTTGTAATTCCAAAACATAAAACAAATTGAAAGAACAACACTGAGCTGGGAGACGTGTGCACTTAGTTTCATTTTTACTTTAGTAAGGCATGCACTTATGGCACGGTGGCATGGGGATATATATGCCATTCAAATATTTACATGTAAACTGTAATTAATTATTTAAGCAAAGAACACTTAATCCAACAACATATTTACAATATCACTGAAATATTAAATACACAAGGCTCTTCCTTGCTCGGCTATAAACTCCAAATCTAATTTAGAATGCATCTCAAATTATATGCATTCATATACCATTATATATATATTAACAATATATCATGGCTGATCCATTTTTATCCCAACCCTACTCTCCTGCCTTCACCCCGTAACTCTTCACGTTCTGACATATCGAGAATCTATCAGCCTCTGCCTTAAGTATATGCAATGAACTAGCCTCCACAGCTGCCAATGGCAATGATTTCCATAGATTCACCACGTGTTGGCTGAACGAATTCCTCCTCATCTCTGTTCAAAATGGACGTCCCTGTCTAGGCCTTTCAACATTTAATATGCTTCAATGAAGCCCTGCTCATTCTTCTAAATTCCAGGGAGTACAGGCCCAGAGCCATCAAGTACACCTCATATGATAAGCCTTTTATTCCCAGAGTCATTTTCATGAACTTCCTCTGAACCCTCTCCAATGCCAGAACATCCTACATACTACACCTCCTCCCTCACTACCATTCAGGGCCCTAAACAGTCCTTCTAGGTGAGGTGACACTTCACCTGTGGGGCTGTTGGGGTTACTTACTGTGTTCAGTGTTCCCAGTGTGGCCTCCTGTATATCAGTGAGACCCGACATAGATTGGGAGACCGCTTCAGCGAGCATCTATGCCCCATTCGCCAGAACAAGTGGGATCTCCCAGTGGCCACCCATTTTAATTCCACTTCCCACTCCTATTCCAATGTCCATCCATGGACTCCTCCACTGTCATGATGAGGCCACACTTAGGTTGGAGGAACAACATCTTATATTCTGTTGGCATGAACCCCGATTTCTCAAACTTCCAGTAATGCCCCCCACCCCCTCCCCTTCACTATTTCCCATCCCCTTTACCCTCTCTCACTTTATCTGCTTGCCCACCCACTATCTCCCTCGGGTGTTCCTCACCCCTTTTTCTTTCTTCCATGGCCTTCTGACTTTTTCACCAATCAACTTCCCAGCTCTTTACTTCATCCCTCCTCCTCCAGTTTTCACCTATCAGCTGGTGTTTCTCTCTCCCCTCTTCCCACCTTTTAAATCTATTCCTCAGCTTTTTTTTCTCCAGTCCTGCAGAAGGGTTTCAGCCCAAAACATCGTCTATCCTCTATTCCCACTCTTTGTCTCCTGCCAATCAGCCAATGCTCTATCCATGCTAGTATCTTTCTTGCAATACCATGGGCTCTTATCTTGCTAAGCAGATTTATGCATGGCACTTTGTCAAAGGCCTGAAAATCCAAGTACGCAACATGCATCAGTTCTCCTCAAAGAATTCCTACAGATTTTTCAGGCAAGATTTTCTCTTAAGGAAACCACACTGACTTTCGCTTATTTTATCATGCGCCTCCAAGTAACCTGAAACCGCATCCTTAACAATCAACCCCTGCATTTTCTCAACCACTGAGGTCAGGCTAACTGGCCTATAACTTTCTTTCTTCTGCCTCCCCCTTTCTTGAAGAGTGGAGTGACATTTGCAATTTTCCAGTCCTCCAGAACCATGCCAAAATCTAGTGATTCTTGAAAGAGCAGTACTAATGCCTCCACAATGCCATCAGCTACCTCTTTCCAAACCCTAAGGTAGCCAAGCAGCAGATGACTCATCTACCTTCAGACCTTGCAGCTTTTCAAACATCTTCTCCCTAGTAATAGCAACTGCACTCACATCTGCCCCCTGACACTCTCGAACTTGCAGCATACTGCTAGAGTCTTCCACAGTGAAGACTGATGCAAAATATTTATTCAGGTTATCTGTCATTTCCTTGTCCATCATTACTCCCTCCTACTTTATCCTGTCGTTCTCCTCTAACTATGGAATCTCCTGTCACTACTGCAGTCCGCTTGCCACTGCTTTCCTTCTGAACTACAGCACCAGATGCAGTGTCATACGTAGGTTATAGAGTATACTATGTAACATAACCACTATATAGACATTCACAGCACAGTAAACTTTAAATTGTCTCATTAAGGCCTAAAGAATTAATCACTGAGGGAGGATCTTTTACTCTTTTGGGATAATCTTTTTCCTGACAGTGGGGGTGTGGGATCACTCTGCTTGGCAGGTGAAACTTGTGGCTGTCAAACAATCTCAGGTTTTGGGAACTCCTCCGTGGTGGTCGTAGAAGTTCATTCTGGGACTGCAGGAAGCAGTTCTGACAGCTCTGAACACCTACAAATCCACTTTTGATTATCTTAGTAGTCCCTCAACAGCACAGCTTGTCCGGGAATAAAACATCAAACCTCTTTTTTGAGGAGCCCTCAATTTGTCTCAGCTGCTTGTCTTACATACTTCTTCTGAGACTGGGTTTGAGGAGATCCAAGTGTAGATGCATGGGACAGCCAAGAAATAGCAGAGCTGGTGAGATGTTGGTTGTGGAATGTGCTGTATTTCGATATACAAAGAGGAAATTGATGAGCTTCTGATTCAGTGTGTGTGTGTAGTGTGCTCTGCTGACATTGCTCATAGTGCATTCTTTGGACTCCGGGCATGCCTTTCCACCAAGCCATTTGTGGCTGGGTGGTACAGTGCAGATGTATTATGTCTTACTCCATTCATTTTTAGGAATGACTGAAACTGTTGCACAACAATCTATGGTCCATTGTCATTGACTATGTGTTTTGAAAAACCACTCCTTGAGAAGAGGCTTCTCAACACATCAACGGTGTTCGAGCCTGTAGTTCAGGCTATTGAGAACAATTCCGGCCACTTTGTAGCTCCATCCACTACCACCAAGAAGCTTGTGCCCATGAATGATCCAGCAAAGTCCACGTGAATCCTCTGCCATTCCCAGGGATGAAGAAGTTCTGCTCTTGGCATCTTCTCGACATTTTGGCATCCCAAACAATTCAAGGTGAGCTGTTCGATTTACTAATCTATCCCAGGCCACCAAACAAAGCTTTGAGCTGATGCTTTCATTTCAACCACACCCAGATGAGTGCCTTGTAGCTCCTCCCACACTTTAGCTCTCAGCTTGGATGGTGCAACAACTCTCAATTCCCCGCAGAAGGCAACTTCTATCAAGGGCAATTCATCCCAGCACTGGTAAAAAAAAAATAGGGGAACTAAGATTTCTGCTGCACATTCCAGCCTTTTTGGGTGACCATGTAGACCTGACAGAGTGTGGGGTCTTTTCTGTTTTCCCTTTGAATCATCTCTACTATAATAGGGAGACCTTTGATTTGCATTAGGGAGATTACACCCAGAGGAATGTCCTCGTTTGTAAATTTTTCAGCTGTTTCCTTTTCCAAGGTAAACGAGACAAGCCATCAGCATTTACATGATTAGATGTCCTCTTGAATTCAACCTTGTAATTGCTTCCTCCAAAAAAACAGAGCCCATCTCTGCATTCCTGCTGCTGATGTTTGTGGAACACCCTTCTGTGGACTGAAATTAGACACTAAGGGTTGATGGTCAGTAATGAGTGTAATCTCTTTCTCATACAAGTATACAAGTATTAGTTGAAACATTTTACACCCAAACCACACATAAGGCCTTTATATTAACCTGTGCATCATTTTTCTCTGCAGCTGTCAGAGAATGTGGTGCAAAGGCTATGGGACGTTCACTTCCATTACTCGTAACATATGACATTACTGCGCCTATCCCGTGAGGTGAGATATTACAGGCAAACTTCACTGGATGATGTGAATCATAATGTGTGAGTACAGTGTCTGACGTCAGCACTTCCATTACCTTTTGAAAAGCCACCTCACACTGATGTTTCCTATAGTGGGGGAGTCTAGGACCAGAGAGCATGGTGTCAGAATAGAGCGATGTCCATTTAGAACAGTAGAATAGAAATGAGCAGGAATTTATTTAGCCAGAGGGTGGCAAGACTATGGAAATTATTGCCAGAGACAGCTGTGGAGACTGTCATTGGATATATTTAAAGAAGAGGCTGATGGTTTCTTGATTAGTCAGGGCATTAAAGGCTATGGGAAAAGACAGGAGACTGAGGTAGAAAAGGATAATAAATCACCCATGGTTGAATAGTGGAGCAGAGTTGGTGGGCCTAATTTTGCTCCAATGTCTTATGGTCTTTTGGTCTATGCCTCTCATAATTTTATATACTTCTAACAGGTCAGAGTAGGTTGGTGTGATGTGTGAGATGTTGCTGTAGCGTTAAAAGATCAGAAAGAGATGATGCAGTAATAAGCACTAATTCTCATTTACCTCTTGCAGGTGCCTGAGCCCACAGTTACATCTTGTGGCCACACAGCTGACAGTGTCTAGTTCCACTACCCAGTTTTGTTCACTACTGCAGCTTTTCTGAGAGGATGAGATCTCTGCAAGCAACAGAAAGTAGGCGGCCACACATAGACCTCCTCATGGCCTTTTCTCAGAGGCATTTTCTATTGCTGATCGGACATATTTTCTGTGAATGTTGAAATATTACAAAACATCAATAATAAATATAAAATAAATTGCTGAATTTAAATAAATTAATTAAACCATTAATATTAATTAAAGTAAAATTAACAAAACACACCTTCACTTACTTTACCTATTTAGGATAAAGACATATGAAAAAAAACGACAATCAAGTTGCACTAGCTATTGCTGACAAATATCTGAGGGCCCCTCACCTCAGCATTTACTGTACCCCTCTAGGACTCAGTGCTCTGTTTAATGGTGGAGCAAAAGATTAGATACAGTACAACCTTTTGTTTGCTGTGCACAGATCTTAGATCAGAATTGTGTTAGCCTAGCTGGCATTTCCTAACTGGATGCAACCTTGATCTATTGTATTATGAACGTATGAAGTTTCATGAATGCACGACTGTCCTCACATGTCCCAGTCTGATAACCGGCTTGTGGCATTGAATCCGAAGACAGGACAAAACTTTCAAAGCCCCTTCTAGCCACACATTAACAGTGCTAACAGGAATAGACAACATCCTGCCCCAGTATAGCATCCAGAGAGGCATCAGCGAATCTGGGGATAACCAATCCATGTCAGAATAATAGAGAACAATAGGAAGAATTGATCATTCAGCCCTTGGATCCTATGTCTCAATCACATATTCACACTTTCTCCTTATACCTCGTGATGCGTTTTGTGTCAAGGAGTCCATTTCCATAAAATAGAAGGATATCCCTTAAAAAAATGGGATGACAAGGAATTTCTTCAGCCAGCAGGTGGTGAATCAGTGGAATTTATTTCCACAGAGAGCAGTGAAGGCCAAGTCACGGGGTGTATTTAAGGCAGAGATTGATAGGTCCTTGATTGGTAAGGAAGTTAAAGATTTTGGGTAGAAAGTGGGACAACAGGATTGAAAAAAAATCAGCCATGATTTAACACTGGAGCTGACTCAAGGAGCCACATGGCTGAATTCTGCTCCTGTATCAAAGGTTCAACGGTTCAATTTCATGTCAGAGAAATGTATACTATATACATCCTGAAATGCTTTTTCTTCACAACCATCCACAAAAACAGAGGAGTGCCCCAAAGAATGAACGACAGTTAAATGTGAGAACCCCACAGTCCCCCCCAGCTCCCCTCCTTCCTGCACATAAGCGGCAGCGAGCAATGATTCCCCCCCGGCAAAAAAAGCAACGGGCAACGGCACCCACCACCGAGCACTCAAGTTACCCCAAAGACTTGGCGTTTCACCCGGTATATGACATACCATAAGCTCTCTCTCTCCCTAATAAGGGAGAATGAGGTGTTTCCATTTCCCAGCAAGTGGGGCGACATAACAAACAACTCATAAGTTTATGAAGTTAAAAGTCCATTATGTTGCTTTTTTCGGGCTCTGTGCCAGAAGATCTCAAAGATCTCGGGTCTTCGGGCACACAGCAGATGTCCCGACTGCCCCGACGACACACGGATCTCCTGCCATGACACCGACCCTCGATCCACCCGTTTCCAGAGCCCCGAGATCCTAGGCTTCCGAATTCAAGCCGGACTCTTAGGCTGAGCCCTTGGCATGCTGAACAACAATGGTCAGTTATGAAACCCCGAAAGTGGGTTCCACTCCCGCAAAGAACCAAAGTTGGCGTGTAACTCAGGTCAGGGTCTTCCAATTATCATACAATCATATGGGTTACTTATCCACTCTTTAAGTATACATACTTAGTGACTTGATTTTCAAATGTTCAGTGATAGAGTTTCACAAGTTCTTCAGCCTCTGAATGAAGAAATTTTTTTCTGATCTCATTCCCAAATGTTGCATTCTGTATCCTAATGTTGTGACCCATTACTCTAGACGTCTCCAACCAGGGGAGCATCCTCCCTCTTTCTAGTGAATGCAAACCCAGGTGACATTATCAGATGGCAGTCCTGCCTTTTCAGGGATCAGCATGGTGTACTTTCACTGCACTCTTTCAATGCTAAGTTTTTCATTGCTTATTCCAGGAGTGGTCTTACTAAGTCCCCATATAAATGAATAAGATACTCTTGCCTCTGTACTCAAAACTTCTTGCTGTGAAGGCTGTGACAAGAATACACATAGATGTTAGCTGTCCTGTGTGATCAGCAGTTGGTCTGCCACCTGTCTTCGGGAGAGAGAGAGATAAGGAAGACAACGGAGCAGCATTTGGAGATGTGTAATGAAGGGACGGGAGAGAGAGCTGTCTAGAGCGGCTCCCCCTTTGAACTCTGAACTGTTTGAAGTGATGGACAGGCGATACCCCAGCAGGGGGATAAAAAGGGACAGGTTCGCTAAGGCAAGACACACACGACACCCGAGGTAACAAGACCCTGGAAGCAGTGCGCCTCTCAAAAGTCGGTGGAAAGCTCTTGGACGGCTGATCGCGGGATCAGCCTTAGACGCTCAGGGTGGAAAGGCACGATCGGCGGGAACCTGGTGTGTGTCCACCCTTGCCTGGGTGCCAGGTTCAGTGCAGAGAAACGGTCGTATCTGGAAACGGAGGGATCACGGTCGGTGACCTCAGATGACATCTCAAAGGGCTCGCCCGACAGCTGACTGCGAAGGTCTGTGTGGAAGCTGTGTTGAATATTCATTCGTTTTGCACTCTCTCCTCCCCCCCCCCCACCCACTGTCCATCGCCATGGCGACAATTACTGCGAACTGAACTAAATTGAACTGGACTTTGTGTCACTTTGAAACTGGTCATTTACCCCTAGACAACGATGGAGCTTGATTAATCTTGTTATCTTAATTCTGTGTACATATATGTTTATCATTGCTGAACTGTTGCATTCATTATCCTTTTAATTAGAGTACTGTGTTGCTTGTTTCTTTAATAAAACTTCCTTAGTTCTAGTAATCCAGACTCCAACTGAGTGATCCATTTCTGCTGGTTTGGCAACCCAGTTACGGGGTACGTAACATAAGTGGGGTTCTCGTCCGCGATTTTGAACGCTAAATTTGGGACGGAGTAAATTGATTGGGTCAAAATTCCTGAAAGAAAGAAAAGAGAAACAGCAGAAATGGAGGCTGAGGAATTTATAAAGGCGCCGACCTTGGAGGCATTAGAGGATGCCAGGAAATCGGAATTGGTAGCTGTGGCCAAACGGTTGAATCTTGCTAAGGGGAAGTCGACAATGAGGAGAGAGGAGATACACAGAGCTATCGTAGAGCACTATGTATCTAAAGGTGTGTTTCCCCAAGGTGAGCTGGAGGTAGTGTCTATTGAAAAACCTGCCGGAGACGCGGTACAGGTGCAGCTTGAAAAACTGAGACTCGAGCATGAGTTCCAGGTACAGCAGTTGGAGCGAGAAGAGAAGGAAGAGAAGCAAGAGAGAGAGGCAAGAGAAAGAGAAAGAGTTAGAAAGGCGGGAGAGAGAGAGACAGTGCGAGCGAGAGGAGAAACAGAGGGAAAGGGAATTCGAGCTGGAGAAGTTAAAGATAAGGGCAGAGCAGGGGCTCGTGCCGAACCAAGGTGGAGGGTTCCGGGCGACCCAGGAGGTTAGGCTGGTTCCCCCATTTGACGATACCGACGTGGATCGGTACTTTCTCCATTTCGAAAAAGTGGCTATAAGTCAGGACTGGCCGAGGGATAAGTGGGCTGTTTTGCTTCAATGTGTACTGAAAGGGAAAGCCCAACAAGCTTACTCAGCTTTGTCCGCGGAAGATGCCCAGAGGTATGAGGTGGTGAAAGAGGCCATCGTCAGGATTTATGAGTTGGTCCCGGAGGCATACCGGCAGAGGTTCCGGAATGCGAGGAAGCAGTGGGACCGCACGTATTTAGAGTTTGCCCGTGAGATGCAGACATATTGTGAGCGTTGGTGTGCCTCGAAAGGGGTAGAGGGGGATTATGACAGACTGCTACAGCCGATCCTGATTGAGCAGTTTAAAGGTTGTGTCCCTGAGGGTATGAGACCCTACCTCGATGAGAAAGAGGCAGCCACGTTAGCCGCAACTGCTAAGTTAGCGGATGAGTATGCGTTGACACATAAGATGAAGTTTGTCCTGAGTAAAGGCTACCAGAAGGGTAGTCAGGACGGCGGGGAGGGTCCGCCGGAAAAGTCAGAAAGTAAGCCGGGGACTAGTGAGAAGGATAAGGTAGATCAGGAGCAGTCTGGTAGGAAGTCTCCTGGGGTCGTCTATTATAATTGCGGGAAAGTCGGACACTTTGCGTCCAGGTGCTTTGCCCCAAAGAAGGAGACGGGTAAAGGGAAAACAGCGATTTTGACTGGCTGTATCGAGCTGGTAAGCGAACCGCTAGGACAGGACAGGTCTGCCAAAGTTCAGGAAGGGCGCGAGAAGTTGATCTCGGCCGGATTGGTGTCGGTGAAGGAGGGGTTAAAACCAGTTCCAGTGCGGATCTGGAGAGACACGGGAGCGTGTCAGTCACTAATACTGAAGAGTGTATTAGAGTTTAGCTCAGAGACCCAGACTGGGGAGGTAAAGGTCAAAGGTGTTGGGAAAGGGACAGAGTCAGTCCCTTTGCACCAGATACACTTACAAAGCAACCTGGTCTCTGGACTAGTCACGATCGGGGTGAGGTCCGAATTACCTATGAAAAGCGTGGAAGTCTTGCTTGGTAATGACATCGCCGGGGGAATCGTGTTCCCAGCCGTGAGATTGACAGGTCAGCCTGCCAGCATTGAGGCCCCGCCCATGGACTCACAGGTTCATCATGGGGCTGCGGTGGTAAATTTAGCTGAGACGTTTCTGCCAACCTTGTACGAGAAGGGGGTAGAAAATGAAAAGAAGGAGTGTAGTGAGACAAGAGATAGTGAGGGAGCTGCGACAGACGTAGCATTAGCCAGGGAAGAATTTGTGCAGACGCAGGAGCGAGATGAGGGGCTGATGGTTTTGGCAGAGACAGCTCTCTCTGACACAGACTTGACAAGGAAACTAGTAGGCTATTGTGTGGAGGAGGAAGTGCTAAGGAAGCAAGGGAGACCAAGTGCCGTGCCCGCAGATGAGGAGTGGGGGGTGGTGCAAAAGAGTTATGGGGATGAGGTTTTTAACCTGGCCCACAAGGTACCCCCCCGGTGGACATTTTGCGGTACTGGAGGGAACAGTTGGTGGAATCATGAAAGAGGTTTACCGGCTGCCCAGGAGGAAGGATGTTATTGATTATGACCGACGCGAACTGAGACGGTCACAGGCTTTTGATATGCTAACTAACCTAGTCGATATTAGCGCGGAAATCAATGAAGCTAGGGTCCCCTTGATAAGAGAAAAAAACCATTTTGAAAAGATGAGTATGGTATCGACCAGATGGGAGAAGGCTATTGTTTTGGCCAGGTCCACTGATAAGGTCTCTCCCTTAATCCCCGAACAAAGCGACTCTTTAGGAGAAGTAATTAAACGACTCGCACCCATGTGTTTGACTGTCCCGAGGCGATGCAAAGAACTGGGACGTTGGGTGGTGTCTGTCTGTCAGCCTAGTAAGCAACATCCATATAGAATGAGTAATTCAATGACTAAAGGGCTGACGAACACAGAGGTGTGTATTGGCAAATTAATATGGCTGTCTGAAGCCAGCTTGATAGTGAACCTTGAAAAAAATGAGTTCGGCCACACGAAGGTCACTTACCTGGGAATTGTGGTGACACGGGGCAGCTGGCAGCGATGCAAGCTACAGTGCAGGCTATCGCTGACCTCCCAACCCCGGCAGAAAAGAGGGCCCTCAGAAGGCTCTTGGAGATGGTGGGGTACTGTAGGAAGTTTTGCAATAACTCTGCGGTCACTACCCCTCCCCCTCCTACTAAGCCCTTGCGAGAGAAAACTAAGTCGGAATGGGACGACCCTTGTTATTGTGGTCTGGGACAAAACCAAATGAGAGGTTACATTGATCGCAATTCATCAGTGTTTTTGGCCACTATGAAGTTTGCTAAGTTGGAGCCTGGTCTAAGGGATTATTAATAACACATATAAAAGGAACAGAAAATGTGATGGCTGACTGTCTGTCAAGGTGTCGACAACTTCAAACTCGCTGTATTAGCCAAATAGCTGATAAAGATGTATATTTGTGTGTGTATCAAATAATGTGTTCATGTTCGTTAATTTTTACCCCCCGGTAAAAATCCTTAAAGGGGGGAAGTGTGACAAGAATACACATAGATGTTAGCTGTCCTGTGTGATCAGCAGTTGGTCTGCCACCTGTCTTCGGGAGAGAGAGAGATAAGGAAGACAACGGAGCAGCATTTGGAGATGTGTAATGAAGGGACGGGAGAGGGAGCTGTCTAGAGCGGCTCCCCCTTTGAACTCTGAACTGTTTGAAGTGATGGACAGGCGATACCCCAGCAGGGGGATAAAAAGGGACAGGTTCGCTAAGGCAAGACACACACGACACCCGAGGTAACGAGACCCTGGAAGCGGTGCGCCTCTCACAAGTCGGTGGAAAGCTCTTGGACGGCTGATCGCGGGATCAGCCTTAGACGCTCAGGGTGGAAAGGCATAATCGGCGGGAACCTGGTGTGTGTCCACCCTTGCCTGGGTGCCAGGTTCAGTGCAGAGAAACGGTCGTATCTGGAAACGGAGGGGTCACGGTCGGTGACCTCAAATAATATCACAAAGGGCTCGCCCGACAGCTGACTGCGAAGGTCTGTGTGTGGAAGCTGTGTTGAATATTCATTCGTTTTGCTCTCTCTCCTCCCCCCCCCCCACTGTCCATCGCATGGCAATGATGACTGTGAACTGAACTAAATTGAACTGGACTTTGTGTCACTTTGAAACTGGTTTTTTACCCCTAGACAACGATGGAGCTTGATTAATCTTGTTATCTTAATTCTGTGTACATGTATGTTTATCATTGCTGAACTGTTGCATTCATTATCCTTTTAATTAGAGTACTGTGTTGCTTGTTTCTTTAATAAAACTTCCTTAGTTCTAGTAATCCAGACTCCATCTGAGTCATCCATTTCTGTTGGTTTGGCAGCCCAGTTACGGGGTACGTAACAAGGCCAACATGTCACTTTCCTTCTTAACCATTGGTGCACTTGCATGTTTGCTTTTGGTGACTGGTGTACAAGATACAAGGTCCTTTCATATGCCAACATTTTGCATTCTGTTGCCATTAACAGGCTGCCCTCAGGTACCAAACAGGTTCCATTATTGTAGAGGTCCATAAATCAAATGTTGTGCTTAAGTCAGAAAATATACGAAAATCACTCAATTTGATAACCATATCTCACCTGTATGGTAATGAGTGGCATCAGATATGGGAAGTGCAGTATAATATCAACAAATGTCACCTCAGCAGGAAAAGCAAAATGGCAGGGTGTTATTTGCAGCCGTCCCCAGCTTTCGAACATCTGTGTTAATAACATACCTGCAGATGAAAGAGCTCTCATAAGAATGACCAATTACAAAAAGTGAAGGGAGAGAAAACTGTCTATTGTCCATAGGAATAAGCATATGTAAATGTAACCCTTGTGTTCGGCCAGCATGCGTTTGTCTAGGGGAAGACAGCCTCTGGCCCAGCCAAACTGAGAAATCTCATTTGTGTGGATGCTGCATGATGTGTAGCCCGATTACAAATCCATACTGCAAAACATCAGACGGTACACCATATGCAATTAAACGACTGAGCTTTATAATTCTTAATCTGACTATGGGGTTAGTAAAGAAAACAAGAAGTAAAAGGGCCCATTTTAATGAAACAGCCTAATGTGCACATTGGAGCTCAGGGTTCTGTCCATTCGTTCCCCATCGACCTCCTCCGAGCGTTGTTGACTCCTGGATCCCAGCTCCAAGTCCACTCCATCCGGTGGTCTACCAACTCTCCCCACTCGCGTCTTCTCTCTTCATCTCTCGCCGACAAAATGCCGCGAATCTCTTCCCTCAGACACACAAGAAGAAACAACATGCCTCTCATTGGATGGCGCACATTCCAAAGTCCCCATTATCTCTAGTCATAACCGAAACACTGCTGCTACAGAGAAACCATTACATTAGTAGTGAAACATTACAGAAAGGCCATTACATTAGCAGTGCAACCTTACAGAGTGTTACACTCTCCCCCCACCAAATTTAGTCATGCCCTCATGACTTTGCGATAATTCGCCAACCCTTACTGCAAAGCACAAGGTCCAACCCAGGTGTAAAAGGTAGTGACATATCTCCCCAAAATGGTAGGGGCCACACTCTGTTCTCCCGGTGCTACATAAGCAGCCTATCCGGTGGTCTCCTAATTCTCTGAGACCTCCGTTTCCCCTCACCTAACTCTTCAGGTTCCGACACTACTGGGGATACTTCTGGTCTAACTAGCGAGGCCTCCCCGGGCCTATAACTGCTGCCCACCTGCAACTCGGACCCCATTGTCCCATGGCAAAGTCCCGATTCATCCCTTGCAGGGTCGCGCTGCAACCCAGGCTGTCCACAGATAGCCCTCCCAATTTCATCTGACCCAGCGGGAGAAGGGCTGGGAATCTCTTCCTCAGTCAATGGGGAGTTAGCAAAATACAGTATATACCACATATCCAGGTCCTCATTCTCCAAGTCAGTATCCCTCTCAGGGGTGGGGGCTGGCTTAACTTCCCCTACTGTTGGCTCTGCAGTAACCTCGTGTTTCTGCAGAATCCTCTTACCAGGTGTAGGCTCCAGATCGGGCTCTGGATCAACCTACACCTCTTGTCCCATTGGCAGAAAGTGGTCCCGATGGAGAATCTTGACAGGCCCATTCCTATCCTCTGGTTTCACCCGGAAAACTGGTAGGTTTGGCATCTGACTCTTCACCACACAGGGCGTAGCCGCCCATTGATCAGCCAGCTTATGCTTCCCAGGTAGCCCCAGATTTCCTTATGAGGACTCGGTCTCCCAGCAGGAGTTGGGAGAACCTCATCTTTGGATCAAGCCTCCTCATTTCCTTCATTCTGCTTGGCAGCCACGACCCCAGCTAATTTAAAAGCCCCTTTCAGCTTCCTTCTCATATTAGACACGTACTTCAGTTAAGTCTTTGGTGCCAAGTCACCCTCATCAGTCCCAAAACAAAGATCAATGGGCAACCTCGCCTCATGCCCAAACATCAGATAATATGGCGAGTACCCAGTAGCTTCATCTTGGGTACAGTTGTAACTGTGGACCAGATGTCCAATATTTTGACTCCACCTGCTCTTCTTGCTGACCTTCAGGGTCTGGACCACGTCTAGCTAGGTCTGATTAAACCTCTCGGGCTGGGGATCACCCTGAGGATGATAGGGAGTGGTCCTCGACTTCTCGACTCCAAGCATGCCCAGTAACTCATGGATGAGTCTGCTTTTGAAATCCCATCGCTGATCACTATGTGCCCACCTGGGGAGGCCATAATAAATGAAACACTTCTCCCATAACACTTTAGCCACGATAGACGCCCTCTGGTCCTTGGTAAGAAAAGCCTGCGCATATCTGGTGTAGTGGTCCATCCTGACTAAGACATTCGCCATGTTGCTGGAATTAGATTCTATTGACAGGAAATCCATACACACCAGGTCCAGAGGCCCCGCACTCAGCAAGTGGGACAAGGGAGCTGCCTGCGTAGGCAGCATCTTCTGCCATATGATTCGAATGCACAACTTGCAGTATTCTTCGACCTCTGACTTCATTCAGGGCCAGAAAAAGTGATCTCTGAGCGATCCATAGGTCTTTTCAACCCCCAAATGTCCAGAATCATCATGAAGTGACTTCAACATCATCCTCCGATACTTCTCGGGCAGAACCAGCTGACAATGCCGAGGTCGGTCCGGGGGTGACGTGATCCGGTGTAGGATCTGGTTCCACAACTCCAACCAAGGCCATTCTCTCAGTAATGGAGGCATCACCGTGTGTTGTGTCTTTTCTACCTGAGCCATGTCTCCCTTTTCAACCGCTGACCAAATGATACCGATGTCCAGGTCATCTCATTGAGCAGCTGCCACTTCCCCAGAACTCAATTCCGGCTGCCGATTTGTCTTCAGAGCCGTCAGGTTACATTAAACTTGTGGAATGGCATCATCAGAAGCTCCCAATTGATCCACTGCTCGATCTTGCCCCTTCCTCCCCTCTGCATTCACTGCGATGGCAAACTGACACATGGCCTTCACCCCCAGGGCAGGAACGCTCTCCCACTCCTCATTCCTGTCCAGTCCCTCATGTGCCCATCAGAACAAAGCATCAGCGTCAATGTTCCTACTTCCCGGCCGGTACTTCAGGCTGAAATCATAGGCAGACAACGCTGCCAACCATTGATAGCCTGTGGCATCCAGTTTCACCTAGGTCAGCATATAAGTTAAGGGATTGTTGTCCATCCTCACGTCAAATTTGGCACCATAGAGTTAGTTACTCAGCTTATCCACTACCGCCCATTTCAATGCCAGCAACTTGTGCGTGGGATAGTTTTTCCTCAGAGGGCAACAGACTCCAGCTGACAAACGCAATGGATCTCAACCCGGTGACCTGATCCTGATACAGGGTGCCCCCAATCCCTCTCGGCTGGCATCTGTGCACAATACATACTGCAATCGGGGATCCATAAAAGCCAGCACCAGCACCTGGATCAGCAGCTAATTCAGCGACTGAAAGGCCTCTTCACATTTTATATCCCACCTTGGTCCAGAGGGCTCCAACAGGCTGGGATACTCTCCACCCTCCTGTCCTCTTTCCCCCTCTCTTTCTTCCCTGGGGGGGGGTAACTGCACAGAAGCTGATTTAACGGGTGACTCACTTTCGCGTAGCCCTTCACAAACCTCCAATAGTAACCACAGAACTCAAGGAACGTGCGCAGAGTGCTCACTGTCTGAGGTCTTGGACAGGTGGCCACCGCCTCTATCGTAGCTGGATTTTTAGCTACACCACCCCGTGAGACTATGTGCCCAACATAGACATTTTGCAGAACTGGCACTTGTTCAGGGAAAGTTTTAACCCTTCAGCTTTCAGGTGGCCCAGCACCTTCAACAACCTCACTTCATGTTCTTCCAAGCTGGACCCAAACACTATGAGATCATCCAGATACAACAATACCTCAGGCAAATTCATATCCCCCACTGTCTTCTCCATGACCCGCTGGAAGGTTGCAGGAGCTCCCAATACACCCTGGGGCATCCTTTCGAACTGGAAGAATCCCAGGGGACATATAAATGCCGCCTTCTCTTTGTTAGCTTCACTCATGGGGATCTGGTAATATCCACTCCTCAAGTCCGGCACACTGAACCACTTCACACCACTCAGACAGGCCAGCGTGTCTTCAATCCTCGGGACAGTATACTGGTCAGGGATGGTGCACCTGTTCAGAGTCCTATAGTCCACACACATCTGTACCTTCCCATTCTTCCCATTCTTCTTTCTGGCCACTACTACTGGGGACGCATAGGGGCTTCGGGATCCGGGTGATGATCCCAGCTTCCTTCAACTTACACAAATGCTGCCGAGCATCTTCCCCCTCCACAAGGGCCAATCTGAACAGGATGTCCTCAGTCACCTGGATGGTGTGATGAGTACTCTTGGAACAACCCACATCAAACTCATCAGTGGAAAAGACACTTTCCAGCTTCAACATCTCTCTATCAACCTCCTCTTCCAACCTGCAGGAACTGGGGAGGCACCAAAATTGAAGATATAGGTAATCTTCAATAAATTGAAGCCAAGGTTCTATTTTAACTTTGCCAATGAATCCAAATATAGACGGGAATGTGATTCATGAGGGTGAAGTAAGGAGGCTTCCAGGACAAGTTGAGTGAGTGGGCAAATATAATAGAGGTGCAGAGTTATATGAATAAACATTACCCATTCTAGTAGGGAAAGCAAAAAGGTAAGGTGTTATTTACAGGCCAAGTTATGAAAGTCTGAATTAAAGACATCCTTACATATGAACAAGCTCTCATAATGTTATTAAAGTCAAAAGTCCAATATATTTCCTCTAGACAGATGCATGCTTACAATTGTGGGGGCTCATCCGAGATTGATTTCGTTGGATGCTGTGTGATTGCCCTGAGCATTGAATCAGTGAGTTGTGTGTTGAAGTCTGTGTTGCTATGGATGCAGCCGGGGTGGAGCAGTGGTGTGCCTCCATGGGGTTACTGGTAACTAATGCGTGCGTGCTGGGAGGAGTGGATATTCGTACTCCAGATGAATTGTTAATTCAACTTTTGAGTGCTGTTAAAGTTGTTGACAAAGTTACTATTGCAGGGCGGAAGTTTCATAAAATGGCGGGCACAGACTTTATTTTAGCTCAGACTAGTGCTGACGTAACAGCAATGGAACTGCCTGCTACTATCAGTGCCATAGGTGAGGTGGGGCCATGGACTGTCCATACTGTCAGGGAGGAGGAGATTGTAGTGGAGCGGGCCGAGTCAAAAGTCAAGCTTCCTGTAGCTGGGGTGGAGACTTCAAAGAAAGGGTCTATCACTTCTGAGGAGTGAGGGGAAGGAGTGGTCAGATTTGGAATGTCTAATTAGTCCCCAACTCCCAGTGAAGAGTGAGGGTTCTGAGTTGGCATCAGTCTCTGGCAAATAAGCAGCCCAGAGCACAGGCAGAGGCTCCCGACCGGAAGCTAAGAATATTCTCTGGAATAACACCCACCCTCGAGGGGGAAGAGGAGTACGAGGCTTGGGTGGAGCAGACCTCTCAGCTGCTAGATGGATGGCAGTGCTCTGATAACGTAAAGTGACAGAGATTGGTTGAGAGTTTGAAGGGGTTGGCCACTAACGTGGTTAGAGCTGTGAAAACACGGCAACCCTTAGCCAACACTGCCGATTACCTGGGACCATTGGAGACTGGCATGACAGGGAGCCCAACAGAGCTCATGACCGGGTTTCAGAACATGCAGCAGGAGAAGGGGAGAAGCTTTCTGCATATATTTTTCGGCTAGAGAGGTAGCTAAATTGATTGTGACGCAGAGGGTTCATTCAGGCAGCTCTAAAACGCCATCTTGTAAACATTCAACAAACTTGAAATCCGACACCAACCTGATTTTCCCAATTACCTTGCATATTGAAGTCCCCCATTACAATTATGTGATTACCCTTATTAACATACCTTTTCCAGCTCCCTTTGCAATCTCAACCCCACCTCTTGGCTACTACTTGGAGGCCTATATATGAAACCCATAATGGTCTTTTCACCCTTGCAGTTTCTTAACTCCACTCACGAAGATTTAATATTCTCTGACATTATGTCACCTCTTTATAAAGATGTAATTCCATCTCTTACCAACAGAGCCACACCACCGCCCATGCCTTCCTGCCATCCTTTCGATACAAAATACATTATTTGATGTTAAACTATCGACCAGGGTCTTCTTTCAGCCATGACTCATTGATGACTACAACACCATACCAACAATCTGTAATTGTGCCGCGAGTTCATCCACCTTATTCCAAACACCACACACATTTAAGTACAGCACCTTCAACCCTGCATTCTTCCCCCTTTTGAATGTTGCCTCTGTGGTACATTTTAGCTCTTTGTTCTGTCTGTATTTGTACCCAATCATTGGCTTGTCCTCCTTACATTTGGGTTTCATTGATCAAACTTCATAGATCCCTGAAAGTGACTGCACAGGTTGATAAGGTGGTGAAAAAGGCGTATGGCATGCTTGCCCATATTAGTCAAGGTATTGAAAAGTCAGCTTTACAAAACTCTTGTTAGGCATCTGGAGTATTGAATAGAGTTCTGGTCACCCCATTATAGGAAAAATACCAAGGCTTTATGAGTGCAGAAGAGGTTAACCAGGATGTTGCCTGGATTAGAGGGCATGTGCTTAAACAAGAGGTTGAACAAACTTGGGTTGTTTTTTCTGGAGTGCCAGAGGCTGATAGAGGTTTATAAGATTATAAGAGGCATACATAGAGTAGATGGATAAGATCTTTTTCCAAGAGTCAGAGTGTCTAATACCAGAGGGTATGCATTTAACGTAAGGGGGAGTAATTTCAAAGGAGATGTGAGGGGTAAGTTTTTAACGCAGTCAGTAGTGAGTGCCTGAGGTGGTGGTCGAGGAAGAAACATTAGCGACTTCCATGAGGAAAGTGGAAGGATATGGACATTATGTAGGCAGAAGAGATTAGTTTTGTTAACTAATTTAATTGATTCAGCTCAGTGTTGTGAGCCAAAGGGCCTGTTCCTGTGCTGTACTGTTCGATGTATGTTCTACTTTCTCATCCTGGACCTGGGTAATTACATTCATGCTTCTTGTTCACCTACTGTACACGAAATCTGCAGCTCTGCAGATGATTAAACAGTTATTTAGCTGCACCTTTCAATGAGTCCTGATATGTAATTTGATAGCAGAGGGACTGAACTGCTTAAAAGTGGAAGATTTTCATCTTTAAATATTTGGGGTTTATGAGGATGTGATGAAACTATGAATGTTAGACGTGAGGCTTAGTTGGTGGAAATTTTTGGTAGGTGAGTGACATTGTGGTGAATTGAAGCAGTGTCTGAGGCTGGAGCAGTTGGTGGGTAATGCTATTTGATGATGTATTCACTGACCTTTCACCACTCATGTGAAATCACTGAAGTTCCATTAGATTCTTGAAGCTTAACCTTCCCAGCCAACTGTTCCCATTGCCGTTTGAACATGGGACTACGGGACTTTCTCTTCCTCTGCAGGTATGTCCCTTATACCTTGCAGGTTTCGTATCTGCAAAGACACTGGAGACCTTCCCTCTCTAATTCTTCACTGTTACTTGGTTAGGTCCATTTCCTGCATAACTGCTGGCAAAGTTTTCAGGCACAATGCAGCTACTTTAAAGAGGTTTACGTGGGCTTTTGAACAGTGCAGAGAAGTTTCTAGTTCTACGATCACAGGTTTGCTCCCAATTAAATGGTTCGGTTAATCAGCAATTCCATTAATGCTGAATGTTTGCAAGATGCATTGTTACAAGCAGGATGCACAAAGCTGGTGCTCTTCCTGCACTGCAATTAGCAGGCACAGGTTAATGATGCATCATATTATTCTTGCTCATTATCTGTCTATGCTTAAAAAAAGAATATACGTCAGCTTAAAGCAAAGGCAGAAAATGCTCTCTATGTGTCATGGCATTCAAACAGCCAATGACAACAAAACAAGACCTTTTGGCTATTTTATTGAACACTACTATACTCGTGTAAAATACCTATCTTCTAATTCATTACAGATATTAAAACAACATTTATTGCAGAAACAGACGCAAGTCATGCAGAAATTTGGTAATTAACTTTAATATCATTGAGCAATACTTACAGAATTACATCTCACTTGTAAGTTCCAATCAGAAAGTAAACCTTGGGTAGGTTGGCAGAACTAGAAATCCAAAATGAAAATTCAGAACACGTCTTCACAGTCTCCTGTGGTCGTTCAAAGGGGCTCAGGTTGTCAAGGGCAGGAGGAAGGGCTGTATGTCAGTAAAAAAGATTAAACTACAGAATAAACCAATAAAACAACACTGTTGCAATATGGGCAGGATTCAGCAACTTAGCTCTTTGTAGCAGTTTCTCTAAAACTTTCTGTGCAACCAGTAAGATTAAAATAAAAATTAAACAAAATTCTTCACATCTGCTCTCAATCCATCCTCCCACCACCCCACTAGGAATAGGGTTCCCCTGGTCCTCACCTACCACCCCACCAGCCTCTGGGTCCAACATATTATTCTCCGTAACTTCCGCCACCTCCAACAGGATCCCACCACTAAGCACATCTTTCACTCCCCCCACCTCTGCATTCCGCAGGGATCGCTCCCTACACAACTCCCTTGTCCATTCGTCCCTCCCATCCCTCCCCACTGATCTCCCTCCTGGCACATATCCATGTAAGCGGAACAAGTGCTACACATGCCCTTACACTTCCTCCCTTACCACCATTCAGGGCCCCAAACAGTCCTTCCAGGTGAGGCAACACTTCACCTGTGAGTCGGCTGGGGTGATATACTGCGTCCAGTACTCCCGATGTGGCCTTCTATATATTGGCGAGACCCAATGCAGACTGGGAGATCATTTCGCTGATCATCTTCGCTCTGTCCGCCAGAGAAAGCAGGATCTCTCAGTGGCCATACATTTTAATTCCACATCCCATTCCCATTCTGACATGTCTATCCACGGCCTCCTCTACTGTAAAGATGAAGCCACACTCAGGTTGGAGGAACAACACCTGGGTAGCCTCCAACCTGATGGCATGAACATTGACTTCTCAAACTTCCGCTAATGCTCCACCTCCCCCTCGTACCCCATCCATTATTTATTTATATATACACATTCTTTTTCTCTCTCTATCCTTTTTCTCCCTCTGTCCCCTCACATCCTCTGGTTTCCCCCCCTCCCCCTTTTCTTTCTCCCTAGGCCTCCTGTCCTATGATCCTCTCATATCCCTTTTGCCAATCAACTGTCCAGCTCTTGGCTCCATCCCTCTGCCTCCTGTCTTCTCCTATCATTTCGGATCTCCCCCTCCCCCTCCCACTTTCAAATCTCTTACTAGCTCTCCTTTCAGTTGGTCCTGACGAAGGGTCTCGGCCCGCAACGTTGACTGTACCTCTTCCTATTGATGCTGCCTGGCCTGCTGCGTTCACCAGCAACTTTTATGTGTGTTGCTTGAAATTCCAGCATCTGCAGATATCCTCGTGTCCTCATTATGTTGGCCATATACAAATGCTTTAATAAAGGATACACATCCACATAACCTCTTCCAATTCCTCCCCCACGCACACACACACAGACAAAGCTACCTCTATGGTTAATTTGCAATGATTGTCTCTAGTACTGATGACTGATCTATTTAAGGGAATAGTGAAGCTAAATATACTTTGTAACAATACACAACTAAGTCCACAATCTGAGTTCTCAAGGGCCCTCCCCGATGAAGATGAAATTTTCAAGGATAAAGAGGCAACCAACACAAGTTACAAATAACATTTTGAACAATTTCTCAGCTGTACTGTAATCATGACCATCATCAAGAAAGAAAATATATTCAGACTTTCGAGGGGTTTCCCTCTGCAGGGTAAGCCATTGCTCCTCAGCTGCCTCCTCCCAGTTACTGAAGAGCTGTTACCTGAACCGAGTCTATCTAGAAACCCGAAGGCCATCATTGTGTCAATATCAGGAAAAACTACAGGGAGCAACATCAACACCATAGATGACTGTTCTTTACCTCACTAAATTTTTCGACTTCACTAATCAGAATGCAGCATTTCAACATGAAATGTTGCCAATTCCTTTCATCCCACAGATGCTGCTCGACCCCTTGAGTTTCTCCAACAGATAGCTTGTTGCTGAAGAAAGAAAGTAACTCAGGGAATGTGGATTTCTTGGAGTTGGAAAATTCATTGTCCAATCAAATTCATTGACAATTAAAATTCATTGTCCATATCACCGTGGTGTAGCTTCCCAGAAGAATATGATGAGCTGTTCAATCAACTCCATCTGGACAAACCAATTCACTTGATTGATTCTCTATCTTAAATACTCATTCCCTCCACTGTAGATGTGCAGTGGTTGCAGTGTATATATTTTACAAAATATTTAGCCAGTTCTTGCTTAGGGTAATCTGATAACACCTCCTGAGTCCACAGACTCTACCCTCAAGGAGCTTATGGCTTTACTTACATGGGAACACCAGCTCCTGTAGGTCCTCCAAAGTTGCACTCTATCATGACTCGTAAGTAGATTACCATTCACTCATCATTGTTGGATCCAAAACCTGGAGCACCCCACTCAGCAGTACTCTGAGAACATCTTCTCCAGAAGTTAAAGTTGGCTCTCTTTCTCCTGGGTAGTTAGGAACGATTATTACGAATAATCCTTGCCTGCAGCACCAGATTCCAAAAAAGTGAGTATAGTGTATATTACAAAAAAATTTCTATGTGCCTACCAGATCCAGCCATGAACTGTCATAGACAATTAAACAACTAAGGGAGCTAGTGCTTCCAGCAATATTCCCAGCACAACAAGGGCAGAGCCTAGCATGCAAGTGCCAAAGATGGATAAGGTATTTCCAAAAATCATCAGCCAAAGGCTCTATGAATATTAAAACCTGATACTAGCTAGGGCAAAACAGTTTGATTGTTTGCTGGTCCTTTCTTTTTAAGAACGTCCTTAAACATTCACTTCCCATTAACATTGTTCATCTATAACAAGCACTTCTGTTACTTTCCTAATCTACTCCAACACCATTTTCCTGGAACTCCCAGCTCAATAGCACTAGGAATACCTTCAGCAGGAGAACTGTAACAGTTCAAAAAGGCATGACTAGAGGACATGAACTTAATGTGAGGGGGGAAAGTTTGAGGAAGATAAGTTGGAAAAGTTTCTGTCACACAGACAGGGAATCCCGATGAAGGGTCTCAGTCCTCTCGGTAGATCATAGCAGTTAGTGAACACTGTTACACCTCGGGGCGATGGAGTTTGGAGTTCAATTCTGGCACTCTCTGTAAGAATATTTGTATGTTCTTCTCATGTATGCGTGGGTTTCCTTCAGGTGCTCTGGTTTCCTCCGAAAGTCTAAAGTCGTACTGGTTAGTGGGTTAACTTGTCATTGTAAATTGTCCTGTGACTAGACTAGGGTTAAGTAGGTGAGTTGCTGGGTGGTGCAACTCATGGGACTGAAATGGCCTGTTTTACGCTGTATCATAAAATAAAATAATAAAATAAGTAAAATGCTGCCTGGCCTGCTCAGTTCCTCCAGCATTCTGTGTGTGTGATTCCGGATTCCCAGCATCTGCAGAACCCCTTGTGTTTAGTCACGAACCTGCAGGGATGTTCTCAAAGCCTTCTGGAGAAAATATATTATCATCACCAGCTCACTGGAAGTCCTGACGTTGACCATGGAAAATGGAGAAGCATTCAGGTTGCATTAAGAACATCAGGGGCACATAGCAGCTCCGTATATATGTGGAATGAGCAGACATTTCCCACACCACAGTTTCCTGCTCCATCTGCTGTAGATCTGCAGGTCCCACATTCACAATAAGAATTATTGACTAAGAGGACATATGGTAACAACAAATCAGAATAGAAATCTCGGTCCTAAAATATTGTTTGAAATTATCAATAGCTATTTATAGCATAGGAATTAATGGAGGCATTTTGATATCTTCTGATGTTGGAATCAGATATCATATAAACAATCATAATCATTATCATTTGTAGTTTATGTAGGAAGATTACCTAATACAAGTGTACAAAATATTTTTTTAAAATGTCTGTGACTCATCAACTGGGACATTCCCAGTGTCGGTAACTCACTCTGGACTAAACAGTTAGTCAGTTTAGAGACTGGACAGCACAGAACAAAAGCCACATCAAAGATCCAGTAGAGCTGATGTGGGAGACAGACTGTAACATGACTGTACAAGACTTTCTGATTCAGGCACTTCCATTGGGGAAATACACAGGAAATAGCGAAGCAAGGAAAGACACAGCCCCAGATGTTCCTCTGTCACTTCTGCAACAACAACTGTTATGCCTCCGACCTGTTAAAGAAAAAGATTTGTTTCTTTTGCATTTAATGGGCCCTGTTTTATCATGGCTATTACATTGGCAATTTACCACTAAGTTATCCAATTATTTTGATATGCAGTGGACTGATAGGAGACTTCCTATTATCATAGCTAATTTGCTAAGGAACCACATGCACTTCAAATTAGAAGCCAATAACTCTTAGGGAAACCCTGAAGAGCAGCAGGTACATTCTTAAGTGAAAACGAGAACAAAATATAGAAAGGTTGCAACAGGACATTAATCGGTTAAAGGCTAATTGAATGCTATTCCATTACTTTGGGGTCCTACAGTGCAGTAACTTGAAGAGCCACTATCTCACAGAGCCAGATACATGGGCTCAATCCTGATGTTCACTGTGTGGAATCAGTGCATTCCCCCTCTGACTGTGTGTGGTTCTTCCAGCTGTTCCAGTTATCTCTCATATTCCAAAGATACAGTATGTGGGTGGGAATGCTATTTGGCCACTGTCAATTGTCCCTGGTGTGAGGCTGAGTGGTGGAATCCAGGTAAATAGGAAGTTAATGGCAATCTGGGGAGAATAAAAAAATGGGATTCATGTAGAATTGGTGCATTGGTCTAAATAGGTCTTTGATGATCAGCATGGACTTAGTAGGCCCAAGGGTTTGTCCCCTGATGTATGACTCCATGACTTTTGCTGAATAGTTTATATAGGCATTGAGCAAGGAGGGTATTGACTTGTCAAACCTGACTCATGCTGTGTATTTAATATTTCAGCAATTGTTGAGTAATATTGTTTGATTAAGCATTTTTGTTGTTTACATAATTCATTATGGGTTATATGTAAAAGTATGTGAATGGAATATGTCATCATGCCAGCATGTCATATGTGCTCATTTTGCTAAGGTAAAAAAGAAACTAATGTACACGTATTCCGGACTTATGTTTTGAAGTTACAAAAACAGGGGCAGCAAGGAAATCTTAAATGAACCCAAGATGACTACCTACCTGTTGGAGTGCAGCAAGTCTTTTGGTTTTAAAAAAAAGCTCTGCGAGAAGCCATCAAATGAAAAAAAAACAGAGCAGCAGGCACTTTTTCAGGAAGGAAAAGAAGGTCAAGTTAAAAAAGGCAGAAAATGGACAAATTCATGGGTTCATAAATAATGAGTACTGGGTGATAATAATTATAATTATTGAATGGTAAAAGGCCTTGATAGAGTGGATGTGGAGAGGATGTTTCCGATGGTGGGAGTGTCTAAGACCAGTCCTTTTAGAACGGAGATGAGGGGGTATTTCTTTAGCCAGAGAGTGGTGAATCTGTGGAATTCTTTGCCACAGGCAGCTGTGGAGCCCAAGTCTTTATGTATATTTAAGGCAAAGGTTGATAGATACTTGATTGGTCAGGACATGAAGGGATACTGGGAGAAGGCAGGAGATTTGGGCTGAGAGGAAAATTGGATCAGCCATGATGAAATTGCTGAGTAGACTCAATGGGTCAAATGGCCTAATTCTGCTCCTATATCTTGTGGTCTAAGTAAAAAAACATGGCTGGCTACATTGGAAAAATAGATACATTTGATTGTACATAAAATAACTGGATATTGTATACTGAACAAATTGAGCAGTATTTTGAAGCAAATGAAACAGCCAATGAAAAGTGAGTGCCAGTTCTGTTGGGTGCATTGGGTTTCAAGGCATACAGTTTGCTTAGAAGTATGACTACTCCTACCAAAACATCCAAAATGAACTTTGCTGATATCATGAAAGTAATGCAGGAATACTTAGAACAGAAACCATTGTTGATTGCAGAACTCTTTAGCTTTCATAAGCAGAATCAAAAGGAAAGGGAACATATGTGGCTGAATTGAAGAGATTGTCAGTTCAGTGATGGGTTTAATGATACACTGGGAAATTGTTTAATTTGTAGAATCTTACAAGAAAGCATTCAAAAATGGCTCCTAACTGAAGTACAACACACATTTAAAAGAGCAATTGAAATCACTGTATCAAAGGAAGCAGCAGACAGAGATGCAATTAAGTTGCATTCAGAAATGAGAGTGAACAGAAACAAAGTTGCAATGGCTAAACAGAAATCATCTTGGCCATACAAACTGCGTTACCATTCTGGCATGAGCTCAAACACACTAGCCTAATGCAGGTTTAAAGGTGAAACTTGCAAAAAATGCAACAAAGTAGGACACATACAAAGAACATGTCAGGCAGGCAAAAATAAATGGACTGCACAGGGAAGAGAAAAAGATAAAAAAAAAAATCAAGTTGCATTTCCAAAAAGAGAACTAATCTGCATGCTGTAGATCACAAATTTGATAGTGATAAGAGTGACACAGGACTAAGCCTTGATATTTACTTTGTGAAAACTAACAATAGACTAAGCAATATGGCTTACACCAGAAGTGAACGGCAAATTAATTAAAATGGGATTGGACACTGGCTTGGCTGTTTCAGTCATTCCACAAAATGAATTTGAATGGCATTTGAAAGATTCTGAACTGAAACCTGCAGATATCCAATTAAGAACATACTGGAGAAAAGGTAACTCCTCTGGGAATGACATTCATAACAGTGAAATACAACAACCAACAACCAACACTGGGCTTGTATGTGGTAAAATCAGGAGGGTCAGCATGTGGGGTTCTAAGCAGCTGAGACAACTACAGCTTAATTGAAGATCCATCCACCATTTGCATGCCACATTCTCTGCAGCAGAAGTCAACTGAACGTGAACTAAGAAAGTTACTGATGATGCTACAACAGTGTTCAAGGATGGCATTGGAAAACTCATACATATCAAGGGTAAAATACCGTTAAATGAAAATGTCACACCCAAGTTTTACAAAGCCCATCTAGTTCCTTATATGTAAAGTAGCCAGTGAGCTAAATCACTTGGACGCTTAAGGAATTCTTTCCAAGAGTAAGAGGAGCCCCTGGGCAACGTCAGTGGTCCCCGTAGCCAAGACTATTAGGATCTGTGGTGATTTTAAGGTCATCATCAACCCGGAGCTGAAAGTAGATCTGTCCCCTCTGCCCAGGATAGAGGATGTCCTTGCAAACCTTTTTGGATGGATACACTTTAGCAAAGTGAACTTAGCTGAGGCCTGGAGATGAAAGAAGAGTCCAAAGTGTTTCTCACCATAAACACTCACAAAGGGCTTTATCACTATAATAGGCTTTTTTTTTTGAGTAGCATCAGAACCTGAACTCTGGCAGAAAGCTATGTACCCGGAGCTGCAAGGCTGGCCAGGCGCTTAGTGTTCTATAATGAGTTGGTGTTTATAACTAAGCTGGGAGGAGTGCTGTGTATTTAATACTTCAGCAACATTCGAGTAATATTGTAAATATATTCTCTGGTTCAGCACTCTTTGTTGTTTACATAATTAATTACAGGTCCTATATAAAAATATGTGAATGGCATACATCATCACGCTACCATGTCATAAGTGCATATTTCTCTAAAGTAAAAATGAAACTAATATACACGAATTTCAGACTCCCTTGTTTTTCTTTGAATTCGTTTTATGTTTTGGAGTTACAAAATATAACAGCTCATAAATAAATAGTCCCACAACTTTCACTGCCTAAGTTCATATACAGTATAAGGGAAGAGCAGTGTTGTGTATCAGTGCATTAGTTGGCAAAACTGAGAACTGAAGTTACTTTTACCTTTGCAGTGCAGGCATCACTGGAGCCTGCAGAACCTGGAGTGAGTTACCTTATGATAGGTGTGTCACCTTATTATAGATATGACTAATTGTAATGTTGTAAACTAGAAAAACCCAATGCATTAAAACAGATGTTGTTGTCATGGGACAGGCTAGCAGCATTTGTCTTTAGTTAGAATTTGTTTCGCACATTTATATTTGTAAAAATTTCTTTGTGGGAAATTGCTTAATGTACAAGCTTAAAACAACGTCATGAAGGGACAGAGCATCTCAGGTTTCAGTGAGCAAGACAAGTAACTGTGAGGCTCTTACGTATTCAAACCAAAGACTGAGAAATACATAGCAAAAAGGAACAAAAAAGACATAAAAATTGAATTTAGTGTCAAATCAGGAAATGTGAAGAGATTTAAAGATTATAGAAAAACAGATAAAGTGATGAACTAAGTGAGTAAAATGAGGTAAAATAAATTGAATTTATAATTCCATTTTAAAAATTTCTAATAATAATTAATGTTTGAAGGAATGTGACACCAGAGAAGTTGAAAGGTTGTGAAAATAGTTACCACTGACATAGTCAAGACTTTGGGGAATGTAATTCATATCCCTTTAATGCATTTCAATAGTGAGGCAGGCATATCTCCAAAGCTAAAAGCAGAGCAGTAGCTCTGCGTCAGTTGTTTGATATCGTAATTTAACTGCATGTTTATCCTGCTACTAATATTTTTATATCATTTATATTTAAATAAAGGGATTTGCCAATGAACTTGCCTCTGCACTACTTTGACAATAAACTCTGGACAATTAAAAAACTCTATTATGCTTTTTAAACAAGAAATATCTATTTACATAAGTGTCTAAAAGCGTTAGTTGATCTAACTACATTACTACAATAATGATGAGATTATATAATAATTGTTATCATTTGCAATGATTGATGCATGCATGTTTCATTCTAGAACTTTTACGTAACAGAAGGTGCTTATGTAACATTCTGATCATAACTGTATGCAAATTAAGCATATATTTGGACATAATTTACATTACTGTTTCCCTGCAGTTCCGTGGTGATCCTAAATCAAGCTAATATGTTCGGGCTGGCTTTGTGGTGCCTTTCCCACCTTGCTCAGTGGAACATTCCATTTCTTTAGTAATGGGGTATGTAAATGTGTACATGTTGGCTATGAAGCTACTTCTGTTTATTTTGCAATATAATTATACTTACATTGTGGGGTACATCATATTCTAATTCAAGTGTAGTCTCATGTTAACTTTGTTGGTAATTAAAGATGGTATGTCCTAGTGCCTATAAAAGGAGCTCATTTCCCTCAGTATCAGAGAAAGAGAGATAGAGGATGTCGGTGTTTCACACTGAACAAGAATAAATACAGAGCTATTATTATATTTCTTGTAGCTATCTTCTTGTAAGCATTGGCATTTTTTCACCATTTTCACTAATTTTTGTAAGTTTGATTTCTGATGCACCTAATAAACACACTTACACTAAAGTGCTAAGTGACTCCAGCCATTTTTTCTTTGGTAAAATTAAAGGTCATAACGCATGTTTTTAACCGTTTGAATTACTCTGGATTTGATAATGAATTATATTTCTGAAATAACAATCGGTTAAATTAATCTTCATGTATTCTCATCTAAATGGTTCTAATTTGCCTAATTATGAACTTCTGTGCACAATGAAGAATTGCTATCAACTTTTCTACAAAAAAATATAAATTTCGTATACTTTTAGATTAAGAATAAGGTGATCTTACTTTCTACGTGCTTAAGGAATATTGTTAACCTACTGCTTTTGTCTTCATATCAAACAAGTTTTGCAATTGCACAAAACTTTAAATTTTGACTGTGGGAGCAATTAGGAATATTACTGCACTTGGCAGCATTGTGCAGATTTGGCTTTCTTTTTCCTCTGGTTTTGAAATGCAGCTGACGTAGGCCAAGAGAAAAATATATTTCAACTTTCAAAAGTACCAGAAGTCCTTAAGGGAAAGCTTGGAAGGTAGGAGGGCGTAGGAGCAACTAAAAGAGAGAACAGTGCCAGGAACCAGAAACAACTGAGTCATTCAGCAAATCAGAGATGTTTAAACTCACTTCACCACGAACAAGGCCCTCACATCCCTATGGTAGGCAAAGCTCCACACAGAGCTCCGTGAAGGACTTTTTTTTTTGCAATCCACAGCCTATCTATTATAATTGTTTCCAGATTTGTGTGGGAGGTCAGGGCCCTGGAGTGCTGCTCTATGCCAAGTTTATAAACACTGCAGTATTTCCAGATGGCCACTGGCTCCAGACTGGCTAGCAGGTTGATTGGGACCAGAATAACAACAGGTGGAGAACAGACAATGAATTCCTTGACACTCTTTCCTCATCCCCCCACTGCCCTACCACCTCAACGGTTCACATTCTAAAATAAGAAGACACTTGGCATGCAGGAGAGATGTGTGCACTTTAGTGAAGTCTTATTGTAGCCGTTGCACAAAGCAGAGTCTAATATACATCTCAGTAAAATTGGCAAAAATATGAAATACAACACAGAGGATGTGAGAAATGCAAATTTTGAATGAGCCCATAACATGCACAGATTTGTATAAAGTAGGCTTTACATTTTGATAGTGATGCTTTCTGCCTTTTTGGTGTTTATGCTGTCAGAATAACAAATATATTGTTGGGACAGGGAAACAACTTATGTGAAATGCAACTTTCCTGCAACAAGTTTGTTTCAGTTCAGGCAGCATTACCGAGCTAGCTTCCATTAATTGGGAAATACAGTAATAAATATTAGTTCTGTGGCAGTTCAGACTGTAAATGATTTACTGTGGAGAGCAAAAAAAATGAGAGGGGGTGTTAAGCAGATACAAAATGTACAGTATTTTTATAAAACATTTTGAGAGAAAATTGTGCAATGAGATTTTCTGGATCCTCCAAGACCTACCAGAATCTGCTGATACCACCTTTACCGCATGTTGCCTGACAAGCTACTTGAGGTTTATTCAGAAAATATCATTGAATAAAGCATCATTTGTGTGTAGTGTTTACTTGCATTACTTTTCATGAGCTAGCAAAGACTGGCCACTATGTCGACCTTGTTTTCTTAGGGTATGTAATGCAGGTTTTGCTGATTTTATCAATTCTAAATCTGCACTTGATAATTCATATCATGCCCTACGCTAAAAAAAAAGGTTTAATTTATTCAATAATTCAAACTAAATAACATAAAAAATCATAGTGAGCATTTAGTACTATATCACTGTTTTGATCATCAAATAACTTTAGAACTGAGAGACACAGACTGTAGGTATGTTTTGTGAGTTATTAGGTGAGAATTCAATTTTCATAGAATTCTAGTCTTTTAAGCAATTAAATATTAGAGTTCAGCAGTTTCTAATCCAGAAATATAACAAATTCCATTCCCATGTTTCAATATGACCAGGGCAGTAAGAGAAGAAAATGTTACGTTATCTTCTAGCCTGATGTGATTTTTGAGATTTCTCCGTGTAGGCAGCCAGCAGCTCCAACCTAAACAGACTGAACTATTTTTTAAAATAAAGTTGCAGAACAGATAACCTTTTACATTATCATATAAATTCAGTATCAGACCAATTTCATGTATTGTGTGACAGACTGTGAAATATGAATAATTGAAATGAAAATCATGACACATACAGTATAAGCGCTAATTTTACAATTTATTTTCCAGACTCGCAAAACTCAGTGGTAATAGCTGGGTTTCATTTGATAGCACTCGTGCCTCTCAGTCATAAAGTTACAGGTTAAGTCCCACTCCAGTTACTTGAGCACAAACACCACGGTAGCACTTCAGTGCATTTCTGAACAGTACTGCCCTTTGCTTTTTTGCTTTTATCACCAGAACCACATTTCATTAGTGATTTTGTGTTTTAATATAAGTTTACCGAAAGCCACAAAAATTTGCTGGGTCTAGGATGCAATGGTGCATTGTTACTAGTGCTGGTATTTGTTAGACCAAATCTTCATCTGAACATTCAGGTGCCACGAAAGGATCCCATCAGCTTAATGCAATAAAGTGAAGCTGCAGTATCTCTGATACCCTGGTCAGTATTTATCACTCAATCAGTAATACCGAAACTGAATTATCTGGCTGTATGAGGCACATTTGCACACAAATTGGCTTTTGTGCTTCTGACTTTACAACACAAACTCCATGTCAAACTTCTCCATTTGCTGTAAAGTTAGTACTAAGATGTCAAGAAAAGCACTATGCCTTTGCAACACTTACGCTTCTTTTTTTTAGGACGTAAAAAGTTTATTTTATAACTATATGGGACAAACATTCCGGAAATTATTTAAGCTTTCTTTCACTAACACAGCAGTCTGTGATGATATTATCAAGCAGCTGGCAGTGTAGAGCATCCAGGTATTAGTAATTTGGAGAAAGAGCTGCACCACCCAGCAACCCACAAATTTAACCTCAGGCGAATCAATGGACAATTTACAATAACCAATTAACCTACTAACCGTTATGTCTTTGGACTGTGGGAGGAAACCGGAGCACCTGGAGGAAAGCCACAGGCACATGGGAAGAAGATGCAAACTTTCCTACAGAGAACACCAGAACTGAACTCTGAATTCCAGCTGCCGTGGCGCCCCGTCGATCATTGATATTGCTGATCATTGGTTTCAAAGGCAAAGCACCAAGGAGTTTTCAAAATGCGGAGATTGCCAGCTGCTAATAATTTCACAAGGGTTTTGCAATACAGACTTACTGGGGCCAAGTGTTTTGAGGAGTTGCCAAGAATTGTATCAGTGCCAACAACAACCTACATTTAGCATCCTGCAATGAGCTATGTTTGAGGAAATACTAGCCCTGGTTTAAATAAATTTAATGGATTCCCAATGAGTGAAAAAGTGGCATTATTCATACTGTGATACACAAGTAACTTACAAAATATCATCCATATGATATGCAGGAATTTAAGATTGACTACTTTTGGAGGGCCCTTTAAATACATATATAATTTACATTCATGCACACACTCATTTAGAGTGGACAGAGGCATCTGCTGTGGATACCATGGGTCTAATCATTTAATGTACTTGATGATGTTGCTACTTAATCCAGCAATTCATTGAAAAACAGATCAGTTTGTAAGATTAAGTTTCTCCACAGTTCAATAGCGGGCAACATATCAGAAATGATAATTAGGAATCTTTTTGATTTCACAAGGTATTTGTCAAAATTGACTGGCACCTATGTCCAGAACCCTCATTTTTTCTCTTGTGCATATACACTCAGTGGCTGCTTTATTAGGTACACCTGTTTGTTAATGCAAATATCTAATCAGCCAATCACATGACAGCAACTCTGTGCATATAAGAAATATGCAGACATGGTCAAGCAATTCAGTTGTTGTTCAAACCAACCATCAGAATTGGGAAGAAATGTGGTCAAAGTTACTTTGACTGTGGAATGATTGTTGGTGCCAGATGGTGCAGTGCATGTCAGAAACTGCTGAACTCCTGGGATGTTCATGTACAATGATCTCTAGGGTTTATAGAGAATGGTGTGAAAAGCAGAAAAATATCCAGTGACCAGTAGTTCTGTTGGCAAAAATGCCTTGTTAATGAGAGAGGCTAGAGAAGAATGGCTAGACTATTTCAATCTGACAGGAAGGCGACGGTAACTGAAATAACCACGTGTTACTACAGTAATGTGCAAAGGAGCATCTCTGAATGCACAACACATCAAACCTTGAACAGCAGAAGACTACAAATAAACCCCCAACTCTTCTTCAGATCAATAATTATTCAGACTTCTATTAAATTGCCTTTGGTTGAGCACATCATTCAGAAAGCACCTTTGAGGAGAACAACGCAGAGGAGAATGCTAGCAAAGTTCACATAACTTTTTTAGCTGTGAAATATAGAATATGGACCAAAGCATCTTTTTGCATATTCTTGCTTAAATGCAGGCTTGATCCTGGCACTATCAGTACTGACCAATACAAAGAAATACCATTTTGGAGACAATAATCAGGTTTTTTGGTGCGAATAATTTGAACAGATTGGCCATCCAACCACTTCACCATGCAAAGCTTGGAGACTCGCGGAGGGAGAATGGCTTCAGCTGGATGATAAATGGAGTTCTTGCATTGACTCATAAGATGGTGAAGCCCCTAAAACAGGTTGACTTATTCAGACTGCTTTTCCTTTCTTTTGGTAAATTTCTTAAACATTGATTTGTGAACCTCCTGCATAATCTCATGTTTGTTTCTTGTTTCTGACACTGACCCACAGTGGGCACAAGGGTGAACTGCATCTTTTCTTCTTTTTCTAAGACAAGTGACACCAACTCTCCAATGAGTCATCTGTGTAATGCTATAAGGCCACAAGTTTGTTTTCCCTTATTCCTTTACTCACCTTAAGTCACACACAAGTCCAGTCCTAAAACTAACGGCTGTGTGTCTTGCTCTATTGCTTATTTTGAAGCTCGACAGCAGGGTGGAGTAGGGGACATCACATGTAGCTCATACTGTCTCTCCTGCCCTACTCAATTGTTTGTGTCATGGGTTAGCAATCTACAGTGGGAATTTGCAATTTAGTGTCTTCATTGTAATTTTGGTCAAGGTATTCAGTCAGTACAGTTTAAAATCAAAACCTATGATCCACACAACTAAAGTCCACAGCACACTATGCATCCAGCCACAGGAAACTCCATGCCTCATTCCCTTGAATTTCATTTTCATATTGTACGAAAACCATGCATAGCACCTGCTAGTAACAACTCATCGGTTAATTAATTCAATGTACTAGCGAATATCAAAATCAGCTTAATAAGAAATAGCAATTGAGCTAATTGTTTTGCTGCCAAAGTTTCTCTTTTTTTTAAATCAAAGTGCCTCTTGACAGTTTTTTTTACTTGTCGTCTTATACTATGACCCGAATCACAAGCAAAAACCAAATTAATAGAGCATAGACCTACTCCAATGTCTTAAGTACAGGCAAAAAAATGCACATATAATTTTAGGAGAACAAAGTTTCCTTTTGAAGTCAGTGGGAAAACAGAGCCTACTTACTTACAATGTGCCAATGGCATGATGATGTCATAAACACTCCAGCCACTTTCCAAGCAACTGAAATCTCTGCTGAAGATATCAGTACAGCCTTGTTAGATTAACACAATACAGACACTGTAATGAAGTGATTTACTTAGCGACTCTAGACCTTAACAATATTTTTAACAATATTTGCAATGTTTCAATACATGTAAGAATGTTGTGTTTTAGAGCTGTAAAAGAAAGGGTGAGTGTACCCACTTGATCAGTTATGTTTATGTAAGGAAATAGACAGGAATGGGGGAGGTTATGATTTCAGTGGCTGCTGTCTTTTTCTGATGGCCCAGGCCAAGGCTGGCCCCTGTTTCTCAGTAAGTTTACTCCACTCCAGATGTGCATTGGCTCCAGCGTGGCTGCCATGTACAGCAAATCGACATCTTAGCGCTCGTCAATCTGTGGGGTAGAACGCCACTATGTCGTCAACCTGACCCACTAAGTGATCTAGGAATTTGCACTGTTGAGCTCAGACCTCCGAAGTCTGCAACAGTGGAAATGAAATCAGCATTTTAGAATCACAGAGTCTGAAATGTGTATTATTCAAGTTTTATTTGCTTCCTTTCATCAAAGATAACACTCAAAAAAGCCATCTCTACATTACATCCATAAATTCATATTCTTTAAAGAATGCGCAGCTGCTTTGCATCAAAGCTCTCCATGAAAACACCACAGATAAGTTCAGCTTCTATTTTAGACCAGAGGAAAAAAAAACTCCCACTTCCTGATGTCTGAAATCAGCTCAGTAACCAAATTTTTTGAATTAAGCTGACAAGAAGCAGTTTTATTAAGAGTCTGATTCTCCCTGAATGACACCATGCATTTCAGTTAGGTAATTCAGTGCATTTCAAGAGCCAGAGGACAGATGTGTTCTTAGCTGATTGAGATTAACTAGTTACAAGCTCACATAATCAAGCTTTTTAAAAATCTGGAAAATTAAGCTCAAGCATTTCCCTCAACCAACAGAGAAGTTCCATTTCATTCCAACACTACTCTGATTGCATTGATTCCAGAACACACACCACACTATTTGTCACACCAAGGCTAGACAGGGATGCCCCAATTCCAATAGACACAGCAGGGCTGGACCAAATCCAGGAGACACCTAAGAGACATCCAATGCCAATTGCTTTGGACTATATCCAATAGTCTCACCAACACTGGGTAGATTCCAAATAACAGATTAGCAATGGTCAAGTAAAGAAGACTTACTAAGAATGGACTGATGCTAATAGGCTCAGTGGAACCAATAAACCCACAAGCAATGGACCAATCCCAGTAGATATACAAAGGTTGTACCATCGAATACACACTAGGTCTGAATTGTTTCCAATTAATTCACTAGAGTTGGTCTAACTCCAATAGGAACAACAAAAATAAATGAACGTGGACTGGAACAAATTCAACAGACAAGCAAGGGCAAGATTGACTATAATGTACTCACCAGGGAGAAACCAATAGATAGAGAGATCAGGATAGGTCTATCAATAAACACACGAGGGCTGCAAAATTTCCAATGGATGAGCCAACATTCAACAAGGAAGGCTGAATTACTTCCAAAAGACACAATTAGATCAAATTCAAGAGAGGCACCGAAATGACACCAACCCCAATTGACTCAGCAGTGCTGAGTGAACTCCAACAGCATGCCCAAGTTGGCTCACCAAGGCTGGGACTGTTCCACTAGGCACCCCATTAGAATCCACAAGGATTGTCCAATTCTAATCACCATTCAGGCATTGTTTTTTTAAATGGCAAGAGATATATGTACCTAAAAATGTGCTAGGAAATGACCATCTCCAAGCAGGGGGAATATTGCCACAAGCAACACACATCAAAGTTGCTGGTGAACGCAGCAGGCCAGGCAGCAACTGTAGGAAGAGATGCAGTCGACGTTTCAGGCCGAGACCCTTCGTCAGGACTGACTGAAGGGTCTCAGCCTGAAACGTCGACTGCACCTCTTCCTACAGATGCTGCCTGGCCTGCTGCGTTCACCAGCAACTTTGATGGGTGTTGCTTGAATTTCCAGCATCTGCAGAATTCCTGTTGTTTGGAATATTGCCACATGTTCTTAGTCAGTGGTATTATTATCTCCAAATAAGCCACCACATCCTAAAGAGCTCCACTGACCAGAAGCTGAACTGGATGGGTTGTTTATTAGAGCTACATAGACATATCAGAGCCTGGATATCATGCAATAAATTCTTCACTTTCTGATACCCCAAAGCCTTTCCATCATCTACGTACTAAGTGTGTGGAGATTTTCCATTTACCTTGATGTGCACAGTTCCAATAATTGTTTGAGACCATCCAGAACAAAGCAACCTACTTGCCAGCCACCCTCGACAACAATTTCTTCCAACAGTGGCATGCAATAGCTACAAAATTTACCCCTGTTACTCATGTAGACTGCTCCAATAGTGCCTTCCAATCTGCAACCTGTCACCAAGAAGGGCAAAGGAAGGGGGTCACGGGAAATTCACCATTTCTAGACTCACCACAAAATCACACAGCATTCTGATATGGAAGTATGTTGCTGGTACTTCATGTGAGGTCGATATTTTGAACCTCCTTACCCACTAGCTCTGGTGTACTCCACCAGAATGACTGCAGTGATTTAAGAAGGCAGTTCACCACCACTCTCTTATAGGCAAGGACAAGTAGGAATGGAGATGATATGTTAGATTTTCCTGCAACGTTCAGATCCCATAAAATAATAATCCAAAATAATAAAAACATTCACCAAGACTGGAACAATTCCATTAGGTTCACCAGGACTACACCAATTCTGATTGAAATAATATTACTAAATATTCTAATAGATTAGCAAGAACTGAGCATGCACCCAAACTGGATAATAATACACTGACCAAAACTAGATGATTTACAAGAAGCAACAAGTTTGGTCCAATTTGAAGAGGCACATGAGGGTCAAACTACTTTCAATAGATACACCAATGTTCAACTAACCCCAGTAGAGAAGCCGGTCTGCAAAATGTCCAACAGTTATAATTAACTTCAATATATACACAAAGATAGAACCAACTCCCAGTCTAAGACACATTCAGCTCAAAAAGACATACCACAACTGAACCAATTTTAATCAACAAAATACCTTTGGAGCAACTCTAAATGACATGCCAAGGCTGGAGCACATGCATTAGACACACCAGTAGTGTTTTAATCCTAATATACATGGTGAACCCAGTGGAGAAACCAAGACTAGAAATGTTCCAATAGACAGAATCAAATTCACTCAAAAAACTAGTGCTGGACCAACAGCTAAAGGTTAATCAGTTGGCATGAATTCCAATAACCACACACCACTTTGATAAAAAAATCAATACACACAGTGAGGCCCAACCAATACTAATAACGAATAACAACAGCACGTACCAGGGCTGAATCAACATCGCTGAAAAAAAATAGGCACACCAGGGCTGAAAGATCCCACTAGGCAGACCAAGTCTAATCCAACTACGTTTCACTCAGCATGAATTTGGTAATTCTAGTAGGTGCACTATTGTTAGAACAATTTCGAAAGAGTCACCAAGGCTGGACCAAATCCAACAGAATAACTAGAAATGTGCTAACTCCAATACACACAGCAGATGTGAACCAATTCCAAAAGATGCACCAGTACTGGAAAGATTCCAACAGAGTCACCAAGACTGGATCAGCTCCAAAACACTCAATCAGAATCAGAATCAGGTTTATTATCACCGGCATGCAATGTGAAATTTAGCAGCAGCAGCAGTTCAATGCAATACAGAATCTAGCAGAGAGAAAAAAAATAATAAATAAAATAAAACATAATAATAATAATAAATAGACATGTAAATCAATTATGTATATTGAATAGATTTTTTAAAAGAGCAAAAACAGAAATAATGTATATTTAAAAAAAAGTGAGGTAGTGTCCAAAGCTTCAATGTCCATCTAGGAATCAGATGGCAAAGGGGAAGAAGTTGTTCCTGAATCACTGAGTGTGTGCCTTTAGGCTTCTGTACCTCCTAACAGTGAGAAAAGGGCATGCCCTGGGTGCTGGAGATCCTTAATAATGGACACTGCCTTTCTGAGACAACACTCCATAAAGATGTCCTGGGTACTTTGTAGGCTAGTGCCCAAGATGGAGCTGACTAGATTTAGAACCTTCTGCAGCTTCTTTCAGTCCTGTGCAGTAGCCCCTCCATACCAGACAGTGATGCAGCCTGTCAGAATGCTCTCCACAGTACAACTATAGAAGTTTTTGAGTGTATTTGTCAACATGCCAAATCTCTTCAAACTCCTAATAAAGTATAGCCGCTGTCTTGCCTTCTTTATAACTACAGCAATATATTGGGACCAAGTTAGATCCTCAGATATCTTGACACCCAGGAACTTGAAACTGCTCTGTCTCTCCAGTTCTGATCCCTCTATGAGGATTGGTATGTGTTCCTTTGTCTTACCCTTCCTGAAGTCCACAATCAGCTCTTTTGTCTTACTGACGTTGAGTGCCAGGTTGTTGCTGCAGCACCACTCTACTAGTTGGCATATCTCACTCCTGTACACCCTCTTGTCACCACCTGAGATTCTACCAACAATTGCTACGCGACATTGAGAGTAGGAATGCAATGAGATGTAGGATAAATGCGTGGCTGAGAGAATGGAGCAAAGGGCAGAGATTCAGGTTTTTGGATCATTGGGATCACTATTGGCGCAGGCGTGACCTGTACAAAGGGGACGGGTTGCACTTGAATCATAGGGAAACCAATATCCTTGTAGGGAGAATTGCGAGGGCTACTGAGGTGACTTTAAACTAAAATGGTTGGGAAGAGGATCTCCTGTTAGGGAATGAGATAGGGCAGGTGACGGAGGTATTTGTTGGGGAGCACTTCGGCTCTAGTGATCACAATACAATTAGTTTCAGTGTAATTATGGAGAAGGATAGGACTGGATTTAGGATTGAGATTATTGATTGGAGAAAGGCTAACTTTGAGGAGATGCGAAAGGATTTAGAAGGAGTGGATTGGGAAAATTTATTTTATGGGAAGGATGTAACAGAGAAATGGAGGTCATTTAAAGGTGAAATTTTGAGGGTTCAGAATCTTTACATTCCTGTTAAGTTGAAAGGAAAGGTTAAAAGTTTGACAGAGCCATGGTTTTCAAGAGATATTAGAAACTTGGTTCAGAAAAAGAGAGGGATCTTCAATAATTATAGGCAGCTTGGAGTTAATGAGGTACTCTAGGAATATAAAGAATGTAAAAGGAATCTTAACAAAGAAATTAGAAAAGCTAAAAGAAGATAAGCGGTTGCTTTGGCAAGTAAGGTGAAAATAAATCCAAAGGGTTTCTACAGTTATGTTAGTGACAAAAGGATAGTGAGGAATAAAATTGGTCCCTTGGAGAATCAGAGTGGACGGCTATGTGCGGAGCAAAAAGAGATGGGGGAGATTTTGAACAATTTCTTTTCTTCGGTATTCACTAAGGAGAAGGATATTGAATTGTGTAAGGTAAAGGAAACAAGGAGGGTAGTTATGGAAAGTATGACAATTAAAGAAGAGAATGTACTGGCACTTTTAAGGAATATAAAAATGGATAAATCTCCGGGTCCGGACAAGAGATTCCCTAGGACTCTGAGGGAAGTTAGTGTGGAAATAGCAGGGGCTCTGACAGAAATATTTCAAATGTCATTAGAAACGGGAATGGTGCTGGAGGATTGGCGTATTGCTCATGTGGTTCCATTGTTTAAAAAGGGTTCTAAGAGTAAACCTGGCAATTATCGGCCTGTGAGTTTGAAGTCAGTGGTGGGTAAATTGATGGAAAGTATTCTTAGAGATGGTATATATAATTTTCTGGATAGACAGGGTCTGATTAGGAACAGTCAACATGGATTTGTGCGTGGAAGGTCATATTTGACAAATCTTATTGAATTTTTTGAAGAGGTTACTAAGAAAGTTGACGAGGGTAAAACGGTGGATGTTGCCTATGTGGACTTCAGTAAGGCCTTTGACAAGGTTCCACACGGAAGGTTAGTTAGGAAGGTTCAATCATTAGGTATTAATATGGGAGTAGTGAAATGGATTCGGCAGTGGCTAGATGGGAGACGACAGAGAGTAGTGGTGGATAACTGTGTGTCAGATTGGAGGATGGTGTGTGCCTCAAGGATCTGTACTGGGTCCAATGTTGTTTGTAATATATATTAATGATCTGGATGATGGGGTGGTAAATTGGATTAGTAAGTATGCAGATGATACTAAGATAGGTGGTGTTGTGGATGACGAGGTAGGTTTTCAAAACTTGCAGAGAGATTTAGGACAATTAGAAGAGTGGGCTGAAGGATGGCAGATGGCGTTTAATGCTGAAAAATGTGAGGTGCTACATTTTGGTAGAACTAATCAAAATAGGACATACATGGTAAATGGTAGGGCTTTAAAGAATGCTTTAGAACAGAGGGATCTAGGAATAATGGTGCATAGTTCCCTGAAGATGGAATCTCATGTGGATAGGGTGGTGAAGAAAGCTTTTGGTTTGCTGGCCTTTATTAATCAGAGCATTGAGTATAGGAGTTGGGATGTAATGTTGAATTTGTATAAGGCATTGGTAAGGCCAAATCTGGAGTATTGTGTACAGTTCTGGTCACCGAATTATATGAAAGATGTTAATAAAATTGAGAGAGTACGGAGGAGGTTTACTAAAATGTTGCCTGGGTTTCATCTCCTAAGTTACAGAGAAAGGTTGAACAAGTTGGGTCTTTATTCTTTGGAGCGTAGAAGGTTGAGGGGGGACTTGATAGAGGTGTTTAAAATTATGAGGGGGATTGATAGAGTTGACGTGGTTAGACTTTTTACATTGAGGGTGGGGGAGATTCAAACAAGAGGACATGGGTTGAGAATTAGAGGACAAAAGTTTGGGGGTAACATGAGGGGGAACTTCTTTATTCAGAGAGTGGTAGCTATGTGGAATGAGCTTCCAGCAGAAGTAGTTAAGGCAGGTTCTATGTTGTCGTTTAAAGTTAAATTGGATAGATGTAGGGACAGGAAAGGAATGGAAGGTTATGGGCTGAGTGCAGGTCGATGGGACTAGGTTAGGGTAAGAGTTCGGCACAGACTAGAAGGGCTGAGATGGCCTGTTTCCATGCTGTAGTTGTTATATGGTTATATGGTTGTATTGTCACCAAATTTATAGATGGTATTTGAGCTATGCCTAGCCACACAGTCATGTGTATATAGAGAGTAGAGCAGTGGGCTAAGCACACACCCCTGAGGTGCACCAGTGTTGAGTCTAGTCACCACCATCCTCTCAAAGCATTTCATCACTGTCACTGTGAGTGCTACCGGGCAATAGTCATTAAGACAGCCCACACTATTCTTCTTAGGCATTGGTATAATTGTTGCCTTTTTGAAGCAAGTGGGAAATTCTGCCCGTAGCAGTGAGAGGTTGAAGATGTCCTTGAATACTCCCACTAGTTGGTTGGCACAGGTTTTCAGAGCCTTACCAGGTACTCCATTGGGACCTTCTGCCTTGCGAGGGTTCACTCTCTTTAAAGACAGTCTAACATCGGCCTCTGAGACAGAGATCACAAGGTCATCAGGTGCAGCAGGGACTTTCACAGCAAGATGAACAGACTAATTCTAGTAGGCACATCGATACTGCATTAGCTCCAATAGAAGCTCCAAGGCTGGGCCAACTGTAAATGGAACACAGAGGGATGGATTCATTACAAAAATAAACAATGGTGATGAAGCACAACCAACAAACTTACCAGATCTTAACAAGCCCCATTCAACCTACCAAGACTGGACCAATGCCAGTGGATACATTAGTGCTAAAACATCTTCAACAGATGGTCTCCATTCCCTACACAAGGTCTCAATCATGGTCAATACATTCACTACAATATAAACACCAAACTTGGGCCAGTTCCAATAGAGTCACAAGGATTGAATCAATGTCAATACAATTAGCATGCCAGCACCAATGACCATACATTCACCAGAGCTATAACCAGTAGATGAACAAGAGCTGTATCATAAGTACCCTTAGGTTCGGACTGATAGCAGAAGGCACAGCAAAGCTGGACCAAATCCAAAAGATACACTAGGATTGTATCTCACAAACAAGAGAAAATATGCAGATGCTGGATACCCAAGCAGCACATACAAAATGCTGGAGGAACTCAGCAGGCCAGGCAGCATCTATCGAAAAGAGTATAGGTCCTGATGAAGGGTCTCGGCCTGAAACATCGACTATACTCTTTTCCATAGATGCTGTCTAGCCTGCAGGATTCCTCCAGCATTTTATGTGAATGGCTAGGATTGTACCTATATGGTTTTCAGTCAAAAGCAGTTCCTCCAGATGCCACACACATTTGTGCAACCAGACTAAAAGAACTCAATTGTCTGACAGTTCAGCCAGATACAAATGTTATTATCTCCAAGAACTAAACAAGTTCATTAGATCTACCCAGCTGAACCAATACTTTCAGAATGAAAATAGTGGGAAGATTTGATGTTAAGAATTTTAAATGTTAAGCATACAGGCCATGGCCATCGAAATTTTCTGTGTTTTCCAATTTAGTTGATCTCATGAGATGTATTATTGGGATAAGGAAGCAAAATGACAAAGAAAGGTGTATTTGAACTTTAGATGTAGCCAAATTGGTCCTACAATTAGTTTCTGTTTCCAAAATTGTGAAAATGACATCAAAAGATGCTTAAGTAATTGGCCAATGTGAAGTTCAAATATGACTGCAGAGGCATAATGTAGTTAGGATTTCAAAACAAAATGAAGCAAGTGGATGAGACTAAGTACAAATTGCTATTGAGTTCGTAATGGAAGCCATCCATCACATACATTGCATCCATCAGATACATTGATTCAAAAACTCCATATTCTCAACATGCAACTCTAAAGTCATGGTATTTAATCAAAGCAACTTTGATTGTGTGAATTCTTCACAGAAGGCAAGCTTGCACAGTAAAAAACTGCAAAGATGAAGCCCATACAGTTCTCAAGCCATGCAGAACAAAAAAAATTCGGCTTACGTAGCATAGCCTCTTGACTTCCGGACAAGTTGGCGCTGAATCGTGAGGTCCATCAATGTCATGGCTTAGACTTAGTTGATTTTTTATGATTGTTGGGATGGTTTTGGGGATAGCGTAGGGAGTTAGGGGTTAGGTTCGGTTTAGGGACAGGGATAAGAGGTAGTTAGAGGTCACAGGTAGCAAATGAAGAGTCTGGGCAGGAGTCCGAGTCCAGGCCTGTGCACTCTGCAGTCGAATGTTCTCAGTGATTCCAATGGTTGAGTTGCATGTGTTGTGGAGATCGGTGTTCCTCAGGTCAGAGACTGGTCCTGCGTCAGATGTCCATAGAGGGCGTTGAGTCCCAGAGCTGATGCCATGAAGGCCAATGACCCCTCCCCAAGTCATCAGGTCATAGGACCATGCAAGTCCAGAAGTCAAGACCGAAAGATCAAACCTGGTGAAGTCCAGAAGGCATTGTGGAAGGTTGAAGTCCAGAGGTAGAAGTCTGAAGGTCAAAGACCAAAAGTAGGAGCCTGAAGGAGTCAAGATGATACGGGTCAGCAGGGTTGGATGTCTGTGTGAGTCCAGAAATCGAGCAACTAAAGTCAAACCTGTGACTGGCAAGCCCTGGAGTAAAGTCCAAAGTTGGAGGACTGATATCTGCGAGTCTGAGAATTCAGAATAAAAATGACTGGAGGACCAGAGGCAGCTTGTCTTGGGATTGGAAGTCAGTCAGTTTGTGTGAACAGGTGGGCTGCCCACAGTTTGGGTGTGTTGGTTGCTAACACAGCAACACATTTCATTGTATATTTCAATGTACATGTGACAAATAAATCTGAATCTGACTCTGAATTTACACAGCAGTGACAAAGAGGGAAATGACTTCAAAAAAAATGATACCTCAGTTAAGTGTTCAGCTGAAGGCAATGATACATATCTAAATCAATTCAGCTGAATACCACTGACAAAGGGTGCCTTAAACACAAAGTCGCCTCAGGCAAAGTTTAGAGGCCCTTAGTGTAGCTGAAATATTTAGCAAGTCATAAATTTCAGCAAATAGAGGAGCCAATGGCTCTAGCTAATTAAACTGATTGGCCAGCAACGCTGGGCAAGATATGGCTTCATAAACGGAAGCTGGACTGTGTCAAAGTGCTCAGTATGGATACTTCAAAATTACAATTAGACATATAAAAGGGTTATGCCAAAAAGTTCAATGATGCCCACATAGCCTGATTTTTCAGGAGACCACAATCAGCGTGAATCAGTAGCAACATCTGCTCCTCACTTGAAAATCAACATCAGCACACCTCACACATGTGAGATTAGCCCACTGTTCTACGCATGGCTATGAATGTTCAAATGCCACCTACTGTATAAATTTGTTAATGACACCACTGTTATTGATAGAATCTCGGATGGCAACAGGAGACATACAAGAGTGAGTTAGAACAGTTGATTGAGTGGTGTCGCAACAACAACCACATTCTCAACGTCAGCAAGACAAAGGAATTGATCCTGAACTTCAAGGAGAAGTCTGGAGAACGCACATTGAGAGGTCAGCAATGGAAAGGATGAGAAGCTTCAAATTCCTGGGTGTTCAACATCTCAGAGGATCTATCCTGAGCTTAAAGTATTCATACAATCAAGAAGGAGACATTCCAGCTTTGTTTGGAGTTTGAGGAGATTTTGTTTGTCACCAAAGACTCTAGCAATTTTGTCCGGGTGGGCGGTGGAGAACATTCTGATTGGATGCATCACAGCCCAGTATGGAAGCTCCAATGTACTGAGACGCAAAAGGCTGCAGTGAATTATGTTCTCAGCCAGCTCCATCATAGACACAACCCTCCCTACCACTGAGGACGTCTTCAAAAGGTGGTGCCTCATGAAGGTAGTATTCAGCCCCAAGGACCCTCACCATCCAGGACATGCCCTCTTCTCATTGCTACAATCAGGGAGGAGATTCAGAAGTATGAAACCTACACTCAACTTCTTCCCCTCCTCCTTTAGAATTCTGAATGGTCCGTGAGGCACAAATAGGTTTGTTATTCCTATTTTTACACTACTTATTAAGTTTTGTAATTTATGGTAATTTTATGCCTTTGCACCATACTACGATCACAAAACAGCAAATTTCACTTCACACAAGTCAGTGATAATCTGATTTATATTCCAAAGGCTGTTAGAAGTTAAAATGTCTTTTTCGCTTTCACATCAGTCTCTTGGCTTGCACACTGTTTGAATGCCCAAGTTGGTTTGGTCTTTCATTGATCTTATTATGGTTACTATTCATTTTATTATCAATTTATTATTCTGTTTTTATATGGTGACATATACATCCTTTGATTTACTTTGTACTTTGAACCTTGTAAAGCCAATCTCTTGTAAGTTTCGGCTTGCTCTACTTTTTTAGATTAGGTTAGATTAGATTCAACTTTATTGTCATTGTGCCGAGTACAGATACAAAGCCAATGAAATGCAGTTAGCATCTAACCAGAAATGCAAAGAATAGTGTTATTTACGAAATAACTGCAAAGTAAGTGCTACATCACACAAATATAAAAGTACTGAGACAGTACAATATGGGTGCAATATTGCTTAGCGCTGTGATGTGAGGTTCAGCAGGGTCACAGCCTCAGGGAAGAAGCTCTTCCTGTGCCTGCTAGTGCGGGAGCAGAGACCCCTGTAGCGCCTACTGGATGGGAGGAGAGTAAAAAGTCCATGGTGAGGGTGAGATGCATCCTTGATAATGCTTTTCACCCTGCCCAAGCAGCATTTTTGGTAGATGTTCTCAATGGTGGGCAATTGGGTGCCGATAATCTGCTGGGCAGTTTTCACCACATGCTGGGGTGCTTTGCGGTCTGATATGGGACAATTGCCATACCACACTGAGATGCAGTTGGTGAGTATGCTTTCAATGGTGCAGCGGTAAAAGTCCGTCAGTATCCTGGGACAGAGGTGAGCTTTCTTGATGCTTCGCAGGAAATAAAGGTGCTGTTTTTGATCAGGATGGAGGAGTTCAGGGACCAGGTGAGATCCTCGGAAATGCGGACACTAAGGAATTTGAAGCTTGATACACTCTCCACTACAGCTCCGTTGATATAGATGGGGACGTGTTGAAGATTCAAGTAGAGGAAGACTGTCTCGAGTTTACTAGGACAAAACAGAGTTCTAGTAAAGGCAAGCCAGAAGAATTGAGCAAAACCATCTGTAGTCGTACTGTATGTAAGGTAGTTTGACCATGTGGTGAGTGCAAGGTAACATCGAACCGGGCAGCTGATGACTAACAGTTCTCACTGCCTCATTTGCAGGATTTATATGCTGAGCTGACAGGAGCCAAAGTTTTCAACAAACTGACCTGACATATGCTTTTACTCAGCTGAATGTAGATAAGGATAGCCAGCAATATTTAATAATTAATGCACACGTGGAGTTTAACTCCCACATAAAATTCCTCGTAGTGTGAAATCAATACCAAAATTTTATTTCCAGTGTGCGACCGTGGAAAAGATACAAGATGTATTTCATTGACCGTGGGGCCAGAATGATGTACTAATAACCAGAAGGAGCAAAGAAAAATATCTTCAGGTGTGTTCAGTGTGTGATATAAACACAGAATAAAAGTCCGTTCATTTGTACAGAAAGCATAGTTCACCTTCAACTAAAAGAAGATGCAAATAGATTACAACAAAAGAAAGCAATGGGTAAGACAAGGAAATACTACAACTATGCAGAACTTAGACTGTTTTTAGGCACCATACACTTCCATACTAAATTTTTGCGAGATCTTGCATGGTCTATGTTCTATTTCACCAGTTACTGAAGATGAAAAATAGAATTGGCACAAGAACAGTGGAAGGTGTCCTCTTTGCAAGAAGAGTCTGGGAAGTGAGCCTTTCTTAGCTCACTGTGTTGGAACCTGCCTTATTGCAGAGGGTCATATCACTTTTAGGGACAATAATTAAGAAAAACTAACTGAAGAAAATTTAGAAAAAATGTTCTCTGCTTACGAAAATTACTTTTAGAGTGAAATTTTTTATCATAAATCCATGTCACAGAACATGAACTGATATCATTAATTCTTGGTCCTATATCTGATGAGCCTTGGTTAGAACCACTCACAATAACCTGAAGGAGAAACACCCAGCAGTACTAATCATTGCCCAACAAAGATGGAAAGCAATATTAGCAGCTCCACTTCCAGATGCAGCACAGTGTTCATGTCCTTATTGTGGATGTCTATGTCGCTCAAAGGCTGGACTCAGCAGCCACCTACGAACACAACAGAACTGCACAAATCTGTCATTATCAGATACGGCAGACAACCAATCATCATCATAGTATCTGCAGTACAAGCTATGGCTACAGCTAAAATATGAAGGTGAGACATTCTCTTACAATTACATAATCAAATATAAATGCAAAGTGCAAAACAAAATGTAACTGCAAATGCAGATTACCACTTGAGAAAACAGACACGGGGTATAAAAATATAATTGTTACATTGAAGAGAGCAATTTCCGATTACAGTAATGCAGATACAGAAGACAAAAGATCATAATTCTAATAAATTAATTAATTGAAGAAATGTTACTGAACTGTGCAAGTATTCAAATGAAGATCTGATTTAAGGAAGTGATTTAATGATGGATTATGTTCTGTTATATGAGACCTAGAGTTATCTCAGCATATTGAGAGGATAATCTTTAAAGAATTTCATACTGGAAATTCTGGTATTGAGTATGAAGTCAATTGCCAGAAGTTTTGTCTCTGGGCCATGATCAGATAAAGATCTTTAACAGCCAGTAGACCAGGGCCAAGACTGCAAGAACACTGGCAAGACCAGCATTCACTGCCTTTTCCTAATTACTCTTGCAAAGTTGGGGATAAGTCACCTTCTTGAACTCTCCACGTGGAGCTTTTAGGGAGCTTCAGGAATTAGACCCAGTGACAGCAAGCAAAGATGCTATAATCCCAATCAGCCGATGCCATCAAAGTTCTGCAATCACATCTAATTGTGCATGAGAGAAGGAATTAAACAGCTGATGCCAGGAGACGACTCCTAAAGCATCCTCATCACAGATAGGACAAGAAGACCAGATTTCCTCCTGAAGACAGAAGTGAGACAGATGGACTTTCCAAAGAGTTTTGTGATGCTCATTCTTAATGACTCATTTGTTTTTGTACAGGGTTGGAAGTGGCCATTGATATTTCCAAAGAGTACATATTGATCATTGTGAGAAGGGAAATAATAATTTCAAACCAGTTGTTTGATAAGGTCATTCAAAATTGATTGAAGTGAAACATTAATCAATAAGCAAAGAAAATGCATCTCTTGGAGATTTGAAATAAAATTTTAAAATGCTGAAAGTACACAGCAGGTCAGCTTACATCTGTGGTCATTAGTCTGATGCATTAATTCTGTTTCTCTCTGACCTGATGACAATTCTCAATGTTTCTTATTTTTTTATTTGAGATAAAACACATCTGGTCAAATTCTGTAAAAGAGAGCACAATCGAACTCTCTTCAATTACGGACCAATTTTCTCAAATCATGGCTACCAGAAGACCTTATCTTAGAAAATGGTTCACTTGTGTTCATTTTTATTTTAATTCAAAGATCTTTGGAACTACTCCGCATGTTGCATTCACCATTCCATGCATATTTTAACAATGACTGCAGCACAAGTGACTGGAATCAACAGTTAAAAAAGTAGACCTTGATTCCCAAGCACAGAAGAATTTTCCAGTCTCTGATCTAAGTGGAACTGAAGAGACAAACTCTTGAATGCCTGTGCGGTAGGGCTGCCCATAGCTAGAGTATCCACATAACCATGGATCTGCTGACTTGTGCTAAAAGAATCTAGACAGTATAGCCCAGATACACAGTTTTGTTTGTTGCCATCCTAAACTATAGCATTTTTATATATAATGTACAGTACTCTGAAACCTCCCCCCGCCCCCATTCTGCAAACCACAATTCTGTTTCTTACTCAACCACAGTCCTGCAGAAGGGTTTTGGCCCAAAATGTCACTGTACTTTTTCCCATAGTTCAGCCTGCTGAGTTCCTCCAGCATTTTGTGTTGATTGGATTTCCAGCATCTGCTGCAGATTTTCTCTTATTTCTTGTTTCTTACTGATTGGAATGCACCAATGCCACAAAATTGTGTCCAATGTTACCACCTTTGTCAGATGACCATGATTACCCATCCCTCTGCAGTAGATCTGTTCCGTTGTCTCTTCTTTAAGCATCGTGAAGTTTCCATGCTGCTTTTATCCTCTCACCATAACTGGACAGAAACTCTCCCGAACTGGCAGGTCAGATACAGGAAGGACCAAGATTATGATAGAACTTGTGTATGGCAAATTAATGAATAGAAACATCAACTATTTTTTTTGCTAGAAAGATACACTTGCTCAAGTAATTCACCAGAAATAACCTATAATCCCCTCAGGGAGTTCAAGCTGAGCCTCAAACAAGTAATTAAGTCGTAACAATGAATTCAGTAAGAGACCATTTCATCCAATCCATTATTCTGGTAGTGGACATCATAAAAACACAGGAGTATATATACATAAACATCAGCTTCCGAAGTTATCTCACTATAAAAGAAATCGACTTTACTTTATAAACAAAGAACTCAAATGTTGCCTGCAACTCTTTGGCTAGAACATAGAACATAGAAACCTACAATACATTACAGGCCCTTTGGCCCACAATGTTGTGTCAACCAGGTAACCTACTCTAGAAGCTGCCTAGAATTTCCCTAGTGCATAGCTCTGTTTTTCTAAGCTCCATGTACCTATCTAAGAGGCTCTTAAAAGACCCTATTGTATCTGCTTCCACCATCGACGCCGGCAGTGCATTCCACAGACCCACCACTCTCTGTGTGAAAAACTTACCCCTGACATCCCCTCAGTACCTATTTCCAAGCACCTTAAAATTGTGCCCCCTCACGTTAGACATTTCAGCCCTGGGAAAAAACCTCTAGCTATCCACACGATCAATGCCTGTCATCATCTTATACACCTCTATCAGGTCACTTCTCATCCTCTATCGCTCCAAGGAGAAAAGGACAAGTTCACTCAACCTATTCTCATAAGGTACGCCCTCCAATCCAGGCAACATCCTTGTAAATTTCCTCTGCTGTCCCGGAGCCTGTTGCATTTTTCAGATAATGGAGCATAAATGGGTAAATTTCCCAGTTTAAGCACCTATGATTAAAATCATGTATTTCAGGTAAGGCATTGTACAGATGGAATGGAAGGTTTTATCATCATTATCATCAGCTGCCATGCCCAGATTGAGCTTTGAATGCCATGGCCCACACACTCCTGTTTGGTGTCAAGTGGATCAATTCATTGGTATTCATTTCCAGTTTTCTGGCTGTAGTCTCCATCACCATTGGTCTTTGCCTTCCTCTTGCTTTCTTCCCTTCAATCTTTCCCGTAATTACCGTACATTCTAACTCCTCTTTCCTAATTACATGTCCAATGAAGTTACCTTGCCTTTTCATGATCTCATACATTATTTCTCTTTTTGTGCTTGCTCTGTTCATGACATCCTCATTAGATATTCATTTTGTCCATGATATTCTTTGCATCCTCCTCAAAAACCACATCTCTGCTGCTTCAATTCGTTTCCTATGTTACTAGATATTGTCCAACATCTTGTCCTCATGTTACTAGATATTGTCCATCCATCTTTCGCCATCCCTATTCTTCTTTTGATGTCCATGTCGCAGCTGCCATCTGATGTCACCCAGTTTCCTAAGTAGCAAAAGTTCTGTACTTGTTTTATGTCTTTTATAAGGTTTTATAATGATGTGATTTACCTTCCCATTATTTCAATTTTCTGTAAGAACTTCCCTTTGGTTTGCCTCAGGATTACTAATGTCAATGTCACATTATTTGTGAATCTATTTCAAGTCATTCACTCAATGCAACAATATCTATTTACTGCTAAGCTCAGTAATCATATTAGCTGAAAAAACAGTCATAGCATTGACTTCTGTTAGCAAAAACAGAAGTCAGAATTTTATGATCTCTTTATCTCTGCCTGACCAAACATAGGCTAGCCTAGAAACTTAGTTTGAAACTTGACCATCAAACTTGCTATGCTAAGTACTTTATTTTTCTTATTCAGACTAAATCTGCTCTTCATTAGTCATTTGTCTGGTCTGACCATAAGGCATCCTTGAAAATAAACATAAAGAAAGAAAATGGGAAATTATATGAAAGCTGTATGCATTAAATTCATATTTAGGTTCTTTTTTAAAAGAATTCCTGTGCTTCAGTTACATATATAAAAAAAACTATTGAGTTTCTTTATGATGTAAATCAAATATTTTGCCTCAAAGTTACTAAGAAAATATTCAGATTTTTTTTTGAAGAATAAGGTCTTTAACTTCATAGTTTTGAGTAGTAGTTTTGCTATCTGGAAACATACAGAGAAATTGAGGGGAAAAAGGAGAGAAGTGCTCAGATCAGTAAAATACCAGAATCTGAAGGATTCCCATTCAGTTGTATGCATTGATAATTATTTTATTTTGTGTTCTTTGAGCCATGCATGAAAAAAGGTTAAAGATCAAATGAAACCTGAGTTACAACAACATTTATTATGTTCTCATAGCCAAGGGATTTCCTATTAATTATATTACCCAGTTCCTGTGGGAAAATTGGATTTGTCATCAATGTTCATTTACTGTAGACAGAATAACTCTGTTCTAAATTATAAAGTTTGTGGGAAATCTCATCCTGATCCCAACTAAACAGGAGTAATGTTTATCTTTGTGGGAAGAATCCTATAACATAACTGATACTTTCAGTTAGCCTCCAGAGAGGGGACTCTAATTCTGGAATCTCAAACAATCATGGTCCCAACAAATTACTATTAGCCATCAGAAATAATAATCAATAAACAGTGATCAATACAATAATGTAGACTATTTACCTGCCCACTAGATTATTTACCAAATGTAACAAGGCCATTTGGAACTTGGGATGTTCATCATGTTTGAGGTACAAATGGTGATAAAAATGATGGCAGCAGTCAGTCTATTAATGCCAGTAGCCTGGCTGCTGTTATCTTAATAAAGCACCCTTTGCTGGAATGCCTGACAGTTGGTCTGATATGAACAAGAGGCCCTGTTAGTATGCTCATTGTGGTCCAATAACATGTTTGAGAATCCAACACAAATAGGTAGCACACTTGTCAGACTCTCACTGGCTAGTTACATTATGGTGAACAATTGAAGAACAATAGCAGACTTCTATCAGAACACTTGACCCTTAGTTCCACTCTATCAGCTCAGGCTTCCTCTCCAATGACTGAGGCATGTCAAACCCAGCCTCAGCATCTGGGACTAACTTCACACTGACAAAGGAGCTTGCGGTCTGTTCAATATCTGGGGACTTGACATTTAAGCTCTGGTTGTCAGAACACTCCAAACATTACAGTGATGATATCACATATAATGCACACATTTCCATCTGATAAATTGTGCTCCTAGAAAACACATAGCATTCTCAAAGCCTATAGGACCATGCATATAGGCTCACCGATCTACCCTAAATACACAATACAAAGAAAAGCAATGGTGCTCGTGCTAACCTCTGGAGAATTTCAGTCCACGCTTCCCTCTGGTCTGAATAACAACCTTTCACTTCTAATCTCCGTTTCCTGTTGCTTTGCTAACTTTCTATTCATTCTGCAGAAGCTCCTTTTATTCCATGGTCTTATCTTGATGATATTATGTGGTACTTTATCAAACATCTTCCTTCAGCAACTGTATATTACTTTATCAGAAAAAAAACTTACCAATTTGCATAGACATAATTTTCCTTTAATAAATCAAACTTAGCTTTTCCCAATCAATTATCAGCTGTCCAAGGGACTAAAAACTCTGTCTATGATCATTGCATCAAAACCTATACATTCCCAGCACTAAATTTCCTATATGGGGCAGAGATTTGCTCATTATCCCAGGAGGTATGCATTGAGGACAGTTGGCCTTACAGAAGTAGCACGAGGTCATTTAAATCATGTGATCCAGGCACCAAACCTGATATACAATGATCAAGTCAGTTTTACAGAACTTTCAGAAGGAGGGTGGCCAGAACTAATATCTAGGAAAATGTTTGAGGAAGAACAGAGAGGTAATTCTCCTTCGGACACTGACTGCTTTATTTCCAGAGGGATACAACTGGTGTTCTCTGCAGGCATCCAATACAGAACAGATGTGGAGCCTGGTTTTTGGCCCTGAAATTATTACTGGTTGTGTACACTCCTCAGAGCACTATGCCGCTCAGCAGCCTGATTTAAACATTGTGTTGTTTACGGCATTGCAGAATCCTATACTTACCTTAACATCAAGTTCAGGCTAAGATGATTCTTTCTTATTTATTTCAGTGCTGCTAAATGGTTAAAACAAAAAAAAGTACTCTATTGGACATTTTTTCCTTGATATTTCCTTCATGGGTTTTCTGTGATTATATGAACCCCTGTTATAGAGTCATAGAAGCATAATCAAACAGGCCATTCAGTCCATCTTCTAGAACGAGGGGTCACAGTTTGAGGATAGAGGGGAAGCCTTTTAGGACCGAGGTTAGGAAAAACTTCTTCACACAGAGAGTGGTGAATCTGTGGAATTCTCTGCCACAGCAAACTGTTGAGGCCAGTTCATTAGCTATGTTTAAAAGGAAGTTAGATATGGCCCTTGTGGCTACAGGGGTCAGGGGGTATGGAGGGAAGGCTGGGTTCTGAGTTGGATGATCAGCCATGATCATAATAAATGGCGGTGCAGGCTCGAAGGGCCGAATGGCCTACTCCTGCACCTATTTTCTATGTTTCTATGTTTCTATGTTTCTATCTTGTCCATGTTAACTCTATTGCCCAGAGAGCTAGACTCAACTGCCTGAATTTGTACCACAGCACTTTAAACCTCCCTTATCTGTGTTCTTGCCTAAATAGCTTTTAAATATTGCTAATGTACTTGCCTCAACCACAGCTTCTGGCAGCTCATTTCAAATACATACAACCTAGCTAAGAGTGGCATTACAACCTGCAAAATGCATAGGATATAAAATTAATGACAAAAATAGTTTGTTTCTCTCCTTTCATTCCTTGGACTGTCCTAATGCCAGCAAAACCAAAATTTATGCTTCATATCTTGAGGAGATGATGGTGAGCTACTCTGTCAAATCCTTTCTGGTATAAAGGTATTCCGATTGTGTGTTTGATTGGGAAATTCATGACTTAGACCCAATGTCACCTACTGTTCTTTTCCTTCCTGGTTATAGTTTTGGAAGTGGATTTTGGAGCAACAGAAGTGCATCTTGTAGATGATACACATTGTATCAAAAGTGCATCAGTGGTGGAGGGACAGGACAGGTTGCTGATTTGGCTTTTTTATCTTGTATTTAAGTTTCTATCTCAATTAGCACATTTTCTTCTCGTACTTGAATGCTTTCATTTTGTTTGCCTCCACTCAATTAGCAAGTTTTTGGCTTTTCTACTCTTAGAATGACGCTAATTTTACCAGGTTACTGGCTGTCATATTTACCTACTTTTCTTGTTTCATGATCTAAAAGAATCTATTCACATTGATATCATGCTTTATAACATTACAGATGTCTCAAGGTGCTTTAAGGGAGCGCTATGAAGCAAAACCTGAGCTAATATTAAGACAAATGACTAAAACTAAATTGAAGCAGTTGAATTAAGAAGCTTCCTAATGGAGAAATACAGTAATTTCTTCCACGGCATCTTATAGGTAAGATGGTTAAGTTCAAGGAGTCTGGGGATGGGAGGCCAGAGGCTGGAATTGAAACTAGATATTGTGGGCAGTGAGGGGCGAGAGGAGATTTAAATTAGTGATATGCAAGAATATGCCCATGAAGGATGAAAATTTTGAAACTTGGACTTAGCTTAAGCAGGAGCAGACATAGGGCAGGAAACATAGAGCCAATGTGTGGAAGGGTCATAATAGAAGTTCAGACAATGATAGGAGAGTTTTTGGTGACAATAAGTTTCATAGAGTAATAGAAGCATACAATGTAGAAACACACCCTTCAGCCACCATCCCAATGCAGACTGTCAAGAACATATATATACCAATCACATTTACCTGCACTTCCATGCATTGACAAAGCAAGTTTTCATCCAGATACTTCATAAATGTTGTGAAAGTACCTATTGCTATCATTCCAGAGTCCAACCTGTACGTTCCAGTCCAGAGTCTGTGTACAAAACATCTTCCTCAGATCTCCTGTAAATTTCTTCCTTCATGCCTTCAAACTATTCCCTCTAATCTTAGATACAATGGAGAAATGTTTCCTACTATCTACCCTATCTATTTCCTTCATAGTTTTTATAACTATTGGGTCCTCTGCTCCAAGGAAAGCAAGCCCAGCCTATTCCTCGGTCTAAATACACCACTGTGCAACTGGATGTTGGACTTCCTAACCAACAGTCCTCAGATAGTCAGGATGCACAAATGCTGCTCCCTCTACATCATCCTCAACATAGGTTCCCCCCCCCACCACCCCGCGCGCCAGGCTTTGTGCTGAGCCCACTGCTGTATATTCTGCTCTCACACAACTGCACAGTCAAACTCCCAAGAAATCATATTGTCAAGTTCTCCGATAACATGACAGTGGTGGGGCTCATCAACAATCAGAATCAGAATCAAGTTTATTATCACCAGCATGTGTCATGGAATTTGTTAACTTAGCAGCAGCAGTTCAAAGCAATACAATGCAATATAGAAGAAGAAAATAATAATAATAGTAATAAATAAATAAGTAACTCAATTACAGTACATATATTTTGAATAGGTTAAAAATCATGCAAAAAACAGAAATAATATATATTTTTAAAATGAAGTAGTGTTCATGGGTTCAATGTCCATTTAGGAATCGGATGGCAGAGGGGAAGAAGCTGTTTATGAATCACCAACCTTCAGGCTTCTGTACCTCCTCGCTGATGGTAACAGTGAGAAAAGGGCATGCCCTGGGTGCCGGAGGTCCTTAATAATGGACGCTGCCTTTCTGAGACACCACTCCCTAAAGATGTCCTGGGTACTTTGTAGGCTAGTACCCAAGATGGAGCCAATTAAATTTACAACCCCCTGCAGCTTCTTTTGGTCCTGTGCAGTAGCGCCCCCCCCCCCCATACCAGACTGTGATGCAGCCTGTCAGAATGCTCTCCACATTGATCAGGCGGCCTCTGGAGAGGAGGTGGAAGAGCTTGAGGCCTGGTACCCTGTAAATAACCTCTTCCTCAATGTCAACAAGGCAAAGGAGATGGTTATTGATTTCAGGAGAACTCACACCACTCATACCCTTTTTTACATCAGTGGCACAGCAGTGGAAACTGCGAGCAGTTTCAAACTCCTGGGAGTGTACATCTCTTATAATCTCTCATGTTTCTGATACATCTTTCACAGTCAAGAAAGTTCAGCAATGTTACTACTTTCTCGGGAGGCTGAAGATAGCTGGACTATGCACATCAACATTCAAGACATTCTACAAATGTGGGTTTGAGAGCATCCTAACTTGCTGCATCACTGTGTGCTACAGAAACTGCATTGTGCCTGCAGTAAGACTCTACAAGGAGTAGTTAAAATCACACAATGTACCACCTGCAACAGCCTACCCGCAATCAAGGGCATAGAAACAGAAAAGTGTAGGAAAAAGACCAGCAATATCAGGAAACATCCCACCCACCCTGCGCATGGACTGTTTGTCCCACACCCTTCAGGGAAGAGACTATTCAGCATACATGCCAGGACCACCAGGCTCAAAAACAGATACGTTCCCAAGCTGTCAGGCTGATCAACACCTTCACTCATTAACCCAGCCCATCGTAACCTCCCCACAACTACTTTACCATTTCCTATACAGACACTTTACGCACAGGTAATCCTGCGACTACAGTCACTTTATACAATCAGACCATGTATTGAAATGAAAATTTCAATTGTGCTCTTGTGCTTTTACCTATTATATCTTTTGCGTTTTTTGTGTCCTTTTTGCTTATTGCTTTTTAATGCTGATTATGAGTAGCAATCATTTCATCCTCCTTCATTCTTGGGTGCTGAAGAATAATCTTGAATGAGAAATGGGAGGGACCAAATGTAGAACCTTGTCATATATCAGAGGTAGTGCTTTGAGTGGGAAGAGAAGTAACAGCAGCTGATGCACATGCCTATAGCTAGAATGAAATGATTTCAGTGAGGTGCACCAGCTGGATGATAGCAAACATAGAAGGTGGTGTACTTATATGTAGAAAGTAATCTATGCGTGTGAGGTAATGATATCATTATATGTTATCGTTGGTAGTCTGTGATAAAGTGTTACCACATGTTTTGGCCCTCTGGGTTTACCAGAGTAACTCACAGACCACCTCCAAATAAACCTTACAAAAGGCTACTTATCAGTCGAGAATGATGAAGTAGATGGAGGTACTCAGCTCAGACATCGGTAGGAATAGATAAAAAAACGTTTGATGTTTTAGGTTAAAGAAATAGAAAAAAGAAATAAATACAATTCAGGGAAAAAGAGGAAAGGAGAGAAGAAGCAAGGTGATGGTGTTAGATGTGATAGACAGATTACATAGTAAAGGGATAAAGGCAAAAGGCAACTAGTAAATAAAGAACCAAAGATTATTCCCAGAAGTACAAGGGAATAGCTGCAATCCACTTGGGGGAAAGATAAGTGCCCTTACTCATTGTGAAAACTGGTGAAGAAGGTGACATTACCAGAACAAAGAGTGCTTGATGGCAGTAATTTCGTGAGAAAAGAATCAAAGGGATTGCTCACAGGGACAATTGAGATTGGAGAGGGAATGTAAAGAGCTAGCAGGGAATCGAGAGAAAAATGCAAATTCAAACGAATCAGAACCAGAAACAGATGTGATCCATGGCTTAAAACAACTGTGAGTGTAGTACTAAAAGGCTGTCTTTGTTTTATAAATAGAAGATAACATAAAATCCTCTTCTTCAATTGGAGTGTCTAAAGATACCTGTATCTCTTGGCTTCAGTGACTAGCAATAAGAAGGATAAATAAATGGAGAGCTGAACCATGGTAGCAAATGAAGCACTCCAATCCTGCACCGAGGCTTAGCAATGTTCAGGCACAGGATGGTAAGTGGAAAGTGAAAATATCAGAGAAGGACTAAATCCAACAGGAGAATCTAACCACATACCCATGATTGCTGAATTTTCCATTTTCACTATTGACCAGGAACTCAACAGGCTATCTAAATACTGTTACCCCAAGAGTAGGTCAGAGAGTGACTATCCTGTAGTGAGTGACACCTGCAGTCTTTGTACCATGTGCAACATGGAAATCAAGTGTATGATTTATACTTCTTACTCAGTCACTACTCACTCGTAGCACTCCAATAAGAGTCCCCAAACACACAGGCACTACTACCATGAGGTAAGGACACCAGGTACATGGGAACATCAGAACTTACAAGTTCCATCCAAGTCACATTCTATTCTAAACTGGAATATGTCACCATTCCTTCACCATTGATGTATCTAAATCCCTACTCAACAATATTGTGGGAGTAACTTCATCTGTGATGGATATTCAGTTCCTGAAGCAGTGGACCTCCTTCTCATGTTTGCTAACCCAACTTTCTAAACACAGCAGCTGCCACTTGTAAGATCACCAAAAAATAGTTGTAAGTAAACTAACAACAAATACTGTTCTGTTTAGTTTCACTTTTGTTAAGTGAGAGTCAGTCTTCAGTTTTTAAAATGTAAATGGAAACAAAAATCAGCTTGAAGTTAAAAATCAGCTTTGCAAACAATCTCTGTATATGCCAGACAATCCGTCTGTAGAAAGCAGATGCAAATTCACAACACCTGGCATACTGCTGCTCAAAAGATGCAGTATAAGACAATGGGTTGTTTAATTTGGTTTGTTTCAAAAAGGACTGACTAAATTGTTTTAGTTCAATGAAGCCTGCAGACCAGATGGATAATATCATTTAGCATATCAAATAACTAATGTGTTTAAAGTTGGGAGTTTTATGTACTCACAGAAGTTAGCTTTCCAGTATTGATGGTGGGAAATACTGATCTATGGCTCCAAAAAGCTTTCAGACTTTTGTGTAAAAAGGGTATCTGAGGAAATATCAAATACATCTGAAGTCACCCAAGTAGCAGAGAAACTGTATAAATGTAGAGAGCAATTTAGCCTTATTGGGAATGGAGTAAGAAACACTGTGTTTTAAACTATTATGTTATCTGGAAGCATCTTCTCCTCTGTAGGGAGAGGGGACCACTCAAATAGTGGGTATTGGCAGCTAAACACGCCATAGAGAATAAACAGGGAAGTGAACTGGTCAATGAAGATTGGATAGTTACAGTATAATCTCTCTTTAGTGAGAGAACTCGTGGCTCTTTCTATCCGGTAGGGTCTTTGTTTGAGTTTTGAACTTTATGGTCAGCAAACCCAATAGCATCACAGTTGGCACCTGATGTGGTCACATTACATCAAAAGTATTACATTAAAAAAATGGTCTACATTCTTGTTCCAGCATTCTATCATACAGAAGTAAATTTCCTAGGTATGACAATTACCAATCAGGGACATGGTTTAACCCCTGAATTTAAACAAAAAGTTGCTCGAGTAGGATATCCAAAAACCATAAAAGCCTTTCAATCAACCCTAGACTTTTTGAATTATGCTAGAGCTTTCATCCCTAGCTATACTCAATTGCCAAAACCATTATATGACAGGTGTAAAATGGAGAAATGAAAAGCTCTTTGCTCTTTCCTCAGAAGATTAATAAGCACTAGAGAAACTGATGAATGCAGTTCAGCAAGCAATAGAACTCCGGACAAGCGACCTAACAAAATCTCTTGTTCTGTGAATTTGTGCTTCTCCAAAAACTACTGTAGCCCTATGCTAAAATGGGAGAGAAGAAACACAAACCCCATACTCCATGCCTCATATAATTCCATCCCAACAGAACTGAAATTTACTGCATTATAATGATGCCATTCTATGGAATTCCATACACTTGTTGTGGGAAGACCACAGGAAGAGGACAAACCATTTGTTCTCCAAACAGTACATGTGGCTTTGAAAACTGTTAGCAAATTGCCAAAACACTAATAGAGAGTTACCATAACTGGATATGGGAAATGGCAAATATTTTTTACAAGACAATGCCTTGAAATGTGAATACATTTGTGGCAGACAGTATTTGGTGCAGTTACACACACACACACACACACACACACACACATTGCCATTTCATTCTGCTTACATTGTGCTGAGTGTGCGCATTTCAATATCTTCCCCTCAGTATATTCTTATATTCTACTAAAGTGTCCTAAAGGGTTTGGCTTTATGGTGCCTTTCCCACCTTACATTCCATTTCTTTAGTAACAGTGATGTGCAAATGTGTATATATTGTTTGTATCCTGTATTTAAGCTAGATACTTCTGTTTATTTTGTAATATGGGTATAACTACACTGTGGGGTGCATCATATTCTGATTCCTGTGTAGTCTTGAGTTAACTTTGTGGGTAGTTAAAGATAGTATGTCCTGGTGCCTAAAAATGGGATGGGTCGCTCTCGGTAGGGGAGAGAGAAATCGGGAATGCCAGCAGTTCACACTGGACAAAATAGTACAGAGTTATTGTGGTTTCTGGTAGATATCTTGTTGTAAATATTGCCAGTTTTATTTTCACTAGTTTCGCTAAGTTTTGTAAGTTTGAATTTTGCCATACCTATTAAACACACTTGCACAAAAGTGCAAAGCAACTCCAGCCATACTTTCTTCGATCAATACCCAAGTACCTAACTATATTCCTGAGCACTAAGGCTTACAATCCTTGCCTTTCATGAAAGATGCAGAACCATCTTCTCCACGACCTAATATAGCACAACATCCTTTGGAGCACCAGTCTTAAACATGGTACTGTGATGAACCAGTAATGAAAATCTAGGAAGGTGGATGCACTCAATTACAATCCTTGCTCCTGATTATAAAAGGAATTTATTCTCAAAATTGAGTTTGAACCACCTGAGTTGCAAATGTATCCTTTAGGGAATCATGCAACTCAACTTGCAGAGACTAAAGCCCTAGAATTACGTCCAAAATAAGTAAATAAAATGGAACCACTCTTGATATGTACTGACTCTAATTATGTAAGGAATGTGGAAGAAAGAGATCTTCCCATCTGATCGAAAACTGGATGGAGAACACACAGAGGTAAACTGCTCCCACATTCATCCACGTGGAAGAATATGCATGAATTAATGATTAGAACATTAATTCAGGTGTTACACATCCCAGGACATCCTGCAGGCCTCTGACACAGCAATGGTAATAAATTAGCTGACGAACAAGCAAAACAAGCTGCCAAGATGGATCTTACTATGGTAAGAGAGACAAAGATTTTGGTTGTAATTAAACAACACATAAAAAGTAACCAGGGTGATGTTTTAAGAATTCTCCTAGATACTAATGAACCCAACTCTAAAGGATTTCCAACATTGTACAAATATGAAACTGATAATGAAAGTTCTGCTTGGGTATGGCACCCTAAAAAAGATAAGGAGCAAATAGCTCCTGCCCACAAGTGGAAAGCACTGATTCAAGAAGTCTACCAGGATTCGGACGAGTCACTCATGTGAAATTAGCCATATTATTCTTGTGACCTTACATACTGAGTGATTGTAACTAATTTGGTGCAAATTGTAAAGAATGTCCGGCCTATAATAAAGGAGCAGTCACAAGACCATCTCCTTAAGACAAACAAAACCAGTTGTACCGATGCAGGTGTGGAAGTTGATTATTTAGGCCCATTTCCGATATCCCAAGGCGACGTACCTTATGGGAATCCTAATTGGTATAATCTTGTGATAATTGATATGTGCTCAGGATATACATGGTTCATCTCCATGACTTCTTGAAGTGAGACTGCAACCATCACAGCACTTCAAAGCTCCATAGTCTCACCTGCTGGCAGCCCCTGTTGTGTATTTACTACTTAAGTAATATTTGTATAATCTTGTATAGATATATTGGTTGATTAAGCATTCTTGTTCATTTAAATAATTCATTACAATATATCAATATGTGAATTGCATATATCATCACACTACCACGTGACACGTGCATGCCTTGCTTAAAGTGTACATGAAGTTCGACCCACATTCCCAGACTCCCGTGTTTTCCTTAATGTTTTGAAGTTACAAAACGTAATACCCCCGCTTATAAATATGCCAGCCAAGTGTCTTCCTTCAGTGTTAAAGGCTTTCAAGCCACGTGGGAACAAACAGGCACACAAGTGGAGTACAGCACTCCATCCCAGCCGCAACCAAGTAGCATGATGGGGCAAAGGAATCGAGAGATGAAGGAGACCTGGCAAAACTGGTCTCCTCTAAAGTATGCTACACTTGTCCCTGAAGTGCAATTCTCCCTAAACAAAGTGTCAATTGTGGAAAAAAAGGAGTACTTAATGTTACACATTATCTTATAATGTATAATATCTACTTAAGTATGTACAGCCCTGATCGCTAACTCAGGCCAACCATTATCTATACACAATACAACTATTCTAAAAGAACTGAAAGAGTTTGTGGGAATGAAAAGGACGTAATAAGACAGTCTGGATACTACTAAAAAAGGGACTGGGTCCGAGAAAAGAAATTCTATAAAAATAATTCTGACCCTAGATTCGGTCCTCAATAGAAACCTCCTTGTCTTGTTACCCAAGTTATTAATGATAGGACTGTGGTAGCCAAGATCAGGAGTGAAAATAAGCCTGTTAGAAAATCTGTCTAGAGAACATCAATCCTGCCTCAGCAGGATTTATTCCCCCAGAATGAATGGGATCCTTATATTAGACCAGTACATGGGTCCACCACAGAACCTGACACCTTGACGGGCATGTGGGGGGTGACGGGGAGTGAGATGTATTGAAAAGGTAAAACACAAGCTTAGATCTGAAAAGCAACAAAAAACTTCCTGTTCATTTGAGGAAGATCTCACAGATACATTGACCAGGGTTAATACACCCAGAATGTGTTGTTGTTTTCAGAGTAAGTCAGACTCAAACTCCAGGAAGAAATGTTGCTTTTGCTGTATTTTATTTTTAATAATTGTGCTTATAATAATATTGTTCAGTGCTGCTTTACTTACCATTTGCTTTCTCGCAGAAAAAGTTGCATTTAATACAGAAATTTCTCATTTGGCTTGGACACCCTTAATGATTCAGAAAATATCAGATTAAGGGGATCTGCCGGCAATGATTATTCTAGTATAAACATCACTGTGGAAAGCAGCCAGTGAGTGAGTGGGCCAGCGAAGCAGTGGAGCTTTGAGGCTATGACTCAAGAGATTTCGACGAGAAGAGGCGGAGGACGAGCTCGTTCCCAGTTAGTCTTTACAATGCCTCCTGAGACGGTGATGTAACTCTCATGTGAGATGTGGCAGTCTTGGGGGAACTCCCCTCTTCCGCAGAGTCACATCTGCCAGAAGCGCATACGGCTGGGCAATCTGGAAGACCGTATATGGAATCTGGAGCAGCAGCTGGATGACCTTCGACTCATAAGGGAGAATGAGGCAGTCATAGAATGAGGTAGTCACACCTAGACTGCCAGAAGCAGGTTGTTGGGTGACAGTCAGAGGGGGGAAAGCAAAGCTGAGTAGACAGGTAGTGCAGAGCACCCCTGTAGCCATTCCCCTGCAAAATAAGTTTACCATCCTGGATACTGTAGCCATTCCCCTGAAAAACAAGTTTACCATCCTGGATACTGTTGGCAGGGATGACCAACCAGGTGTGAGCCACTGTGGCAGGGCTTCTGGCACTGAGTCTGACCCTGTGGAGCAGAAGGGTGGAACGGAGAAGAGGAAAGCTGTCGTCATTGGAGACTCTACAGTCAGGAGAGCAGACAGGAGATTTAGTGAACGTGAGAAGGACACCTGCATTGTTTGTTGCCTCCCAGGTGCCAGGGTCCGGAATATCCCTGACCAGGTGCACAACATCCTAGTACGAGAGGGAAAGCAACCAGAAGTCGTGATACATGTTGGTACCAACAACATAGGCAGGAAGAGGGATGAGGTCCTGAAGTGTGAGTTTCAGGAACTAGGCAGAAGGACCTCAAGGGTGGCATTCTCAGGACTGCGGCCAGTGCTACGTGATAGTGATGGTAAGAATTGGAGGAGATGGCAGTTGAATGCGTGTCTGAGGAGTTGGTGCAGGGAGCAGGGTTTTAGATTTTTGGATCATTGGGATCTTTTCTGGGGAAGGTGGGATCTGTACAGATTGGATGAGATGCACCTGAACTTGAGGTGGAACAATATCCTTGCAGGTAGGTTTGCTAGCATGGTTCGGGAGGGTTTAAACTAATTTGCAAGGGGGATGGGACCCGGAGCGATAGAGCAGTGAAAGAAGTGCATGGGGTAAAGCCAGATATAACATATAGAGAGGCTTTGAGGAAAGAGAAGCAGAATAAAGGGTGTAAAGGTAGTAAGGTAAAAGGGCTAAAGTGTGTGTACTTCAATGCAAGAAGCGTCAGGAACAAAGGTGATGAACTGAGAGCATGGATACATACATGGAATTATGATGCAGTGGCCATTACAGAGAATTGGCTGGCACCAGGGAAGGAATGGGTTCTCAATATTCCCGGAATTCAGTGCTTTAAAAGGGATAGAGAGGGGGGAGAGGGGAGGATGGGTGGCATTACTGGTCAGGGATACTATTACAGCTACAGAAAGGGTGGGTAATGTAGCAGGAACCTCTTTTGAGTCAATATGGGTGGATGTCAGGAACAGGAAGGGAGCAGTTAGTCTATTGGGAGTATTCTATAGGCCCCCTGGTAGCAGCAGAGATTCCAAGGAGCAGATTGGGAGGTAGATTTTGGAAAGGTGCAAAAATAACAGGGTTGTTATCATGGGTGACTTTAACTTCCCTAATATTGTTTGGCACCTGATTAGTTCCAAGGGCTTAGACGGGGCAGAGTTTGTTAAGTGTGTCCAAGAGGGATTCCTGTCACAGTATGTTGACAGGCCGACTAGGGGGAATGCCATACTAGATCTAGTATTAGGTAACGAACCAGGTCAGGTCACAGATCTCTCAGTGGGTGAGCATCTGGGGGACAGTGACCACCACTCCCTGGCCTTTAACATTATCATGGAAAAGGATAGAATCAGAGAGGACAGGAACATTTTCAATTGGGGAAGGGCAAATTATGAGGCTATAAGGCTAGAACTTGTGGGTGTGAATTGGGATGATGTTTTTACAGGGAAATGTACTATGGACATGTGGTCAATGTTTAGGGGTTTCTTGCAGGATATTAGGGATAAATTTGTCCCGGTGATGTAGATAAAGAAAGGTAGGGTGAAGGAACCATAAGTGACAAGTGACGGGGAAAATCTAGTCAGGTGGAAGAAGGCAGCACACATGAGGTTTAGGAAGCAAGGATCAGATGGGTCTATTGAGGAATATAGGGTAGCAAGAAAGGAGCTTAAGAAGGGGCTGAGAAGAGCAAGAAGGGGGCATGAGAAGGCCTTGGCAAGTAGGGTAAAGGAAAACCCCAAGGCATTCTTCAATTATGTGAAGAACAAAAGGATGACAGGAGTGAAGGTAGGACCGATTAGAGATAAAGGTGGGAAGATGTGCCTGGAGGCTGTGGAAGTGAGCGAGGTCCTCAATAAATACCTCTCCTCAGTATTCACCAATGAGAGGGAACTTGATGACGGTGAGGACAATATGAGTGAGGTTGATGTTCTGGAGTATGTTGATATTAAGGGAGAGGAGGTGTTGGAGTTGTTAAAATACATTAGGACGGATAAGTCCCCGGGGCCTGAAGGAATATTCCCCAGGCTGCTGCACGACACAAGGAAAGAGATTGCTGAGCCTCTGTCTAGGATCTTTATGTCTTCATTGTCCACGGGAATGGTACCGGAGGATTGGAGGGAGGCGAATGTTGTCCCCTTGTTCAAAAAAGGTAGTAGGGATCGTCCAGGTAATCATAGACCAGTGAGCCTTATGTCCGTGGTGGGAAAGTTGTTGGAAAAGATTCTTAGAGATAGGATCTATGGGCATTTAGAGAATCATGGTCCGATCAGGTACAGTCAGCATGGCTTTGTGAAGGGCAGATCGTGTCTAACAAGCCTGATAGAGTTTTTTGAGGAGGTGACCAGGCATATAAATGAGGATAGTGCAGTGGATGTGATCTACATGAACTTTAGTAAGGCATTTCACAAGGTTCCACATGGTAGGCTTATTCAGAAAGTCAGAAGGCATGGGATCCAGGGAAAGTTTGGCCAGGTGGATTCAGAATTGACTTGCCTGCAGAAGGCAGGGGGTCATGGTGGAGGGAGTACATTCGGATTGGAAGGTTGTGACTAGTGGTGTCTCACAAGGATTGGTTCTGGGACCTCTACTTTTTGTGATTTTTATTAACGACCTGGATGTGGGGGTAGAAGGGTGGGTTGTCTAGTTTACAGATGACACAAAGGTTGGTGGTGTTGTAGATAGTGTAGAGGATTGTTGAAGATTGCAGAGAGACATTGATAGGATGCAAAAGTGGCAGAAGAATTTCAACCCAGAGAAGTGTGAGGTGGTACACTTTGAAAGGACAAACTCCAAGGCAGAGAATAAGTAAATGGCAGGATATTTGGCGGTATGGAGGAGCAGAGGGATCTTGGGGTACATGCCCACAGATCCCTGAAAGTTGCCCCACAGGTAAATGGGGTAGTTAAGAAAGCTTATGGGGTGTTAGCTTTCATAAGTTGAGAGTTTAGAAATAGTAAGATAGCGCAGATCAACACGTGGCTGAAGGCATGGTGCAGGGGGGGGGCTTCAGATTTATAGATAATTGGGCAGTTTTCCAGGGAAGGTGGGACCTGTTCCGGCGGGACGGTCTACATCTGAACTGGAGGGGGACAAATATTCTTGCGGGTAGGTTTGCTAGAGAGGCTCTGGTGGATTTAAACTAGATACGGGGGGGGGCGGGGGAGAGGAACCAGAGTGTAGGAACAGATGTAGGGAAGAAGGAAGAAAAAGAAAATAGTAAAATTGTTTGCACAGTTAGTGATAAACAGAGAGTAAGAGGTGGAAAATTTCTTAAATGCATTTATTTTAATGCTAGGAGCATTGTAAGAAAGGTGGATGAGCTTAAAGTATGGATTGATACCTGGAAGTATGATGTGGTAGCTATTAGTGCAACATGGTTACAGGAGGGGTGTGATTGGCAGCTAAATATTCCTGGACTTAATTGCTTCAGTTGTGATTAAATCGGAGGGACAAGAGGGGGAGGGGCTGCATTGCTTGTCAAAGAAAATATTACAGCTGTGTTCTGGCAGGATAGATTAGAGGGCTCGTCTAGGGAGACTACTTGGGTGGAATTCAGGAATGGGAAAGCTGCAGTAACTCTTATGGGGATGTATTATAGACCACCAAATGGGGAGCGAGAATTGGAGGAGCAAATTTGTAAGGAGATAGCAGATATTAGTAATAGGTACAAGGCTGTGATTGTGGGAGATTTTAATTTTCCACACATAGACTGGGAAGCCCATACTGTAAAAGGGCTGGATGGTTTGGAGTTTGTAAAAATGAGTGCAAGATAGTTTTTTGCAGTGTTGGATCTCCTATTAGGGAATGAGATAGGTCGGGTGACGGAGGTTTGTGTTGGGGAGCACTTCAGGTACAGTGATCACAATGCTATTAGTTTCAATATAATTATGGAGAAGGATAGATCTGGACCCAGTGTTGAGATTTTTGATTGGAGAAAGACTAACTTTGAGGAGATGTGAAAGGATTTAGAAGGAGTGGATTGGGACAATTTGTTTTATGGGAAGGATGTAATAGAGAAATGGAGGTCATTTAAACGAGAAATTTTGAGAGTACAGAATCTTTATGTTCCTGTTAGCTTGAAAGGAAAGGTTAAAAGTTTGAGAGAGCCATGGTTTTCAAGGGATATTGGAAACTTGGTTCGGAAAAAAAGAGAGGTCTACAATAAATCTGGACAGCATGGAGTAAATGAGGAGCTCGAGGAATATAAAGAATGTAAAAAGAATCTTAAGAAAGAAATTAGAAAAGCTAAAAGAAGATATGAGGTTGCTTTGGCAAGGAAGGTGAATATAAATCCCAAGGGTTTCTACCATTATATAAATAGCAAAAGGATAGTGAAGGGATAAAATTGGTCCCTTAGAGAATCAGAGTGGACGGCTATGTGTGGAGCCAAAAGAGATGAGGGAGATTCTTAACAATTTCTTTTCTTCGGTGTTCACTAAGGAGAAGTATATTGAATTGTGTAAGATAAGGGAAATAGATAGGGAAGTTATGGAAACTATGATGATTAAAGAAGAAGTAGTACTGGAGCTTTTAAGGAATATAAAAGTGGATAAGTCTTCGGGTCTTGACAGGATATTCCCTAGGACCTTGCAGGAAGTTATTGTGGAAATAGCAGGGGCTCTGACAGAAATATTTCAAATGTCATTAGAAACAGGGATGGTGCCGGAGGATTGGCATATTGCTCATGTTGTTCCGTTGTTTAAAAAGGTTTCTAAGAGTAAACCTAGCAATTATCGGCCTGTGAGTTTGTCGTCAGTGGTGGGTAAATTGATGGAAAGTATTCTTAGAGATGGTATATATAATTATCTGGATAGACAGGGTCTGATTAGGAACAGTCAACAAGGATTTGTGCGTGGAAGGTCATGTTTGACAAATCTTATTGAATTTTTTGATGAGGTTACTAGGAATGTTGACGAGGGTAAAGTGGTGGATGTTGTCTGTATGGACTTCAGTAAGGTCTTTGACAAGTTCCCACACGGAAGGTTGGTTAGGAAGGTTCAATCGTTAGGTATTACTATTGAAGTAGTAAAATGGATTCAGCAGTGGCTGGATGGGAGATGCCAGAGAGTGGTGGTGGAAAACTGTTTGTCAGATTGGAGGCTGGTGACTAGTGGTGTGCCTCAGAGATCTGTACTGGGTTCAATGTTATTTGTCATATATATTAATGATCTGGATGATGGGGTGGTAAATTGGATTAGTAAGTATGCAGATGATACTAAGATAGGTGGAGTTGTGGATAATGAAGTAGGTTTTCAAAGCTTGCAGAGAGATTTAGGCCAGTTAGAAGAGTGGGCTGAAAGATGGCAGATGGAGTTTAATGCTGATAAATGTGAGGTGCTACACTTTGGTAGGACTAATCAAAATAGAACATACACGGTAAATGGTAGGGCATTGAAGAATGCAGTAGAACAGAGGGATCTAGGAATAATGGTGCATAATTCCCTGAAGGTGGATTCTCATATGGATAGAGTGGTGAAGAAAGCTTTTAGTATGCTGGCCTTTATAAATCAGAGCATTGAGTATAGGAGTTGGGATGTAATGTTGAAATTGGGAAAGGCATTGGTGAGGCCAAATTTTGATATTTGTGTACAGTTTTGGTCAGCAAATTATAGGCAAGATGTCAACAAAATAGAGAGAGTACAGAGAAGGTTTACTAGAATGTTACTTGGGTTTCATCACCTAAGTTACAGAGAAAGGTCAAACAAGTTGGTCTTTATTCTTTGGAACATAGAAGGTTGAGGGTCGAATTGATAGAGGTATTTAAAATTATGCGAGGGATAGATAGAGTTGACATGGATAGGCTTTTTCCATTGAGAGTGGGAGAGATTCAAACAAGAGGACATGAGTTGAGAGTTAAAGGGCAAAAGTTTAGGGGTAACATGAAGGGGAACTTCTTTACTCAGAGAGTGGTGGCTGTGTGGAATGAGCTTCCAGCAGAAGTGGTTGAGGCAGGTTCAATGTTGTCATTTAAAGTTAAACTGGACAGCTATATGGACAGGAAAGGAATGGAGGATTATGGGCTGAGTACAGGTCGGTGGGACTAAGTGACAGTAAGATTTTGGCATGGACTAGAAGGGCCGAGATAGAAACATAGAAACATAGAAAATAGGTTCAGGAGTAGGCCATTCGGCCCTTCGAGCCTGCACCGCCATTTATTATGATCATGGCTGATCATCCAACTCAGAACCCAGCCTTCCCTCCATACCCCCTGACCCCTGTAGCCACAAGGGCCATATCTAACTTCCTTTTAAACATAGCTAATGAACTGGCCTCAACAGTTTGCTGTGGCAGAGAATTCCACAGATTCACCACTCTCTGTGTGAAGAAGTTTTTCCTAATCTCGGTCCTAAAAGGCTTCCCCTCTATCCTCAAACTGTGACCCCTCGTTCTGGACCTCCCCAACATCGGGAACAATCTTCCCGCATCTAGCCTGTCCAATCCCTTTAGGATCTTATACGTTTCAATCAGATCCCCCCTCAATCTTCTAAATTCCAACGAGTACAAGCCCAGTTCATCCAGTCTTTCTTCATATGAAAGACCTGCCATCCCAGGAATCAATCTGGTGAACCTTCTTTGTACTCCCTCTATGGCAAAGATGTCTTTCCTCAGATTAGGGGACCAAAACTGCACACAATACTCCAGGTGTGGTCTCACCAAGGCCTTGTACAACTGCAGTAGTACCTCCCTGCTCCTGTACTCGAATCCTCTCGCTATAAATGCCAGCATACCGTTCGCCTTTTTCACCGCCTGCTGTACCTGCATGCCCACTTTCAATGACTGGTGTATAATGACACCCAGGTCTCGTTGCACCTCCCCTTTTCCTAATCGGCCACCATTCAGATAATAATCTGTTTTCCTATTTTTGCCACCAAAGTGGATAACTTCACATTTATCCACATTAAATTGCATCTGCCATGAGTTTGCCCACTCACCCAACCTATCCAAGTCACCCTGCATCCTCTTAGCATCCTCCTCACTGCTAACACTGCCACCCAGCTTCGTGTCATCCGCAAACTTGGAGATGCTGCATTTAATTCCCTCATCCAAGTCATTAATATATATTGTAAACAACTGGGGTCCCAGCACTGAGCCTTGCGGTACCCCACTAGTCACCGCCTGCCATTCTGAAAAGGTCCCGTTGATTCCCACTCTTTGCTTCCTGTCTGCTAACCAATTCTCCACCCACACCAATACCTTACCCCCAATACCGAGATGGCCTGTTTCCGTGCTGTAATTGTTATATGGTTATATGGATAGAGTTTAAGAGTCACGAGGTAATAATGCAGCTCTATAAAATTCTGGTTAGGCCACATTTGGAGTACTGTGTCCAGTTCTGGTTGCCTCACTATAGGAAGGATGTGGAAGCATTGGAAATAGTACAGAGGAGATTTACCAGGATGCTGCCTGGTTTAGGGAGTATGGATTATGATCATAGATTAAAGGAGCTAGGGCTTTACTCTTTGGAGAGAAGGAGGATGAGAGGAGACATGATAGAGGTATACAAGATATTAAGAGGAATAGATAGAGTGGATAGCCAGCGCCTCTTCTCCAAGGCACCACTGCTCAATACAAGAGGACATGGCTTTAAGGTAAGGGAGTTCAAGGGGAATATTAGAGGAAGGTTTTTTACTCAGAGTGTGGTTGGTGCATGGAATGCACTGCCTGAGCCAGTAGTGGAAGCAGATGCACTAGTGAAATTTAAGACACAACTGGACAGGTATGTGGAGGAATTTAAGGTGGAGGGTTATATTGGAGGCAGGATTTGAGGGTTGGCACAACATTGTGGGCCAAAGGGCCTTACTGTGCTGTACTATTCTATGTTCTATGTAAATGTCCTTTACCGCTTGGTCATATGTGATCTCATACTCTGGAACCTTTAACCTTTGCCTTTGGCAAAGTGATTGATTCCATCCACTTAAACATTCACTCTGACCAAATTGCAGATGAAATGAACATAGGCACATGGAAAGGCAAAGAATCACTTGCGGAAATGATTAATAACACCCTAACAAAACTAAAATATTCCAGCCAGATAATGGAGGTATACTAATAGAAGAATCCCTTGACATGTATTCCTCTACACCCGAAATAAAGAATAGAAACTGTTCTGTCATTGAACGATCCCACTTACAGGAATATGACATTAGAATCGTTGGACTAGATCATGAAAAAAAAGCATTCTTTTTAATGAAGACCTCTATTAGACAGAAATCTTATTGCACTTTCCCTTTATTGCCCACGAGTTTCTGAACACACTTACTACAAAGATGTTTGATCTTTCCATTTCTCCAATTATGGCCCCTATTTCATTCCATTGTTAAACGTTGAGGTAACATGACAGTTTTCTGCATTTCTGAGTTATGTTCTAAATGGCTCAGCGAAGCCCTTTGCATGGGAAGATAAAATGGAAAGATGCACTGAAGCAGAAATGAAATGCTTTTCCCTCTGGTCAACTGAAACTGATAAACTAATAAATGATTTAGCGGTTTTAGTCCCATAGACTATTGTATCTTCCCAGATTTCTTATTTGCCCTAAATAAAACAGTCATGAATAGTTCATGTTGTGGTGCAAAAAATACCTTAAAAATGAAAATTACTTCAGAGTTATTGGTGTCCTTACGCATTCAATTACATTTCAGATAGATTTTGACAACAAATTGAAAAATGGGAAAACAAGCCTATGACAAATTTTACTGTCGGAGACCAACTGATAATGGTAAATTTTGAGGTTAGACAGATAACATTGCTTCCTAAATAGATACTGTTACATACATGCGCAGACAAGCCTTGAATTATCGCTGTGTATTCAGTCACATAGTGCTATCACCAACAGACAAAGAAAAAAAATGATATGGTACTAAACAATTTTCATAACTTTGAAAAATATGTATTAGGATAAGACTGCTTGTACAGCCATGCTTTGACAGTGCTCACTCTCATGACTGCACTGATGTAATACTTCAGTTCCCTTGGAAAGTAGAAATTTCTGATGATAAGAGTTGTTCAAGGGGGATATTAGAGGAAGGTTTTTTACTCAGAGTGTGGTTGACATTCCGCCATCAGAGGACCACTCACTTTTTGAGGTTTATAAAGAAAATAACCCTTGGAGTAATTTGATAATTTAATCTATGTTGTGTATCTCAAAACAGAAACGCAGGTCCAGTTTTAAGAAATGCTTTTGTTCATTTTTTATATAAATGATATATGTATGGTCTCTCAGACATTAAAATGTATATTATTTGCTGATGATGCAACTATATTTTGTAGTGGGGAACATCTGAAACAACTTTTGGATACGGTGCAGAAAGAACTAAAAATTACAAAGAAATGGTTTGATACTTATAAGTTATCACTGAATCTAAGTAAAACTAAATTCATAATATTTGGAAACCGTGTACCAAACTCATATAGTAAACTTAGAATAAATTATGTTGAAATTGATAAGGTATCCGAAACAAGATTTTTAGGAGTGGTGATAGATAATAAATTAAGCTGGAAACCGCATATAATTTATGTCAAAGCAAAAATGTCAAAATCCATTGCAATACTGTACAAAGTGCAAGATTTCTTAAGTCAGGAATCCTTGTATACGTTATACTATTCACTTACAGTCCCATACATGACTTACTGTGTAGAGGTATGGGGAAATACATACAAAACAAATACAAACTCAATTTTTCTACTCCAAAAGAAAGTCATACGAATTGTAAAACCGGTTATTATGAGCCAACCAATCCACTGTTTATTCAACTAAACACTTCAACATTCAGAGATTTTGTAGATTTTAAAATAATACAGATTATGTATAAGTAAAAAATGGACAGCTACCACAAAGTATCCAAAGGTGGTTTAAAATGAGAGAAAGTCAACATGATTTGAGAGGAACATGTATATCTCAAAAACAAAGGGTAAGAACAAATATAAAAAATCATTGTATTTCAGTCAGAGGGGTAAAGCTATGGAACAGATGTAGTGAGAATTTAAAAACATGCACCACACTTAACAAGTTTAAAAAATTATTTTAAAATAATTTAATGAACAAATATAAATTACATGATTTAAAATGAATGGGAGTAATGTAAATAAATGATTCTTGGAATTGGATTTTGAGTTAAAAGATTATGAAATTTTTTGTTTTGATGTGATGACTGACGCCAAATATGTTGTTGTATAAATAAGGGGGGTAGGCGTAATAAACTGTAGCTTCAGCCTACACCCTTTCGGTCTGTTTTAAAGAATATCTATGTTTTTTTGTTGTAATTTTGTCTTATGAAATCATTGTTGAAAATTATGGTTTTGTTTTTTCATACTGACCAAAATAAATTTCTTTCATTCATTCATTCATTCATTCATTCATTCATTCATTCATAGATGGAACAAAGAATGTTCCAGAAGGACTTGATTGTCATCAACAACATTCTAAAAGAAACTCAATCAAATTAAAAGAATCAAGGGATTTTTTTTCATAAGTTTCCTTTGCAGACTTATACTCATCCGCTGACTGGAAACAATATCTAAGACATTTCCAGCTGTTGTAAATTTAGCTTTCTGAGCACGGAACATAGAATAGTACAGCACAGGAGTAAGGCATTTGGCCACAATGTTGTGCCAAACCAGCTAAAAAGCAAATCAATAATGCCATAACACTAATCCCTCCTACCTACACCATGTCCATATCCCTCCATCTTCCTTATATCCATATGCCTATCCAAATGTCCCTTAAAAGCCTCCAATATATTTGCCTCTACCACTATACCAGGTGGTGCATTCCAGCACAGCAGCAAATATAATTTCTGGGTGGATTGGCACTTCTTTAAATTGGGTTAAACATAGAAACATAGAAAATAGGTGCAGGAGTAGGCCATTCGGCCCTTCGAGCCTGCACCGCCATTTATTATGATCATGGCTGATCATCCAACTCAGAACCCTGCACCAGCCTTCCCTCCATACCCCCTGATCCCCGTAGCCACAAGGGCCATACAGGTTTTCAAGGGTAGCCAAGGGTTACAGGTTTTCTTTAACAGTTAAGACATTGAAGCCTGTAAGGATGGAAATTTTATGACTTCCGCTTTTTACATATCAACTCCACTATGAAGACTCCATTAACTCCCATACCTAACCTGCACTACTATGAGTTATCTCTCGTATGTCTGCTTTGCTATACACTGTATTGTACTTGCCTTTTACCTATTCTTCTACTTTGTTCTATATTCTGAAAGAGTAAAGAGCAGGGACTGCCTTGATCATGTTGTCCTTGGTCATCCTCTCCTTTTCCTAGTCCTGATCACTAACATTGCATATGGGTATACTACATATAAGACCATAGGGTTTCAATGAGATCCCCCTCATCCTTCTGAATTCCAGCGAGTACAGACCCAGAGCCGTCAAACATTCCTCGTATGCTAACTCTTTCATTCCTGAAATCATCCTCGTGAACCTCCCTTGGACCCTCTCCAATGCCAGTACATCTTTTCTAAGATGAGGGGCCCAAAACTGTTCACAATACTCAAGGTGAGGCCTCAACAGTGACTTATAAAGCCTCAGCATCACATCCTTGCTCTTGTATTCTCGACCTCTTGAAATGAATACTAACACTGCATTTGCCTTCCTCACTACTGACGCAGCCTGCAGGTAAACCTTTAGGATGTTCTGCACAAGGACTTCCAAGTCCCTTTGCATCTCAGATTTTTGGATTTTCTCCCCATTTAGAACATAATCCACATTTATTTCTACTACCAAAGTGCATGAGCATGCACATTGTATTTTATTTGCCACTTTCTTGCCCATTCTTGTAATCTGTCTAAGTCCTTCTGCATCCTACCTGTTTCCTCAATACTACCTGCCCCTCCACCAATCTTTGTATCATCTGAAAACTTGGCAACAAAGCCATCTATTCCATCATCTAAATCATTTATATACAGCATAAAAAGAAGCTGTCCAAAAACCAACCCCTGCAGAACACCACTATTCACTGGCAGTCAACCATATAAGGATCCTCTTATTCCCACTCATTGCCTTCTTCCAATCAGCCAATGCTCTAACCATCTTAGTAACTCTCCTGTAATATCACAGGTTCTTAACTTGGTAAACAGCCTCATGTGTGGCACCTTGTCAAAGGTCTTCTGAAAGTCCAAATATACAACATCCACTGCATCCTCTTTATGTCATGGTCCGGATCGGGGTCCCTTTAAATTTACCTTGTTTATGTTACGATCCGGACCGTTGATTCCCTGTTTTCCCATGTCCCTCGACTTTGGTGATTAGAGGCAATTAACACTCGGCTGAACCAGTAGTTTATAGTCTCCGGCTTTCAGCCGTTCGTTGCGGGAGCGTCTGCAAAGTCACAGCGTGCCAATGTCATCTGGCCGGAGCAAGCCTTGTCTCCGCCTGAAGTGAGTGTCGGTAATTCACCTTTCCTCACTGGAGCAACCCTGTCCAGTTACCTCGCCGAAGCCAGCCTGCAAAGTTTCCTCATCAAGGTGGGTCCATCAGTTAACCCGCCGGAGAGAATCAAGAGCCGCTGTCTACTGTTCCCGGGCCGAGTCGAGAGCTTGGCACTACCCGGAGGTTCCAAGCACCACGTCCACGTCCTGGCTCCAGTGGCGTCCAAGTACCACGTCCACGTCCTGGCTCTGGCGGCGTTCAAGTACCACGTCCACGTCCTGGCTCTGGCGGCGTTCAAGTACCAAGTCAAGTCCTGGCCCTGGCGGCATTCAAGTACCAAGTCAAGTCCTGGCCCTGGCGGAACTCAAGTACCAAGTCAAGTCCTGTTCCTGGTGGCATTCTAGTACCATGTCAAGTCCTGGCCCAGGTGGCTTCCCAGTTCTGAGTCATGTCCTAGCCCTGGCGGTCTGTCATTCCTGTCCTACCCCCTTGTCTGAAACCCTTCTCTGCCCCTCTCACCTCTAGCCCTCATCTGCAGCCCCCGCCTGCACTTCGGTCTAGTTCTATCACCAGAGCTAGATAGGTACTGTCTGGTGTCCATTCGTGTTGGCCTTGTCTTGTCTTGTCCTTGCCTCTGTGGGAAGTCAGGCCATCTTGCCGTTGCTCCGCGGGGGTCATGTCTTGTCTTGTCCTGTCCTCGACTCCGTGGGGTAAGTCAGGCCACCTTGCCGTTGCCCCGCGGAGTATCATGAGTCCCGGCCCTATGTCCTGTACCCAAGGAGGGGTCCCAGCTCTCTGTTCTGTGTATGTGTCCAAGGTTCCATGTACCTGCTCTCCCGAGACCGAGGCTCTGTTTTCCATGTTCCTCCTCTCCCTAGCCCATATCATGTCCTGCCTGGTTCTGGGGTCTGAGGCCGAGGCAAGACCCAGGTACTGGGTCCTTGCCCAGTCTCGGGCTCTGAGTCTATACCCTAGCCTCTTCATGTCTCCTCTAATTCTGGGAGCCGATTCAGAGTCCTAGCCCAGACCCTTGGTCCCAGCCTAGTAGTAGTCTTCAGTCCTTGTCCAGTTCGCTACTCCTGCTCCTGCCTAGCTCTCCTGATATCAAACAATAAACTAAATTTAATTAACCTCACAAGATGTGTCTTGCATTTGGGTCCACCCTTGCTCCTAATGCCCCGCCACTGTGACACTTTATCTATCCTACGTGTAATCTCCTTAAAGAATTCCAACAGGTTTGTCAGGCAGGATTCTCCCTGAAGGAAACCATTCTGTCTGCTCCGTCTAGCGGAATTAGTCCTTACTCTTAATAATTTCTCCTTTGGCTCCTCCCACTTCCTCCAAACTAAAGGTGTAGCTATGGGCACCCATATGGGTCCTAGCTATTCCTGCTTTTTTGTTGGCTTTGTGGAACAATCTATGTTCCATACCTATTCTGGTATCTGTCCCCCACTTTTCCTTCGCTACATCGACGACTGCATTGGCGCTGCTTCCTGCACGCATGCTGAGCTCGTTGACTTTACTAACTTTGCCTCCAACTTTCAACCTGCCTTCAAGTTTACCTGGTCCATTTCCGACACCTCCCTCCCCTTTCTAGATCTTTCTGTCTCTGTCTCTGGAGACAGCTTATCCACTGATGTCTACTATAAGCCTACTGACTCTCACAGCTATCTGGACTATTCCTCTTCTCACCCTGTCTCTTGCAAAAATGCCATCCCCATCTCGCAATTCCTCCGTCTCTGCCGCATCTGCTCTCAGGATGAGGCTTTTCATTCCAGGACGAGGGAGATGTCCTCCTTTTTTAAAGAAAAGGGCTTCCCTTCCTCCACTATCACCTCTGCTCTTAAACGCATCTCCCCTATTTCACGTACATCTGCTCTCACTCCATCCTCCCGCCACCCCACTAGGAATAGGGTTCCCCTGGTCCTCACCTACCAGCCTACCAGCCTCCGGGTCCAACATATTATTCTCCGTAACTTCCTCCACCTCCAATGGGATCCCACCACTAAGCACATCTTTCCCTCCCCACCCCCTCTGCTTTCCACAGAGATCGCTCCCTACGCGACTCCCTTGTCCATTCGTCCCCCCCATCCCTCCCCACTGATCTCCCTCCTGGCACTTATCCTTGTAAACGGAACAAGTGCTACACATGCCCTTACACTTCCTCCCTTACCACCAGTCCTTCCTGGTGAGGCAACACTTCACCTGTGAGTCGGCTGGGGTGATATACTGCGTCCGGTGCTCCCGATGTGGCCTTTTATATATTGGCGAGACCCGACGCAGACTGGGAGACCGCTTTGCTGAACACCTATGCTCTGTCTGCCAGAGAAAGCAGGATCTCCCAGTGGCCACAAATTTTAATTCCACATCCCATTCCCATTCTGATATGTCTATCCACGGCCTCCTCTACTGTAAAGATGAAGCCACACTCAGTTTGGAGGAACAACACCTTATATTCTGTCTGGGTAGCCTCCAACCTGATGGCATGAACATCGACTTCTCTAACTTCCGCTAATGCCCCACCTCCCCCTCGTACCCCATCCGTTATTTATTTTTATACACACATTCTTTCTCACTCTCCTTTTCCTCCCTCTGTCCCTCTGACTATACCCCTTGCCCATCCTCTGGTTCCCCCTCCCCCCTTGTCTTTCTCCCCGGACCTCGTGTCCCATAATCCTCTCATATCCCCTTTGCCAATCATCTGTCCAGCTCTTGGCTCCATCCCTCCCCCTCCTGTCTTCTCCTATCATTTTGGATCTCCCCCTCCCCCTCCCACTTTCAAATCTCTTACTAACTCTTCCTTCAGTTAGTCCTGACGAAGGGTCTCGGCCTGAAACATCGACTGTACCTCTTCCTAGAGATGCTGCCTGGCCTGCTGCGTTCACCAGCAACTTTGATGTGTGTTACCATCATACACCAGTAAGACTCTCGCAGTTAAAGATGGCAGCTTGCTACAACATTCTCAAGGGTATTTGAGGATAGTTAAGAAATTGCAGCTTTGTCAGTGGTTCCCAGACTGAATAAATAATAGGCAAGCAGGTTGGAAATATGTTCTACTCTAACAACTACAGTGATCTTCATCATTCTACTGTTCCTCCACCATCTTCAATCTGGGTCTTCAAATCCACAGTTTCATAATCAAATCAAGCAGATTTATTGGATTTTCTTTTTTTGCAAGTTTCTGGTGGTAGTCACTTTTAAAATTAGTAATGAAGAAACTAAAGGATTTCAATCATTTTGCTGTCTGGATCACAAGCTGAAATTGCACCCATTTCTGTGCCATCTCACTACTGCTTCTCTGATTCTGGATTTGAATAGCACTGTTTGGTCTGTTTCAAATTAGAATGTTAACTGCTGCAAACTGTGACAATTAACTTTTCATTCCTGTATTTTTTTCCTCTCAACTGCAAGTCATTTGGAAAGAATATTTTTATTTACACTTTCAGTGTCAATGGCATCATCAAAGAACTGCATTAATGCCAATCAATAATGTGAGATGAATGAGTGAATGCAGTAGATCACTGAAGCGCCTTCACTTATTCATTCATGTTGTAATTATTTATGGTACTTCTGCTTTGTAAAGGTGTTTTGAAAGTGGTGCCAGTGGCATTTGTGCTTAAAGATCTCTAAGCTGAAGCTAAATCATTATTTTTATTGTCAATTAAATGTTTAATAAAACATAATCAGTCTATCTGCTTTGTACAATGTTACACTTGTTACACGAGTGCACGGTCCCATCAGCACCGGACTCTACACTGAACTTCAGTTCTGAATACTGTTATTGTTTGTACGATCTGGTTTTTTTTTCTGTCTGTGCACTGAACGTTTGACAGTCTTCTTTTGTTTTATTGGGTTTCCTTTTTTCTTGGCCGACCACAAGGACACAAATCTCAAGGTTGCATAAAGTATACATACTTTGATAATAAATGTACTTTGAACTTTGAACTTGAATATCCTGCAGTGAATGACTTACTAATTCCCCAAAATTATCTGCCACCTAGAAGGCATGCCTGTGATAAAATACTCTCCACTTGCGTAGATGAAGCTTGACTTCAACCAGAACAAAGCAGCCTGCTTACCCCTTTCACCTTGTTAAATATTTACTCCTCGCATTCCTCTCTCACTGTTACTAAAACGTATACAATTTACAGATTACCCAGTAATTATACTGCATTCTATAGACTGTATACATCACATCTCGCTGCTGTCTACAGGGAGTTTGAAACTTCATGCGGGTTTTCTCCGGGTGCTCTGGTTTCTTCACACTTTCCAAAGATGTATGGAATAGCATGTTAATTGGTTACGTGCATGTAATTGAGCAGTACGGACTCTTTGGGCCAGAAGGACTCGTTACTGTGCTGCATCTCTAAATAATTTCGAAATAATCACTCTAACAACGCTCTCATACTTAAGAGATCTGCCTGCTGGAAGGGCAGGAGGCATACTAGAACACCACCCCTGTAAGTTCCTTTCCAGGTCACACAGTATCATGACATTATCCCTCCTGGATTCAAACTTCGGAGCTCCCTTCCCAACAGATTTTCTCTCTACCCTACCAGGCAGACTGCAGAAGCTGAAGTAAATCATAAACACAGGGGATCCTGCAGATGCTGCATGTTCAGAGCAATGCACACAAAATGCTGAGGGAGCTCAGCAGGTAAGGCAACATCTATTTTCAGTGATGTTTTGGGTTGAGACTCAGCAGATCCTTCCTGGGAGCTTGTCTTTGCAGACTTCATCCTCTCCCATCCTCCTGGCTTCACTTATCAGCTTCTAGCTTGTCCTTCTCTCCCCTCCCCCAACCTTCTTATTCTGGCATATACCCCTTTCCTTTTCTGCCCTGAAGAGGGTCTTAACCCAAAATGTCAACTGTTTATTCATTTGGTATTTCATCTTTTCCCTTCTAATGATTCATTTAGTCCGTTGCCAAATGCTAAAAGTGGCACAAAAAAAAATTGAAGATAGTGCTGGAAACAATCAACAGGCAGTGTCTGTTTTGTTGGGTAGCCTCCAACCTGATGGCATGAACATTGACTTCTCTAACTTCCACTAATGCCCCACCTCCCCCTCGTACCCCATCCGTTATTTATTTATATACACACATTCTTTCTCTCTCTCTCCTTTTTCTCCCTCTGTCCCTCTGACTATACCCCTTGCCCATCCTCTGGGTTTTTCCCCCCCTCCCCCTTTTCCTTCTCCCTGGGCCTCCTGTCCCATGATCCTCTCATATCCCTTTTGCCAATCAACTGTCCAGCTCTTGGCTCCCCCTCCTGTCTTCTCCTATCATTTTGGATCTCCCCCTCCCCCTCCCACTTTCAAATCTCTTATTAGCTCTTCCTTCAATTAGTCCTGACGAAGGGTCTCGGCCTGAAACGTTGACTGTACCTCTTCCTAAAGATGCTGCCTGGCCTGCTGCGTTCACCAGCAACTTTGATGTGTGTTGATGGAGACAAATGTGAGAAGCATGGAGAAACATCTGGAGAAACTTCTGAAATACCTGGTTCGCTGCCGCTGCTACTGTGCAATCGGGAATCTTTGGAGGGAAAGGCCCCAAATCCTCAGTTTTGCCTGTTGCTGGCGGCCGGAGCTGGGGTCAAAGCGCTCAGCAGGGATGGTGCTCAGTGCTCGGTGTAAGAAGGCTGGTCGGAGGCTTGAAGTTTTCAGACGGCCTGAGAGTCGGACTGTGGTCGGGGGCTTCCAGGATGCTGCATTGGCAAGTTTGCGGCGTTGGAAGCTCATGGCAGGGAGAGTTTTCTTCCTTCTACCGTCTGCGTGAGATGTTGGGAATTTCGAGAGACTTTGAGACATTTTTTACCATGCACTTGGTCTGTTCTTCTACCAAACTACGGTATTGCTTTGCACCGTTGTAACTATATGTTATAGTTATGTGGTTTTTGTCAGTTTTTCAGTCTTGGTCTGTCTTGTGTTTCTGTGATATCACACTGGAGGAACATTGTATCATTTCTTAATGCATGCATTACTAAATGACAATAAAAGAGGACTGCATGTCCTCATAATCTAATCTAATCTACCCTGCAATTCCTCATTTTTCCAGAAACTCAAGCCATTACTGCTCTGCTGTCATTCCTGCCAGCATCCCCTTCCAACTTACTTTGGCCAACTCCTCTCTCATACCACTGTAATTTCCTTTACTCCTCTGAAATACTGTTATGCCGGTCTTATTTACTCCTCCCTGCACTACCTTTGCCACTGATTGGGCTGCTGGAATGACACGCGTGTAAAGCACACCTTTTAAACAAATGCTGCCAACTTTTGAGAATTCTCCTCCCTGTGCACTGCTCCTGCCGCTGAGTAAGCTGCCAACTTGTCGAAATGGAAATGGGAAGTGGAATTAAAATGGGTGGCCTCTGGGAGATCCCACTTTTTCCAGCAGATGGAGCATAAGTGCTTGGTGAAGCAGTCTCCCAGTCTACGTCAGGTCTCACCGATATACAGGGGGCCACACCGGGAGCATTGGATACAGTGTATGACCCGAAAAGGCCCACAGGTGAAGTGTCACCTTACCTGTAAGGACTGTTTGGGGCCTTGAATGGTAGTGAAGGAGGAGGTGTAAGGGGAGGTATAGCACTTGTTCTGCTTGCAAGGATAAGTGCCAGGGGAGGGATCAGTGGGGAAGGACAAATGGACAAGGGAGTCCCTGCGGAAAGCAGAAAGTGGTGTAGGGAAAGCTGGGCTTAGTGGTGGAATCCTGTTGGAGAATGCAGAATTTACGGAGAATTATGTGCTGGACGGGAAGGCTGGTGGATTGGTAGGTGAGGACAAGAGGAAGCCTATCCCTGGAAGGGAGGTGGGAGGATGGGGTGTGGGCAGATGTGTGCAAAATGGAAGAGATATGGTTCAGAGCAGTGTTGATAGTGGAAGTAGAGAAGCCCCTTTCTTTGAAGAAGGAGGACATCTCCTTAGTTCTGATATGAAAAGCCTCATCCTGAGAGCAGATGCAGTGGAGACGGAGAATTTGAGAGAAGGGGGTGGCATTTTTACAAAGAACAGGGTGGGAAGAGATATAGTTCAAGTATAGTCCCCTTTCTCCAACCCTTTATCTTTTTCACCAGTTGACTTCCCATCACTTTACTTCACCCTTCCCAGTTTCCTCTCACCTTGTATTTCTCCCTCTCCCCCCCCCCCCACCTTCTTACACTAACTTCTCATCTCTTTTTGGTCTCAGCCCAAAATGTCGACCGTCTACTCTTTTCCATAGATGCTGCCTGGCTTGCTGAGTTCCTCCAGCATTTTGTATGTGTTGCTCAGATTTCCAGCAACTGCAGATTTCCTCTTGTTTGTGATTAGAGTTTGGCAAATCCGTTGCCAAATGCTAAAAGCGTCACGAAAAAAAAATTGAAGATAGTGCTGGAAACAATCAACAGGCAGTGTCTGTAGAAATAGAAACAGAGTTAATCGCACTACCACTTGTGTCATTTATTATCTTTGGTCTCCACCCTATCACCATAATTTTGTTTGTTCTTTCCGCCCCTCCCTGTTCTCTGCAACATAAAACACATTTGTTATTTAACATTTCCCAGTTCTAATGAAAGGTCATCCACCTGAGGTCATTCCTCTCTCTCTCTCTCTCTCTGTATATATAGGTGCTCCAGACCTGAGTATTTCCAACTTTTTTGTGTTTTTATATCAGATCTCTATCAACTGCAGCTTTTCTTCCCCCTGCTCTTTGAACAAAGTACACAATCCTGCTCCAGAATCATTACGAAGTGAAACCTTTTTGCCAAATTTCACTGCCTAGTTTGATAAGGGGGATGCTGATATGTAATGGAGTCAATTAAATAGATCGAAGACAGACTTCACACTTAAGCAAGAATTAAATTCTGTCGTGAGTTTGAAAGCTTTTCTTTTAAAAGAAGCTTTATCTTGTTAAAAATAATATTGAACTGAGAGATTTTTAGTTTTATTTGATGTAATGAGGATGATTAAACTGATGCCATACGGCAGAATCATCCAAATGTACTGTGAGAAGGAATGAGTAATGACGTAAAATGAGCTGTGAAATTCTAATAGCAATGACTGTTTGTGTGAGTGTGGGGGGTGGGGGAGGAAAGAAAACTGGGAAACTGTAACTCATTGTGGCTTGATTTTACTGGCCTCAGTGGCAAGATCCTTGGACATCCATCAACCTGCTGAGTGGCCCGCCAGGCTGGAGCCACCACGTTTTCACTGTGTCAGTGTGATCCAGTCCAACTGTGCAAAGCATGGCCCTGCGGAGATGTGCTTAGCTCAGCCCAAATCATTCTTACTCTGACTTCTCCCTCAGGTTCATTTTTAAAGCTCAGCCAGCACTGGCTGCAATACAGAAGGATCCCACAGGAAGCCTGCGTCAATGCTCTCCACCATCCTGAAGTCACCAGTTAACCAGACACAGACCACAGAGTTTTAATGTCTGCACAACATCTGAAAGGTTTCTCACATTCCTCGTACTCCTGTGATGCATGATTAAAAACTTTTGTACTTAAATATCTCACTGTCCCATTTTTTCCATTGCTTTACTTCCGTCATCTTGCAGAATTAGATTCCCATTGTTATTAGAATAAACTCACTCAGTAATTTTCATCTTAACTCCATCCATTTTAATTAAAATAAAATTATAATTTACATTATTTTTTAAAAAGTGAATGTTTTTAGCTACCATTCTGATAAGACTTAACCTGTTGTCAATCTCACCAAATCTATGTAAGATTATGTTCGACCTTCGAAGACAATATGAACAGAATTGTGTACTGAAATTTATTCCTCAGAAACATTTACCTACGATATTCAATACTCTCCTATACCAGAACTAGCAAATAAGCAACATTTTAAAGTGGTAAAGTAGACTTTGATTCACCCTTATAGCACCCAAATTGTCTTTACTACATGTAAGATAGTTGAGATTTTCTAAAATATCATCCACAGATATGTGATCTGTGACAAACTCATTTCAAAGGTCAAAGAAAATCTATTATCAAAATACATATGTGTCACCATATACAAGCCTGAGATTCATTTTCTCGCATCGATACATAGAATAATAACCATTACAGAATCAATGATCAACTGCACCAACTAGGGAGTTCAACCAGTGTGCAAAAGACAACAAACTGTGCAAATACAAAGAAAAATAAATAAGAAGAAGAAGAACTAAATAAGCAATAAATATCAAGAGCATGAGACAAAGAGTACTTGAAAGTGAGTCCACTGATAGTGGGAACGTTTTAATGATGCAGCAAGTGAAGCTGAGTGAAATTATCCCCTTTGGTTCAAGAGCCTGATGGGTGAAGGGTAGCAACTGTTCCTGAATATGGTGTTATGAGTCATCAGGCTCCTGTACCTTCTTCCCGAAGGCAGCAGAGAGAACAGAGCATGTCCTGGGTGGTGGGGTCCCTGGTGATGGATGCTGTTTTCCTGTGACAGTGTTTCATGAGGATGTGCTCAATGGTGGGAAGGGCTTTACCTGCGATGGACTGGGCCAAATCCACTAATTTTTGTAGGACTTTCCATTCAAGGGCATTGGTGTTTCCATAGCAGGCTGTGATGCAGCCATTCAGTATACTTTCCACTACACATCTATAAAAGTCCGTCAAAGTTTTAGATGTCATGCCAAATCTTTGCAGACTTCTAAGGAAGTAGAGGTGCTGCTGTGCTTTCTTTGTAATTGCACTTACATAATTGCAGCCCACACCACCCCCCCCACCCGCCCGAACAAGTGCTCTGAAATAATAATACCAAGTGATTTAAAGATGCTGACTCTCCACCTCAGATCCTCTGATGAGGACAGGCTCATGGACTTCTGTCTTCCTTCTCCTGAAGTCTACAATCAGCTCCTTGGTCTTGCTGGCATTGAGAGAGAGGTTGTTGTTGGGCACCACTCAGCCAGATCTTCAATCTTCCTCTTATATGTTCATTCATCACCAACTTTGATTCAGTCTACAACAGTGGTGTCATCAGCAAACTTGAATATTGCATTGGAGCTGGGCTTAGCCTCACAGTCAGAAGTTTAAAGCATGTAGAGCTTTGTGGTACACCTGTGCAGATGGGGATCATGGAGGAGATCTTGTTGCCAATCCAAACTAACTGAACACCTGGGTGATCATTAGTAACAAGTAGGAGCTTAGTTTTCTCTACATTTTGAGGCAAAAGTTATTAAGGACACCTCAGGCTGTCATTTAAAATGAATATTGGTCTGGAAACCTCTGCAAGGATGTTTCATCAATGTCAAGTCAGAAAACTGGGTGTTTTCAAGTACAGGAGCAGGGAGGTACTACTGCAGTTGTACAAGGCCTTGGTGAGACCACACCTGGAGTATTGTGTGCAGTTTTGGTCCCCTAATCTGAGGAAAGACATCTTTGCCATAGAGGGAGTACAAAGAAGGTTCACCAGATTGATTCCTGGGATGGCAGGACTTTCATATGATAAAAGACTGGATTGGCTAGACTTATATTCATTGGAATTTAGAAGATTGAGAGGGTATCTTATTGAAACGTATAAAATCCTAAAGGGATTGGACAGGCTAGATGCAGGAAGATTGTTCCCGATGTTGGGCAAGTCCAGAATGAGGGGTCACAGTTTAAGGATAAAGGGGAAGCCTTTTAGGACCGAGATTAGGAAAAACTTCTTCACACAGAGAGTGGTGAATCCGTGGAATTCTCTGCCACAGGAAACAGTTGAGGCCAGTTCGTTGGCTATATTTAAGAGGGAGTTAGATATGACCCTTGTGGCTAAAGGAATCGGGGGTATGGAGGGACGGTTATACAGGGTTCTGAGTTGGATGATTAGCCATGATCATACTGAATGGCGGTGCAGGCTCGAAGGGCTGAATAGCCTACTCCTGCACCTATTTTCTATGTTTCTATGTTTCTATGTTGTAATTATAATTAGCTCCAAACCCAAGTCACACACTTGACACTGAAACTGTGAACACTACTGCACCTTTAACAAAACATGCCTAGTTCTTCAAGGTAGAAAGTGGTTTGCAAATTGAGAACTATTGTAGCACATAAAGGAACCAGTTAAAGGAAACTGACAAAGTTCATCAAACACGATGTACACATACATTGCTGAATTAATGTCAAATTATCCATGAATTCACCAAATGAGAAGAAATGTTTCAGTGTAATCTAGCCAATTTATTATAGAGTAAATTGGAGAACATCATCAATTTAATAACTGAGAACTATTAGAAAGGTGTTACTCTAAGCAGAGCAGAGCACAACAGGTAAGGCTGCTGCCTCACTAATCCAGTAGCACTAATTCATTCCTGACCTCTGTTGCTGCCTGTGTAGTGTCAGTACATTTTTTCCTCAAATGCATTGGTATCCCCCAGGTGCTCTGATTCCCTCTGGCTCTGGCATCCCAAAGGCATTAATTAAATGAGTGTTGGTGGACGGTGGCAGAATCAAGTTGGTAGAAGATAAAATGGACGAAGGGAAATAGGAGGAGGAATGGGTTTGATGCTATTGCTCTGAAGGTCATCATAGAGAAAATTGTCAAAGTGGCCTCCTTCCACATTGGAAGAAATTATGAGATTAAAAAATGAGCAAGAATCATCATTGAACTTTTTCACTGATTATGACACTCTCTTGTCACAACTCTGGAATGTGACTGCTGGAAATCCCAGGTATGGCTGTCTTTTATGTAATTAAGGAGAGATAGGAGGCAGACAAAAATGGAATGATCCTGTGGAAAGGAGTCTGACTGCTGAACCTGTAATGAATCCCAGCCTCATCAAAACCACCAAGAGGCCTGGCAAGTTAAATGTGGGCCATTCCCACATGAGCCATGAGTAGCCCAAACCAAGTCAGTTTTCCCATTCTAGAGGAGAAGCAACTCCCTTCTTGAGAATAATTCACAAACCAGTGAGGCCCTGTGCTCATGAGCTGAATAGAAACAATCTGATTTGTGAAATACTATTGACCCTGTGTGAAATTAGGCCAAAGGTTTTGCAGGTGTGGAGCTAGTGGAACATCACAGAACTGTTAATGTGTGTCTAGCATCTTCTACAGAAATGAGACAACCCCCAATGACCTAATAAAGCAGAGAGGGTTTGTGAGTCCCTCTTGGATGTAATATCAATATTATTGCTGAGATTTCAAAATTTGAAGGTCTGGTGTTTTATGCAGAGAACTGAATACTGTTAAACAGAGGTACAAGAGACAGCTGATGCTGAAATCCAGAGCAAAATAAAAACAAGCTGCTGGAGGACCTCAGTGTGTCAGGCAGCATCTGTGGAAGCAAAGAGTTAGTGGATGTTTCAGGTTAAAGGCCTACCTCAACCAGTCCAGGTCCTGAAATGTTGAGTATCCCACTGCCTCCACAGATGCTGCCTGACCCATTGAGTTCCTACAGCAGATAGTTTTATGAATGTTAAAGTCTATATTCATGTACATCTTGTTTTGGACATTAACCACGTGGTGCAATGCGGCAAGAATAAGAAGAGAACATTCCAATGTTCACCAAGAATGGGCATTGGGCTTCACTTGAAGTTTCAAACCACACTACCAGCAATATCCTAGAATTTATTTTCAGGCAGCAAGTATCGCTACACTAACATCTCAGCTATTAACCTTAATATTACTTCCTAATCACTGTCCTTTATGAAATTCATTCATTGATCTGATTTGCTTTCTTTTCTAATATCAGCACTTACTAGATTGTTCAGTACTTGAATCCTTGAGATGTTATGGGAAAAGTGGTCCCCACTTGGTTGAAAGATTCTGACTAGAGTTTGCACTCTGTCTTATCACCTCTGGAGCAGTTCATAATCCTTTCAGCAACTCTCAGACATGTGGTGTTTTGGCTTCAGTGATTAGCTGGAGACAGCTTTTTAGAAGGCAACTACAAACTGTTTACCTTTGGTCAGTTTGGGTACGCCAGAGGTCAATGTTTATGTAAATCAACTACATGATGTCTGGTCTCCCTCCTTACAGCTATGGATCTTAGCATTTGGGTTTAAGTAAAAAGAAATGAGTGTATTCCAAAGTGTGGGATTGGTAAATGTCCCAATACCAGCAAGAATACTTTTAGATGAAATAAATATGTTTGTGTGAGTCTAAATATCGTCATACCTTGAAGCACCGCCAATGCATGTTTCAATAGTTTCAAAGGTTTCAAAGCTACATTTAATGTCAGAGAAATATACATCCTGAAATGCTTTTTCTTTACAAACATCCAAGAAAACAGAGGAGTGCCCCAAAGAATGACCGACAGTTAAATGTTAGAATCCCAAAGCCCCACCCAACTCCCCCCCACTCATAAGCAGCAGCAAAGCAAAAATCACCCCCCCCCAGCAAAAAAGCATCGGCATCCCCCACCGAGCACTCAAGCGCGCAGCAAAGCATCAATAGAAACACAGACCTGCAATACCCCAAAGACTACTCATCCACCCAGTATTCAACATACCCACAGGCTCTCTCTCTCTCCCTAATAAGGGAGAAAGATGTGTCTCCATTTCGCAGCAAGAGGGGAGACATAACAAACAACTCGCTGATTTACGAGGTTAAAAGTCTGTTGCATCGCTTTTTCCAAGCTCTGTGTGGTGGCACCAATATCGAGTCCGCCCGCCTCCAGAGCCACGAAATCCCCGAACCCTGAAGGTGCACTAGTCTTCTAGGCCGCATCCTTGGCATGCCAAATAGTGGCCAGTTGTGAGGCCCTGACAGCAGGTCCCATTCCCGCAAAGAACCGAAATCAGCTCATAACTTCAGGTCAGGGTTTTCAAAAGAACCCTGAAAGGGAAGAATAGGGATATTAAAGAAAGAAATAAAGCTGTTTCCAAAGATGCAAGCAAAGAAGTCACCGTAGGCACCATCGTTCTCTTAAGCTCCTCCCACTTGTGATGTGATGTGAAAAACACAAGTTTATAAATTGTGTCAATATAACATCCTTCCCTCAGTGAGCTGAATAGTAAGTTTATTAAAAGCTCAGCATAATAAGAAAAACTCTAAATGGAGAGCTAAAGCAGGAGTGCAAAGGAAGAGTCAAATAGGAGGGTAATGAATGAAGATAGAAAGTGCAAGACGTACTGGCCATAGTATAGGAATGTAAGAAGTGGAAATATTCAATGATGAGGTACAAGTTTCGGTGTTAGAGGAGTGGGTGTGAGCTCTAGTTACAGGAAAAGGCAGGAGGAAGTAATTAAAAAAAACACTGGGAGAACTCAAAACAAGAAATCTAAGAATGATATGACTTGAATTGAGTTGGATTCACAATCACAATGGAGATTGAACAGTATAGGTTTAATGGGTTTATTATTGGTGAGAGGCTTTGGGTGAAATAGAGCTTGCTGAGGTTTCAATGCAACATAAGGCTACAACAGAAGTTGAAGCTTGACTATCAAACCAGGGAAAATAAGATTTTGGATTTGCTATATGCAAGTATTAAGGACGCGTATAGTGCCATAGCCTTTCCCCCTCTTAGCAGATCAGATCATAACCTGGTATATCTTCAGCCCTTGTCGAAGTCTCTGGTCCAGCAGCAATCTGTGATCAGGGAGTCTATTAGGAAATGGTCACAGGAGGCCAATGAGGCTCTGCAAGGCTGCTTTGAAGGGACAGACTACGATGTGTGCTGATGTCCATATGGAGAGGACATTGATGAAATGACAGACTGCATTGCAGGGTACATCAACTTCTGTGTGGATAATACTGTTCCAACCAGGACTGTACACTGTTTCCCAAACAATAAACTTTGGGTCACCAGAGACATCAAAGCCATACTGAACAAGGGCATTCAGAGATGGAGATAGGGAGGAGATGAGGCTGGTTCAGAGGGGACTGAGGGAGAAGATCACCCAGGGCAAGGAGGAAGCTGGAGAGGAAACTACAGCAGAACAACATTAAAAGATATATGGAGGGGTATGAAAGTGATCACAGGGTACAAAAAAGACCAGAGACCAGTTGATTGAAGGGGACCAGGACAGGGCCAATGAGTCAAATGGATTTTTCAATAGGTTTGATGAGGAGGCTTCTGTTTACCCCCCCTACAACCCATCAACCCCGGACTCCTCCCCTCTCACCCCTCACCCTCTGTCTCTTTCCAAGTACACCAGAGAGCCAACGACCACAGACACATGGACTGTCACTGTTGAGCAGATCCAAGGAGAGAGCTCAGCAGACTTCACCCAGTCAAGGCTGTAGGTCTGGATGGCATCAGCCCAAAGGTATTCAAGGTGTGTGCCACTCAGTTGGGTGTAGTCTTTCAATACATCCTTAATCTGAACCTGAGCCCGAGCCCGGAGAGGATCCCTGTGCTGGGGAAAATATCCTGCCTAGTTCCAGTACCCAAAGAGACATGTCCCACCATGCCCAGTGACTACAGACCAGTGGCACTGATCTCACATGTCCTGAAATCATTAGAAAGATTGGTCCTGACACACCTCTGGACCACTGTAAATCCATCACTAGACCCCCTGCAATTTGCTTACCAACCACATATCGGAGTCAAAGACACCATTATCTTCCTGCTTCAATGGGCTTACACCCATCTGGATGAACCAGGCAGCACTATGAGAGCAACATACATCAAAGTTGCTGGTGAACGCAGCAGGCCAAGCAGCATCTATAGGAAGAGGCGCAGTCGACGTTTCAGGCCGAGACCCTTCGTCAGGACTACGAAGGGTCTCGGCCTGAAACGTCGACTGCGCCTCTTCCTATAGATGCTGCTTGGCCTGCTGCGTTCACCAGCAACTTTGATGTATGTTGCTTGAATTTCCAGCATCTGCAGGATTCCTGTTGTTGTTAGCACTATGAGAATCATGTTCTTAATGTCTCCAGTGCTTTTAACACTGTACAACCTGCTTTACTAGGGAGTAAGCTCACGGAGATGCAGGTGGATGCTCCACTGTGTCCTGGATTACAGACTACCTGTCCAGTCGGCCACAGTATGTGAGATTGCTGGAGCTAAGTTTGCCTAACTTAGGTCCCGACATCAGGCAAAAATCTTTGGATAAAGAGAGCTGGCAGCAAAATATCCCTAACAAACAATAGCAAGCCAATGCCATTCTTCCAGATAGCAAACTGTCTGTCACGGCTGTGTTAAAGCACTATAGTATCAGATATATTGTATGTTAATTATGAGATGCTAAGACGTGAAGTTAAAAAAATCTACGCTAATTGTGTCTGTCTTAAAGGTGTTTATGGTCAGACAAATGTGAATAACGGATACTGCGAACTGTTACTAAAACTGCAGTAGTTTACATTTCCAGCTGGCAAGATACCCAAACATGACCATGGGCTTTGTTGAATCTTTTTGTACCTTTTGCTTACACAGTTGTCAGAATATAAACAGCAGCATCAATCAATTTATTTCGGATGTAAGTACGGCCTTCAGCAACAACTGTGGTGCTTTCTGTCACCCTCTCCCGTTTTCTTAAGTGATCCAAGTAATTTTTCAACTTCAACAGGAAGGGAACATGTATTGTTGATGGATTTGCTATTTCCTCCACCTAGACCAGGTTGGGTCACATGGGCGCTTACACTCTGTTCCCCAGAGGAGAGAGAAATACGTGTTCATGTCTGCTCAGTTTTGAACCATGTGATGTCAAGTAGAGTGAAGGCTGAAGGATCTCTCAATAAGGGAAAGAATCTCTTGGAGACCGGTTGCAGGAGCAATCACTGTGATCTGAGAGCAGAGTAAAGGAAAAAGGATGAATATTCACAAGATATCCAAAATATATCTTACAAAGTCAAACTACAGCCCACAGTTACATCTTATTTAACGCCCAGGTTATTGTGATATGGGAATGAGGAAGGGTGTTGGACTTCAAATGACCTTGGAGTTAGCTGTTAGTCAGACAATGCAGCTGATGAGTAAGAGCTGATACTATGCACATGGTTTGAGAAATTGTATGATTTTCAAAAAATTATTTTATTTTAAAGATATATCTTAGAAAACTTTGGGGCACAATTGCAAGGTGAGTACAAGATTTATTAAATGATCAAAACATTATCAGGTTTTAAGGGGGCCCCTGGCTATCCTTACATTGGTACTGGAGTGCAGCCAGTTCAGAGACCTGCAGCTGTAATTCATTCAGCTCCCTGGTCCCTGACCCGATTTTCCTATGGGATGTGTGTGCACCAACAGATAGAGAAGTATTTCTGTCATTGTCTGGTTAGATGCCGGAGATACCACCTACTTAATTGGCTATTATAGTGATTCTTACATTTTCAAAATGTTAACTCACACTAAAAAGGTTTTTCCAATTGTCTAACAGAAATCAAATATGCATTTATGTATGTCAACAGCTTAAAGTTTTTTTATTGCTTAATATTATTTTTAAGAAATTTAATTGGAATTTAAACACATAAAGTAGCTTTGTAAATGAAAACAGTCAAAAATCTCAGAGTTCCAAAAAATATAGTCAGAAAGGTGAAAACTGAGGCAACATCAAAATAAATCAGTGTAGTCAGTTATAATGTATGTCCCATTACTCATTCATTGTAAAACAATGATGCTTCATTTTACTTAATGCTTCCTATTGCTTACAGTACAACTTTTTCACCCTTGATCTATTTTGCTCTGAACATTAAGTCAAATTTAAGTTAATTACTGATGCTTCCACTTATGCCAAAATATCCAGTTCTGAGGAAAAGAAGGATGATATGTCAGGCTTACAAGCACTCAGAGCACTGCAGAGATCATTTCAATTCCATAGATTGCAAATCCAAACTGTCTATTCTGTCCTCCTAAGATTCACGTAAACCAAATAATGGTCAAAACCAAACTTTAAATTTATGCTGTCAATACCAGCAGCCTGCTATAAGAAGTCAAAAGCCAGGGTAAGAATTTTTCATTTGGGTGAATGAAGGACTGGTTTCTGATTACAAGATTAATTTAAGACATGCATTAACCTTGATTGAAATATGAATGACATCAATCTTGCAAGCTGTTAGAATATAAAAATTGTTTTCTATATTGTTTACTGAAGCCATATATGAAAGCAGCGACAATCAGAGAAAAGTGTAGTACTTTTAAACAGCAATTAATAGCACACACACTTCAGGAAATGTTCAATAAGGTTTTTATTCATGAACACTCTTCTTGAAATAATTAACCTTTTGTCATTATTTTCAGATGCTTGGCAATAATGCAATTACAACTACAGTTAATTATGGATTTTCTGCTTTTTTTAAACTAAGTATTTGTCCCATTAAAATAAATCCAAGACTTGAAAGATAGAAATCTGCAAAGCAAGCATCAATGCATAAAATTATCAATTATTTTCAAAATACCAAACTACAATGTTTCAAACAGAAGAATGTAGAATCCACTCACACCAATTCTCACACTGAGGGAATCCAAAATTAAAGTGTAAAACATATGTTTTGCTTCTACAGAAAGCAGGCCGAGAAATTGCATTGACCATTCATTATACAAACCAAAGCTTACTTAATTTTCTAAAAAGTTAGCTTTAACATCCACCTCCTTTAAACAATTCATATATTTTTGTATTCTTTGTCTTCCCTTTCCAATAAATAAGTAGACAGATAAGTAGATAAATAAATAGAATCAATGGCTTTTACAAATTCAGGTCAACAGTGTATTCATAGTAGGACAAAAATAATGAAAACTGTGGGCTCTTCACGCTATTGATTGTGGTACTTTAGTCAAAACTTTTACATCAAGCTGAATGGTATGTGGCACTGCTCTTGTGAACAAATTGTTTTTGGAAACATAAAACAAGGATATTGCCCATGTCATTGACCACAAATAATTGATTTATACTTACAGAAGTAAAATGTGGGAAACGCAGTCTTGTCCATCTCCTTTGATTGAGAGAATCTGTTCACAAATATCAACCCCTGGCTCTTCCTTTCACTTCCTCAGTCTTTCTCTCATCCTGGGATTAGCCTGTCAACCAATTTCTATTGGTAGATATCCAGCATTTCCATTTCAGAAATGTGAATTCTGAAGCATGTTGTTTTAGTCCACTTATGGTTATTAACTTGCTTCTGAGCATACCTCAGAGTTACAAATGAATTTATAAAAAAGAAATATTCCAGAGCAACCACAGAAAGAGAAGATCTTAATTATTTATAAACAATCTTCCATCTCTCTTGTGTCTCACAATTATTTTTAAGTGTATGTCATCAAGATATTACAATACATTCTGTAACTGTTGAATTATTTTTTGAAGTGTAGTTACTGTTGATATTATAAAACCGCAAAACCATAAGATATAGGAGCAGAATTAGACTCTTTGGCCCATTGAGTTTGCTCCAGCATTTCACCATGGCTGATCCAATTTTCCCTCCCTGCCCCAAACTCCTGCCTTGTCCCCATATCCCTTTGTGCCTTGACTAATCAAGAATCTATCAACCTCTGCCTTAAATATACATAAAGACTTGGCCTCCACAGCCACCTGTGGCAATGAATTCCACAGATTCATCACTCGCTGGCTAAAGAAATTCCTCCTCATCTCTGTTCTAAAAGGACACCCCTCAATTCTGAGGTTGTGTCCTTTGGTCCTAGACTCTCCCTCTGTAGGAAACATCCTCTCCATATCCACTCTATAAAGGCCTTTCAACATTCGATAGATTTCAATGAGATCACCCCTCATTCTTCTAAATTCCAATGAACACATGCCCCAGAGCTATCAAATGCTCTTCATAAGACAAGCCATTCAATCCTGGAATCATTTTTGTGAACCTCCTTTGAACCCTCTCCAATTTCAGCACATCCTTTCTAAGACAAGGGGCTCAAAACTGCTCACAATACTTCAACTGAGGCCTCAGCAGTGTTTTATAATGTCTCATTATTATATCCTTACTTTTATATTCTGTTCTTATTGAAACACTAACATCACATTTGACTTCCTCACCACCAACTCAATCTGCAAATTAACCTTTAGGAAATCCTGCACAAGGACTCCCATGCCCCTTTGTACCTCAGATTTTTTTAATTTTCTCTCCATTTAGAAAATAGTCTACTTTTTTATTTCTTCTTCTAATGCTTCCCGACATTCTATTCCATCTGCCACTTCATTGCCCGTTCTCCTAAGCTGTCTAAGTCCTTCTGTAGCCTCTCTACTTTCTCAAAACTACCTGTCCCTTCATCTATCTTCATATCATCCACAAACTTGGCCACAAAGCTATCAATTCAGTCATCTATGTCACTGACAAGTGAGATAAAAAGAAATGCTCCCAATACAGACCCCTGTGGAACACCGCTAGTCACCAGCAGCCAACCAGAATGGGCTCCCATTTTGCCACCTGCCAATCTGCCACTGCTTTAGCCATGCTCATATTTTTCCTGTAATACAGTAAACTCTTAACTTGTTAAGCTGCCTCATGAGTGGCTCCTTGTCAAAAGCCTTCTGAAAATCCAAGTACACAACATCCATCGATTCTCTTTAGTCTATCCTGCTTGTTTTTGCTTCAAAGAATTCCAACAGATTTGTCAGGCAGGATTTTCCCTCAAGGAAACCATGCTGACTATGGCCTATTTTATCATGTGCCTCCAAGTACCCCAAAAACACATTCTTAACAATTAATTCCAACACCTTCCCAACCACTGAGATCAGATTAACTGGCCTATAATTTCCTTTCTTGGCCTGTCTGCATTCTTGAAGAGTGAAGTGATATTTGCAATTTTCCAGTCTTCTGGAACCATCCCAGAATCTAGTGATTCTTGAAAGATCATTACTAATTACTCCACAATCTCTTCAGCCATCTGTTGCAGACCACTGGGGTATAGTCCATCTGATCCAGGTGACTTATCTAAATTCAGATCTTTTGGTTTCCCAAGAACCTCCCCCTTAGTAATGGCAACTTCACAAACCTCTGCCCCCTGACACTCTTGAACTTCCAGCAACTGCTAGTGCCTTACACAGTGATGGCTAATGCTAAATACTTATTCAGTTCATCACCATTTTCTTGTCCCTCATTACTACCTCTCCAGCATCGTTTTCCAGTGGTCCGATATCCTCTCTCACCTCTCTTTTACACTTACGTATCTGAAGAAACTTTTGGTATCCTCTTTAGTATTACTGGCTCATTTACTTTTCCATCTTAATGACTTTCTTAGTTGACTTCCGATGGTTTTTAAAAGCTTCCCAATCCTCTGATTTCTCATTAATTTTTGTTCTATTATATGTCCTCTCTTTGGCTTTTATGTAGGCTTTGACTTCTCTTGTTAGGCACAGTTATGTCATCTTGCCTTTAGAATACTTCTTCCTCTTTGGGATGTATATATCTTGCACTTTCCAAATTTCTTCTAGAAATTCCATCCATTGATTTTCTTCCATCATCCCCACCAGTGTTCTTTTCCAATCAATTCTGACTAACTCCTCTCTCATGCCTCTATAATTCCCTTTACTCCACTGTGATGCTGAGACATCTTAGTTTAGCTTCTCCTGCTCAGATTGCAGGGTGAATTCAATCATATTATGATCACTTGCCCCCAAGGGCTCTTTACCTTAAGCTCTCTAACCAATTCTGGTTCATTGCACAACACCCAATCCAGAATAGCTGATCCTCCAGTAGGCTTAACCATGAGCTGCTTTAAAAAGTCATCTTGTAGGCATTCTAGAAATTCCCTGATCTTCCCTCTCTAACTTCAAATTGGAATTCCCCATGAGTATGGTAACATTGCCCTTTTGGCATGTTTTTCTATCTCCCATTATAATTTGTGGACCACATCCTTACTACTGTTTGAGGGACTGTATTTAACTCCCAACAGGGGCTCTTACCCTCGCAGTTCCATAGCTCTACCCACAATGATTCAACACCATCCGACCCTATGTCACCTCTTTCTAATGATTTAATTTCATTTTTTAACCAACAAAGCCACACCTGCTTCTTTTGATATAATGTGTATCCTTGAACATTAAGCTCTGAGCTATAACCTTCTTTCAGCCACAATTCAGTGATGCCCACAACATCATATATGTCTATCTGTAACTGTGCTACAAATTCATCTACATTATTCCATATACTGTGCACATTCCAATACAATACTTTCAGTCCTGCTTTCACCCTTTCCAATTTTGTCCAGCTTTTACATTGCAACTCATCCTGTTGACTGCAAATTTGCCCTATCATCAGCCCCTCCTTGCTAGGAGTCTCACTACACACATTATTAGACAAATGCCACAACCAACCTGCATAGAGCAAAGTCTCACAACTATTAAACAAATTAAGTTGAAATTTAATCTGTTTTCAGCACTATTGGTTGAGGGAGGCATCGGCATGGAGACTGGAAGTCTCTGCAGCTCATTGATAGCAATTTTGTTCATTCACTTGAGCAGGCCAGTGAACCTTCAATTTGACATTTCACTTTTAACAATGCAATTACTTCTTCATTACAACAATGAAGGATCAGTTTTTAAATGTGCTCAAAGTACACCTGGGGATAGATATTAATTTCTTTGAAGTTTTTATTGGACCTTCTTGTTAAATTAACAAAAGATCCAAGATCTGTCTGTTTTGTGTAGAAGCTGCAGAGGGAAGAGCACAATAGAAAACAACAATGTGAAGATATAAGTGGCTTCGAGCAGATGAATGTATTGTTCGTTGTTTGGAGAAGCCATATTATGCAAAGAGAATATACATATAAGAATACGTATTAAAGAGGATTCAAGACACTGAGTCATTCTTCATGTGAGAGTTTACTCCAAGCTGTTCTGAGTAGACAGTTGATGTTTTTAAGTTACTTCTCAACGGAGAAAAGCAATGCAGTTCATGGAGAAATATATCTTTGATTGCTAGTGCTAAACTTGAAAACAGATCTGTTAACTTTGATGTAATCATGCATGTGTCAGTGTGCATGGCTACAAGACTATATAGTTCTGCCTGTGTTGCTAACGAATAACCCCAAATTCCTTCCCTGTAATTTTTTAAGGCCAATATCAGAGAGGATTCTCCTTCCAGGGAGAGAAATCATCCTCTCAGGGCCCATTGCTATCACAATTGCTGCGGTTCAAGAGTGTCGAGAGTTCATTGAGGAGGGAGCAGATGTACATCTGATCATTTGACTTTTCAATAAGGCTAATTGTTATGCAAAATTTATAAACTATATATGCATACAATAGTAATAGAAGTATATTCTTAAGAGTGCTTATCTGAACATTTGTGATCAGGAAGTTGTGAGGTCCCATCAAACAACTTCAGAGCCCCACAGAAATAGCGGAGCTGGGGGGGCAACTTCACTCGTATCCTCCTTGTCCTCCCCATTAACTCTACCTGTGAAAATATAGTAGTGATGTTTTTTAAACTCCAAGATGCTTTAAGTAACACAAGCAGTAAAAAAAAATCTGGAGTATCTAGGCGTAAAACAGAATTCTTGCATGAATTAGCATGTAACAGAGGACACTTCATGACACAGTTCAGGACGAGTATCTACAAGGGATTAACAATCAAGTGATCATGCAATTGAAATAAGATGATAGGCTTGGATGACAAGAAGGAAGATAAAGACAGCTTATTGATGACATGAGGTGCTCTGAAACAGTCCTTAGCAGTTAGCATTATCAAGAGCAAACTGCTTAAAGAACAAAACAGATAAATGAGCTTAAAATTGCTAAGTCATTTTAGACAAATGGATAAAATATAAGGTTAATTCATAAAATGATGTGGTCTACCATCAACAAAAAAAACAATTACTGAAAATTTACAGAAACCTGAAAAAGTAAACTAATTCTTGAGTTGGATACTTAGAAAACAAATATTTGCTAATGAGGTCGAGAGTGCACTAAAATTAATAATTGTGTATTTGGATTAAAACCCAGTATAAGGACTGGATGTAATGTACATGTGTGTCAACATATTTTTTGCACTAACTGTAGATAGTGCAGGAAACATGGAAAATCAGAAAAAAAAGCAGAGAGCTACTAGAACCCAGATCTGGTACATTCATCTCCCCATTACACTGCAAGTGTACACTATATCTCTTATAGTTGCCTAGACTACACAGCTTTACTCTTTATTTAAAAATAAAATTGCTTTACTTACAAATTTAACCAATTTGTAGGTTTTCTGAATTTCTTCGAATTTCTCAAAGAAATGCGTCTCTTTAGTATTATCTCTGTTTCTTGACTTGGGAACGTGTGACCTCTTGATTTACTTCCGTAAAATCTTGTCATTCTTTCAGTCTCCACGGGACCAAGTTCTTTACACAATAATGATCAATTAACTTTTTGATTTTTCCTTGTACACTTCTCTCAGGAAGTCAGTGATTTATGTGTACGCACCTGATTATGACTCCCATTTCTTCAAGATAGTTCAATTACCAAATACATCAATTACCATTCTGACATCCCCCTTCCAAATGATGGATTTCTGGATATTAGTGACACATTAAGCAACACATCATCTTGCTAGAATTGTTCTTCTCCATTAAATTGTTCCTCTCTTGTTATTACAGTATTTCATTTCTCCCTCAACTCCCTCTCTTCCATTCTACTCTCAAGATTTGGCTGAACTAAGCTCAATCATGTGCCAAATCCTCTAAGCAACATCAACTCAACCAGAGTAAAATCGACTGTGCAATGTGGTATATTTTTTATTTTTCATAAAAACTTTGCTAATTGACGGTTCATTGTCAAATAAGAACCCTTTTAATATTTATTTCCTCATTGCTCCTTGGACTTTCCTCTCTGATTGCTCAACTGCACCATCTGACATGGAGAAACAAGTGCGTGTTTAACTAAATAAACTGCATCCATTGTAGAGGGGACCACATTGTAAATACTAAATGCAGTAAACTAAATTCAAAGATGCATAGTTGAATTACTGCACCAGAATGAAATGTTGGGATTCCGAAGTACGGAGAATGGATGAGGTGAAAAATACGGGTATTACATCTTTGTTGGTTGTGTAAAGAGTAAGTCTTAGCGAAGGAAGAACGAAGAAGACTGTTCGGGAGGGAACAACCTCCTGAGAGTACAGGAAGGTATTTTTGCACTCTATTTATCTGACAAACTCTGTTTCTCTCACCTAAATATTGCCTGACTTGTAAAGCATTTCCATCACTCACTGGTTTTGTTCAGATTTTCATCATCTGTTGCATTTAGGTTCTCTGGTGTTATGTATCTTGCAGTTCAAGTAGTACATTTCCTTTTTTTACCTTTTCCTGATTTCATATATCTTCCCCAGAAAAAAAAACAGATATGATGAGTGAGCTGTCACACTTTCTTGTCCCCACCCACTTGTGCTGTCAAGACTCTCTTGCCTCCACTAATTCACATATATTTCCTTTTTGTTCTCTGTCCAAAAACATCTTTGATTTCCAACTTCTCTCACTTCTGATAAAAGGCTTAAAATGTTAGCTCTGTTTCTCTCTCCACAGATACTACCTAACCTGCTTTCATTCACTGTTTCCATTTCAGATTTTCAGCAATTTACTTTGAAAAGTCGGTACTTCACACCAATTTGTTTCTTAAGATAGAAATAAATAAAATTGAGGACCATTATCTGTGGCCAGCCCTTCTGATAACCCATGAAGTAAGCAAATGGATCTTTCTTGTACAGTACAGAACCCAACATGTTTCACAAACCTATTTCAGACAATAAGGAACACAAAGATGTCATCAAGCTCCTTCTCGTGCCATTTTTGGAAAGGTTTCATTAAATGTGGCATCATGCTCAAAACTCCAGAATTCTTCTAAAATTGTCCTCTCAATGCATTTATTATGACAACTTTTTGTCCTTATTTAGAGCAACCCTGTTACATTGATATCTCACATCAGTAGTTGTGGTATTGTTTAATTTCTTCAGCAGGACACTGTTCTAATTCATAGAAACATAGAAAATCTACAGCACAATACAGGCCCTTCAGCCCACAATATGGTGCCGAACATGTACTTACTTAGAAATTAGCTAAGGTTACCCATAGCCCTCTATTTTTCTATGCTGTGTGTACCAATCCAGGAGTCTCTTAAAAGACCCTATCATATCCGCCTCCACCACCATCGCCAGCTGCCCATTCCACGCGCTCACACACTGCGTAAAAAATTTACCCCTGACATCTCCTCTGTACCTACTTCCAAATACCTTAAAACTGTGTCCTCTTGTGTTAGCCATTTCAGCCCTGGGAAAAAGCCTCTGGCTATCCACACATCATCTTATACACCTCGGTCAGATCACCTCTCATCCTCCGCCGCACCAAAGAGAAAAGGCTGAGTTCACTCAACCTATTCTCATAAGGCATGCTCCCCTATCCAGGCTACATTCTTGTAAATTTCCTCTGCACCCTTTCTATAGTTTCCACATCCTTCATGCAGTGAGGTGACCAGAACTGAGCGCAATACTCCAAGTGGGGTCTGACCAGGGTCCTATATAGATGAACATTACCTCTCAGCCCTAAAACTCAATCCCACGGTTGATGAAGGCCAATGCACAGTATGCCTTCTTAACCACAGAGTCAACCTGCACAGCAGCTCTGAGTGTCCTATGGACTAGGACCCCAAGATCCCTCTGATCCTCCACACTGCCAAGGGTCTTACCATTAATACTATACATCATATTTGACCTACCAAACTGAACCACCTCACACTTATCTGTGTTTTACTCCATCTGCCACTTCTCAGCCCAGTTTTGCATCCTATCAATGTCCCGCTGTAACCTCTGACAGCCCTACATACTATCTACAACATGCCCAACCTTTATGACATCAGCAAATATACTAACCCATTCCTCCACTTCCTCATCTAGATCATTTCACAAAGAGAAGGGGTCCCAGAACAGATGTCCATGCAGAATATGACCCGTCTACAACCACTCTTTGCCTTCTGTGAGCAAACCAATTCTGGATCCACAAAGCAAGGTCCCCTTGGGTCCCATGCCTCCTTACTTTCTCAATAAGCCTTGCTTGGGATACCTTATTGAATGCCTTGCTGAAATCCATATACACTACATCTACTGCTCTACTTTCATCAATGTGTTCAGACCATCCTCAAAAGATTCAATCAGACTCATAAAGCACAACCTGCCTTTGACAAAGCCATGCTGACTATTCCTAATCATATTATGCCTCTCTAAATGTTCATAAATCCTGCCTCTCAGGATCTTTTCCATCATCTTACCAACCACTGAAGTAAGACTCACTGGTCTATAATTTCATGGTCTATCTCTATTCCCTTTCTTGAATAAGGGAACAACATCTACAACCCTCCAATCCTCCGGAACCTCTCCCATCCCCAATGATGATGCAAAGATTGTTGCCAGAGGCTCAGCAATCTCCTCTCTCACCTCCCACAGTAGCCTGGGGTACATCTCATCTGGTCCCGATGACTTATCCAACTTAATGCTTTCCAGAACTCCAGCACATCCTCTTTCTTAATGTCTATATGCTCAAGCTTTTCAATCCACTGTAAGTCATCCCTACAATTGCCAGGTCCTTTTCTGTAGTAAATACTGAAGCAAAGTATTCATTGTACCTTCGCTATCTCCTGCAGTTCCATACACACTTTTCCACTATCACATTTGATTGATCCTATTCTCTCATGTCTTATCATCTTGCTCTTCACATACATGTAGAATGCCTTGGGGTTTTCTTTAATCCTGTTCACCAAGGATTCTCATGGTCCCTTCTGGCTTTCCTAATTTCATTCTTAAACTCCTTCCTGCTAGCCTTATAATCTTCCAGATCTCTATCAGTATCCAGTTTTTTGAACCTTTTCTAAGCTTTTCTTTTTCTTCTTGACTAGATTTTCTACAGCATTTGTACACCATGGTTCCTGTGTCCTACCATCCTTTCCCTGTCTCATTGAAACGTACCTATGCAGAATGCCACGCAAATATCCCCTGAACATTTGCCATATTTCTGCCATACATTTATCTGAGAACATCTGTTCCCAATTTATGCTTCCAAGTTCCTGCCTGATAGCTTCATATTTCCCCTTACTCCAATTAAACACTTTCCTAACTTGTCTGTTCCTATCCCTCTCCAAAGCTATGGTAAAGGAGACAGAATTGTGATCACTATCTCCAAAATGCTCTGCCACTGAGAAACCTAACACCTGACTAGGTTCATTTCCCTATACCAGATCAAGTACAGCCTCTCCTCTTGTAGGCTTATCTACATATTGTGTCAGGAAATCTTCCTGAACACACCTAACAAACTCCACCCCATCTAAACCCCTTGCTCTCAGGAGATGCCAATCAATATTTGGGGAATTAAAATCTCCCAGCACAACAACCCTGTTATTATTACCCTTTCCAGAATCTGTCTCCCTATCTGCTCCTATCTGTTCCTGTTACTATTGGGTGGTCTAAAAATAACACCCAGTAGAGATATTGACCCCTTCCTGTTTCTAACTTGCACCCATAGAGAATCAGTAGACAATCCCTGCAGCCATGACACTATCTCTGATCAGCAGTTCCATGCCCCTACCTCTTTTGCCTTCCTCCTTGTCCTTTCCGAAACATCTATAGCCAGGCACTCTAAGTAACCATTCCTGCCCCTGTGCAATCCTAGTCTCTGTAATGGCCACAACGTCATATCTCCAAGTACTGATCTTCCTCTAAGCTCATCAGCTTTGTTCATGATGCTTCTTGCATTAAAATAGACACATCCCAAACCATCGGTCTGAATGCATCCCTTCTCTATCACCTGCCTATCCTCCCTCTCGCACTGTATCCAGGCTTTCTCTATTTGTGAGCCAACTGCCTCTTCCTCCATCTCTTCAGTTTGGTTCCCACCCCCCAACAATTCTAGTTTAAGCTCACCCCAACAGCATTAACAAACCTCTCTGCCAGGATATTGGTCCCCCTCAGATTCAAGTGCAACCCGCCCTTTTTGTACAGGTCATACCCGCCCCAAAAGAGGTCCCAATGATCCAGAAGTCTGAATCTCTGCCCCCTGCTCCAATCCTTCAGACATGCATTTATCCTCACCTCACTCTATTCCTATACTCACTGTCGCGCGGCACAGGCAGTAATCCCGAGATTACTACCTTTCAGATCTTATTTCTCAATGTCCTTCCTAACTCCTGTAGTCTGTTTTCAGGACCTCTTCCCTTTTCCTACCTATGTCGTTGGTACCAATATGTACCACGACCTCTGGCTGTTCACCTTCCCACCTCAGGATAGCATGGACGCAATGAGAAACATCTCAGACCCTGGCACCTGGGAGGCAAACTACCATCAGTGTTTCTTTCCTGCGTCCACAGAATCGCCTGTCTGACCCCCTAACTATAAAGTCCCCTATTACTGCTGCCTTCTTCCTTTCCCTACCCTTCTGAGCCATAGGCCAGACTCTGTGCCAGAGGCATGGCCACTGTTGCTTCCCCCAGGTAGGCTGTTCCCCCCACCCCCCAACAGTACTCAAACAGGAGTACTTATTGTCAAGGGGGAGCCACAGGGGAACTCTACCTAAAATTCAGTCTAACCTTTCAAAGATGTTTATATATAAATATGTTAAAACAACATATCTATTCATTTGTCTTTATCACAGAAACAAATCGACAACTTTCAATGTGAAGATCTCATTGTTACTGTCTGTTTCTATATAGGAAACAGACAGTGTTTCTATATATAAACAGTATTTTTCTGATTGAAAAATACTGTTGATATTCCTTATCCACATTCAACTGAGCAGATCAAGTTTGACAAAAATTTTAGCTCCTGTCAACTTTTGCATATAAATCCTGTGCAGTGTGTAAATGCCTTTTTGGATAATTATTACTCTATGGTCAAACATCTTGTGTTATAGATATTACTGAGCATTTCCACTACACAAAGACATCTTATAAACCTAAGGAAGCCATAGGACATAAACTGAAAGGCAAAAATCTGCAGAGAAGAACTCAAAAATAAAAAGAGGAGATACTGGAAGTACACACTAGATCAAGCAGTATCTGTAGAGAGAAAAACAGCTTTCATATCAGTATAACGAGCTTTGTGAGAAAATGTTAACTCTATTTCTCTGTCTGCAGATATTGCCTGATTTGTATTCAAGGGAGCGCGAAGCGCAGAATCAAATATCACTGTGATGATTGTACGCTCTAGTATCAATTGTTGGGTGACAATAAAGTAAAGTAAAGTAAAGTAATCTGCTATCCACTTCCAGAATTTTATTTTGTATATTAAGGTTACTAACCTCTCTTTATAGTACAAGAGACATGAAACTACTCTGTAAGAAAGATAATTATGGAGGAAATGCAAAACCTTGCAGCAGGGTTGCTAGCTTTATGTGCATGACTATTACATTTAACATGACAAATTTTACAAGGTTTTGCTGGCATGCATTTTTGGAAACAAGAACGAAGACCCATGTGGACACAGCTTTCATTTACGTTAGATCCCATGCAGATATATTGACAGTTTATAAGAGTTCAGTCTTACAAAAATTACACATCTCACCAATGTAGTGCTGTGTCTGATTCTCTCATATAGAACAATTTTCCTGGATTATTATATAAGATACATACTTTGGAAGTTTTCTATAAATTTACTGCATGCTATTTTTGAGAGGTAATGATCCACATACATCAATCTTGCAAGTCTGTTGAATAGGGCTGATTTGTCCCTTCCGTTGCAATATGACCTTATCACAATAAGGGCAAGTGCAACTGGAAGTAGATTCTGTGCAGCGGATGCCACAACCACCAAATGTTACTAATTTTGAAACATAATTGTTTTTAACCTCAACGTTTCATTTGTGATGGAATGCAAAAGCATTCAACAACTCAGTTAAGAAATAGCTCTAGACCCACGTTAGGTGCAGCATTTCCCAACATACCTCTGGAAGCTGCTAGGATGTGTGAATACATCTCCAAAAGCATTGGATATCAGGTTATTGTCTAGCATTGCTGTAGTGAGAAGTTTAGGATCAGGCTGAAGACACTTTCACTGATGCTATCTTGGAGGTATTGACGGAAGAGCTGAAGCTATGGCTGGGATTTCTCTATCTCATGAATGGTAGAATCACAAAGATGAAATATTTATCAGATCTGTGGAGAGATGGTTAAATTTATATGTTCCAGGGGAGTCATCATAGAACCTGAATTCAATGATGGAAATTTTACTGAGACCTGCAAAAGAACACATGGCAAGTATAGATCACTCAGCACTTTGGCACTCACTAAGAACTGGAATTAAAGGTTGGATAAGGGTAACGATTCTTGCAGAAAATAAAACCTCATAGTGTAGAAGATAAGGTATTGTCATGGATTTGAGGTTAGCTAGCTAACAGAAAACAGAGAGTAGCCATAAATAGAACTTTTTTTGATTGGCAAGATGGAACAAGTGATATGCCGATAGAAATCAAGACTGGCACTTCAATTTTTAACAATTTATATAAATTATTTTAATGAAGAATCCAAAATATGTCTGCAAAATTTGTTGCTCAATGGACATAAATTGTCTAGGTGATTGTGCTCAGATCTGGCAAATGGAGGATAATGAGACAAAATGTCAAATTGTCCACTTTGGCAGAGAAACTAAATGAAGCAGATTATCTCAGTGATGATCTAAGAGATCCGAAGGCATTTGGATTTCCTGATGCATAACTTGCATGGAGCCAGCATTCAGGTACTACAAGTCAATAGGGAAACCAATAGAATGTTGTTCTTGGATGTTTGAATTTAAGACAAGGTTCGCTTTGATTGCATAGAGCAGAGGAGATCACATGTGGAATACTGTTTACAGTCGCGGTCTCTTTAAGAGAGGATGTTAATTAATTGAAAATAATTCAGAAAATGGTTACTGGACCGATAGCTGGAATGGACAAGTAGTCTTATGAAGAAAGGTTCAAAAAATTAGACTTATATCTGCAGGAGTTTAGCACCAGAAATGTAGAGTTGATTGAAACATATCAAATCCTGAGTAGATTTGACAGGGTGGATATGGAAAAGATACTTCCTGTTATGGGAGAACATGTAACCAGGGATCACCATCCAGGAATAACAAATAGACCACTTAATACAGAGGAGAAATATTTTGTTTCTCCCAAAGGGTTGTGAATCGTTAGAACTCTTTTCCTCAAAGAACTATCTAGAGAAGAAAAATCTCAGTTTCGTAATAAGAAATAAACCTTTAAGATTCACCGTCCTCTGGCAAAAGAAATTCCTCCCCATCTCGTTCTAAATATATGTCCCTCTATTCTAAAGCTGTGCCCTCTGGTCCTAGACTCACTCACGATGGAAAACATTTTCTCCACATCCATTCTATCTCAGTCTTTCCACATTCAATAGGTTCATTAAGATCCCCCCTATTCTTCTAAATTTCAGGGAATAAAGGCCCAGAACCATCAAAACACTACTTATATTTTAATTTTTTCATCCCCAGAATCATTCTTGTGAACCTCCTCTGAATCCTCTTCAATGGCAGCACATACTTGCTTATATAAGAGGTCCAAAACTGCCAAGTGAGGCCTCAGCAGTGCTTTATAAAGCCTCAGCATTGCATCCTAGCTTTTCTATTCTAGTCCTTTTGAAATTAATGCTAACATTGTACTTGCCTTCCTCACCACCAACTCAACCTGAAAGTTAAACTTCAGGGAATGCGACACGAGAACTCCCAAATCGCTTTGCACCTCAGATTTTTTAATTTCCTCCCCGAGTTGAAAATAGTCCACGCTTTTATTCCTTCTACCAAAGTGCATGACCATACACTTCCTGACACTGTATTCCATCTGCCACTTCATTGCCCATTCTCCTAATTTGTTTAAGTCCTCTGTAGTTGTCCTGCTGCCTCAGTACTTCCCATTCTTTGCCTCCTGCCAATCAGTCAATGTTCTATCCATGCTAGTATCTTTCTTATAATATAATGGGCTCTTATCTTGTTAAACAGTTTCATGTGTGGCATCTTGTCAAAAGCCTTGTGAGAATCCAGTATACAATATCCATCAATTCTTCTTTGTCTATCTTGTTTGTTATTTCCTCAAAGAATTCCAACAATTTTGTCAGGCAACATTTTCCCATGCTGACTTTGGCCTATTTTATCATCTGCCTCCAAGTATCCCAAAACCTCATCCTTAACAGTCGACTCCAAAATTTTCCCAACCACCAGGGTCTGGTTAGTTGGCCTATACTTTCTTTTCTTCTATCCCCTTCCCTTCTTGAAGAGTGGAGTGACATTTGCAATTTTCCAGTCCTCCAGAAACATGCCAGAACCTTGAAAGATCATTACTAATTCCTTCACAATCTCTTCAGCTACCTCTTTCAGAACACTGGGGTGTTAGCCCATCCTCTCCAGGTGACTTATCTATGTTCAGCCATTTCAGCTTCCCAAGCACTTTCTCCCTCGAAATGGCAACTTCAGTCACTTCTACTCCCTGACACTCTCGAACTTCCAGAATACTGCTAGTGTCTTTCACAGTGAAGACTAATACATAATACATATTCATTTCATCCGCCATTTCCTTGTCCCCATTACTACCTCACCAACATCGTTTTCCAGTGATCCGATATCTACTCTCGCTTCTCTTTTACTCTTGATAGATCTGAGATAACATTCAGTATCCTCTTTGATATTATTTGCTACCTTACCTTCACATTTCTCCCTTTCCCTCCTTATGGCTTTTTTAGTTTTAAAAAGCTTCCCAATCTTCTAACTTTCTATTAATCTTTGCTATATTACATGCCGTCTTTTTTATTATATATATACACACACACCTAAGACTTTTGCACAGTACTGTACTTGCATATTGAAATTTCCCATATCATTGCACTTCTGCCATGCCTTTTCTATCTCCCATTGTAATTTGTAGCTCACATCCTGGCTACTGTTTGGAGGCCTATATATAACTCCCATCAGGGTCTTTTTACCCTTGCAGTTTCTTAACTCTACCTACAAGGGATTCTACATCTTCTGATCCAGTAACACCTCTTTCTAAGGATTTGATTTCTTTTTTTTTACCAACAGCCATTTTAACTTATAATTCAATATAAATCCAACCTGAGCCTAAGCCCTTACATCTTGAAAGACAATTTGATACACTTCCAAGTCAAACTTGACATCTGCAGCCAACAGTAGTGCTCTGAGTTTGGGTAAAGCCCTTGTGGTGGATATCCATTGCTGGACTGTGGCACTGAAGCAAATTTGAGCTGACGTCTCAAGGCAGTGTTCCTAAACCTCTCTCTAAATTTCTGCCCCTGATGTCAGGTCAGTCCTTGGATGAGCTCCTTAAAACCACCATCATGCCCCAGAGTAAGACCTTTGTGGTCTTGCGGACCAGTAGCTAGCTGTCAGCGCCTACCAACACCAAATCAAAGTGACCTCGGTCAAAGACTGAGCCAAACTGTCATTGCACAATTTTACCCAGATGCTTTGACAGAACATCAACCCAATCCAATCTTAGCCCATCACACATAGTCAGGTCCCACTGGGTTTGGCTCAGTTAACCAGGCTCGAATTAAGATTTGTGAGGCTAACAAAGTCATTGAGTAAGAATTCTGCCAACTTCTTGGATCCTTAATCTGCTTCAGGAAAACTGCATGCTTCATCGTTTCCTACTCTCTGGTAGGAAAGCCCATAATTTCCTGCTCTCGAGTTTGTGATTTTCATACTGTCTTTTCTTCATTTCTTTTAAATACTTCACAGTCTCAAAATTTCCTCTGTCTCAAATCCTGGGCTGAGCCTTCAACTGCTCAGGAGCTACATCACATCACAATAGTGAGCTGGATCTCAAATAATGACAAGATGGAACACAGGAAGGGGAGAGAGAGCCAAGTGGCCTGGTGCCATGACAAGAACCTTTCCCTCAATGTCAGTGAAATGAAAGAGCTAGCCTTCAACTTCAGAAAACGGGGAGATGCACAAATTCCTGTATATATCAATGGTGCTGAAGTGGAGATAGTTGAGAAATTCAAGTTCTTACGTTGTAACATCACAAATATGTTCTCCTAGTCCAACCACAGAGATTCTATGTCAAGAAAGCACACCAGCACCTCCACCTCCCCACAAAAAATATACAGCATTCCCTATTGACCTTCACAATTTTTTATAGAAGGCATCCCATTTGAATGCATCACAACTTGATATGGCAACTCTTCTATGCAAGATCACAAGAAATTGCAGATTTTTGTGGACACAATGCAATTCATCATGAAGCCTTGCCTCCCCCCTCATGGACTCTATCTAGACTTTCTATTGCCTCAGAAAAGCAAGAACATAATCAAAGACCTCTCCCACCCCAAACGTTCTCTCTTCTCCCTCCCCCCCTTTCATCAGACAGAGGATGAAAGTGTTTGAAAACACAGCATCACTGGGCTCAATGACAGCTTCTCAATGGCACTGTCATAAGACATTTGAATGCATTTCTTGTATGTTAAAGATTAACGCTTAACCTCACAATCTACCCCATCATGGCCCATGCATCTTATTGTCTACCTGCACTGCACTTTCGTAGTAATTGTAACTGTATCAATATAATCTGTTACTGCTTTTCCATTTCACTACTTCGATGTTGTTATGTTTTGACATAATCTGTATTAATGGCATGCAAAACTAAATTTATTTTTATGGTATCTCAATACATGTGACAATAATAAACCACTTTCAATTCCAAAACCTACTTTCTTAATCAATCTATAGGCACCTTTCTAATAGCTCCTTCTTTAGCCCTGTTTTCCTTAACCTTGGGGTCACTTGCTACATTAAATGCACAATATAAATAAAATGTATTGTCATTTACAATTGATACAAAGTAAAATGAAGACAGAAAACAGATCTAGGGAACTCTGCCCTTCAATGGAAGAATCTTTACTATTCATGCATTTTGTAATTTCAATTGCCAGTTTTCAATTGAAATACCAAATACTTCATTAATTCTGTGTCTTAATTTTCTCTGACAGTACTGTAAGATACTCACACAACCCTGAATCAAAATAATGGAGAAAAAGCAGTCATTTGAATGTTAGAGCTGAAAAGCTAAAGAAAAATCTGCATTTTCACAGACACAAAAATTCAACATCTGGAGAGCACCACATGTTATAGAGAACTGACGTCATAATGAGCAGACAGAATAAATTGTAGCACAGTTATATGGCACCAAATCTAATTACTGAAATTTTATTGACAGCCATGAATTAAAAATAGTGCAAAAGAGCTACTGAAGAGCTACATCACTGACATTTTGAAATGGATGAAACCTGCCATTTTTACTGACCTTTTATTGGATTCTCCAGCTTTTTTTTTTGTTTAAATTGGAAAGTAATTATACTGACTACTGCTACCTTTCCAGAGTCAGTGAGTCTATACTTTAAAGGAACATAGGCACACACACACATACACACACATATATAACTCTCTGCAGACTCTGCAGAACAAGGGATGTTTCTCACAGACTAGAGAAACACTTTTATTCTAATAATGAGATCTTCATATGCTGAAGGATCCTATCTTGTTGGAATCAAACTTGCTATACGTGGGGAAGTGTGCTATTTACTGACGCCATCCAGACACTTTGGACTTTGCACTGAGTCCAATTGAGAAAGATGATTCCTGGTATTGGGCAAAAGTTCTTTTTCCCACTTTTCTTTTACACATTTCTTGGGAAACCCATCAAGAAAAACATAAGCTTACTGTTTTGCCAAGGAAATTAGATCACAATGATCTAAGACAGGCCTGTTGTTTAGCACTCTCAGAACAACAGGCCTTTTATAACTCTGTGATGATTTGAAGAGGATCTCCATTGCAATCCAGCACCAGGAGACAAACTCAGGCAGATTAATTTAAATTTAAAGTCCATTCCCCTGCATCCCTGCTTACCCTATTTTGCCCCTGCCTCAAGATACAGACTCCAAAACCCAAGTTCATGACCTCCAACTGCTTAGCAGTCTCTCAGAAGTTTCAAAGGTACATTTAATATCAGAGAAATGTATACAATATACAACCTGAAATGCTTTTCCTTTACAACCATCCACAAAAGCCGAGGAGTGCCCCCAAAGAATGAATGACAGTTAAATGTTAGAACCCCAAAGCACCCCCCCAGCTCCCCTCCCTCCCGCATGTAAGCGGCAGCGAGCAACGATCCCCCCCGCCGACTTCCCGCCAGCAAAAAATAGCACCAGCACCCGGCACTGAGTACTCAAGCATGAGCAAGGCAACAGCAAAGACACAGACCTGCAGTATTGCAAAGACCACATTGTTCACCCGGTATTCAACATACCACAGGCTCTCTTTCTTCTTAATAAGGGAGAAACAGGTGTACTTATACTTTATACTTTATTGTCACCAAACAATTGATACTAGAACGTACAATCATCACAGCGATATTTGATTCTGCGCTTCCCGCTCCCTGGATTACAAATATTAAATATTTAAAATATTAAAATAGTAAAAATTAGTAAATATTAAAAATTTAAATGATAAATCATAAATAGAAAATAGAAAAATGGAAAGTAAGGTAGTGCAAAAAAACCGAGAGGCAGGTCCGGATATTTGGAGGGTACGGCCCAGATCCAGCTCAGGATCCGTTCAGCAGTCTTATCACAGTTGGAAAGAAGCTGTTCCCAAATCTGGCCGTATGTGTCTTCAAGCTCCTGAGCCTTCTCCCGGAGGCAAGAGGGACGAAAATTGTGTTGGCTGGGTGGGTCGTGTCCTTGATTATCCTGGCAGCACTGCTCCGACAGCGTGCGGTGTAAAGTGAGTCCAAGGATGGAAGATTGGTTTGTGTGATGTGCTGCGCCGTGTTCATGATCTTCTGCAGCTTGTTTCGGTCTTGGACAGGACAACTTCCATACCAAGTTGTGATGCACCCTAGAAGAATGCTTTCTACGGTGCATCTATAAAAATTAGTGAGGGTTTTAGGGGACAGGCCAAATTTCTTTAGTTTTCTCAGGAAGTAAAGGCGCTGGTGGGCCTTCTTGGCAGTGAACTCTGCTTGGTTGGACCAAGTCAGGTCATTTGTGATAGTGACCCTAAGGAACTTCAAGCTTTTGACCTGTTCCACTTGCACACTACCGATGTAAATTGGGTCATGCGGTCCGCTACTCCTTCTGAAGTCAACAACCAATTCCTTCATCTTGCTGACGTTGAGGGATAGGTTATTGTCTTCGCACCATGCCACCAGGTTCTTAACTTCCTCTCTGTACTCAAACTCATCATTACCCGAGATACGGCCTACAATTGTTGTGCATCAGCAAACTTATATATTGAGTTTGATGGAAACTTGGCTACACAATCATGGGTGTACAGTGAGTACAGCAGGGGGCTGAGTACACAGCCTTGTGGGGCACCGGTGCTCAGAGTGATTGCAGAGGAGAGCTTGTCCCCTATTTTTACTGCCTGGGTCCTGTCTGTGAGGAAGTTGAAGATCCAGCTGCATATCTGAGTGCTAAGGCCCAGGTTCTGGAGCTTAGGAATCAGTTTATTTGGAATTATGGTATTAAAGGCAGAGCTGTAGTCAATGAAAAGGAACCTTACGTATGCGTCTTTATTTTCCAGGTGTTCTAAGGAGGAAAGTAGGGCCATAGAGATGGCATCTGCCGTTGATCTGTTGCTCCGGTAGGCAAATTGCAAAGCGTCGAGGTTGACCAGTAGGCTGTGGTTGATGTGTGCCATAACCAATCTCTCGAAGCACTTCATAGCAATTGATGTCAGAGCCACAGGTCGATAGTCATTCAGACATGCCACCTTGCTCTTCTTCGGCACTGGGATTATCGTTGCCTTCTTAAAACACGAGGGGATCTTAGACTGAAGCAAGGAGCAGCTGAAGATGTCAGCAAACACTCCAGCTAGCTCGCTTGCACAGGCCCAGAGAACCCGTCCCGGGACGCCATCTGGGCCCGCTGCCTTCCTTGGATTTATCTTCAGGAAGGCCCCTCTAACATCCTCCTCGGTGACGACGAATCTCGATGCCACCAGGTCCGGTTCATCCAGAGGGAGCGTAGAATACGTTAAGTTCGTCAGGAAGAGAAGCGCCACAGTTATTGATATTCCAGCCTTTTCTTTGCACCCAGTGATCTCACTTAGACCCTGTCGTAGTCTACTGGCATCCCTCTGGTTAGCCTGGGCTTCCAACTTGGCTTGATATTGCCTCTTGGTGCCCTTAATGGCTTTCCAGAGTTCACGCCTGGATTCCGTGTAACGACTGGAATCCCCGGACCTAAAAGCTGCAGCTCTAGCCTTTAAAAGGGACCTGACCTCATAATTCATCCAAGGTTTCCAGTTAGGGAATACCCGGATCGTCTTGCGAGACACACAGTCCTCCGTGCATTTCCAAATAAAGTCCGTGACAGCTGAGGCATTCTCATCGAGGTTAGCTGCCAAGTCCTTGAATAGTAACCAGTCCACTGATTCAAAGCAGTCACGGAGGACCTCATCCATTTCCTCCATCCAAAGCAACACTACTTTTGACACCATAACCTCCCGCTTCAGTTTCTGTTTGTAAGCCGGGAGGAGGAGTACGGCCTGATGGTCTGATTTTCTGAAGTGAGGTCGTGGGACGGAACGGTAGGCATCCTTGACTGCTGTGTAGCAGTGGTCAAGTATATTCGGGCCTCTTGTGAGGCAGGAGACATGTTGGTATAACTTTGGCAGCACCTTTCTGAGGTTGCCCTGGTTAAAGTCCCCGGCTGTAATGAGCAAAGCCTCCGGATACCTGGTCTCAAGTTCACTGATGTTGGCATGCAGTATGTTCAGAGCACACTCCACGTCTGCCTGGGGGGGAATGTAGACCACTGTCAGTATGACCGAGGTGAATTCCCATGGCAGAGAGTAGGGACGATACTTCACCGACAGGTGTTCCAGGTCTGGGCTGCAGGAGCTTGTCAGTGCCACTGTGTCCGAGCACCACACAGTGTTGATCAGTAGGCAGACATTACCTCCTCTCGTCTTGCCCGAAGGTGCCGTGCGGTCCATCCGATGGATCGAAAATCCTTCCGGTCGGATGGCACAGTCGGGGGTGGCAGTGGAAAGCCAGGTCTCTGTGAAACAGAATACACAGCAGTTCTGCATCTCCCTGCAGTAGGTGAGTCTCCCTTTAAGATCATCCACCTTGTTCTCTGTGGCTTGCACATTAGCTAGTAGGATGGTGGGCATAGGGACCCTGAAGCCCCTCAGCTTCAATCTGACCAGCAGCCCAGCTCTTTTCCCACGCTTCCTCGGTAAATAGTGCATCTTTCCAGGTTTCCATCAATGCAGTGTGTTGTTGGCAGCTCTTTGAGGTTGGTGGACACGTCCCGCGGGGATCGATTGGTGGATCGCGTCATCAGGCGCTCCAGGTTGGGCCGAGTGACGGGGGAGGCTCCGCTGCCACTTCCAGCAGCCAGGGTCCCCGGCTGTAGATTGGGTTGGGTCCCGAAGCCAACACTTAATCCCGGACGGCAGGGCTCCTGGCTGAAACAAGTCCGTAAGCCGAGTCATGGTTGCGGAGGCCTCCGCTCCAGCTGAGCCTCAGATAGACCAGATGGTCCATCTCCCAGACCAGATGGAATGGACCCTCGTGTTCTGAAGGAAGTAGCTGTGGAGATTGCGCTGGCATTAGCAATGATCTTTCAAAAGTCAATAGATTTTGGCCTTTTAAAAAGGGGGCAAGGAAGCAAAAAGGAAATTATAGACTGGTTAGCTTGATATCGGTGGATGGGAAGTTGTTGGAGTCGATTGTCAAGGATGAGGTTACAGAGTACCTGGAGGCATATGACAAGATAAACAGAACTCAGCATGTTTTCCTTAAAGGAAGATCCTGCCTGACAAACCTATTGCAATTTTTTAAGGAAATTACAAGTAGGCTAGACAAGGGAGATGCAGTGGATGTTGTATATTTGGATTTTCAGAAGACCTTTGACAAGGTGCCACACGTGAGGCTGCTTAACAAGATAAGATCCCATGGAATTATGGGAAAGATACATACGTGGATAGAGTGTTGGCTGATCGGCAGGAAACAGAGAGTAGGAGTAAAGGAATCCTATTCTGGTTGGCTGCCGGTTACCAGTGGTGTTCCACAGGGGTCCGTGTTGAGGCCGCTTCTTTTTACATTGTATATCAATGATTTGGATTATGGAATAGATGGCTTTGTGGCTAAGTTTGCTGATGGTAGTAGAGGGGCCGGTAGTTCTGAGGAAACAGAGAGTCTGCAGAGAGACTTGGATAGATTGGGAGAATGGGCAAAGAAGTGGCAAATGAAATACAAAGTATGGTTATGCACTTTGGCAGAAGAAATAAATGGGCAGACTATTATTTAAATGGGGAGAGAATTCAAAGTTCTGAGATGCAACGGGACTTGGGAGTCCTCGTGCAGGATACCCTTAAGGTTAACCTCCAGGTCGAGTCGGTGGTGAAGAAGGTGAATGCAATGTTGGCATTCTTTTCTAGAGGAATAGAGTATAGGAGCAGGGATGTGATGTTGAGGCTCTATAAGGCACTGGTAAGACATCATTTGGAGTACTGTATGCAGTTTTGGGCTCCTTATTTAAGAAAGAATGTGCTGACATTGGAGAGGGTTCAGAGAAGATTCACTAGAATGATTCCGGGAATAAGAGGGTTAACATATGAGGAACATTTGTCCGCTCTTAGACTGTATTCCTTGGAGTTTAGAAGCATGAGCGGAGACCTCATAGAAACATTTCGAATGTTGAAAGGCATGGACAGAGTGGATATGGCAAAATTGTTTCCCATGGTGGGGGAGTCTAGTACAAGGAGACATGACTCGTAGGATGCCCATTCAGAACAGAGATGCGAAGAAATTTTTTTAGCCAGAGGGTGGTGATTCTATGGAATTTGTTGCTGTGGGCAGCAGTGGAGGCCAAATCATTGGGTGTATTTAAGGCAGAGATTGATAGGTATCTGAGTAGCCAGGGCATCAAGAGTTATGGTGAGAAGGCAGGGGAGGGGGACTAAATGGGAGAATGGATCAGCTCATGATAAAATGGCAGAGCAGACTCGATGGGCTGAATGGCCAACTTCTGCTCCTTTGTCTTATGGTCTTATGGTCTCTCACGATCCACCAGTTTTCTGCTCGGACACCGACCTCTGATTCCCCGTCTCCAGAGCCATGAAAACATCAGTCCTCCAAAGGCAAGCAGAGCTCTTACACTGAGCCCTTGGTGTGCTGTACAATGGCCAGTTATGAAACCCCGAGAGCGGGTCCCATTCCCATAAAGAACAGTGTGTAACTCTCAGCCATCTAGGTCCCAATGAAACTCTCTCTCTCTCTCTCTCACTCACTCTTTTGCCAATGACTCTCTAACTCTCTAAAACCTTCTTATTGCTAGGTCTTGACAGCATTTCTGCAACTGTCCTCTTTTGCCAGGACTTTCCAGACCCAGAACCCACTTCTAGGCTTAATTCCAATTTCCTTGGGCTTTGGGAGATATTGAGTTTCTAATCAGCAAATCCACAACCAAAATGGTCATTGGCAGGGTGACAGATTAACTTGACCCAGTGAAGAATTTCTAGGCCTGCAAGTGATTCTGCAAGCAGCAAAGCACATTAATCTTTATCAAGTGATCCAGAGAGAAGAAGGTGATCCCTTGTCTGCAAGGTTAGGCCAGAGCCAGATGGTTAATGTATAAAGCAAAAGTGACTTTCTTTGGGCATCAAAGTTGTTTCTCCTCTGTTACACCAGAAATACTATATACTGACTCATAATGTCCCCTTTAGAATATCCATTCAAGTCAACATACTAGCCCATGGAACAAGGGTTTGTCTTCCTATTCTGAGAGAGATATAAATAATCCTAGAGCATTATTTGCAGGGAGTTTCTACTGGTTTCATGACCAGCATTTACCCCTTGGCCAGGGTCATTTGTGGGTCATTGCTGTGTGAAAATGGGCGGACATATTTTGCTACAATACTATTCAAAAGTAATTCATTACTGGAACATCAGAACATCCTGAAAACTTGAAATGAACAAAATATTTTGGATATTTTTCTTGGATATGTTTGATATTTTATCTATTTTCTTTTTACAAAGACTAAACCCTGAAGAAAGCATGTAGCATGTTTGTTCACTTATGTTTGTCAGCAACCTAAAACATGAGACACTGGTGCCCAGGAACTGGGTTGGGGATAAAAGGTGTCTGTTCTTTGTCAGCAAAATCCATTTTGTGCATGGCTTGAAGTGTTTGTGCCTATTTCTCGTCGAAGTCCCAAGCATCAGGAAATTGGACCAGGCACTTTCTGTCATTTCTCCATGGTACTTAATGCACATGATGACCTTATCACAATGTGCAGCAAGTGTTTCTGACATAAACGTCAGAACCTGAGTCAAAAGGTTAGCTCACAGCTGAACAAGGAGTATATCACATAGAAAGGCAGGTACTATGTTTGAATTTGAGGCTCTCCACTGGAACGTTAGGTTTATTTTCACTGACTCCCCACTATTAATGTTAATGTGCTGCCTAATGAAGATCACAGCCTCTGTGAACTAGTTGCTGTAACCTGCAGCTCCATTTATTGCAGTGGAATAGCTTGAAAGCTGCTTTTGCCTGACTGGACCGTTCCCTGGTAGAAGGAGGTTTGTTTAACTGCACTGTTTAATCCCTCTTTCCCTAATTATCCCTTCTCTTCTTCTCCCCCTCAACTATCCTCTCCTCACTAATATTCCTCCTCCTCCTCAGTTTCCCTCTTCCATCCCCTTGGCAACATTTGTAGCTACAGATGGATCACTTCATCACTATTGGCACATTTTCCAGCAGGAAGGATGTGAATGAAACAAAATCAATCTCGTAAAATAAAAATCCCTAATTTAGTGATATTTTTCACATGATATCCAAGCTGGCATTAGAGCTATTTAATACAAAATATAGAACGTAGAGCAGAGAATTGTACAGCCCAGGAACAGACCCTTCATTGTGTTATGCTGAACTAATTAAACAAGTACTCAAATGTCCAACTAAACTAATCCTTTCTGCCTACAAAATGTCCATACCCTGCACCCATCTAACAGCCTCCATTGTAATTGCCTCCACCATCACCCCAGGCAGTGCATTCTAGGCACATTGCATTCCCTATGCAAAAGACTTACCCCACACAGCTCCTTTAAACTTACAACCTCCACCCCCACCCCCTGCATCTTAAATACTTGCCCTTTGGTATTAGGCATGGGAGACATGGTACCGTAATGGTTAGCGTAACACCATTACAGCATCAGTTCCGCCACTCTCTGCACATTCTCACCATGAACCTTCCAGGTGCTCCAGTTTCCTCCCACATTCCAAAGATGTACTGGTTAGTGGGTTAATTGGTCATCTGGATATAATTGGGTGGTGTGGGCTCATTGGGCCGGAAGTGCCTGTTACCAGGCTGTATCTCTAAATAAATAAATAAAGTCAACCCTAGGAAAAAGCTACTGGCAATCTACTCTGTCTTTGCCTCTTGCAATCTTATAAACCTCTATCAGATCTCCCCTCAGCCTCCACCTCTCCGGGGAAATATCTATAGCAGAAACCTTTTCGAGACAGATCTTAACCTTGGTGCAGTATGTTGCCTTGGCTAGCTATTGAACTCCATGAGAGCCATAGTTGTGTTTTGAATAATCAGCCATTAAATCAAAATTTGGACAAGGAGACATATTTTTTGTTACAGTGAACTTATTGGACTTGTCCCAGGAACAGTGTAGGCAGATGCTGACACTCCCAGTGAGGCTTTGACAAAGTTGTATTAAATGCTGCAATCTGACCTCAAGCCAAATGCTTCCAGTGACTGTCAGAATAATTTCAACACAGAAATGTAATGCCTCAGGCTGACTTTGGGCTTCCACAGGGGACAACAGGAACATCAGTCAATCATCAATACATAAATATACTAAGCAAATGAATGAAGCTTCATGTGCTTGAGCAAGTGACCCTATCATTCCCTAATCTCCAACTGGCAGTAAAATAAGGGACAAAAATTTCTGTCAGGGCACAGGATTTGTGAGCTACAACATACTGACTGTTTCCATCTGATCCACAGATTCAGCACATTGTATCAGTTACTGTATTTTATATCAACTCGTTCATTTCTCCTTCCTGATTTTTCTCTCCCTGGGAGTGGAGGACATACCGGGCCAGACCTACTGAACCTATCCTCCAGTCTGTGTTTCTCAAATCCACATTCTTTTCTCTAGGTTCTTTTGTGAAATTCCCAGGTTCTTAATGATTCTACTCACTGGATCACCCTTGTTTACAGTTTATCCACAGGGCTGCCATGGTTTCACCCCAATCAGAGACATCCCCTCCTCCATACTTGCTGCAGCTTCCCAACACAAAGTGTTGGTTGAAGCAATATACATTGCCATTTCAGGAGTGTGCTTCTAAAGTTACTCAAACATTGCAGAGAACAGACCATGGTTTCTTTATGCTGGTGGATGAGAATCAGTTGGGAACAACGTGTACAAAATATAATTAACCTACAAGCTCCAAAACCTGGGCCTCTGCACTTCTTTATGCAATTTGACCTTTGTCTTCCTCATCAGGAGACCACAGTCAGTACAGATCGGAAATAACATCTCATCCTCGCAGACAGTCAGCATTGGCGCATCTCAAGGATGTGTGCTTAGCCCACTACTCTACTCTCGCTACATCCACGACTGTGTGGCTAGACACAGCTCTAATGCCATCTGTAAATTTGTTGATGATCCACTATTGCTGGCAGAATTTCAGATGGTGATGAGGAGGCATACAAGAGCGAGATTGATCAGTACTCAAAGTCAGTAAGACAAAGGATTTGATTGTGAACTTCAGGGAGGGGAAGCCAAGGGAAAACACACCAGTCCCCACCGAGGGATCAGCACTGGAAAGGGTGAGCAGTTTCAAGTACCTAAGTATCAATTTTTCTGAAGGTCTATCCTGAGCCCAACATATTGATGCAATTACAAAAAAGGCAAGACCGCAGCTACATTTCATTAGGAGTTCGAGGAGACTTAGTATGTTACCAAAGGCATTTGCAGATTTCTGCAGAATGTGCTGTGAAGAGCATTCTAACTGGTTGCATCACCATCTGGTATGAAGGGACCATTGCACAAGATCAGAAAAAACTGCAGAAACTTATAACTTTGCCAGCTCAATCATGGGAAGTAGCCAAGTACCAAGGACACCTTCAAAAGGTAGTGTCTCAAGAAGACTGCTTTAAGGGCCCCCTTCACCCAGGACATGCCCTCTTCTCATTACTACCATCAAGGAAGAGACATACACTCAGCGATTCAGGAATAGCTTCTTCCCCTCTGCCATCCGACTTCTAAATGGACATTGTAATATATAGTTTTTTATTATGTATTGCAACGCATAGCTGTCACATAGCAACAAATTTCATGACATATCCCAGTCATATTAAACCTGATTCTGATTCCATTATTTAGGCAGATTTTACTAATATCATAGTCTGGTGGCTTATAAATGCAGTCAATTTACAAATAAACTCTTCTCGGATTTCCAGCCAGGTAGGGGTATTGATTTTGATAACAAATTCTACCATCTTCATCAGGAATGATTCCTGGGCATGTCTAGCCCGGTGGAATATATACCCCTGTCGCCTGTCCCTCCTCACTAGTTTGTCATCAAAATGTCAGTTAAAATCAATACCTATACGCGGCTGGAAGTCCGAGAAGAGTTTATTTGTCATATACGCCGGGAAAGCACGAGATTCTTTTTTGCAGTCATTACACATTTCATTGAAATTTAATTAATTGCCAAAGTATATACAGAACTGTGCAAAAGTCTCAGACACGCATATAGAGCTAGGTGCTTAAGACCTTTGCACAGTACTGCAATAATTTTATGTATTACACTGTACTGCTGCCACAAAAAAATTCATGACATATGTGATTCTGATATGGGTCTCTATTGTGGACTGAGAGTGGGGAGGGGGCAGGGAGAGGGGAATCATGGTTGGTAAAGGGAAAGGGAGAGGAGAGGGTGCAGGAAGCACCAGAGAGACATTCTGTAATGATCAATAAACCATTTGTTTGGAATCAAATGTTCTTGCCTGGTGCCTCAGGGGTAGGTGTATCTATATCCAAGCCAGCCCTCACCCACTGGCACTCCTTTTCTGCCACCCTAAAGGACTCCTCCTTCACCATTCTCAACAACATTTGCTCCCATTAGATTTACAAACTTGCTTTCTGCTCCACATTGACAAATACAATGTTGTGCCAAGGTCTTAGGGACCCTAGCAATATATATGTGCCCAAGACTTTTGCACAGTACTGTAATTAATTTAAAAGATGATACTATTTTAACTAATGGTTCCAAATCTGTGTACAGATTGCAGAGAGACATTGATAGGATGCAGAAGTGGGCTGAGAAGTGGCAGATGGAGTTCAACCCGGAGAAGTATGAGGTGGTACACTTTGGAAGGACAAACTCCAAGGCAGAGCACAAAGTAAATGGCAGGATACTTGGTAGTGTGGAGGAGCAGAGGGATCTCGGGGTACATGTCCACAGATCCCTGAAAGTTGCCTCACAGGTGGATAGGGTAGTTAAGAAAGCTTATGGGGTGTTAGCTTTCATAAGTCAAGGGATAGAGTTTAAGAGTCGCGATGTAATGATGCAGCTCTATAAAACTCTGGTTAGGCCACACTTGGAGTACTGTGTCCAGTTCTGGTCACCTCACTATAGGAAGGATGTGGAAGCATTGGAAATGGTACAGAGGAGATTTCCCAGGATGCTGCCTGGTTTAGAGAGTATGCATTATGATCAGAGATTAAGGGATCTAGGGCTTTACTCTTTGGAGAGAAGGAGGATGAGAGGAGACATGATAGAGGTGTACAAGATAATAAGAGGAATAGATAGAGTGGATAGCCAGCACCTCTTCCCCAGGGCACCACTGCTCAATACAAGAGGACATGGCTTTAAGGTAAGGGGTGGGAAGTTCAAGGGGGATATTAGAGGAAGGTTTTTTACTCAGAGAGTGGTTGGTGCGTGGAATGCACTGCCTGAGTCAGTGGTGGAGGCAGATACACTCGTGAAGTTTAAGAGACTACTAGACAGGTATATGGAGGAATCTAAGGTGGGGGCTTATATGGGAGGCAGGGTTTGAGGGTCGGCACAACATTGTGGGCCGAAGGGCCTGTACTGTGCTGTACTATTCTATGTTCTATGTTCTATTTCAAAACCCATTGATTCATCTTATGACCTGCAAAGAAATAGATTTTAGAGTAATGTGAAAGAAGCATGATGAAGTGGGCAGCCAGTGCCTTTTTTCCAGGGTGGAAATGTCTAATAAAAGAAGCCATAACTTTAAGGTGAATGCAGTAAAGTACAGGGGGATGACAGAGCCAGGTTTTTCACACAGGGTGGTAAGTACTTGGAACACTCTGCCAGGGTTCATGGTAGAAACAGATATGTTCAGGAGATTTAAGCAGCTCTTATATAGGCACATGGATGACAAAAAAATGGAGGGCTGTGTGGGAGGGAAGGGTTACATTGATCTTGGAAAAGGTTAAAAGGTTTGCAAAACTTCATGGGTTGAAGGACCTATACAGTATGGTACTGTTCTCTGTTCCATGTTCTATGAATGTTTTATGGTAATATTTCAACTGGAATTGCATTGAAATTATTAAGTCTCATTCATGAAATAGTCAAGCTTAACAAAGCTACACAAGGTTCTAGATCTTCTACAGAAACCTTGCAAGAGAATTAAAGCTTTTGCATTGTTCCTAAAAAAAATATAAATGCTATAAATGTGATTGTTTTGTATAAGCATAAATTTCCTGGTTTCAATTGAAGACTCTAGATTTTAACCCCTTTTCAGATCAACCGATGAAATCAGCAGATTTCTTGAAAGTTGAGGATGAGCATTGAAGCTTGAAAAAAGGAAGAAATGAAGAATCTAGAGAAAGAAACATGAAGAAAATTTTAAAACTTAGAAATGAGAAATTAATGCTTTAGTAAAGCAGATCGCAATTGCTCACCTTCAAGATACAATCTTTTACGTAAGCCCTTTATTGACAAATCCCTTGAGCCTCTTCTCTCAACCAATTCAATCCATGTAGTCACCATTGTTTCATACCCTTGTTTACTCTCACAGAGGTGTTCTGCCACATAATGCATCTCATTGCTGTGCTAAAGCTAGTCATTCAGATTTTGTGATTAATCAAGTTAATGCCAAGCCAACTCCGTTTTGAAATTCCAGAAAATTTGTATGTACTTCGATTTTCTGATTTTTTTTGCAAAGTTGTTAGTTTGTAAATTGTCATGAAGTCAAATTGTACATAAACAGGCACTTCAGTCCACCAAGTCCATGAGGCCATCAATCACTCTTTTTGATTAATCCTACACTAATCCATAGATTGTGTGATTTGTGATGACAAAGTCATGGCCATGTTTGTCCATCTTTCAAACAGAATTAGAGCACAGGGTGATATTTTATATTATTTCCTGGAGATTAAATTCTCTTTCTCCACTTCATAACTCCAATGGATATTGAATGGAACTTCAAGGATATAGCAAAGTAAGGATTTCTCCTCTTAGCCAAGTTCATTAAATTATAATGGAAAGCTTGAAGTACTTCTGGATAATTTTAAACCCTATGTCTCTAATTTACTAGAACAAGCATATGCTGTTTCTGTTTCTTGTTGGCCTAACTACTTGGTGTTTTAGCCAAATTTCACTGGCTGAAGTCATAGATTTGCCTCTGCAAGTGAACCTGTTAGGTGAGCTTCTGCAAAACTTTTGGAATGAAACACAAATCGTAAAAAGCTTATTAGATGTCAGATTATCTGATTTATTTTTAAAAGACCAGATTGAACTGTGTGAGTATTTTTCTAACAAACGCTTCATTTATCATGAAACCTGAGGCATGAGAAGTAGGTTTAAGATATTTAAAAATATTCATCTTCGTGTATTTAATTTTACAAAGGATATGATGAATCATATAAATACAAGACCACAAGATATAGGAGCAGAATTAGGCCACTTGGTCCATCAAGTCTGCTCTGCCATTTCATCATGATCCATTTTCCTTCTCAGCCCCAATCTTCTGCACTCTCCCTGCCCCACTGTAATCCTTAATGCCCTGACTAATCAAGAATCTATCAATCTCTGGTAAAATATATCCGATGACTTGGCCTCCACAGCCAACGGTGGCAATGAATTCTGCAGATTCACCACTCTCTGGCTAAAGAAATTCCTCCTTATCTCCATTCTAAAAGGACACCACTCTATTCTGAAGTTGTGTTCTTTAGTCTAGACTCCCCCACCATAGGAAACTTCCTCTCCACATCCACTCTGTCGAGGCCTTTCACGTTTGATCAGTTTCAATGAGGTCATCCCTCACGCTACTGACTTCCAGTGAGTAGAAACCCAGAGCCATAAAACACTCCTCATATGACAAGCCTTTCAATCCCAGAATCATTTTCGTGAACCTCCTTTGAACCTTCTCCAATATCAGCACATCCTTTCTGATACAAGGAGTCCAAAACTGCTCACAATACTCAACATAAAGCCTCACCAGTGCTTTATAAAGCCTCAACATGACATCCTTGCTTATATGTTCTAGTCCTTTTGAATGCTAACGTCACATTTGCATTCCTCACCACCAAACTCAACCTGCAAATTAACCTTTGGGGAATCCTGTCCGAGGACTCCCAAGTCCCTTTGCATCTCAGATTTTTGAATTTTCTCTCTATTTAGAAAATAGACTCCCCTTTTATTTCTTCTATCAAGTGCATGGCCATACACTTCCCAACTCTGTATTCCATCTGCCATATGTGAAAGGGATAGTCCGGGTAATTATGGACCAGTTAGCCTTACATCTGTGGTGGGAAAACTGTTGGAAAAGATTCTTAGAGATAGGATCTATGGGCATTTAGAAAATCATGGTCTGATCAGGGACAGTCAGCATGGCTTTGTGAAGGGCAGATCGTGTCTAACAGGCCTGATGGAGTTATTTGAAGAAGTGACCAGGCATATAGATGAGGGTAGTGCAGTGGATGTGATCTATATGGATTTTAGTAAGGCATTTGACAAGGTTCCACATGGTAGGCTTATTCAGAAAGTCAGAAGGCATGGGATCCAGGGAAGTTTGGCCAGGTGGATTCAGAATTGGTTTACCTGCAGAAGGCGGAGGGTCGTGGTGGAGGGAGTACATTCAGATTGGAGGATTGTGACTAGTGGTGTCCCACAAGGATCTGTTCTGGGACCTCTACTTTTCGTGATTTTGATTAACGGCCTAGATGTAGGGGTAGAAGAGTGGGTTGGCAAGTTTGCAGATGACACAAAGGTTGGTGGTGTTGTAGATACTGTAGAGGATTGTCAAAGATTGCAGAGAGACATTGATAGGACGCAGAAGTGGGCTGAGAAGTGGCAGATGGAGTTCAACCCTGAGAAGTGTGAGATGGTACACTTTGGAAGGACAATCTCCAAGGCAGAGTACAAAGTAAATGGCAGGATACTTGGTAGTGTGGAGGAGCAGAGGAATCTGGGGGTACATGTCCACAGATCCCTGAAAGTTGCCTCACAGGTAGATAGGGTAGTTAAGAAAGCTTATGGGGTGTTAGCTTTCATAAGTCGAGGGATAGAGTTTAAGAGTCGCGATGTAATGATGCAGCTCTATAAAACTCTGGTTAGGCCACACTTGAAGTACTGTGTCCGGTTCTGATCACCTCACTATAGGAAGGATGTGGAAGCATTGGAAAGGGTACAGAGGAGGTTTACCAGGATGCTGCCTCGTTTAGAGAGTATGCGTTATGATCAGAGATTAAGGGAGCTAGGGCTTTACTCTTTGGAGCGAAGGAGGATGAGAGGAGACATGATAGAGGTGTACAAGATAATAAGAGGAATAGATAGAGTGGATAGTCAGCGCCTCTTCCCCAGGGCACCACTGCTCAATACAAGAGGACATGGCTTTAAGGTAAGGGGTGGGAAGTTCAAGGGGGATATTAGAGGAAGGTTTTTTACTCAGAGAGTGGTTGGTGTGTGGAATGCACTGCCTGAGTCAGTGGTGGAGGCAGATACACTCATAAAGTTTAAGAGACTACTAGACAGGTATATGGAGGAATTCAAAGTAGGGAGTTATATGGGAGGCAGGGTTTGAGGGTCGGCACAACATTGTGGGCTGAAGGGTCTGTAATGTGCTGTACTATTCTATGTTCTATGTTCTATGAAAGCACCCTTAAATTACTAAATTCTTAATGTCCATCAGACCAACTTCATTGCAATGGCAAAAATTTACATTTGGTCCCTTCCAACAGAATTTCAATAGAGTAACCTACAAAATTAGAAGTAATTTAATTTTGTCTCCTCCTTCAACAGGTCCTGAATTTCCCCATGAAACACTTGAAGAAGCCTATGATACAGTATGGTAATTACATTTGAATGATTCCTAATTTCTTTTAAATAAATATAATTTTAAAGCATTCCATCAGAATCTCAAAATTTCTTAAAATGTCAGGAAGCTCTGTGCATGATTAAACATGAACCTGTTCTGGCAGGTTTGGCACTGAATGTGGTCAGTATTGGTGGCCATATTCTACCAGCTCCTGGTGGGGTCAGGAACTGCTAAGAGGTTGAATGGGAAAGCCAATTGTTTTCAAACATGGCAGGCAGAAATTGTTCACCCATAATTTATGATAAGGAGACGTGTTTAAGCCTCTTCTCTGAATTCTTCATAATGTCCGCTGCTCTATCTACAATTACCACCCCTAAACTGGAGGATCCTATGGAGGTTCACACTTATCCCAACACTTGGTCCACTAAAATTGATTGTGGCAAGGTAATCAGCTTTTGGATTTTGGGATGCTTTGATCCCATCTCCATTTATCCCTTATCCAGCTATTACTGATGGTTCAATATTATTCCTGTATTCCCTTTAAACCTACTGAAGACTGTGTCCCTGCTTTCATTTCAACTCACTGGGGTCCCAGTCCCAACATTCCCAATTCCTCTGCACCCTTTCAGTTCACTGGGGTTCTGGTTCCTCCACTTCTTTTACAGTGATCCAAGTTCCTGTTTTTGCTTACAACTTCCTGGAGTCTCATTTCCAGCACTCTGTCAATGCACTGGCTCCAAGTTCCCCTGCAGCCTTTAAGCTGAGTTCAATGCAATTTGTAATACAGTAATGTGTAACCTCCAAAACCAGTGAATTAAAAGTGTATTTCATTATTAATGAAATAACATCCAATAGTCCAGAAAAGCAGCCAGTTCAACTCTGACAAAGTGCAGAGCTTGCCTGATTACTGGAAGTTTACCACCAGAACACTTTCTAATGTCCAATATTCTTCAAGAATTAATAATGGCAATGCATCAGCACCATCATTAACTATGATCCCCATGTGTCCATCCACATTCAGTCCAGAGGAAGTTGGTGGGAGTGTGATCCAACAGAACACTTCCCACCCCACAATCCTGCTCTTGTTAGCTCCAAAAATGCTCAGGGAGGGCATGAAAATAAAGGAAGCACTTTGCTAAAGTGTCATAATAGCCTCTTCCTCTGTTGCTGCAACTTTTATTGCCTTGTGATTAATTAGATCGACATCCGAAATCACCTTATAGTCGTCCTTTAGCCTAGGTTTGTTGGCAGCTCTGTGATGTACTTATGACACACTGGTGAATGGAAAATACGTGACATTAGGGGGGTGAGCTGGTGAAACTAGTGCTGAACACATGTTTGATCAGAAAAAGGCTGGAATTTAGAGATCCAAGCTCTACATGCAAATTATAGCTTTTTGAATAAAAATACCTATGTTGACAGCTGCTGCCTGAGACGTTTGTAATCAACCAACAGTGGGTAGAATTGGTGGTAAGGAAAGTAATAGAGCACAGATGGAATCAAGTCCTGAAATTCCAATGAATAAATAGCCCTCTCGGGGAGGCTATGTAAACCTCTCAGGACATTCTTTGGAGGCCTAGCAGATTTGTTAATATTGCAGAAATATATCCAAGATAAACCAAAATTGTAAAGAACTACCGCAAAATGAAATAAATACTGGAATTAAATGAAATCATTTGGCTTTTGGGAATTGCAATTTATCCTCTGACCTTAAACTTGCATGAGCAAGTGCAACTGTGATAGTTTAATAACAAGAAAGAACAGTTGTCCCAGGTTATAGACTGTAAACTCTACATAGACTCTGCAGTTCAAGATTCTGTTCTCTACTTTCTTTCTATAACATTGCTGAAACATCACTGTACTTGAGAGTTTTGTTTTGTAGTCTTCTAGGGGCCATATGTTGAATTTATACTGATTTACTGTAAATCACACAGACTCTGCCCTGTAATGATGATTCATCGAGCTCAGCGAACTATAGCCATCCAGCTCTGAACCACCTACTCATTTTGGAGCCTGGGAATTTACATGACAGACATGTGAAAATGTCCTTCTACTACACAGCACAACATAACATGGAAGTCCATTGGGAAAAGAACAAGTAAATAAAGCAGACATATGATTACAGATTCTCCAAATGAAGCTTTATTATTTATTCACTATTTAGATAACCTTTGCTGGAATGACAAATTTTGAGGTTTCTTGAAATATTTGCACTGGTGAAAAGCTCACTACAATTTTGAACAGATTATTTTTCACCCTAAACTTACAGCATGATAACAGTACAAGGAAGTAATCTTTCATAATGAATATAAGCTTATTTTAAAATTCATCATTACATAATATTCATTCATAATTAGGTTTAGGGCATTTAAGATGCCATTTGGATTTTAATTACGTCAATTCTAAACATCATCAAGGACAGCAGGGAATGGTAGAAGATGAGAAAATCTGCTGATGTTGGAAATCCAAGTAACACACACACACACAATGCTGGAGGAACTCAGCAGGCCAGGCAGCATCTATGGAAAAGAGTAGATGGTACTCAAGCCAGGGCAGTACAATATGGAGAGCAAGCTGTTGCCCGGCAGCAGGCTTCAAACTCTCCAGGAAGCTGGTGAATCCAAAGGAGCTGCAGAGACCAATACAATTCGGCACCAGCAGCATCACAGGAGTTGCCAGGCAGGGTTGACTCTTTTCCATAGATGTTGCTTGGCCTGCTGAGTTCCTCCAGCATTTTGCAGGGAATGGTAATGCAGATTGTTAGGAGTTTCTTCAACTGCTCCATGGTTGAATGTCAGGCCATAAGTGAAAATTTAATAGAAGCCTTGCTTATGCTATTTCTTTCAACCTACACTTTAACCTACAACCTACAAGTTACAGTGTCCATTTAAAAGAACCTTTGAAGAAATATCCAGAAAATGGTCCTGGTATATCTTAATTATTTATTCTTAAAGAATACTTTTAAAGTATCTGTTCTCTTTAGTCATTTTTCAGCCCTCCATTGGGCAGAGTCAACCACGGATATTACATCCTAGCTGCCTACGTCAGAGGTCCCCAACCTTTTTTGCACTGCGGACCAGTTTAATATTGACAATATTCTTGCGGACCAGCCGACCCGGGGTGGGCGGGGTGGTGGCTAGGGTTGCCAACGGACAAGAGTAGCAGTCAAATACGTTGTGTTTACCCAGAGAAAGACTACAATTACCATGAAGTCTTGCGCAGACACCAGTGCGCATGCGTATACCTGCCGATTTTTTTCTCTGCAAATCGGTTTTGTCCATTCTGTTCGGGGGGGGCGGGGGGTGTTAATCACGACCGGAATATAGGTGATAGGTGGCTAATACACTCAATTTTGTTTCTAAAAGGGCTTATCTAACGAATTTAATATTAAACACACAGCGCATAATTTCCTCGCATGAATATAGTGATAGGTCAATTATCGGTGAGGACAGGGAGCTTGAGGTAAGTGTTGAACAAACTTCCAGTAGAAGTGGCAGAGGCAGGTTCGATATTATCATTTAACGAAAAATTGGATAGATATATAGACAGGAGAGAAATGGAGGGTTATGGGCTGAGTGCAGGTCAGAAGGACTAGGTGAGAGTAGCGTTCAGCACGGGCTAGAAGGGCGGAGATGGCCTGTTTCCGTGCTGTAATTGTTATATGTTTACATAAATAAGTCAGTAGCATCATAACATTTTAAGTAACGTTTGGATATTAAACACACAGCACATATTTTCCACGTATGAACATATAAAATCATTGCAACGCATCAATATCGCTGAATCAGTGGGAGCCCTGGGCTTGTTTCCCTGCAACAAGACAGTCCTATCGAGGGGTGATGGGAGACAGTGATACTTGAAGGGGGTTCCTTATGTCCAGTCTATTCCTCAGTTTAGTTTTCGTTGCATTCATTGGCCTACGTGATATGCAAGCCACAGCAGTATGATATGGAGAGCAAGCTGTTGCCCATGCAGCAGGCACCAAACTCTACATGCAGCTGATGAATCCAAAGGAATAGAAAAGACTGATACATTTTTGCAGGAGGTTCCAGTCAGTGTTGAACTCAACATAGGACTGCCTTAGGGGCTCCATTTTCAAATTTTTCCTCCTTGTGAAGCCTTCCCCATGAGTGGGTAGACCACAGGACCATAAGACATAGGAGCAAATTAGGCCATTTGGCTTATCGAACCTGCTCTGCCATTTAATTATGGCTGATCTTTCCTTCACCTCCGCAGCCCCACTCCCCATAACCTTTGATGCTGTGTTCAATCTAGAACCTATCAAGCTCTTCCTTAAGTACACCCAACAACCTGACCTCCATGGCTGCTTGCAGTAATAAATTCCAAAAATTCACCGCCCTCTGGCTAAAGGAATTTCTCCACATCTGTTTCAAGTGGACGCCCCTCTATCCCAAGGTTGTGCTCTCTTACCCTAGACTGCCCCTCCATGGGAAACATCCTTTCCACAATCTACCATGTCTAGGCCTTTCAACATTTGCAAGGTTTCAATGAAATTCCCCCACCCCCATCTTTCTAAATTCCACTGAGTATGCATTTGCCTTCCTCACCACCAACCCGACCTGCATGTTAATCTTTAGGTTGTTTTGCACAAGGACCCCAAAGTCCTTTGCATCTCAGATTTTTGGATTTTCTCCGCATTTAGAAAGTAGTCTGCATACTTATTTCTTCTACCAAAGTATGTGACCATGCATTTTGCAAGATTGTATTTCATTTGCCACTTTCTTGCCTATTCTCCTAATCTAAGTCCTGTAGCCTACCTGCCCCTCCATGAATCTTTGTATCATCTGAAAACTTGGCTACAAAGCCATCTATTTCCATCATCTAAACCATTGATATACAGCATCAAAAGAAGTGGTCCCAACACCAATACCTGAGGAACACCATTAGTTGCCGGCAGCCAACCAGAAAAGGATCCTTTTATTCCCACTCACTGCTCCCTACCAATCAGCCAATGCTAGTAACTTTCCTGTAATACCATGGGCTCTTAACTTGGTAAACAGCGTCATGTGTGGCACCTTGTCAAAAGCCTTCTGAAAGTCCAAATATACAATATCCACTGCATACTTTTTATCTATCCTACTTGTAATCTCCTCAAAGAATTCCAATGGGTTCGTCAGGCAAAATTTTCCCTCAAGGAAACCATGTTGACTTTGTCCTATCTTGTCCTGTGTCCCCAAGTTCTCCACAATCTTATCCTTAACAATTGACTCCATCTTCCTAATCACTGAGGTCAGGCTAACTGGTCTATAGTTTACTTTCTACTGCCTTCCTCCTTTCTTAAAGGGTGAAATGACATTTGCAATTTTCCAGTCCTCTGGCACCATGTCAGAGTTCAACAATTTTTGAACGATCATTACTAATGCCTCCACAATCTCCACTGCTACCTCTTTCAGAACTCTAGGATGCAGTTCATCTGACCCAGGTGACTTATGTATCCTTGGGTCTTTATCTCCCTTGTAATAGTAATTGCACTCACTTCTCTTCCCTTACAGCCTTCAAAATCTGGCACACTGCTTGTGTCTTGCACAGTGAAGACTGATGCAATATACTCATCTAGTTCATCTGCCATCTCCTTGCCCCCCATTATTATTTCTCTAGCCTCATTTTCTAGCAGTCCTATATCCACTCTGATCTCTCCTTTATTATTTACATACTTTTAAAAAGTTTTCCCTATCCACTTTTTTTTTGGAATACCTCTATCCTGCACCTTCCTCATCTTTCCCAGAAATTCACACCATTGCTGCCCTGCTGTCATCACTGCCAGCAGCTCATTCCAATTTACTTTGGCCAAATCCTCTCTCATACCTCTGTAATTTCCTTTACTCCACTAAAAGACTGCTATATCAGACTTCACTTTCTCCCTATCAAATTTCGTTGAACTCAATCATATTGTGATCACTGCCTCCCGAGGGTTCTTTTACCTTCAGCTTCCAAATCACCTCCAGTTCATTACATAACACCCAATCCAGTATAGCTGATCCCCTAGTAGGCTCAACGACAAACTGTTCTAAGAAGCCATCTTGTAGGCATTCAACAAACTCACTCTCTTGAGATCCATTACCAACCTGATTTTCCCAATCGACATGTTGAAATCTCCCACGATTATCATAACATTGCTCTTTTGACATGCCTTTTCTATTTCCCATTGTAATCTGTGGTCCACATCCCACCTACTGTTGGGAGACCTGTATATAACTGCCATCAGGGTCCTTTTACCCTTGCAGTTCCTCAACCAACAAGGATTCAACATCTCCCGATCCTATATCACATCTTTCAACTGACTTGATTGTCATTCTTTACCAGCAGAGCCACACCACCCCCTCTACCTACCTTCCTATCCCTCTGATACAACGTGTAATCTTAGACGTTCAGATTCCAACTACAACTATCCTCCAGCCACAATTCAACGATGGCCACAACATCATACCTGATAATCTGTAATAGTGCAGCAAGATCATCCACCTTATTTCTGCAAGGCAGCAGAGGTTTGAGATCAGGTTTTCTTTCTTCAAGATGAGCTGTCAACCCTGGCTGACATGCACCATTTGCCTGAAGCGACTGGTTTTAAGGCACCAGTAGCCCACTTTGCACCCTTCTCCTGTCAGTAAAAATGGTTCCGCAGGACTTAATAGCTAAGCCACACGTGAAGGCCAGGAGCTGGACTTGGTTGACAGAGGTTATTTCAGATGCACTCCGTTGGGAGCATAATAGGTAGTGGGAGTTTATCTCCAAACCCCCCCGGCTATGAACACCTTAAGGAACCATTCTGCTAATTAGAAAACATTATGGATGTGCAGCAAGAATCCTCACTGGCCAAGATTATGGTGATATTTAACCTCAATTCTAGTACCACAATAGAAATAGAAGAAAGATCCATCTACCCAGAATTTACTATTTTCCAAAGTATAAAACTTCTTTGAAAAAATTATTATATCAGTGCAAATTTTGGTCAAAAAAGTAACCAATATTTTAGGTCCATATCTTTAATATCTACTGTTCTTTTTTTTAAATGCAACACCTGCAACACCTATATGTGCCAAAACTCACCCATCTTCAACTTCCACAAGACACCTATCCTCTATCTTGTGAGAGTGCTGGTATTGGAGATGGTGACCATGAGAGCGAAACAAAATTAACATATGTTTTCCAACTCACTTTCTTCATTATCTTCCTCTACTGCCTGGTTAGGTCTCCTTAGATATCTGAAAGGCTCACTCGTCAAAGGCAGGGGTGGAGTTTGGGGAAGGGTGGGATATGAGAAGGTCGGAAGGAAAGGTGCACGCTTACTGTAGCTACAAATCAAAAGAGATTATGGGAAAGGGAAGAAATGGAACATGAGAAGAAAAGATGTTACTCTCAGAATAGGCAGAGTGGTCAAGGTGGCTCTGTTGGTAAATACGAAATCAAATGCTTAAAAAGAGGTGACATAGGACTGGAAGATGTTGAATCCTTGTGGGTAGAGTTAAGAAACTGCAAGGGTAAAAAGTCACTGATAGGAGTTGTAGACAGGACCTGAACAGCAGAAAGGATGTGTGATATAAATTTCAACAGGAAGTAGAAAAGACATGTAATAAAAGCAATGTTACAATAGTCATGGGGGATTTCAATATGCAGGTAGATTGGGAAAATTAGGCTGGTGCTGGATCCCAAGAGAGGGAATTTGTTGAATGCATATGAGATAGCTTTTTAGAGCAGATTGTGGTTGAGCCCACTAGGGGCAATGCAGTTCTGGATTGGGTGTTGTGTTGTGTAGTGAATCACATTTGATTGGGGAGTTTAAGGTAAAGGAACCTTTGGGAGACAGTGATCATAATATGATAGAATTCACCATGCAGTTAGAGAGGGAGAAGATAAAGTCAGATATATCAGCATTACAGTGGAGTAAAGGGAATTACAAAGGTATGAGAAAGGAGCTGACCTAAGTTGATCAGTAGGGGACACTAGCAGGGATAACGGCAGAAAACTGGAAGCAATTTGGAAGGCACAGGAAAGATACATCTCAAAGATGAAGAGGTATTTGAAAGGAAGAATGAGGCAACTGTAGCTGACAAGGGGAATCAAAGACAGCGTAAAAGCAATAGAGAGGACACATAATATAGCAAAAATTAGTAGGAAGCTGGAGGATTGGGAAGCTTTTAAAAACCAACAAATGGTAACTAAAAAGCCATAGGAGAGAAAAGATGAAATATGAAGGTAAGCTAGCCAATAATATAAAAGAGGATAGCGAAGTTTTTAAAGGTATATTAGGTGTAAAAAAGAGACAAGAGTAGGTATCAGACTGCTGAAAAACAACACTGGAAAGGTAGTACTGGAGGACAAAAAAATGGTGGATGAATGGAATAAGTAAATTGCATCAGTCTTCATTGTGGAAGACATGTGTGCCAGAAATTTGACAATGCCAGAGGGCAGAAACTGATGTAGTTGTTATTACTAAGAGGAAGGTGCTTGAGAAGCTAAAAGGACTGAAGATAGATATGTCACCTGAACCAGACAGGGTTATGAAAGAGGTAGCTGAAGAGATTGTGGACCCATTAGTAATGATCTTTCGAGAATTACTAGATTCTGGAATGGTTCCAGAGATGGGAAAATTGAAAATGTCACTCCACTCTTTAAGAAGGGGGCAGAGGAGGCAGAAGAAGAGAAATTATAGGCCAGAGAGCCTGACTTCTGTGGTTGGAAAGATGCTTATTAAGGATGAGGTTTCAGAGTACTTGGAGGCACGTGATAAAATGGGCCAAAGTCAGCATGTTTTCCTTCAGGGGAAATCTTGCCTGACAAATATGTTGAAATTCTTAGAGGAGATAATAAGCAGGATAAACAAAGAACAGTTAGTGGATTTTGTTTACATGGATTTTCAGAAGGCCTTTGAAAAAGTGCTGCATATGAGGCTGCTTAACAAAATAAGAGTACATGGTATTACAGAAAATAAACCAGCACAGAGATTGGCTGATTTCCAAGAGGCCAAATTCCTCCCCGTGCCTTGTTTGGCACATTGGGCAGCAACCTTGCTGTTTCTTTAGCGGTTGTCCGTTTTACGAGATCAAGCCGCTAGCTTGATGCTCGACCCAGCATGAATGGAAAGCAGGCAAGGAGCCAGTCGGATTTGAACCTGGGACCTCTGGTTCTGAAGTCCAGGTGCAGATACCACTACACCACCAGCACAGATGCAGGAGGCAAAGAGTGGGAATAATGGGGTCTATTCTGGTTGGCTGCCAGACTAGTTGACAATGCCAGAGGGCAGAAATTGATGTAGTTGCTATTACTAAGAGGAAGGTGTTTGGGAAGCTAAAAGGACTGAAGGTAGATAAGTCACCTGAACCAGACAGAAAAGAAAAGAGGCAGAAAAGGTGGTTTTCTGGCCAGATTTGCAGATGATACAAAGATGGGTGGAGATCAAGTAGGGTTGAGGAAGCAGGGAGTTTGCAGCAGGACTTGGACAGATTGGGAAAATATGCAAAGAAGTGGCAAATAGAATATAGTATAGGGGAATGTATGGCCATGGACTTTGGTAGAAGGAATAAAGGTATAGGATATTTTTCAAAACGGGAAGAAAACTCAAAAATCAAAGGTGCAAAGGGGCTAGGGAGTCCTTGTGCAGGATTTCCTAGAGCAGTGGTCCTCAACCTCCGGGCTGCAGACCGATACCGGGATACGTAGAATGCAGCGGTAGCCGGAATGCACCCAGCACATCTTTAAGAAAAAAGCCAAAATAAACAAGCTAATTAATTAGGTGCCGCTACACCACTGCATTCTTCACAGCCCGGTATTGGTCCGCGGCCCGGAGGTTGGGGACCACTGTCCTAGAGGTTAACTTGCAGGTTGAGTCAGTGGTAAGAAAGGCAATTGCAACATTAGCATTTATTTTGACAGCGCTGGAATATAAGAACAAGGATGTGATATTGAGGCTTTATAAGGAATTGGTCAGACCACACAGAGTATCATGAGCAATTTTGGACCCTTTATCTAAGAAAAGATGTGCTGGCATTGGAGAAGGTCCGGAGGAGCTCACAAGAATGATTCTGGGAATGAAAGGGTTAACATATGAGGACCGTTTGATGGGTCTGGGCCTGTACTCACTGGAGTTTAGGAGAATGAGTGGGTATCTCATTCAAACCTATTGAATAATGAAAAGCCTCATCAGAGTGGATACACAGAGGATGTTTTCTATAGTGGGTGAATCTAAGACTAGATGACACAGCCTCAAAATAAAGATGTCCATTTAGAACAGAGATGAGGAGAAGTTTCTCTAGCCAGAGATTGGTGAATCTATGGAATTCATTGCCACGGATGGCTGTGGAGGTCAAGTCATTGAATATACTTAAACCAGAGGCTCATAGGTTTTTGATTAGTCAGTGTACCAAGGTTTACAGGGAGAAGAGAGGAGAAAGGTGATAAGAAGGATAATAAATCAGCCATGATGGAATGGCAGAGCAGGCTCTATGGGCCAAATGGCCTAATTCTGCTCCTATGTCTTATGGTCTTCAACAATTTCAGCTCTTCTGCTAAGCACGGCCTCGGTATTAGCACTCAGTTAATGACATAGTCTATTCTCCATGGTGGATAGTTGGATCACTTCCTCTTATTAGTTAAGATAGTGCCATCTTCTCTGAGTGGATATTGTCTAAAGCAGGGGTCCCCAACCTTTTTTGCACTGCGGACCGGTTTAATATTGACAATAATCTTGCGGACTGGCCGATCCGGGGTGGGGGGGGCGGGGGTAGGGGTGTCAACGGACAAGAGTAGCAGTCAAATACGTTGAGCTTACCCCAAAAAAGACTACAATAACCATGAAGCCTTGCGCGGGCACCAGTGCGCGTGCGTGACTAGCGAATGTGTGTTTGTGCTGATTTTTCTCAACAAATCGTTTTTGGCGATTCTGTTCGGGAGGGGGGTTATTCACGACCGGAATATAGGTGATAAGGTGCTAATACGCTCAATTTCATTTCTAAAATGGTTTATCTAACGAATTTAACATTAAACACACAGCGCATATTTTCCTCGCATGAATATAGTGATAAGTCAATTATCAGGGGAGGACAGGGGAGCTTGAAGTAAGTGTTGAACAAACTTCCAGTAGAAGTGGTAGAGGCAGGTTCCATATTATCATTTAAAGAAAAATTGGATAGCTATATGGACAGGAAAGGAATGGAGGATTATGGGTTGAGTGCAGGTCAGTGGGACTAGGTGAGAGTAGCATTCAGCATGGACTAGAAGGGCAGAGATGGCCAGTTTCCATGCTGTAATTGTTATATGGTTATATAAGTCACTTATAATTCAACAGCATCATTTTAAGTAACGTTTGGATATTAAACACACAGCACATATTTTCCTCATATGAACATATAAAATCATTGCAACACACCAATATCGCTGAATCAGTGGGAGCCCTGGGCTTGTTTCCCTGCAACAAGATGGTCCCATTGAGGGGTGATGGGAGACAGCGATACTCGAAGGGGGTTCCTTATGTCCAGTCTATTCCGCAGTTTAGTTTTCGTTGCATTCATTGCAGAGATATGTTGGAAATGGAAGCAACGTTTTCAGTGCTTTCGTGGCTATCTCAGGATAGTTAGCCTTGACTTTGATCCAGAATGCTGGCAGAGATGTTGTGTCAAACATACTTTTCAGCCTGCCGTCATTTGCAAGCTCGAGGAGTTGCTCTCCTTCCCGCGCTGACATGAATGACGCATGGGTAATGACCTCGCATGCGTAATGACCTTGCGTGCGTTCAAGCTCAACAGTGGGCGTGACAGGGAATGAGGAAAGGTGCAGCTGAGTCATATCGCCAAATCATATCGTTTCCTCACGGCCCGGTAGCTCCTGCTTTTCGGCCCGGTACCGGTCCGCAGCCCGGTGGTTGGGGACCGCTGGTCTAAAGAGTATCAGTTGTCACAGCTGAACTGGCCATTGTGCAAGCTGCGAGCTGCGGTTGAAAAGATTGCAACAGTAAAGCTTTGGTGAAGCATATTGGACACAAGTCCTGATTGCTTGAGACTAATGAAGGGTTAGTGATGGGGTTTGGTGTATTGAACATTCCTGAATTGTCATTAATGTTATGGGAGTGTTGGAAGATGTCTTTGCTGATCTTCATCACTTGTGAAAGGTTATAAAACCTCATGACACTACATCCAGATACTCGGATGAGCTCTGCTGCTAATTGGTCAAGTGCCTTTTCTTCATATGCTAGGTCGGTCTCTAGTCTCTGAAGAAACAAAATGACTCTTTTCATTAGTAGGAAGAGGTACAGTCGATGTTTCGGGCCGAGACCCTTCGTCAGGGCTAACTGAAAGAAGAGCTAGTAACCCACCTCCCCCTCATACCCCATCCGTTATTTATTTATATACACACACATTCTTTTTCTCTCTCTCCTTTTTCTCCCTCTGTCCCCCTCAGCCCATCCTCTGGTTTTTCCCCCCCCCCCTTTTCCTTCTCCCTAGGCCTCCTGTCCCATGATCCTCTCATATCCCTTTTGCCACTCAACTGTCCAGCTCTTGGCTCCATCCCTCTCCCTCCTGTCTTCTATCATTTCGGATCTCCCCCTCCCCCTCCCGCTTTCAAATCTCTTACTATCTCTTCTTTCAGTTAGTCCTGACGAAGGGTCTCGGCCTGAAACATCGACTGTACCTCTTCCTATAGATGCTGCCTGGTCTGCTGCGATCACCAGCAACTTTTATGTGTGCTGCTTGAAATTCCAGCATCTGCAAATTTCCTCGTGTTTGACTCTTTTCATTGCCACTTTCTCCATCAAAAGCATTTGCTGCCATGACAATTTCCCCCCTTCTTTCTCAAGTTGGGTTCAGCTACACACAGGACTTCCAGTACCTGCACCAGTTCCATATTATTTCCTCTTTAATGATAAAGATTTATGTAAACTGCTATACAAAAGTCTCTGGCATAGCTTGGAATATGAGCTAAAACTGCTTTATGGGCTCCAATAGATCCAACATTTTGGGGTCAATGTAGAACGTGTTTAGGCTGCACATAACCTTTATATATTTGATTTGGAAATTGTTGATGCTGATACCAAAGCCGAGAATTCTACTTATAACTGGTGAGAGATGGTCAAGGTGATTTAAATTTGCAATATTTTGAATACTGGCTTTGACCTGCTTTAAACTTGACTTTTACTGTGTTGCCTTCAATTAGTCTGTGTTAGGAATTGAATTTGAAATATATGTATGGATCCAACAATGGGATTTGGGAGAATCCAAACCTTCCTGATATTTCTATATTTCTCAGTCACTGACAGATGCCCTTCTTCCACCCCTAGAAATATCAGTGGGCAACTGGTTCAGTTTCCACCTTCAGACATTCCTCACCTAGAGACACGCAAATTCAAATCACTAAATGCATGTTTCATGGTATTTCTCATTTGTCTAACTTTTAAGACTGGAAAATTACACATTTTGTTGAGAGTAGACCTGTCTGGGGCATAGCTTCAAAATTAATTAATGGAAATAAAAATTTAGCAGAGTATGAAATAGGCAGTTGGTTGATTATCACTTGTTATACCCTGTAATTAATTCCCAAATGAGATACGTGAAAGTTGTGAATATTAAGCATATTTTTTCAGGACATTCTTTAACAGGGCAAACAGCCTCTTTACTGTAAGTGGCATGGACCTTTTACTTTATAAAGTGGAACAGACAAATAAGAGTGTCAACCATCATGAAAGTGGGAAAAATTAGACCAGTCAAGTACTTTCTAACACCTCACCCACCATTAATTGACTTAACACAAAAAAATTACATAGACAGAGGAAAATCCAACATATTAACTAAAATAAATGGAGTGTTTTTATCACTTTGGCCAACAGAACTGACCAATATTGTGAGAGACGGTTTTGGGCTGATGTGTGTTTGTTAATTCCTGTGACATAGGGATTGCAGTTTATTTCAAAATTCACTGATAATGGTAATATGTTGGTTGTGCACCTTTTACCAAGGGAATTGATTAGCCAAAGCCTGATACCTTATAGAAAACTAATAACAAGGCAACTCATTTCACTGTATAAAATCAAAAAGGACAACTATCACACAGAATGGAGAATATTTTATGATTTGTTTCCCTTGATCTCAGATTTCTGAAACATATGGTGAACTTTCAACCATCCCAACTAGAGCAAGTAAAAGAAGATTCCTGCAAGTGGGCACCTGGAGTATTGTCACCATGGTTACATTCAAGTCCATTTGAATGGGTGGCTGCAGCAGAACCAGGAATCTGACAGTACACCCATTTAAGATGGGACTGAATTCTTACAACATCATTAGATCCCAGGTACCAAAATCCAGGCAGGCTTCAAGCAATTTTAGATAGCAGTTCTGAAATGATTTGTGAGGAAATCCTACTGATTCAGGTTCACAGGCCTCACAGGGGCTGCAGCAAGACAAGATACCCATCTTCCCAAGTAATAGGCTTCATTCTCCTTGTCCTTTCCTTATTGTCCTCATTATCAACTGGCCAAAAACCAGGAAGTGGGAATTCCAGCTGCAGCTCCACTTCCCACATTAATAGCTTCTGTCTCACATAAACAATCAGTCTGCTACAAGAATCAATCCCTGTAACAATGACCAGTGGGGCACAGAAAATCCACATACACTGACAAGCAACCCCCACCATTTCAACCAAAAAAGCACGTGGGTTAACAAACATCTGTGTGCACCCTACTAGAATCCCTGACTCTCCATGAACAGTCAATGAAGATAAAAGGATATTACCCAGGAAAGGAGTCTATGCTGGCCAGGCTTTCCTCATGGTCCCGATCTCCACATGTCCGTGGGGTCCTCCTTATCTGCGATGGTTGGTCTCTGGCTGCTGGAGAGTTAACGCCCCTGCGTATTTGGAGCTCCTGAGTCTTATACTGTTCCTCATCAATTGAACCATTGGATCTCCATCCCATTGGCTCAAGGTCACCTGACCTACCTGGGTCACCTACTTACTGGTCATTATACAGAGGCTACATCCAACGTTGTTTCATGGCTCTGCCACCCCAGACTTTTGTATTTATGCCTTTACACTCTGACTGGTCCAAACCAGTTAAATGAGGCAACCCAGACAGAGTCAAATGAGATTACCGATTGCAGGTCTGGCATTTTACATAACAAGTAGCTACTCCTCTGAGAATGGCCTCAGGTATATCGCTCTGCTTAGATTGTCCCAGAGTAAGAATCAGTTCAGAGTCCATTTCCTTTACATAACAAATGGCTATTTGTTTGACAATGGTCTCAAGTTTAGCAGATCATTACCTGAAACTTCCTGTGTCCATATTCAGTTGCTCTGATTAGATTATCCAAGAGCAAGAAACTGTTCAGAATCCACAAAATGGGGGAAACTAAGACAACTGGCTTGTCTGCTTCCCCTGTCCTTGATCAGGCTGCAGTTTCTTCTGGCCAACAAATCATATTTGGTGGTAAAGCTTGTCAAATTAGTGGATGTAGTTGCATAAAAAAAATCCCTTACTGGATTCCACATGTCTAAAATGAGACATGTGATATAGATAGATAGATAGATAGACAGACATACTTTATTGATCCCGAGGGAAATTGGGTTTCGTTACAGTTGCACCAACCGAGAATAGAGTATAAATATAGCAATATAAAACCATAAATAATTAAATAATAATATGTAAGTTATGCCAGATGGAAATAAGTCCAGAACCAGCCTATTGGCTCAGAGTGTCTGACCTTCCAAGGGAGGGGTTGTAAAGTTTGATGGCCACAGGCAGGAATGACTTCCTATGACGCTCACTGTTGCATCTCGGTGGAATGAGTCTCTGGCTGAATGTACTCCTGTGCCCAACCAGTACATTATGTAATGGATGGGAGACATTGTCCAAGATGGCATGCAACTTGGACAGCATCCTCTTTTCAGACACCACCATCATCTGATGTTATCTGATGTTAGACTAGCCAAAAACTGGTCCAGAGGCTGGTGAGTCAGAAGTCAAAGCCCAAAGATCAAAGACCGAAGTCAGTGAGTCCAGAGATAGAGGCCAAAAGGCCCCCTTGGGCAACTTGTCAAGAGGGCAGAGTCCCAATGTCCGGGGGTCTGCAAATCCGTGCAGAGACTGGATATCGGAGGCCTGCTGTCTGTGAGCCTAAGAGTCTGGGGCCAAGGACTGGAGGCCCAGTGGTGATCTGTCTTGAGACTGGAGGCCTGCCTGGATGTGTGAGTGTGTGGGAGGGTGTGAAAGGGGCTTGTGTCACTGCTGTTGTTTTGTTTGTTGTTGCTGGCTGTGTTTTTCCGGCCAAACATAATGGGCATGCTAGGCTGGTGCCAGAATGTGTGGCAACAGTTGCAGGCTGCCCCCAGCCCATCGTTTGGTGTGTTGGGTGTTAACACAAACAATGCATTTCACTGGTATGTTTTGAACAAGTGACCTGAATCTAAACATTTCAGACAGGAATGATGCTCTCATTGGGATGAAGGGACATCACCCCATTGGCAGAGAGACAGTCCAAAGTGCACACCTACTAAAAAGGCATTAGACTACTTGCATATGTAAGTAGAATAGATTCAAATGCCTATTTGGCATCTCCAATGCAAAGCTGCTTTGCTCTGAATGCACAGTTAATTACATCCATTAAAACATGATTGACTTATGGCACCACCATTTCTTTTGATGACTTTGGAACAAGACAGCCAGGGCTGACCCATCAGGATTCACTTTGGTTTCACAGATCACTGCCAGTCCCACTTTGCATACTTCCCAATTCCTGATTACCTCCCTGCCTCTCTCTATCACCATGTCAGTCGCTGGTTCTGTTCTCCCTGGATCACCCACCAATCAGTCCTGACAAAGGGTTCCGGCCCGAAACGTTGACTGATCGTTTCCACGGATGCTGCCCGACCTGCTGAGTTCCTCCAGCATATTGTGACTGTTCCTCTACCTTTCTGTGAGCTGCAGTCAATGATGCAGTGGGCAAGAACTTGAACAGCCTGCTCAGATGAGCTCTCTGTGGTGATCCAGCAGGTGCCCGCTGCTCACTGGCCTCGAGTGATTAAAGAACAAGACCATTGTTACCTGGACCTATAGCTCTGTGAGAATTGTTTCTGGCACACACAGGTCACACTGAGAAACAAATCAGCTTCCTGGTCAATGTACCAAAACATTGGCTTGGGATGGTTGGAATGAACAGAACTCATTTTAATTGCATGAGTTAAATAGCTTGAAGATAAATACCAATAAGGCAGTAGCCATAATGTCAACAAATGTGCCTTCTGTTCCTAATAGAAGCTGTGGTTGCCCTCACTAAATGCCATGTGTGTTCACTGACATTTTGCCTTTACATCTGGTACTGAAACTTGTTCTAAGTTCCAAATGTTTTCCTGATTCACATAATATATACTGTATGAAAACAGCCAAATTGGTGTCTGTATGACTTTAAAAAGGAAATATCTGTTTTCCATTACATGACATAGATTTCCCCCTCATTAACTGCAAAATATTTCTTGATAAACCCGCAGAAATGATGTCATAAAAATGCTGCATATGGTTCTGCAAATGGCAACTGTCACATTGACTTGCTGTCTGATGGCAGCTCTATTCTCACTGATTTGCCAAGAGAGTTGTGAATTTAATTTACTTATTTTTTAATGATGTGAATTAACATTTATACTAAAGAAAACAAACAAAAATAAATTGACAAGTGTCTCTAGTTTTGGTTTGAACTTTTGCTCAAAACATCATGAAGTATGTCTATAAGGTTGTTCACATTAATAAAGGATCTGTTAAAAAGTCAGTCAAAATTATTTATCATCAGACAAAAATGGCAGTCACAGGATACCAATACCCAGGTAGAATTGTGGATGGGAGACCAATAAGGCTGAATCTGTGTTTACAAAATCCTCAAGAAATATGTTGCTGCTTTTAGCCTGCTTTGCTTTTTGAATGGCTAAAGCTCGATTGAACTGCTGAGACCCACGTTGTAAAGACATACAGCATAGCAATCGGTCTAAGTCACATACTAGAATGAACACAGCAACTATACAGTAGAGATTGAATGTATGTAAGTCAGGCAATGGAAGGACTGCAAAGTGGATAGAATGAAAGATATATGAAACACATTTTGTTGGGAAGGAACAGATGAGAAAAATAAGCTATTATCTCAAACAATTAAATAATTAACATCAAAGTTATTATTCACTTCCTGGAATAATAACTTGCAAAGTGTTGCAAGATATTATTTTAAGAAGTTGTTTGATTTATTCCACATGCATTATCAGTAATTTGGGTGGCCATAAGTACGTATAACTAAGTTGATTAAGCAGAACCAGAAAGCATGATTTCAGCTTTATAATCAGAGGATCTGTCCTGGGACCAGCACATAAAGGAATTTCAAAGAGGAACAGCAGCAACTCTACCTTCTTAGAAGTTTGCACTGATTCGGCACGTCATCTAAATCTTTGACGATCTCTACAGATGTGCAGTTGGAGAGTATCCTGACTGATTGCATCATGGCCTGCTATGGAAACTCCAATGCCCAAGAACAGAAAAGTCTACAAAAAGAGGTGGATGCAGCCCAGTCTATGATAGGAAAAGCCCTCACTTTAATGTGATCTTCAAGTGGGACAAAACCATAAGACCGTAAGACAAACGTGCAGAATTAAGCCATTCAGACCATCAAGTCTGCTCCACCATTTTGTCATAGCTGATTTATTTTTCCTTTCAGCCCAACTCTCTTGCCTTCTCCCCAGGACATTTGACACCCTTACTAATCAAGAACCTATCAACCTCTGATTTAAATATAACAATGACTTGACCTCTACAGCCATCTGCGGCAATAAATTTCACGGGTTTACCACCCTCTGTTAAAGAAATTTTTCCTCATCACTTTTCTAAAGGGACAACATCCTTCTATTCTTAGGCTGTGCCCTCTGGTCCTAGGCTCTTCCAAAATCAGAAATAACCTCTCCATTTCCACTCTCTCTAGACCTTTCAATATTTGGTAAGATTTATTGAAATCCTCCCTCACTCTTCTAAACTCCAAGCAATACAGGTCTAGAGCTATCAAACACTGGAGTCATGGAGTCTTAGAAAAGTACAGCACAGAAATAGGCCCTTTGGCCCATCTAGTCTGTGCCAAACCATTTAAACTGCCTGCTTCCATTGACCTGCACCGGAACCATGGCCCTCCACAGGTTGGAGACAAGAAATCATATTGCAACTTCATAAAACTCTGGTCAGGCCACATCTGGAGTATTGAGAACTACCTGCCTCTCCACCTATCTTTGTATTATCCACAAACCTGGCCACAAAGCCATCAATTCTGTCATATAATGTGAAAAGTAGCAGACCCAACACCAACCCCTGCAGAACACCAGTAGTCTCCAGCAGCCAACCAGCAAAGACCCTCTTTATTCACACACTTAGCCTTCTGGCATTCAGCCTATCTTCTGTCTATGCTAGTATCTTTCCCATAATACCATTTTATCTTACTTATGTGTGGCAGCTTGTCACAGGCTTTCTCAAAATCCAAGTAAACAACATCCATTTCTTTGCCTATCCAGCCTCTTATTTCCTCAAAGAATTCCAACAGACTAATTCATTATTTCCTTCTCCCTCACTTCTTTCTTAAAGAGTGGAGTGACATTTGCAATGCTCCAGTCCTCTGGAGCCATTACAGAGTCTAGTGATTCTAGTAAGATCACTACTAATGCCTCCACAATTGGGTTAACTATCTCTTTCAGAACCCTGGGGTGCAGTCCATCTGGTCCAGGTGACTCATCCAACTTCAGACCTTTCAGCTTCCCAAGTACCTTCTCCTTAGTAATAGCAAACACACTCACTTATTTTCCCCTGACATTTCAATTTTTTGGCATAATGCAGTGAAGGCTGATGCAAAATCATTATTCAGTTTGTCCAGCATTTCTTTATCCTCCTTTACTACCTCTCCAGTGTCATTTTCCAGCAGACCTATATCCACTCTTGCCTCTCTTTTACTTTTTATATATCTCAAAAAAACTTCTGGTATCCTCTTTTATATTATTATAATGAGGCATTCTACCAAGCAACATTTCCGTGACAACCATCAATGTCACTCTGTGCTTAACCAAAAAAAGATTATTGAAGTAAGAGAAAATGAAGTGTTATGGCTTTCTGTCCTTGAGGTGGAACGCTTTGCTGTCAGAAGCATCTCACATAACAGCAGAGCTGAGTACTAACAAAACTGGCTCAGCTGTGGCAATGGGATTCAAACAGACAGTCGTGGGATTCACAGTCCTGATCATCTGCTGAACAAAACACAACTGAACATCTTGAAGTAGTCATAGTAGTCATGACTTTTCTTGAGGCAGACAATGCAATTTACAACTGACATGCCTAGCATTAGATCACACAGCACCAGGCATTTTATGCTCAATTCATGCAAAAAATCCAACTTAGCCTGGAACAGATCACGCAAACAAATATCCCAAGGTGAAAGAGTACTCTTCAGAAAATTGTACCAGGCATTAGTGTACCCTCTTCACATTTCCACATCTGAAGTTTATCCAACAAAGGACACACCCTAGTGATACCATCAACCTGTGCCCACAACCATCACTAAACAGACTCAATGCAGCAAAGAGTAAATCCCATTACTTTGTTACTTTGCTTGTAATGTAAAGGGATATACTCTAGGAACATACAAAGATAAAAACTAGATGTAAAATCTGTCCCTCAGACCTGTTCCATTATTATGGCTGACCTGACTTTAACCTCACTCTCAATTCCACATTTCCACCTACCTCCTTTCACCTTCTTGCTTTCAAAGATCTATCCGACCCTATCCTAAAAATATTCAAATACCTGTTTCACATCCTAGCTTTCATAAATTCCCCACATTTTGGCTTCAAGCCAAAGGCAGGGAGCAAATCTACCAAAGTTACCTCAGCAAAATTTTATAAAGGGTTGCAAATGCATATTACTAAATTTCTGTAAGTCACTACTTGTAGGGGCTACAGGCTGTTATTACACACAAGTGAAGCTGAAGGCCTCAAACCATTCTTGTGAAACAGATGATATAGATTATAACAGCTTGGAACCAAAAGTCCCAGTTCCTGCTTCACCACAGCAATGTAGCAGAGCTGGAAGTCTGGCTATCTACAGATGTTGTCCTAAACTACGGGAGAGTTTGGGGTTGCTTGCATGCTCAGGTTGTCCCTACAAAGCCATGTCAGCAGCATTCATGTTCGTGTGGGCCCAGAATGCTGGAGAGGTGCCACAAAGTACTAACAATTGGAAAGAAGATCTGGCAAAGACCCAAAGGGGCATGAGGTTCTTATCAGCATTAGGTTCTTGTGGAGACTAAGGGTTCGTTCTTGACAGTAATTGATACCTCTCCTAGGTTGATAACATTGGCAGTCACATTTTTGAAAACTTTCCTTCCTGGTAGAGTATATGTGAATATCTAGTTACCATGAAGTTCAGGAAGGATTTATTAGGTGAAGTTATTCATGTAGTTCAGAAATAGAATTGTTGGATAGGAGGTAGATAATATTAAAAATCCACTTACAAAATGTGAGATATTCCACTTTCTGTCCACTCACCGGAGAACAATTGCATAAAACAGAATTCTAACAGACAGGTCCTGTGCCTCTTCCAGATCACTGTGCATTGACCTGCTGATGTCCTTTATTGCTTTGGATTCTTTATTGAAACTTGAAGTTCAGGTTGCTACTTTTGAGCAGTTTGAAAATATTTGACCTTCTGCTGAATATAAAGTAGATACTGAATTTTATTTACAAAGAAATTTCAGTTTTATGAGATCATTGAAGTCATTGAAATTTGTCAGTCAATTTAAAAGGCAAATCCAGACCATAATTTTGTCAGTGGGGATATATATATGAGATAGCCCTGAGCAAATAGGTGCACTTTTAAAAGAAGCCCTGGCCAGGGTCTTTGCAGAAATGGCCAACCAATGGGAGCAAAAGCTTTTCCTGTTCAGATGTTAGGGTGTTTCAGATGTTTGTAAGTTGGTTCTACAAAGAGGAAGAGATAAGTTTGAAAGTAATTTGAATTTGAATTTCTCAAGGCCCCCCAAAAAAATCAGCTGTGTTAATAATCAAAGGTCCAAAATCAGATGTGTATTACATTTTCAGCATCCAAACCTGACCCAAAGAGAATCTACCAGGATTGCTTCCTGGACAAAAGAAGTGACTGGGTCACACTAGGTAACAAAGCAAGTACCTGCTTCATTTACATATAATAGGACCCTGAACTCAAATAGTTTGCTTAGGTTTTTGAGACTTTGTTTGAAAAGCTTTATTTCTGTCACTTGAATGTCCAGAAAGACAACACATTTCAGTGTAGGTCACAATGACATTGTGTTACCCCCTTTTTTTTAAGTCAACATAATAGTTGTCATTTCCAAAAAATAAAGCTTTCTGAATGTTTCTATACCACCGACCCCACTAAATCCAAGAGAGAATTTATGGCATCACTAATTTATTGCATCTCTCCTAAAGGCATTACATGGCATGAGATTGCTTTTCACAATGTCTTTTATGCACTGCAGGATGCTTACATGATCATGTTTCCTGTTAATGTGCCACCAACTAATTTTTTATTAAATACTGAATGGTGATAACTCCTGGGAGCAACAGCCTAAATGTCATTGAACCCATTTGTTTTAGGAGCTGAATTACTATCATCAGTAATGTTTCATTAACTCAGTGCTCTTCAGAGTAAACTTTACACTATATATGCACTGAAGTTGCACCCTTGGCAGTGTCCCGCTACTATAAATCATTTGCTCTAGTTCCTGTAGAAAGCCAGTGCTGAGGTTTGCTCAGTGTAAAGCAAGGTGTTCAATAAACATCGCTAAATCATTATGGTGCTGGAATCCATAACCCTACTTCCTACTGCCTGAGGGCATTCAGAATGCCCTGTCCTTTCCTATAATGTAATCTATCTACTGCAATCTATCAGTAACATGGGGAAAGCTTCACAACCAGAAACGTTATCAAGTCTCTTGTATTTCATAAACTTCTATCACAATTTTTGACGTCTTTAAGGTTATTACAATTCAATTAATATATATTCAACATATTCAATATATTATTCAAAATGTATGAGTGGATGTGTTCTGAACTTATTTTGGGTCAAGTGTTCTTATTTCCTGCTGACACTTTTAAAATTCCAGCAAAAAAATAAATGGAAGAAGACAATAGGAATTTTCATTCACGTTTCATGCCACATGGTCAGAATCCTACCTGAATACAGTTTTAAAAACGCAAACACGAGAAAATCTGCAAAGGCTGGAAATTCAAGCAACACACACAAAAAATGCTGGTGAACGCAGCACGCCAGGCAGCATCTATAGGAAGAGGTACAGTCAACGTTTGAGAGGGTCTCGGCCCAAAACGTCGACTGTACCTCTTCCTATAGATGCTGCCTGGCCTGCTGCGTTCACCAGCATTTTTTGTGTGAATAGTTTTATTCTGTTTGTAATATCGTGGGCAGGATGTATCATTGTAGACTATCAAACAGATATGAGGTATTACTGAGATCAAATATGCTAATTTTGTATTATAGATATAGATTTCCCTTTCAAGTCTGTTTCATAGACTCTGGTTGGCCAGAAAGAACTACAGTTGCCTCCCTGATCATTATTACAAGGGGTGATTCTTGTAACGCTCTCAATGCTGGTTTATGAGACTTCAAAAGATGCTGTTGTTTACCGTGAGCCAATTTCCCTCAAATCTGAATGTTATCAAACTCCTCTCTTGTTGATATTGATACATTTTGTCATGATACTACATATTCAAATCAACATTCAGGACAAAATGGTACCTGGATCTTTGGACAGAGTGGGTTTCCTGTTGTAAAGGAACTGCCTCTGGCCTATAAACTAAATCATCCTCTCAGACACTATACAGAATGGCCTCAGAGCATCGGAAATAGTGTTTCCCATGTTCTAGGTTAAAAAGTATTCAGAGCTATAAGACTGATTCTTGGTTTTTGTAGAATCAATCGATTGGCATAGGATAGACTGGCTGCCAGATTCCTGGAACAGAAGTGCTCTAAACCCCAGGTCAAAGATTCTCTGTGCTCTGAGGTAGAACTAATTCCAAGTTCTAGTAAAGAGTGGACTTTGGACTTCAAGTCAGAGCTGTCTGTCCATGGGACAAAATGGCTGACAGTTCCAAGGTCAATATAACCTCTGAGCCTAAGAACATAGCAGTTTTAGAAAATATATTTAAATTAAATCACCCTCTCGGACACTGAGAGGATGATTTAGTTTAATTCATTTTCTAAATATATTTGATGACTGATTTGAGTTGAGCATTTGCATTATATTGTCAATCTCTTGGACTTGAGCATATCTGAGCATACTTTAGCTGCATTTATACCCAGCAGTCTATTCTGCACAATTTATGACATCTGGCTTTTCACTTTAATGGAAATATCTCCAGTTTTGCTCTGCCATGCCAATAATTCCTGGTTTATTTGTCCCTACGCTAGTTTATGAATCTGAATATCAGGATATTGATGTTCCAAGGTGACTGCAACCATCCGACATCAGACTTGTCCCACCATGGATCCTCTGAGCTTAAATCTGGACTTAAAGATGACCCACATTTGAGGTGGGATGGTTGGACTCAACTTAGAGCATCAACAAACTGCTTCACAGTCAAGAGAGCAGATGAACCCAGAAATGATTTGAAAAGCACATCACATCACAAAACAAATGTAATCAGAGACCCCCAGCCCTAAATTCTGGGCAAGGTAATATTATGCTGTAAGGCAAAATATGAAACTCATGGGGTATGTAAGGGGACAGAAAATGAAATGGGAAGAACTGTAAATGACAACATCTGCTGTCCAAAAGTCTGGAACTACGGATTCAGTTTAACGTCATTCAACCATATACATGTACAATGAGACAACGTTCTTATGGACCAAGCTGCATATCACAGTACATATATGTAACTCACACAAAGTACATAATGTAATGTTATCATAAATAAACAAATAATAAGGTGCATTTATGACAACACAACAAGTAAACAGTATAATGCTACTGGCACTTAATACGTGATGAGACTTGGGTGGTGCAGGGAGTTTAGTAGTTTCATGGACTGGGGGAAGAAGCTGTTTCCAATCCTAACAGTTCTTGTCCTAGTGCTATGGTACCTCCTGCCTGATGGTATGGCGACAAAGATTGTTGGACAGATGGGAGGGATCATTGACAATGCTATGAACCCTGTGTATGCAGTGCTCCTGTTAAATATCTCTGATGGGTGGAAGAGGGTCTCCAATGATCTTCTCAGCAATCTTTGCAATCATTTGTAGGGTCATGTGGTCGGATGCCTTGCAGTTCCCTTACCAAATGGTGTTGTAGCAGGTCAGGATGCTCTCAATGGTGCTCCCGTAAAATTGGTTAGAATGGGAGGTGGAGCGAGAGAGGGTTGAAATCTGGAAGCTACTGTCTGAGAGGTAAGTTGCGACAGACATTCTCACAACACTTAAAAGATATTTAGATGTGCACTTGAAATACTAGGGTTTAGAAGGCTTTTGAACTGAGTAGGATGAGTATAGCTGGGGACCTGGTGACCAAAACAGACGTGATAGACAGAATGGCCTATTTCTGTTCTGTATAGCTGGTGAAAGCTTAGGATCACATTCATATTGATGAAGACAGGTGCTCAGTAAAGCTGATGTTGGTCTCACCATTGGAGAGGAGATCTCACCACGACCCAGGAGTAAGGTTTAATACATTTAAATTGTTTTCACTCTTGCATGGGAGGACAGTAGGTGTTATGGTTTCCCTGGGGAAATATGTCGAGGTAATATATATATTTGTTGGTGAAATACTAGTGTTTTTCTGCAGCCTCCACACAGTTTTTTTTATCACAGAAAGAAAATAGTAGGAAAACCCTACAATTCATCTGGGCTGAGGCACAGATCCAACCACTCAAAAGAAAAGGCAAAAGAATAGGCTGACTTCATCTGAACTATTGGTCTGGAATACTCTATGCCTCTGTTAAATAACTGTGAGCCAAATAAAAGCAAGGCTTCAATCAAAGTGAGCTTGTTCAGCCAGTACCAGCAACAGCTCCATAATTCATCAGTTTTTAGACCTTTTCCTCCCCTTAATCTGAACAGACAAGATTATTCGAAAAGCAGCTGTTCTCTGTATTGCTTTCCACTGGACTTTGCAGTGTCAGCGAAGCACAAATGCAAACATAAAAACAAGCAGGGTTTTCAAAGCCTTCTCTTCTGTGTTATTCTGAGAGTGTTTCAGTGTCAACCCAAGGATCAAACTGACTCCTGACCTTATCAAGAGGAGTTGGTTGCCTCAGTAAAGCAGGTCACAATGTCATCCATCTATGGTTCATCAGCAGGCTGCACAAGTCACAGATACAATGGATCTAATTCAAAGTGTGTGTGTGCCATAAGCAAGATTTCATTCCATCTACATATATATAGTAACAGTGTAGATCAAGAAGATGGTAGCAAGAAATAGACTGGCCTTCCCTGCTATTAGGACTCCAGGTTTTTTTTTAAATCACTTTCTGGTGTATTCCCTGTCAGGGAGGAATAGTGCCGCCTATTTCTAGTTGTCTCTAAGCAAAATAGATGGAAGCAATGTGCTCTTCATTTTCCCCTCATAGCATCATAGAGTACTACAGCACAGAGCAGGCTTCAGCCCATTTAGTTCATGCAAACTAATATTCTGCTCAGTCCCATCTACCTGCACCTGGACCATGGCCCTCCCATCCATGTACTTATCCAAGCTTCTCTTAAATGTTGAAATCAAACCCGTAACTACTATTTCCATTTGCAGCTTGTTCCACACTTGCACCACCCTCTGACATCCCCTTTACGTTCCCCTTAAACATTTTACCCTTCACCTTTAACCAGGATCTCTGGTTCTACTTTCGCCCATCTCAGTGCAAAAAGCATGCTTGTATTTACCTTCCACAAACAAGTGAAAATCGGCAGATGCTGGAAATCTACTCTCAGCTTGTTTCTCTCTCCCCTCCCCACCCCACCCACCACCCCACCGCCTTTAAATCTACTCCTCAGCTTTCATCCATCCCCTGTCAGGTTTCACCTATCACTCTGTGTTTCTCACTCCCCTCCCCCCACCTTTTATATCTACTCCTCAGCTCTCCTTCACCATTCACCATCCCCTTTCCCCTCTCACCGTATCTCCTTGCCCACCCTTTGCCTTCCTCTGGTATTCCTCCCCCCTTTTCTTTCTTCCATGGGCTTCTGTCCTCTTCTATCAAACTCCCCCTTGTCCAGCCCTGTATCTCTTTCCCCAATCAATTTACCATCAATTTACTTCATCCCTCCCCCTTCAGCTTTCACCTGTCACCTTGTGTTTCTCACTCCCCTTCCCCCACCTTTTAAATCTACCCCTCAGCTTTCTTTCCCCTGTCCTCCCGAAGGATCTTAGCCAAAACGTTGACTGTACATTTTTTCCATAGATGCTGCCTGGCTTGCTGAGTTCCTCCAGCATTTTGTGTGTGTTGCTTGTATTTAACTTGTCTGTACACCTCATAATTCTGTATACCTCTAGCAAATCTCCCCTCATTCTCCAATACACCAGGGAATAAAGTCCTAACATACTTAACCTTCCCCTATAACTCAGGTCCTCAAGTCCTGGCAACATCCTTGGAAAGTTTTTTCTGCACTCTTTCAATCTTATTCATATTTTTTCCTGCAAGGAGGTGACCAAAACTGTACACAATACTCCAAATCAGGCCTCACCAACGTGTTACCAATTTCAACATAACATTCTTACTCCTGCACTCAGTACTTCGACCTATAAAGGCCAATATGCCAAAACCTCTCTTTATGAACCCATCTACCTTTGATGCCATTTTCAAGGAATTATGGATCTTTATTCCCAGATCCCTGTGATCTACTGTGTTTCTTGGTGCCCTATTTTTCACTGTGTAGGTCCCATCCTGGTTTGTCCTCCCAAAGTGCAACACCTCACACTTGTCTACATTAAATTCCATTTGCTATTTTTCAGCCCATTTTTCCAGCTGGTCCAGATCCCGCTGCAAGCTTCCCCACTGTCTACTACGCCCCAATCTTTGTGTCATCGCAAATTTGCTGATCCACTTTATTGCATAATCATCCAGATCGTTGATATAGATGACAAACAACAACAGACCCAGCACTGATCTCTGAGGAACACCATTGGTCACAGGCTTCTGGTCAGAGAGGCAATTATCTATTACCACTCTCCGGCTTCTCCAGCAAAACCAGTGTTAAAATCAATTTACTACATATCCTGAATACCAAGCAACTGAACCTTCTTGACTAGCCTCCCATGTAAATTCAATCTAGACAACATCAACTGCTTTTCCTTCATTAACTTTCCTGGTAACCTCCTTGAAAAATCCATAAGATTGGTTAGACACAAGCCACCACGCACAAAACCATGTTGAATATCTCTGATCAGTCCTTGCCTATCTAAATACATTTATATCTGGTCCCTTAGAATACCTTCCAATAACTTTCCCACTACTCATGTCAGGCTCACTGGCCTATAATTTTCCATCTTATTCTTAGAGTCTTTCTTAAACAGAATCCCTCCTTAAACAATGGAGCTATCCACTAATTCTCCCACACCTCACCGGTATCTAAAGATGTTTTAAATGCCTCTGCTAGGGCCCCTGCAATTTCTGCACTAACCTCCCATAAGGTCCTTGGCATAAGGTTTATGCGGTCCTTGGCTCCCATAACGAATACCTTGGCAGGCCCTGGCGATTTATCCACCCAGATTTGCCTCAGGACAGCAATCACCTGTAATCCATATATGCCATGTGGGGGGTGCTGGGAGCGGACCCAAATGCAAGACACAGACACTGAAGTACTAGGAACAGGACTTGACAAGAGAGCTGGGACAAGAACACAGACTTGGGCTAGGACATTGGCTAGGCAAGTGGGACCAGGACAAGGAACTGGGAACTAGGAGCCAGGGCTTGGAGTCCGAGCTGGAGACTGGACAAGGACCCAGAACCTGAGTCTTGACTCGGGCTCGGACCCCGGAACTGAGCGAGGACATGACATGGCTACAGGACTGGACGTGGCTTGGGTTCTTCGAGGTGAGGACATTTTGAGGCTTGGGTTCTTTGAGGCGAGGACATGACGAGGCTTAGGTTCGGACTCCGAGCCAGAGACTGGACAAGGACCCAGAACCTGGGTCATGATTATGGCTTGGACTCCGGAACTAGGCAAAGACATGACGTGGTCTAGGGAGATAGGACTAGGCGAAGCTACAGGACAGCATGAGAGACTCCTGGACAGGACGAGGGAACTCCAGCACAGGACGAAGCACATGGACAGGACGAGAACACAAAGCCTTGACTTGGTACTCCGGAACAGCCGAGCCTTGGACTTGGGACAACAGGAACCTCGGAACCTTGGACTTGGGATGACAGGAACGCAGAACGCAGAGCCTTGGTCTTGGGGGGGACAGGAACACAGAGCCTTGGCCTAGAGAATGGGAACATGGAGCCTTGGACTTGAGACACAGGAACACAGGGACATGGAACACAGAGCCAGGACCCCTCCTTGGGTACAGGACTTAGGGCCAGGACTCAGGGCCAGGGCTCGTACACGGAACACGGAGACAGAACCCCTCCTTGGGAACAGGACTTCGGCCTGGGGCTCTACACAGAACGCTGAACACGACGAGACGGTTCCCAACACTAGGTAGCGGCAAACAGCTGGATCTACCTAGCGAAGGCGTGGACGCAGAGACAGTTCCAACTCAATGATAAACAGTTCCTTATCTTGACACAGCAAAGCTCCAGTCTAGCTCCGGTGGTAGAACTTGAAAAGGTTGCAGGGCAAGGCTTCAGAAAGAAGGGGAAGGGAAGGGAACAGTCCAGCCTCAGGGTAACAGCAAAGACGGCCTGGCTTACCCAATGGAGGCAAGGACAGGAAGGGACAGATCCAACCAAAAGGTAACAGCAAAGACGGCCTGATTTACCCCACAAAGGCAAGGATGGGATACTGACAAGATGAACCAGCACCCACAAGCGATCCCAGGGCCACTTATATTCCCAGCCCCAAGACGAGTATCAGGTGCCTATGATTAAGCCCAACTGAAACAAGGGACAGCCGAAAGACCCAGAGTCCAGAATCCATGGACTGGACCGTGAATCGGAACGCGGACTTCACAGACCGGACCATGACAATGTAAGGTCCATGCTGTTGTAAGGTACCCGCTGTTTTGCCTCAGTTCTCCAGAAGACTCTATCCATCTCCCAAGTACAGATCCAAAAAAAATTCCATTTAAGATCTTCCCCATCTGTTTTGGCTTCATACATAGATGACGAATTTTGTCCCTTACTATCCTTTTACTCTTAATATATCTGCAGAACCCTTTGGGATCCTCCTTCACCTTGTCTGCTAGAGCAACCTCATGCTTTCTTTTAGCCCTTCTGATATTCCTCCAAAGTGTTCTCTTGCATTTTCTATACACCTTGAACCTTGTAGGAGGCTAGTGCAGAATTGGCAGTGGACCTAGAAGAGGTATCTGCTCTGATTTGCTTCTTTAATTTCTTTGTAGATTCAACTTTATCAAATTTAGCACATGGGAGTCAAAGCAAAATTTGACTCAGATTGCCCAACATCATCTATTTGTTTTCTGGATCACTAGTAATGTCCCCCTGTGAACTGAATTGGAAGCCCTGAATTTTTGTCTGATATGTAAGCTAACATTTAATGAGACAAGGCTTGATGCAAAACATTTAAACTGGCTAATTTCCCCCACCAGGTGAATTTACAGAAAAGATATGGATTTCCATTATTTCCATTTATACAGGTAAATTGCCAATAATGACATAAAGCTAATTGGAATAGTACCAAGCATCAGGAGTCAACTTGACAGATTGAAATTAACTTCCTGAGTTTTCTCTTCTGTATCTCAAAGTACCAAACTCCTTTGTGTCAGACCATTTCTCACCTGCAGAAAAGCAGGTACCCAGGGCTGCTTGGAGGTGCAGAAAGGGCAAACTTCAACCTAACTTACTCACTAGTTACATTAGGCTCTCTGAGTTACAAAAGACCTGACAGAGAATTCCAACTTAATACAAATTCTCCCAGAATTTTTAAGGAATTTTTCAAGGTAGACCAGCATCTTTGGAAGTTTTTGAATAGGTTAAGAGCTTGTTTTTTCAAAAGACAACCTGTTTTCAAAAAAAAAGCCTGTTGACATGAAAGGATCTAAACTTCTTCAGTGTAGGCATCACCGGAAGAGGCTTCGCAGTAGTGAATTTTAAAACGCAAACAACAGGAATTCTGCAGATGCTGGAAATTCAAGCAACACACATCAAAGTTGCTGGTGAACGCAGCAGGCCAGGCAGCATCTCTAGGAAGAGGTACAGTCGACGTTTCAGGCCGAGACCCTTCGTCAGGACTAACTGAAGGAAGAGTTAGTAAGAGATTTGAAAGTGGGAGGGGGAGGGGGAGATCCAAAATGATAGGAGTAGACAGGAGGGGGAGGGATGGAGCCAAGAGCTGGACAGGTGATTGGCAAAGGGGATATGAGAGGATCATGGGACAGGAGGTCCGGGGAGAAAGACAAGCGGGGGGGAAACCCAGAGGATGGGCAAGGGGTATAGTCAGAGGGACAGAGGGAGAAAAAGGAGAGAGAGAGAGAGAGAAAGAATGTGTGTATATAAATAAATAACGGATGGGGTATGAGGGGGAGGTGAGGCATTAGTGGAAGTTGGAGAAGTCAATGTTCATGCCATCAGGTTGGAGGCTACCCAGACGGAATATAAGGTGTTGTTCCTCCAACCTGCGTGTGGCTTCATCTTTACAGTAGAGGAGGCCGTGGATGGACATGTATTAATGGGAATGGAATGTGGAATTAAAATGTGTGGCCACTGCGAGATCCTGCTTTCTCTGGCGGACAGAGCATAGGTGTTCAGCAAAGCAGTCTCCCAGTCTGCGTCGGGTCTCACCAATATATAGAAGGCCACATTGGGAGCACCGGACGCAGTATATCACCCCAGCCAACTCACAGGTAAAGTGTCGCCTCACCTGGAAGGACTGTCTGGGGCCCTGAATGGTGGTAAGGGAGGAAGTGTAAGGGCATGTGTAGCACTTGTTCCGCTTACAAGGATAAGTGTTAGGAGGGAGATCAGTGGGGAGGGATGGGGGGGCGCGAATGGACAAGGGAGTCGCGTAGGGAGCGATCCCTGCGGAAAGCGGGGGGGTGGAGGGAAAGATGTGCTTAGTTGTGGGATCCTGTTGGAGGTGGCAGAAGTTACGTAGAATAATATGTTGGACCCGGAGGCTGGTGGGGTGGTAGGTGAGGACCAGAGGAACCCTATTCCTAGTGGGGTGGCGGGAGGATGGAGTGAGAGCAGATGTGCGTGAAATGGGGGAGATGCGTTTGAGAGCAGAGTTGATGGTGGAGGAAGGGTAGACCTTTCATTAAAAAAGGACATCTCCCTCGTCCTGGAATGAAAAGCCTCATCCTTATTTACATACACATGTTCTTTCTCTCTCTCTCTCTCCTTTTTCTCCCTCTGTCCCTCTGACTATACCCCTTGCCCATCCTTTGGGTTCACCAGCAACTTTGATGTGTGTTGTTGACATGAAATATGACTGCAGTATTCTTAGCAATGTCATTGTCTGTTAAAAACATAGACTGTTAGTTTACAGTGACAGACCACTTAAGAGACTCACTTTGGAATATGACAAGACAGTCTCTTCTATTGACACTTGTAAAATAACTTATCAAACAATATAACATCCATTGATACTTTAAGGCCATCAAAGCTAGCCATGGACGTGGGATATTCTGATTCTGAATCATTGTAACTGCACAGGAAAAGACAATAAATAAATATTCATTTTAATCACCCCTCATTGAAATCGTTCATTTCTGACTGATGGAGAAATCATTTTACGGTGGTTCTCAGTATGAAACCTTTTACATATCCCAGAGACTGGCAGATGTTCTGACTCCAATTTATCATAGCCCAATGCTGAGAATGGAATAGGTCAGATCAGGCCATTGATTTAGAACTGGTATGACTTAACACTTTATCGAACTTTGGGATTGTAGAATCTGACCCCTCCACAGTGGGTGGAGTACGTTCAAATTTCTGCAGTTATTTCTAAAGTTACTTTCAGCTCTTCAGTTTTTTACTCTTGCCAGAAAACATTGTGAAATCTGTCATCTAAAATGTTATTTAAAACTATATATTGAACATCAGATCCTTTTTGTTATTGTGAGCAAAATGACAGATGACATTTTACAAGCATTTTGAATGACTTAGTTGAATTATCAGTGAAATGTTTTCTCAATATAAAATGTTTACATGAAAAGTCCCATTTCACATGTTTATAAAGGAAGTCTTCATTGTAAATATTGACATACAAAAAGTCACAGGAAGTAATTTTTGTGGACAGGATGTGCATGCTGTATACTCAGACTATAAAAAATCTGCAGCAGTTCCAGCAAGCCTCTAGTAAAGTTATGGTCGTAAGATTGGCTCGGGTCAGGGACTCTGGGTTCTTTCTTAAGAATTTCAAACTTGTCATCGTTGAAAGAGTTCAAGACTAATGATTTGGCATCCCTGCACTGCAAGCTCTTGTACTCTCTATTGATAAGTAAAACTATACTTGATGTGATCTTCCTTACTACTAGTCATTATGGCACTCAAAGTTTCTGATTTTGTTAGTGGATTATTTTTTAAATAAAATCAGTGCACCACCATTATAAAACCAGTCATGGAAGGTAACCTTACATGTCTCTCCAGTCATGCAGCCACACAGATCACCTTTCCTCACCAGCCAATCAAGTGCCATAACTATAATACTTTGGACTAAGTCAGTGGTCCCCAACCTCTGGGCCGCAGACCGATACATTGCCACGAAGAATGCAGTGGTGCAGCGGTAGTCGGAATGCACCCGGCACATTTTTTTTTTTAAAAAGCTGAAATAAACAAGCTAATTAATTACGTGCCGGGCGGCACCTAATCAATTAGCTTGTTTACTTCAGCTTTTTTCTTAAAGATGTGCTGGGTGCGTTCCGGCTACCGCTGCACCACTGCATTCTTCACGGTCCGGTATTGGTCTGCAGCCCAGAGGTTGGGCACCACTGGACTAAGTGACCAATTCCAATTACATTAGGAATCACCCTTGTCCTGATTCTTGCTTGCATATTGCCAATATTTTTCAGTTAGGTGCACATGTGCAGACAAGTCATGTTTGTCTCTTCCTTTAGATAGGTAGAATAATCTTTGGTACAATCCAACTCAAATCCCCTTCCATAATTCTTTCGCCGATGCATTGATTGTTGCTGTTTCCTGCACTGATCCCTCTGCTGCTAATTTTTATTCTGGTTCTCACTTTCTCATGGTCCATATCCAACTCTTTCTTTCCCACTCGCAATATCTCTACTTTCATTTCAGGGCATAGGTTGATGGTCAATAGCCATTATGAACACACTGATTCCCATAGCCATCTTGAGCACATGTCTTTGCAACGTAAATATAGTCAATTCCAATCTCCCAATTTCTACATCTATCTCACCTCTGCTCCAATTCGAAGACTTTTCACAAAATGCATTTAATATATCTCCTTTCATCCTTTACCATGACTTCCATTCTCCAAAGTAGATGGTGTCTCTTTTATCTTCTCAGACTTCTGTCAATTACCTTACCTGACAGCTCGTTCCATATACCCAGAATCCTCTGTGTGAAAAACTTGAACCTCAGCTGTCCTTTAAATCTTTCTCCTCTCATGTCATAAATCTGTACCCTTTAGTTCCATACTCCTTTGCCCTGGGAAAAGACTGATCATCCACTTTACCTATAGCTTTCATGATCTTATAAGTCTCTGTAAGCTCACCCCTCAATTTTCTTCACTCCAGGGAAAGCAATCCCAGCCAGTCTAGTTTCTTCTTATAACTCAAGCTCTCCAGTCTCAACAACATTCATGTGAAAGCCTTCAGAGTCATCTTAACTGAATCCTTCCTATGACATTGTAGGCCGAGCAGAACCGCGTACAATATTTCGGGTGTAGTCTCACCAACATTTTTGATAGTTGTAACATCATATCCCAGACTCTTGTACTCAATGACCTGTTCAATGAAGGCAAGTGTGCCATACACCTTCTTCACCACCTTGTCTACCTGTGTTGCCCCTTTCAGGAAACTATGTACTTGTACCTCTAGGTATCTCTGTTCTACAGCATTCCCTGGGCCTGCCAAACATTGTGTATTCCCTGTCTTAGTTTAACTTTCCAAATTGCATCACTTTTTTCACTTGTCTAAGTTAAATTCTATCTGAAATCCTTTTGCCCACTTTCCCTGTTGATCTAAATCCTGCTATAAACTTAGACAATCTTCTCCTCTGTTCTCCATATTACCAATCTTGGAGTCAACCAAAAAGTTACAAATTATGCCTTCTACATTGTTATCCAAGTCAGTAATGTAAATGAGAAATAACACAGGACCCAGCACCAATCCCTGTGATACACCACTGGTCATAGTCATCCAATCTGAAAAGAATCTCTTTTCTATCAACTTCTGGCTCCTTTTGTCAAGCTAGCTTTGAGCTAATTGGCTAGCTTATGTTGCACCCCATGTGATCCAATTTTCCAAACTATTCTACCATGCTGAATCATGTCAAAAGCTTTACTAAAGTCCGTGTAGGAAACATCTACCACCAGGCTCTCTAAGTCACCTCTTCAAAACACTCAACTGAATTTGTGGAAGATGATTGCCCATGCATAAAGACTGCTGACTATTCTTAATCAGTCCTGTCTTTCCAAATGTGGGTACGTCCTCTCTCTTGTAACGTAGTCACCACCATACAAGGCTTTACAAGGCTTGTCCCTGCAACCCTTCTTAAAGAAAGGCACAAACATCAGCTGCCCTACAATCATCCCATACCTCGCAGGTGGTTAAGAATAATTAATCTCTGAAAGGGCAGTCCCAATGAATGTTGCCATGATTCCCAGATGATAGAGAACTTTACAATGATTGATTAAAAAGGGAAACGATGGTACAACGTTTGAAACACAACTGAGGCCCTTGTTTCACCATTCCTAGTATTATCTCCAAAACCTCAGCCCTGGAGCTCTGCAACATGATCCTCACATTGTGTGTCATGGGATCCCTCTGCCAATAGAACTTCGACAGCCAATATTTACTAATTTTTTCACCTAAAAAGCAGGCTGAGAGATTTTGTTGTCTGAACTCTGATTCCAGATGCAAATGCCAATCAGAAACATTATTTTCTAGGCACCTTGTCACAAGAATAGTGCAATGTGCAAGTGTTCAGAAGAGAAGCTGTGTGCAATTTATGTTGGTGTCATGCGGTAAAGAATAATAGTGGCCAACGGAAGTGGTGGGGCCTGCGGGCTAGTATTCATGGATAATCATAGAAAAATGAGAGAGTGAAAGAAGGAATGAACAAATCTATACCTGAGTTGAAGATAGAATTGTTTGTTATAAACAGAAATGAGTAATTTGGTCCCCCTCCTTAGTTTCCAGGGCCCAGTTATTGACATTAAATTACGATTGTATTTTTGAAATAAGTTGCATACTCTGCTCTTGTATCCAGTTCATGCCCTATCCATCTTCATCTCCCATGCTGCATTCAATTCCCATTTCCAAAATGTGTGACTCCTTCCACCTCAGCTCAATAAAACGCAACCGTTAGTAAATTATCCAACTATTACTAATTAGCAGCTTAACCAGTAGTCAATGTTTAGCCAACAGATAAAAATCAATCAGTAATTTCGGTCAGGCAGGTAATAAAGGTTAGCCAACAAGTTCAGGTTTTTTTTTAGTAGTGCATCAAGCACTTTATTTTGTGCACCTTTTTGTCTTCTTCAGAGGCCTGGCCTATCAAAGCCCTCATCTCTCTCCTCTGAGGTAGAACAGTGCATGAGTGCATCATCCTTGCAACCAGCGGTTGCAATGTCCTCTTTTCCCATTGTACTTCCTGCATATGCATCCAGTGCCTCACCAATCCAGAATGTATCCCTGTCACAGTCTCTTACACACAGGCGTTTATAAGTTTCTGAGCTGGTGGCTGAGTATGGAATACCAAATTGCTGCGTATCTTCATCTCCTATTGGAACTTCTTCGTGATTGGGAAGACTTAAATTTCTGAGTGCATAAGTGCAAAAAGAAGAATATTTGGGGAGGAAGGAGCAGATGATGCTCCTGGGAAAACTGGAGGAAGATTAAGTATGCAGTTATCCTCATCATCAATTTCTCCAACAATGCTTTTTGACATTTTTAACCTAGATTTACTTTTCAATAGATTCCCAGTAACTCTCAGCAGCTCAGTATACCACACCAGAAGATATTTGGTGGATTCATTAACCATCAGAATCAGAATCAGAATCCTTTATCATTGCCAAGTATGTGGACACATACAGGGAATTTGATGCCAGTTTCCCTGAGCTCTCGCTGTACAGAATCAAAAAGCAAAAAAAACAATAGTGCAAGTAATCGTGAACTATATACAATGAGGTATACCTGTGTATGTACAGGTGGACTTGGTTTATAATAGACTAAAATTCAAGTGTTCATAAGACTGATGGCATACGGAAAGAAACTGTTCTTAACCCTATTTGTCCTGGCATACAGTGATCTAAAGCGCCTACCAGAATGAAGGAGTTGGAACAGGTGATGTCCAGGGAGTGATGGGTCTACAATGATGCTGCTTGCTCGCTTCCTGACTCTAGATGCATATAAGTCCTAGATCGAGGGCAGCTTCACACCAATAATCCTTTTCGCAACCCTGACGGTTCTTTGGAGTCTATTCTTGTCTTGTTTGGTAGCTGATCCAAACCAGACAGTGATGGATGAACAGAGAACAGATTGGATTATTCCTGAATAGAATTGAATCAGCAGCTCCTGAGGCAGGTTGTACTTCCTGAGTTGACGTAGGAAATACAACCTCTGCTGAGCCTTTTTAATAAGAGTGTCCGCGTTGGGTGTCCACTTCAGGCCCTGGGAGATTGTGACACCCAGAAACCTGAAGGTCTCCACAGCAGACACAATACTGTTGAGTATAGTGAGTGGGGGGAGTACTGGGGGGCTCCTCCTGAAGTCCACTGTCATCTCCACAGTATTGAGCGTATTTAGTTCCAAATTGTTCTGACCACACCAGAGGGCCAGCCGTTCCACCACCCGTCTGTATACAGACTCATCACCGTCTCGGATAAGTCAATGACAGTTGTGTCATCTGCAAACTTCAGGAGTTTAACAGATGGATCCTATTTGGTTCCAGCTGATGCATTCAGATCTTAAGCACTTTAAGGACTGCCAGCAACCTAAGTTTCATGTGCTGCTACTTCCATCGCAATAAAGGGGAGAGGGCAAAGCAATTCTCACCTCTTCTAACTCCAACTGTATTTATTCTACTCCATCATCATCTGCTCCTGAAGTATCTCTCCTCAAGCTGTGTCAACACTGGACCAGATAATTTTGAAAACGCCGGTTTTGTGTAAAAGCGACAGGTGTCCACACCAGGCATTTTTGAAAATACCTCTGTCCACATTCAAACGGATATTTGGGTGAATCTCCTCCTACTGGGCATGCGCAGAACACACAGAAAACAAGCCAAGAGGAAACGGTATACCTGGTGCGCGTTTGTCCAGTTACAGACTAGAAAAACTTAAAAGGACATTGCCAAACGAAAGACTTGGTGCGCGTTTGTCCAGAAACATTTCCTACAGCCATAGTCTCTTCACCGCTGAAAGGGACAACAGCTACAACTAAATGAAATAAGGCTTGTTACTGGGCAAAAGTGAAATTTGCTGTGACCTCCTTTGTTTGCCTTTACTTTTGTCATGTCTTTGCGTATTATTTTGCTGTATTTAACATGTGCAATAAAACGAGTTACTGCCAAAAGTGACAATTGCATCTATTGAATGTTTGCACAAGCAATACGTTAATAAAGCACCTTGTTAAATGTATAAATCATGTCTGCATCAGTGTTATCTTGTATTTCCATACAAGGTTACATTAGGCTATTACACATCTATTGTCAGATAGTGTTGTGGTGTTGGAGGTTGCATTCAAGAAAACAATGAAATGCCATGCTGTCGCCACCATTTGTTCCAGCACCTCATGACAGCGGTTTTAAAAATAGCCGGTTACCTCGTACACACTATGCCGGATAATAGATGTTTTCAGATTTATTCACTCTGGAGAACGTTTCAGAAAAGCTCCATTTTTGGGGGAGGAAAACGCCATTTCAATGAGAACGGAGAGTCAAAACGAAGAGAAAAAGCTTCGGTTACGGATTTATCTGGTCTATTTTGAACGTAGCGTCAGGTGGATAATCACATCTTCTCATCTACCTTGGGTTAGAAACAGTTTCTTATTTAATAGGTTTAACTGGGAAATTAACTGCTCATTCAAAGTCACTACAGAACACACCTATTCTCATATAATTTTCATTATCTGGCCATCCGGATTTGAAAGGTTACCTGGAGGCCTGTCATGAGCTGAATGACTCCACGGCAGTAACTTGTCCCGGTTCCGGAGTCACCCAATAGCAGTAATAGCCCAGGATCTTCCATCAGCAGTGAGTACTGTCGGCACACCCCTGACCTCTGGCTACCAATTCAGAGCAATTTTCACAGCGCGACTTGCAGGAACTATTGGGAGGAACCCTTCCTGGAAAGAAAAGCAGCTACGTCCACAACTTCCCTTCCACCAATTTGATAGCCAGCTAAACAACATCCTGAGCTTGCAGTTATCAAACACGGCATTCCATTTTTACCAGCAGGAGGGAAAATAGGGAGGATGTTGGGGAATGATGAGGAAGATGAAGGAGAAGAAAAAGGAACGGGTAGAAGAAGTGAGTGGGAAGGAGGAATGAAGAAAAGCAGACAAGGGGGAAGAGCAACTATAGCAACCAAAACAGCAACAAAAGCTGTCCTTATTTTTGCAATTCAGTGCTGATGATGCAAGTGCCCACAGAACACAAATGGGAAATGACCTGACACGCAGCCAGTGTGCTGCTTGGCACTGTGACCCTCTAGTACATGCAAGGCATAATGCAGGTGTGACAAAATCAATAATGAATAATATTAAAGAATAGAGAAAAACTGAGCATAAAATAGGACCAAACATCACAGCTGCCAAAACAACTTTTTCTAAAAGCAGGCAGGCTGCAAAGATAATTAGAGTAGAACTAAATATTTAAAGGGGGCAAAGAGGAACTTTTCAGTCTCAGAAGAAAGCATTTGATGTTTGCCGTAAAAACAATGAAAATAAAACGAAAGTCAGTGAATATTTACTGTAATGCTAAAGGAATACGGATTTTTATGCTGTGGAACACAGATGTTTGCTGTTCACTACTTCAATATCTCCATAAATCAAAAGCAGTAGAAATGAGGAGAAGGCCCCTCTGTGCCTGATTTGGAAACAGTAATGTAATGCAAAATTAAGTTTTACTGTCACTCCATGTAGGATGTGTTCTTTAACCTCTCCTATTTTCATGACAGAACACTGGCAGTCAGAAAAGAAACTTAAGCAAACAACATTTAAACATGAAATACAGAGTATAAAAAAAATGAGAACAACACATTCACTAGGAGAAGTGCGGATTGCAAAGTTGACAAAAGGACTCTAATTAGAATGTAGCAATCTTGCATTGGATATTTCATTAAAGTAGTATTTCTTGATGTCAATTTTTCTCTCACATCATTATGCATAGAGAAGTTGAGGAAGTGAAAAGGTTTAGAGTTTTATTTTCTTTAGGTGATGGAATGAGAATCAGGTTTAATATCACTGGCATATGTTGTGAATAAAACTGTAAATTACAGTAAGCGTATATATTAAAAAGGTTAAATTCAATAAGTAGTACAAAAAGAAAAAAAAGTAGTGAGGTCGCATTCATGGTTTCAATGTCCATTCGGAAGTCGGATGGCAGAGGGGTAGAAGCTGTTCCTGAATCGTTGAGTGTGTGCCTTCAGGCCCCTGTACCTCATCCCCGATGGTAGAAATGAGAAGAGGGCATGTCCTGAGAATGGGGGTCACCTTTGTGAGGCATCTCTCCCTGAAGACGTCCTGGATGCTGGGGAGGCTAATGCCCATGATGGAGCTGATGGATTTTACAACTGTCTGCATCTTTTGTCGATCCACAGCCCACCATACCAGACAGCAATGCAGCCAGTTAGAATGCTCTCCACAATACATCAGTAGATTTTAACGAGTGTCTTTGGTGACATTCCAAATATCCTCAAATGCCTAATGAAATATAGCTGCTGTCGTGCCTTCTTTGTAACTGTATTGATATGTTGGGCTCAGAATAGATTCTCAGAGATGTTGACACCCAGAAACCTCATCATACCCCTGTATGTACCCCCATCATACCCTTTCTGAAATCCACAATCAATTCTTTGGTCTTACTTTGTTGAGTGCAAAGTTATTGCTGCAATGCCACTCAACTAGCTGAAATATCTCGTTCCTGTACACCCTCTCATCAGCACCCGAAATTCTGCCAACAATAGTTGTGTTGTCAGCAAATTTATAGATGGCATTTGAGCTGTGCCTAGCCACACAGTGACGTGTGTAGAGAGAGTAGAGCAGTGGGCTAAGCAGGCATCTTTGAAGTGTGCCAGTATTGATTATCAGCAAGGTGGAAATGTTATTTCCGATCTGCTCAGACTGTGATCTTTTGTTGAGGAAGTCAAGGATCCAGTTGCAGAGGGAGGTACAGATGCCCAGGTTCTGGAGCTTTTTGATCAGAACTGCAGGAATGATGGTGCTAAATGCTGAGCTGTTGTCAAAAAAAGCAGCAGCCTGTCGTAAGTATTAGTATCGTCCAGGTGATCCAAGGCCAGGTGAAGAGCCAATGAGATTGAATCTGCTGAAGACCTACTGTGGCGATAAGCAAGTCCAGTTCCTTGCTTAGGCAGGAGTTGATTCTAGTATAACTAACCCCTCCATGCACTTCATCACTGTAGATGTGAGTGCTACTGGATGATAGTCGTTAAGGCAGCTCACCTGCTCTTCTTGGGCACTGATAAGATTGTTGCCCTCTTGAAGCAGGTGGGAAATTCTGACTGTAGCAATGAGAGATTGAAAATGTTTTGAACACAGCTGCCAGTTGGTTGGCTCAGGTTTTCAGAGCCCTACCAAGTACACAATTTATACCACAGTAATATTCATACCTCCAAACATTTAAACTGATACTGTGATGAGTCAGCTACCTTATTGGACCTTATATAATCAAGATATCCCCCCCATTGTTTTAGTCTGAAATGTAACCATAGTTAGTTTAGGTGACTTCAAGATATCCTTGCCTTCACTGCCCCTTCCCCTATCCTACCATCTTCATTATTTTTTTCTCAATTCCCATGTGAAATACCTGTCGTATTGTCGCGAGCCAGAACCTCATTGTATCAGCCTCCACTTTCTAGTTGTTATTCACACAAACCCAAGACATGTGTCAGTTTACTCCCCTATCTGTCCTTGTTATGGTGTATATAAATGCTTTTATGAACTGGCTGTACCAGGTATTGCCGTCAGATCAAGATTAGTGTCTTCAATAAAGGAAGTTCTATTGATAGCTCTGTCCCAGGTATATGCCTGCTACTTGCAAGCAGCTGCCAGCTGTAAAGAGGCTGCAGACACCACTAGTGAATTCCATGTTAAGACCATACATTTACTTTATGTTTTCTAATCAAGTAGTGCTTACGATATGTGGTCTGCAATATTAAACAGAGAATCGATGTTTCAAGTTGATCAGCTTTCATTAAATGAAGTTCATCAACTTTGATATTACTTTTGTTGGTTTCTGTACAGTTGTTCTGCATGGTATCCCAGCATTTTCTATTTTATCAATATCAGTAGCATCTGCATTCCTCATTCCCATATTCATACAAAGCTCTCCTGTGCAGAAGCATTCCATAAAAAATCATCTCCAATCTAACAAGATTATAGTCTATTTTCTAAACAAAGAGAAAATTCAAAATTCAGAAGTGCAAAGGGACTTGAGAAAGGTTAACCCGCAGGTTGAATCAGTTGCAAAACAAATGCAATATTAGCATTCATTTCAAGAGGACTAGAATATAAGAGCAAGGATGTACTTGGAGTATTGTGAGCAGTTTTGGGCCCCTTATCTATGAAAAGATGCGCTGGAATAGGAAAGGATGTTCACAAAAGTGTTTCTGAGAATGGAAGAGTTAACATACGAGGAGTATTTGATGGCTCTGGGTCTGTAGTTGCTGGAGCTTCGAAGAATGAGGGGGCATCTCATTGAAACCTATTGAATATTCATAAGGCCTGGAGAGAGCAGAAATGGAGAGGATGTTTCCTATAGTGGGAGAGTCTAGGATCCGAGATGAAGAGGAATTCTTCAGCCAGAGGGTAGTGATCCTACCACAGATAACTGTGGGTGGTAAGTCATTGAGTATGTCTGAAGTTGATGGTGATAGGTTGTTGATCAGTAGGGTTACAGGGAGAAGGCAGGAGAATAAATAAATCAGCCATGATGGAATGGTGAACAGACTCAATAGAATGAATGGCCCAATTCTGCTCCTATGTCCTATGATGAGAAGAACAGGTAGACAGCCAGTGTCCTTTTCCTAAGGCTGAAATGTCTAATAACAGAGAGCTCGAATTTAAGGTGTGAATGGGTAAGTTCAAAGGAGCTGTTTGGGAAAAGTTTGTTATACGTATAGACGATTGTGGGTGCCTGAGGGTAGTGGAGGAAAATGTGATAGAGGTGTTCAAGGTGGTCTTAGATAGGCATATGAATGTGTAGGAAATGAAAGGATATGGACATTATGTAGGTAGCAGGGATTAGTTTAGCGGTGCATTTGATTTGGCACAACATTTTGGGTGAAGGGCCTGTAATTGTGCTATACCATTCTATGTTCAATAGGCACATGAGTGTGCAGAGAATGGAAAGATATGGACATTGTGTAGGTAGAAGAGATCAGTTTATTTAGGCATCTATTTGCCAGGGTAATTAATTTGGCATGAGATTGTGGGTCAGAGGGCCTTTTCCTGTGCTGTACTATTGTGGGTCCTTTTCCTGTGCTGTACTATTGTGGGTCCTGTGTTCTAGAAGGGATTACTTACTTATTTTTATTTAGTGATACAGTAGGCCCTTCAAGCCACTCCGGCCCAGCAACCCCAAAACCCCAGATTAACGCCAATCTAAATATGATACAATTTACAGTGATCAGTTAACCCAACTGGTACATCTTTGGACTATGGGAGAACACCACAGCTCCCAGGAAAACCCATGGGGAGAATGTACAGGGATTCCTTACAGAACGGCTCTGGAATTGAACTTTGAAATCCGGCATGCCCCGAGCTGTAATCCGTTAGTTTTGCGAAACTATGGATCTGTACCTGGAAAGTCTTCACTCTCCAGGGCGCAGGCCTGAGCAAGGTTGTATGGAAGACCAGCAGTTGCAGTTGCCCATGCTGCAAGTCTCCCCTCTCCACGACACCAATGTTGTCCAAGGGAAGGGCATTAGGACCCATACAGCTTGGCACCAGAGTCGTCACAGAGCAATGTGTGATTAAGTGCCTTGCTCAAGGACACAACACGTTGCCTCGGCTGGGGGCTCGAACTCATGACCTTCAGGGTTGCTAGTTCAATGCCTTAACCACTTGGCCACGTGCCCACACACTTTGAAATCCGGCATGCCCCGACCTGTAATAGCGTTGTGATAACTGCTTCTACCTGCACATTATCCATGCCACTGAATTCACTGCATATTGAAGAGCTTGGTTGATCTACTTCCACCACTACGCCCTGTCAGCCTTTTCCAAGTACCTATCATTCTGTGTAAACAAAACATGCCCCACACAACTCCGTTAAATTTTCCTCTTCTCACACTGAAGTTATGTCCTCTTGTATTTAACATTTCTACTCTGGGACTAAGATTCTGACAATCTACACCTCCCATAATTGTTTAAATTTAGATCAAGTTACCCCTCAATGTCCAGTGCTCTCCAGAGACAACAATCCCAGATCGTCCAACCCGTCCTTTTAGGTGATACACTCTAACCCAGGCAGAATCCTGATAAACCTGTATTGTTCCCTCTCCAAGGTCCCCACATCCTTCCTATAGTAAGGTTGCTGCACAACCACATTTTATAGAGCTCCAACATTAATTAATTATTTTATTCAATACCCTGACCGAGGCCACATGATTTTTTTTAACCACTCTCTCTACTTGTGTTGTCACTTTCAGTGAGCTATGGACATAGTCCTCAAGATCCAAGTCCATAGATTTTAAGAGACCTGCCATTAACTCTACGATTTCTCCTTACCTTTGCTGTCCAACAGACTCTTGCATAGATTAACTTCCATCTTCCATTTCTCCACCCTTATCTGGAGGCTGTGGTAGCACAAAGGACCCTCCGGAAAAACCTGGCAATTTGGGACAGTCTCTCACCCTCTGCATGCCACCTTGGCTGAGCAGAGGAGCACTTTTAGTGATAGACTAAGACAACTGCACTGCCCCAAAGAGTGCTATATGAGCTCATTCTAACCCGCGACCATTAGGCTTTATAATGAGTCAACCTATAGCTGGGGAAGTGATGACTCTCTCCTGTTAGACTGTTTGAAGTAACTTATTTTTATTTTTTCTTACTTCTCTTCTAATATTTGTATTGTGACACTAATTTCCTTTGGTATCAATAAAGAAACTATCTATCTATCTATCTATCTAATAGATTTATATCATGGTATATCCTTTGATAACCCTCACTGTCCACAGGGTTCAAATATGGTCATAGATTGAACTCTGATGCTCCAATTTTTGCCAGTGAAGCAGAAATAAGCATTCTGAATGATAACAAAGCATGATGTAGGCCTAACACCAGAAAAAAACATAAAAATAGAATTTAGTCTTTATAGTTACATTGTTATTTTCATTGCATTATAAGGATGAGTGAATAAGTGATTTTAATTTTTTCTCAAGCTGATACACTATTTTGCATGTCTCAAAGATCAGAGGAAATATTACTACTTCTGTTAGTTTATAAATGTAATGATTCACAGGAAGCCAAAAACGTTTAAGATGGTGCTTCATTGGTGAACTCTGGTACAGATTTGGGATCAAGTATATTGTTTTGATTAGTTGCAAATATTAAGGAAAGCAACACATCCATGGAACAACTGCGGGTGCATTCATGGACAGCTACCAGTTGTGTAACTGGGACTGTGTATTCAATTTAGCTAGCTTCAGTCACAAAAACGAAGAGCTCTATATGCTCAGAAGCTAAAACAGTGCCATCTACCTGTTATCTAGTCACTGATGCAAAATGCAACTAATTTTTTTCTAAGTTATAAAGGCACAATATTGCAAAACAGAAAGATTGCGTGCAATTCCATGCAGAAAAGCTGGTGTTTAATCTCCTCAACTGTCAGGAGGTTCTTGATTTTCATACAAGCATGTGCAAGCACAGTGATGTTCAGTGTCCTGCCGAGGGGTCTCAGCCCGAAATGTCAACTGTACTCTTTACCATAGATTCTGCCTGACCTGCTGAGTTCCTTCCACTTTGTGTGTGTTGCTTGTCCAGCATCTTCAGATTTTCTCTTGTTTGTTGTTGAGTGTCCTCAGTTCCCAGCTTTCTCCATGTTATGCTCCTCAAGGAATCCAGCAGTGGAAGCAATTCCCCAAACTTTGCTAAAAGTTATGCCTGGAAATCTGTCTGCTGTAATTTCATGGGTCAGACTAAATTCCGGCAAAACCTTGGCTCGACGATCATTTAGGTAAATATTAGTCCTCTGTTTACGAGCTAAATGGCTGTCATTTAGTGTTTTAAAAAGTAGAAATTATAGATAGTGGAAATTTGAAATAAAACTAGAAAATGTCTGGAGATAATTAGCAGGCATAGTAGGAATATGTGAGTGTTGAACATTGCTTGTAAATGAATGAATTTGACTTTAACCTAATCATGGACAATTTACAATGACCAATTAACTTACCCAGTCTGTCTTTCAATATCAATGAAGTCGTTGGAACCAAATCTCATGAGCTGAGTTCAATGGACATGTTATTAGATCACATGATTAGCATATTCAACCAAAGACAAATTTCTATCTTATCTTTTCAGTTTCTTGCAGTCCTAAACTATACACACCTCCTATCTCCCTGTTCTGCCACATTGCTTCTTTAACTTAGAAGTATCTTAACTAAGATCCAGGCCTCAAATAATTTACACTATGCTCTGTAGAATATGCTCTCTTAAAAATTCACATTCTAGTTCAGGATGTGTTTTCCAATAAACCTCCAATGCACCATGGAAGCATTACAGAAATACAACCTATAACTGAGTGCTGTACTTTCTCCACTCCAAAACTATAAGCCATTTATTTTGAAAGAAATAATACTTGATTAAAATAGGGAAAATACTTATATGTATCAATATTACCAAATAGAATGAGTTCAATCCATTTTACTTATGTTATGCTTTATGGTCCACTCTGGCCTAGTTCACATGCAGGTAGGTTTAATTAGAGAAACAGAAGAAGGGTTATGTCATAGGATGTGATATGTTTAGAGCAGCATACACCTTCTGCAAACCTTTATTCAAGTTTCTGTAGTCATAGTGTAATAATTATATTTTGGCAATAAACCAGTCTTTGTCACCGTTGACTCCACATGTGCTGCAGACAAGTCATCCTTGTCACGACAGCAGCAGTGGAGAAGGAGAACAAACCTGCAGGATGCAGGACAATACTGGGAAGGAAAAGGAGGGAATCCTGGACCTTGGGATGAGGTCTGCCAGCAAGCTGCATGACCCTGTGCCTTGACGAGTCACAAGAACAAAATTCTTGGAAGCTGAATTGGTCACAAGTGAAAACAATAAAAGAGATGCTTTCATGTGCAGAACTATTAACACTGACTAGATTGTTCTATATCTCATATTCTTTGAGAAAGATGAAGTTTATTCTGAGAATAATTAACTCCTTATCCGGATTTGAATAAGAATGTTCCATAAGTTAATAGGATCATGTATTTTATATAATAATCCAATTTATGACAATTGAACTATATTATATATAAAATTGTTATTGGGATACAGTAAGTGAAATGCTGACATAAATATTCCATGACTTCACAACCAAGATTTTCAGACTGGCATTTTCTTCAGCTGTGAATGTCTTTTCAAAGGCATCTAGTTGACTATTGGGCATTTTGTAAACTCCTGTTACAAAGAACATAGAAATGTTGAAGATGTGCAGAAGTCATTATGACAGAGTAATTTTGGTGGATATTTCATTGGAACTACACTCAGGAATTCTCATAACATCAAAATCAGAGTCAGGTTTCACAACCATAGCATTCTACAGTTTTCAGGTTATAATGAATTTCTAAAATATTTTATGTTTCTAAAATTTGTATTATGTTTCTAATATCTTTCCAAATCCTTAGATTTTCCTAAATTTATTTTTATTTCTCGGCTTCTTAGGCAACATTTTGTATAGAACCCAACAGGTAAGCCCACGAGAAATCCATGGGGTGCTGTGAACTCTCAAAGTAAGCTGGTTCTCTCAGTACAGTTCCATGGTACCAGCAAGCTATCCATCCCCTCGGGAAGTCCCAGCACATCTCACTACTTGCAGGCACATACAAAATCATCCAGCTCAGAAGCCAAGCCAGCCTGCAGGAAATTCCTCAGAGCAAAATACATAGGGTGAGTTCAGACAGTAGTTGACAGTACTAGAGAAGCAAAGCCAGAGGAAGGAATCTTGTTGTCTTCAAATTTCCTGTCACCATAAATGCCACAGGCTTAGAACAACTGCTCACACTTTCAAAAGTTTCTTGATAGACAATATGTGACCTGCACAAACTGAGTAAATCATGAAAGGTGCATACTTAACCTAATTTTTTTTAGATTTCACATCCAGGTCCCAATGCAGGACTGGACCATGGACACTCGATAGAGAAGTTACCAGACGCTGATTTCTCTCCATAACATCTGGTAAGGGTGACACAGACACATTGGATCCCCAAATAATCTCTTGAATAAAAATTAGATTAGATTATGAGAACACTCTGTCCTCTTTTATTGTCATTTAGAAATTCATACATGCATTAAGAAATGATACAATGTTTCTCCGGAGTGATATCACAGAAAACAGGACAAACCAAAGACAAACACTGACAGAACCACATAGTTATAACATATAGTTACAGCAGTGCAAAGCAATACCATAATTTGATGAAGAACAAACCATGGACACGATAAAAATAGTCTCAAAGTCCCCAAGTCGATCAACTCCCGAGTCCCCGATAGCGGCGGCAAAAGGGAGAAACTCCTTGCCATAAACCTCCAGGCACCATCAACTTGCCGACGCCTTGGAAGCAGCCGACCACAGCTGACAATGAGTCCGTCCGTCCAAAAACTTCGAGCCTCCGACCAGCCCCTCCGATACAGCCTCCCAAGCGCCATCCTCTGCTGAGCGCCTTCGACCTAGCCTCGGCTGCTAAATCAAGCAAAGCTGAGGATTCAGGGCTTCTGCTCCGGAGATTCCGGTTACCACACAGTAGCAGCGGCAGCGAAGCGGGCGTTTCAGAAGTTTTCCAGCTGTTCCTCCGTACTCTCACGTCCATTTCCATCAAATCAGAATTGTGCACGGTCCCCTACTTGACAGATTACAGATATCAATCACTGGAGAGGCCGTGCGCACTGCCGTCGCGCAGCTATCTTCTCCTCAGACGTATCATAAACCAATTCCTCATTCTGTGGACAAGGGTGTAATGAGTTCATCGGGCCTGTGTGATATGCCAGTGAGGGTTGGGCTCTATCATCTAGAGAATCTGTCAGGCTGCAGAAAAATTCAAGTGCCTTAATTCCTATTTTCACATTGTTTTTATTTCAAGAGGAAATTGAAGTTTTTGCTTATTTACACAGGGAAGCTGCATTTGTGGCAGAGAACAGATTGTTTTTGCACTTTAGAGTCCCGAATCCAACAAGCAAGTGTGGGTACATGATCATCATTCCATCAAACACAGTATCCCATTCAGCCTAACTCATCCAATAGGCATCCTCCTGTATTAGCTCCCATCACCCAGCACATTGTAAATAGGCCTCTATAACTAAATAATTCAACTTACTCTTTCAGTCCTGATGAAGGGTCATGGCCTGAAAAGTCAACTGTTTGTTTATCTCCATATGTGTTGACTGACCTGTTGAGTTCCTCCAGCATTTTGTATGTGTGTTACTCTGGATTTCCAGCATCTGCATAATCTATTACATTTATGATTCAAATATTCATTGAAATGCTTCTTAAATGTTGTTAGGACCTAGTTTCAATAGTTAGTGTGTGATTTTCTTTTCCATTCTCTGCATAATTCTGTTACAGTTATTGCAATTACTTGAACAGTATTTCTCCAATGCCAAAAAAAATAGATTAATGCAAGAACAGAGCAAATCAAAGGATGAGGTCATAGCTTGGGTTGTGTCATTTGAAAAGCCACAGCACTAACACTTTAGAGTATGTGCAGGGTAGAAAAAGGGAAGAATCATCAGTCAGAATTTTCAAAATGCAGCTGTCATTCAGGAATGGACGCATAACCATTGGGTAAGAAAGAGATCACGCTTTGTTCAGATGGTATGGAACAAAGTTGGGTATGTGGAGTTGTCACAAACCACCCATGATCTCAGCACATTCTAGAATAGATTCAAGAGTTTTCTAATGATGGAATTACCTCTGTTCTTTCAACAGCTGAACAGCTCATATGGATTACATGGAAGAAATGGCTTCCTGGACATGTCATTATTTTATTTTTATTTAGAGATATCGTGTGGAAAATGCCTTTCCAACCAGAAACCTTGATTTAATCCTAACTAATCACAGACAATCTACTATCATCAATTAACCTACTAATACATTTTTGGAGTCTGGAGGAAACCAGAGCATCCAGAGAAAATCCACAGATTCTATTTGAAGGATGTACAAAGACCTCTTACAGAGGATGCTGGGATTGAACTCTGAACTCTGACACTACCATGGCAGCCATTAGAAGACTGAAGGAATTCATTGTGTATGGTTGTATTCTGGATATGGCCTTCAGATGATGTGAGAAGTACAATGTAAAATGTGCTAATTAATGTTTTAATTTATTCATTATTAGGATCCAGGCATCACTGACCAGCACCTTCTTAAACTGCTGCAGTCTTTTAGGTAAAGGTTATCCCATAGTGTTGTTATATAAGGGGTTCCAGGATTTAGACTCCACAGTGATAATGGACTGGCAATATGGGTGCTTTTTTTCAGTCAGTATAAAACTAGGAAAGGATCTCGTGTATGGTTGTATTCCTGTGCTCCAAAACTCCCTGACTTTCACGGTAGTACAGATTGCAGGGCACTTTGTAGACGATACACACTGCAGCCACAAGTACGTTGCTGGTCGAGTAAATGAATATTTAGGGGTGGATGGGATATAAACCAAACTGTTGCTTTCTTTTGGATGTTGCTGGGGCTTTACTCATCCTCACAAGTTGAGAGTAGTCCATCACCTATCCGATTTGTGCCTGAAAGGCTGTAGAATGATTTTAGTCATTTAATGTAGAATGCCCAGCTCCTGATTTTGGGGTGTCAGGAAGTTAGTCATTTAATGTAGAATACCCATGCCCTGACCTGCTGTTGAGTTTCTGGTCAATGGTATCTCACAATGGTAGATGATGGGATTCAATGGAAATACGTGAATGTCAGAGGAATCCAGTTAGACCTTATCCAGTTGGAAATAACCAATGTCTGCAGCTTCTGTCAAATGAGTGTTACTTGTGGCCACAAGGCTTCATCCTCAGCCCTCTACACTCATGACTGCATGGCCAGATTCTACTCTGACACCATCTACAAGTTTGGAGATGACACCACCATAGGGGGCTGAATCAATAAATGAAGATGATTCAGGGTACAGGAAGGAGATAGAGAGTTTAGTGAAATAGTAACAACCATTACCTCGGTTTCAGCAAAACAAAAGAGATGGTCTTTGACTTCAGAAAGGGGGATGGTGCACACTCTCCTGTGCACAACAACATAGCTGAGGTCGTCAGTGTTGAGAGCTTCAAATTCATAGGACTGAACATCACCAATAGCCTGTCTTGGCCAATTAAATGCACCAATGACTCAGCTTCCGCAAGAGGCTACAGAAATGTGGCCTGTACCTTTTGACCCTCATCAATTTGTATCAATGCACTGGACAAGTGATCCATCCAGACCAAACCTGTGCTGTCCCAGAAATATCTCTGACTCGGGGACCCCATTGCCTATGTGCATCACAGAGAGGTAGATGCCTGCCTGGTCTGCTTGGAACAGGAGAATGCTTCAACAGTATATCACACGTATATGGTGGACATGGTCTTCCAAAAGGGTTTGAGAGAAGGAATCAGAAATGTGATCCAACTACTCTACACAGATATCCATGGTGCAGCCCATATTAATGGATGGGAGACAGATAGTTTTCCCATTGAGTCTGGGGTCGGTTAGGATTGATAGGGTTCCGCTTGTCCTCACCTACCACCCACTAGCCTCTGCGTGCAGCACATAATTCTCTGTAACTTCGGCCAATTCCAACAGGATCCCACCACCAAGCTCACCTTTCCCGCCCCCCCCCCCCACTTTCTGCTTTTCGCAGGGATTGCTCCCTACGTGACTCCCTTGTCCATTCATCCCTCCCAACTGATCTCCCTCCTGGCACTTGTCCTTGAAAGCAGAACAAGTGCTACACTTGCCCCTACACCTCCTCCCTCACTACTATCCAGGGCCCAAAACAGTCCTTCCAGGTGAGACAACACTGTACCTGTGAACCCGTTGGGGTCGTCTATTGTATCCCATACTCCTGGTGTGGCCTCCTGTATTTCGGGGAAACCCAATGCAGATTGGAAGACTGCTTCGCCGAGCACCTATGCTCCATCCACCAGAAAAAGTGGGATCTCCCAGTGGCCACCCATTTGAATTCCACTTCTCATTCCCATTTTGACATGTCAGTCCATGGCCTCCTCTACTGTCACGATGAGGCCACAGTCATGTGGGAGGAATAACACCTTATATTTGGTCTGGGTATCCTCCAATCTGATGGCATAACATCAATTTCTCGATCTTCCAGTAAATCCATCCATGCCCCCCCCCCCACCTTCACCATTCCTCATTCCCTTTTCTCTCTCTTACCTTACCTCCTTACCTGCCCATCACCTCCCTCCAGAGCTCTTCCCCCTTTTCTTTCTTCCATGGCTTTCTGTCCTCTGCTATCAGACTCCCCCTTCTCCAGCCCTCTATCTCTTTCACCAATCAACTTCCCAGCTGCCCCACTCCCCTACTCCTGGTTTCACACATCACCTTGTGTTTCTTCCTCCCGTCCCCCATTTTCTAACTCTGATTCCTCATCTTCTTTCCTCCAGTCCTGATGAAGGGTCTCAGCCTGGAACGTCAACTATACTCTTTTCCATAGATGCTGCCTGGCCTGCTGAGGTCCCTCAGCATTGTGTGTGTGGCTTGGATTTCCAGCATCTGCAGATTTTCTCATGTTTGTGGTAGTGTTGTCCACTCTCCCCTTTACTTGCTTGTGTGCTGCTTAGAAACTTTTTGCCAAATCCACCAGGAAGGGTGAGAGCATAAGAGGATTGATGTCGCCAGGCAGTGGAGGCACACACATCGAAAGGTCGCTACACATGCAGTAGATGATGTATACTGTCAAATCCATTGTTGGGTTGCAGGTCTGCGACTAGTTTGAGGTGGCATCAGTGGACAGAGTCAACCACGGGAAGAGTGAGGCATGGTCTGCAGTAACTAGTCTGACTGATCCAATGACACCCCCCCAACACACCCCAGCATCAGGTCTGACTACCTGAAGGTGCTGGGAATCTCATTTGGAAGGGCTGGTGGGTAATGACAGTTAGCTGGAGCACATTGGGAAGGTAAAATAAAAATCGTCTCTGTGGAAGTGGTGTAACTTGTGGAAGACAAGCTTGGCACCATCACTGTTGAAATGTCGCGGTCAGCTGGATGCTGCCACACTACCTGTCATATGAACTGCCAAGTAAACTCCTTGTAACACAAGTCCATCAGTCAGTGATCAGCACAAATTGTCCTGCAAATGCTGCAGGACAAGGACACTCTGAATACGGATGTGGGGTTGTTCCCTGAGCAGACTATTTAAGCCATCTGGCAGAACACCTGGTCACCAGATCATGTACAGACAGCATACTATCAGCAACGCACACTGCACAGAGATGGTCACCCAACTCTGTGCAGACTGTGTGTGGATTTGCTGCTTTGGTAAAGCAGCTCCCGAACATTGTCCCTTCTCCCTCTCCCATCGGGCAGAGAGCACATTCCACCATGCTCCAGGACAGCTACCCCTCTGTTATAAGACAGGCCTTGCACCTGCATCTCTCTGTACCTGTAACACGTTATCCTACATTCTGTTACTGTTTTCCAGTGTACACCACTGTAATGAATGATCAGTATTGCTGGTATGTAGAACAAAGCTTTTCACTGCTCCTCAGTCCATGTGACAATCATAAACCAATTTATCAGTTAGTGCTTGAATGTTGTCTTGGATGCAGACAAGTTTGCTTAATTTACTGAAGCATTTCTGCAGTGATGCTATACTTCTGGTTCTGAAAATTAAATGAAGCGACATAAGTAGAATTGGAGATTCTGAATGGAAACAGATCAAACTGCTCAGTGGAGCACCTCACTCGAGCATCTGAAGCTGTGACCAGGCTGGCTGTTCCATGTTACTTTTCTACCATTGCCTACATTGTTGCTCCTTTCTCTTGTGCATAGAGAACGTTCAAAAACACTTCTAACAGGAAGCGTTATTTGCCTTTTCATCCTCCAATGACAAGTTGCCAGTGATTTCACTTTGACGTTTTTATTTAATATAAACTTGTAATGGTGTAATTTGAGGAAAAGCAGTTTCAGCAAAAATAAATTAAGGTTTATTAAAACACCTTCTACTTTACACATTTATAAGGAAATACACCATTCCACTCACTTTATAGCATTTACATTTCATCTAATTATGTCTTTTTGCTAAATTCCATGCTATGAAAATGATTCACTTTAAACCCAAGCACTGGGACCTAACAAAGTTATATATATTGATGCAAAGCAGATTACACCTCTCAGAAGAATCACTAAGGCAAGGAATGCATTGACAGGACAAAATAACTATTCTCACAGGCACCAGGCTGCTTCCTGCCACCAGAAGGAAGAAGTCATTCAAAAGACTGTTTGTCTGGCGGACAGAAACATCCTATAGCGTCTGTGTGCCTGGAACTGGCACCTGTGTGCAAAATTGTTATGTTGATAGGATAAAGGATCCTGGCTTCACATTGCTCATTACTTTATGCCTTTCCAGCCTTCCTGCCCATTTCAACTTTAAATGACAGTCTGCTCTGGTAGTTTACTTGTGGAGGTAGCCAAGGAGCACAGTGTAATGAGTAATGTCTGAGTTTCTATTGCAGCATTAACAGAATCCACCTTTCATATGCAGTATGTCCTACAATAAAAGCTTCAGATTCTGCTAACAGTGATTCAGAAAGGCTTATCGATCTGTCAATCTCTAGTCAAAGAAATTGCAAGGAAACTACTCTAAAGGAGCACAAATTTACTGTCCTCACACAAGATGACTGCACCTGGATTCCCACCAACGGCACTAGGTCAGTATACTACCATCTAACTGGTAGTCACCCTATCTCCTCCGTTCAAGGAGTAGAATCCCTGACAGTCACTGACTGGTTGTCTCCTAGGTAGCAATTGATTCCTGGGCCACCAGGAAACAACGTTGATGCCAAAGTCACCCATTTATTCAGCTATTGCTAAGTTGCAAGGGAAAATTAGATGTATTCAAGTATCCTGAAAAAAAGAGTCTATAACCTTTCCTGTGTACCTGTGGACTGGAAGCTGTGATAGTACCTCCAGTCACAGTTTTGAATGAATTTAACTGTAAACATTCGTTAAAACTGAATTTTACAATCATTAAGAAAGCAAGCTCACAGCTCCTTTGCCAAAGTTAAGAATATTCTTTCACTAAGGACTTCCTTAATGAATGGTAGGTGCTTCAAGAAATATTCCCCACTGAGGTGAATAAGAGGCTTAAGCAATTAATGTTCCTTTTGAATAGTAGTAAGTGAGCTTTCTGGTGTTAAACACATGTCCTAGTGTTCTGGCTGTGGCAGAATCACAGCGTACCTGTATGATCATGAACATTACAATCTGCCTATTCTGTGGACATTCAGTCAGCATTTACAATCCACACTATAATACCCTTCTGTCATGACCCCTGCAGCCTCTGCATTGAGCTTCTAGGGTTCTTGAGCACCTGCATTTACTAATCATTATCTTAACTGGGGCTATTAAGTCCTTGCTCTTTTGGTTTAATCTAGTCAAGTTAGTTGTGACTGGCATGTGTTTCCCACATTCTATGATTATTTAAAGAGGACTGTTTAGTGCCTTAGTGGAGTAATTGTTTTGGAGAGAATGAATTGTCTTGCCCAGTCACTCCTCCAAGGCTCTGTAGGTATTCTTATGCCTAGCCTCTTGTTTCCATCTCCTGCCATTCCTCCACTACTGGATCGAGCCATGAGCCTGCTGTCCACAGCTCCTAGGCTGAGTCAGTGCTAGCAACCACCATGACAGAGAAAGACTGATGTTCCTCCACATGTGTGTCCAGTCCTCGGAGAGCACACTGTGACACCTTTTCTCAATGGCAACCAGCACAACTCAAACAGAACACTTGCACTCAATTATATTGCTGCTTTGTCTCCATGCACAACTGGGTATTTTTAAGCCATGACTCCTGGCTACTTCTGTTGTGTCTGTGCACAACTACATATATATTAAATAAAAGCACTCACATGGGAGATGGCTTTAAGTGGTGTATTCACATTGCAGAGAGAGAGAGAACAATACACATGCACAGTCAACAACAATCGGTATGTGGCGATAAGGGGGGAGTCATTGCTCTAAAAGAAATAGATCCATACATTACAACTTCTATCTGAACTCTCTAGGTTATGGGGAAATGGAGTCTGGCTGTGTGGGCCATATTGATTTTAGACACTGTCTAACACACCAATGGACTTCCACATGGCAGATAACCAACTAAAATTATTTATTTCACAGAGGATTCTTGGCAAATACTAAAAACTTCATATTTTTACCACCAGTTGGGATTTCAGAAGTTATCCATTCTGCCTTTTGAATATTTATTCATCCGTATACTTCAAGGCAACACATAGAATAGCACAAATGGATAGGAAAACACAAACTAATATTTTTGCCTCACACATAATAATATACTGAATATCAACTAAGAATTATCACATCATTGAGAAGGAATGCACCTTCTCATAAACCCACTCAAACATTATAATGTTTTTTGCTTAGACATGCCACAGGAGATTAAAAATTTAAGCATCACTATGTTCTCATACACTGTGGAAACTCTGAACATTTATTATTATGGTAACTTTGATTTTTTTTCCAGATGTGCCATGGAGTGAAGGCATTGTGAGAAATTAAAATGACCTTATAACATAGTCATGCAGTGAAGTATAGGGTCATCTTCGCTCATGGAATAGACATATTTTTATTTTATTCCATGTGAACCAACTTCGAAACACAAAACGGAAAAATGTAATGAGAATATCATGCATTTTCAGAATGAAATCGATCTTTTCCAGAATTTCCTTGCCAAAGGAATCTAATAATGAACATTCTTGGAACAATGCTGTCAGAATGACGTACAGTGATATTTTAATATTATACAATATAACACTCTACCATTTATTCTTAAGTTTAGTATTGATATGTGAGTTGACTGAGAAGTAACTTTTTTTTAACCATGATCAGCTAAAACTTACTTTACAAGTGGAAATTAACAAGGAATTCTAAGGCAAGAACAAGAAATTATTGAAGGTAACTGCATAAGTTCTTTAGAAACCTGTGGGGAAAAGACAAGCTAACATTTCGGATACAGCATGTACTATCATTAGCATTTTTTAGTAGGTTCATATCAAAACATCTATCTACTTTTACAATGATGACAAAGCTGCTATGCATTTTCAATAATGCTATTTTAAATACTGGAATTATTTGATAGCAGAGATTTCTTTTTGGCATACCAGATCAATAAATTCTGCCGGTGACTGTAGTTTGGAAAGACACCAAAGAACAGCTCTAAAATCTCTAGAGAAGTACATTTTATTTTGTTATTATCAAAGGTATTGTAGAGAAAAGAGGTGCACAATGCTAATGCTGGGCTTGTGTCTCCTTTGACATGTACAGCTATGTTCATTCCACTATCATTGGATCACCACAGTACCAGCTAAACAATCAGCCGCTTTCTTATTCAAATTGGGGTCTTTATAATAAAGAGAATCTAATTGTATTTTTAAAAGCAAATAAACTAGGCAGCATGGTAGCATAGCTGTTAGCATAACACTTTTACAGTGCAGGCAACTCCAGTACAATTCTTGGCACTGTCTGAAAAGAGTTTGCGTCTTCTCCCCGTGATCGCATGGATTTCCTCTGGGTATTCCAGTTTCCCCCCACACTCCAAAGGCGTATAGTTTGATAGGTTAATTGGTCACTTGGGTGTAATTTAGCAGTGTGGGCTCATTGGGGTGGAAGGGTCAGTTACTATGTTGTATCTCTGAATTTAAAAATATTTAAAAATAAGCAGAATTTTGTAAAAAAAAACAAAAAATGCTGGAAACATTTAACAGGTCGGATCATCTTTGACTTAAATCATTAGCTTTGTTTCACTCTCCACAGATGCTTTCTGACCTGATAGGTGTTTCCAACATTTTCTCCTTTTGTTTCAGAAGGCCAGAATCTGCATTTCTCCAGGGATTTTCATTAAGGCTGTTTGTGGCTTCCCATATGGAATTACCTATCACTAAGCAGCTAACAGAATGCGAGACAAACTTGTTTTACACATTTAACTTTAAAACAGCTCATTAATCTTGTTTTTAACCTTGCAAATGTCATGGTGACCAAAACTAACATGCTCCTTCAGGGTTCCCATTTAGCCTTCACAGGTTGCTGCTGACATTCAAGTTATATTCAGACCTCTAAATTACAGAAATCCTCTCAGTACTGTGGCATTTGGTTTGCTGCCCAAATATTTAAATTTTCCATAATTTTTCCCTATTTACAATCATAAAGTCAGAGGGAGATACAGCATCGAAATAGGACCCGAGTTTGTGCAACCAACTACCATTTTCATATTAGTTCCCCCAAATTCACATCAGTTCACCCCTCTCCCCAAATTCCAACACACATCTATACACTAATAACAATTTACAGTAGCCATTTAATCTACCAATCCATTCATCCTTGGGGTGTGCAAGGGAACTTGTTGAATCCAATAAGTAGCTGCTGTTTAGGCTTGGACTAATCATCTAGAATCCAAATCTCACCATGGCATTTGTGTGGAAATTAGGCTTAGCTAATAAGCTGAAGTTTTATTTTGTTGAAAAACTAGCCTTGGCAATGATGACCATATAGCCTATGGATTGTTGTCTTAAGTCCTTCAGGATAGATTTCCTCCCCTCCTTTTCTAGTCTGGTGTGTATGTGACTCCAAACCCATGGCAATGTAGTTTGACTTCAAAATAGAAAAGAAAGCCTTTCTGGTCATGACTAATTCAAGATGAATGCTGACTTTGCCACAAAAGGAATAGTGTAGCAAAGGATCACAGCAGATGATTCTGATCAGTTAGCCCAGAGATGAATAATTTTACGCACTTATGACTTCTATATGTGCAGAAAAATGATATTACACAAAGTCACACTACCAGCTTCAAGGAACGTCAATGCCTATATCTAGTTTAATTCTCATGCTTCTTTCTTACTTAACTAATTGGTGATTATTATCTCAGCCTGTATCATTACTAACTACCCAATGCCTTTTGCTGACTTGGCTGAATGAATGGGTCTAACTTTTTATATAAATCTTCACAGATCCAAAGGTAACTAAAGGTCATAACTTTGCAGAACAAACCGCACAGTCTGGGTCTGTTTGAAAATAGCTATCTTATCAGGATAGCTAGACATAAACAATTAGTTCACACAGTTTCCCCAGCTGATATCTATCAGGCACAAACTCTTTAAGTTTTCTATGGCACTGTTTGAAAGGATTACTAGTAAAGATTATGAAATGCCACTTTGCTTTGTTGTGCCCTCATGTGTTACCATTAAGTTGGCACTGGTCACAGTCCTTATGAACTTTAGTATTAAGCTAAATAATGAGCTCTGACAATTTGTCTAGCAACAATTTTTTCTGTCCGATGCCCTGTGGGAGGAATGTATTGGGCTGTCATTATAGGGTCATTGAATTGTACAACACTGAAACAGGCCCTTCAGCCCAACACATCCATGCCAGCCTTTTTGCCCACCTGTCTAATCCTATTTGCCATTTTAGAAAATATTTTTTGTACACCTGTATTGCCATAACCTATCAGGCCTGGACTCTAAATATCAGGGCAAGAGTCCTTTCTCATAACAGTAAGGAGATCACTGAGCAAATACGAATTTCTCTTTATAACAAACCTCAACTACATATATTGTATGATTAAAGGGATATCAATATTGTGATCCCTGCACTATAAGTGTGTCCCTGATGTCCTGCTCAGTCTAAAATATAGGGTCAATTTGCTGAATGTTTAGCAACTGTATTTCTTGCAGGGAGATACTGGAGAGAATTTTAGCCAATGTCAACAGATTTGGGAGCAGGCAGAATCTGTATTTAACTCAAACATGTCAGGTTACAATTGGAACCCAACTCTCCTCCCCCCCCCCCGCATGGCCAAGAATTGTTCCTCCCTCTTCTCAGAGGCTGGATTGTAATTCCAATATGGTAATCATTCAATGGGAGTAGTTTTAACAGAAGTTTGAGTTTTTGCTCAGTACGCAGGTTTTCCAATCTTCCCTTAACTTGCCAGTTAAACACAAGAGCTTTGGAAGAGACTAAAAATGTTAACATCCAAACGTAACAATGTAAACTACAGCTGCAATGTTGCTTTACAGAGTGAATGCAAAAGCTTTCATCTCAGAAGATGAGCTGGTTCTTTGTGTAAAGAACTTTGAAACAAGATAGATCTGTTCCAATGTTGTGTGATTTTCAGTTCACCTTTCTTAGTTCCCATGGATAAGCCCACTTCATCACAGAACTTTCAAAGTTCAGTAGCAAGCCCCTGCAGACAGGTCTTCAGGCACAGAAAGAGTTTCTTTGACTTGTCTGAACACCAGTGTCCAAGAAGATTCAGGGTATCATGGCATGTGTTGGCAGGACTTTGCAACATTTTGGAGCAAGTCCTGAGGTCCAGAGGGCCTGGTAGACAAGGTTCAAGCACAGCAGTGGAAATGATTCCATCACACAGAAACTAGCTCCCTACACTGTTATACGGAGCTTGATGTCTGTGTAGCAGGAATCATATCCGCTAAGGATATGGCAGCTATCGCAGGGTTATCTGAGTCTCAGCTATGTTGGATCTATGGCTCCATAGTTTTCTCCCAACATTAGGACACCATTACAGGTGTTTATCTGCGCAAGCAGCTGAAAATGCATCTATGCCAGAATACAGGGTGCAATCAAATACCGGAGTCCATCCTGCTATTAATTTCTGCTGACTTCAATGGGAAAGACAAGTGGGTTTGAAGAAAAGTGGGCTACCAATTCTATATGAGCCTATCTTTCTTCACCAGCACTTTATTTTATCCTCATGAATTTCTTTGACTGTTTAGCATGAATCTCATCACCAATTGAGACCTATTTAGAGTTAGGTTTTGATAACTCTGTAGATAACTTTTATCATGAACTAGATCAAAGCAGCCCAAATATATTTTACAATAGCGTACTTAATGCTAAGGCAGTGGGAGAGAATGGAAATTTACATCTCCTTAATCTTGACCAGCTTTAGAATTAGATTGCAGAGACTAAGGAAAATGTAATAACCCCCTGCTCTATCAAATTCCACAAATTCCTGTGTACCCCTTATACACTAACTTAATCTTCATTTTTGTGTCAGATGTGCACAATAAATTCCTTGCCAGATAGTAAAATCATACAAACCCTTCTGCCCATGATGCTGTGGCAACCCTTTAAACCACTTCAAGGTCAATAAAATCCTTCCCTCCCACAAAGACCTCTATTCTTCTTTCATCCATGTGCCTATCGAAGAGTCTCTTAAATATCCCTAATGCATCTGCCTCTACCACCATCCCTGGCAGTGTGTTCCATGCACCTACCACTCTGTGTGCGTAAAACAAAATTACTCTGACATCCCTCTATACTTTTCTCCAATTACCTTAAAGTTATGCACCCTCATATTAGCCATAACTCTTTTGGGGGGAAAAGTCTCTGGGTGTCCGCTCTAACTTATCAACTTGTACACCTCTATCAAGTCATCTCCTATCCTCCTTCTCTCCAAAGAAAAAAGTTCTAGCTTACTCAACCTATCCTCATAAGACATGCTATCTAATCCAGGCAGCATCCTGGTAGATCTCCTCTGCATCCTCTCTAAAGCTTCCACATCCTTCCTATACTTAGGCAACCAAAACTGAACACAATACTACAAGCAAGAGAAAATCTGCAGATGCTGGAAATCCAAGCAACACACACAAAATGCTGGAGGAACTGCAGGCCAGGCGGCATCATTGGAAAAGAGTAAACAGTTGACGTTTTGGTTCAAGACCCTTCATCAGGATGAGGAGAAAAGATGAGAAGTCAGAGCAAAATGTGGGGGTGGGGGGAAGGGTGGAAGAATTACAAGGTGGTATGTGATAGGTGAAACCAGGAGAGTGGGAGGGGTTAAGCAAAGCTGGGAAGCTGATAGGTGAAAGAGATAAAGGGCTGGAGAAGGGGGAATCTGATAGTAAAGGGTAGATGACCACAGAAATAAGGGAAAGGGGAGGAGCACTAGAGGGTAAGGAGATGAAGAGGTAAAGGGAAATGGGACTGGGAATGGTGAAGGAGAAGGGGGGGCAATTCCGGAAGTTCGAGAAATGAATGTTCATGCCATCATGCAGGAGGCTACCCAGGCAGAATACAAGGCGTTTCTCCTCCAGCCTGAGTGTGGCCTCATCATGCCAGTAGAGGAGGACATGGACTGACATGTCCGAATAGGAATGGGAAGTAGAATTGAAGTGGGTGGCCGCCAGGAGATATCACTTTTTCTAGTGGTTGGAGAAGAGGACTCCCAATCTACATCAGGTCTCAGCGATATACAGGAAGCCATACCGGGAGCACCAGGTACAGTAGATGAACCCAACAGACTTACAGGTGAAGTGTCACCTCACCTGGAAGCACTGGTTGGGGCCTTGAATGGTAGTAAGGGAGGATGTGTAGGGGCAGGTTTGGCCACTTGCACTTGCAAAGATAAGTACCAGGAGGGAGATCAGTTGCCACAAGTGTGGTCTAACCACGGTTTTATCGAGCTGCAAAATCACCTCTGAGCTCTTGAACTCAATCCCTTGACTAATGAAGGCCAACACACTATTTGCCTTCTTAACCACCTTGTTAACTTGTGCGGCAACTTTGAAGGATCTGTGGACGTGAATGCCAAGATACTTTATCCACACTGCTGAGAATCATGCCATTAACCCTGTATTCTGCCAACAAGTTCAACCTTCCAAAATGAATAACTTCATGCTTTTCCAGATTGAACTCCATCTGCCACTTCTCAGCCCAGCTCTGCAACCTGTCAATGTCCCTCTGCAACCTACAGCAACCTTCTACACGATCCACAACACTGCCAACCTTCCTGTCAACTGCAAACTTACCTACCCAGCCTCCACTTCCTCATTCAAGTCAATTATGGTATAAAAATCATGAAGAGCAGGGTAAAAGAACAAGTCCTTGCAGAACACCACTTGTCACCAGTCTCCAGGGAGAATATGCTCCATCTACGACCACTCTCTGCCTTCTCTCAGCAAGCCATTTAGAATCCAAACAGAGATTTTCCCTATATCCCATGCCTCCTGACTTTCTGAATGTGTCTACTATGGGGTCCAGATTGTTAGTTAGACTAGTGTCCCAAACACAGTATCCATATCCACCTTTGTGAGCTTGATGCAATTCCTGTTACTTCAGTTGCCATGCCAAAAGATTGATTCTTCAAAAATCTTATTCTGAAATTCAAAACTACTTGACTCATTTCATGAGACCTCCTCAATGTTCATAATTTTTCTTTTAGTGAAGTGATATTTCCCTACTACAGGGCAATCGAAAAACACACGAAACCAGTAGAAGATCATTTAGTCTTTACTCAAGTAATTGACTGAGCAACTGCAGAACTCTTATCTTGGCTTTTCCATTTCTCCCTTTAGTCTATTTTTCTGCATATTGAATCTTCTTGCCAAACATTGGAACTAATCAGATCACTAATTATCTACTCATTCCCCTTCATTACCTGACATACTACCAGGAGCTCTCAATTCTAGAGCTTGAAAAATAAGAAAGTTTGTGTTAGATGGAATGTTAAAGTATTTTTAGTTTCAGAGCTAACTTCAAGTAACTTCAGCCAGTCTTTAACTTGCTCACTTACATTTCACCTTCTTTCTTCACTACCTTCTATTGTAATCGCCCTTGAGAGTGCAACATAACCCCACCCCCACCCCCTACCCTGTGAGTAGTCCCTGTTTCCGGAAAAGGGGGTCGGGTTTCCCCACTTTAATGGACAGCCATTCTTTCAGCTGCACCCCCCCATTTCCACCCTCCACAGGATCACAGATTTGACCCCACATCAACACTGACCTCAGCCCCAACCCCAGAATTTAAAATTTGACAACATCCCAGAGTGAACCACACCCTCAAGTCCCTCAAGTGTCATGACCTGCTCCTTGCCCAATCACCCAATAATCTCAGCAACACAGATGGACACAGAACAGTACAGGATACAATGTTTTGCTGAACCATTTAAATTAGTAATCAAAAGGCTAACTAAACTAATCCCTTCTGCCTACACAATGTCTATATCCTTCCACTTTCCTCACATTCATGTGTCTATCTAAATGTCTCTTAAAAGTCTCTAAATTTTCTGTCTCTACCACCACCCCAGTCAGTGTATTCCAGGCACCCACCACTCTCTGTGTAAAAAAAAACTTGCCACTCACATCTCCTTTGAAATTACCCCTTTCTCACCTTCAATGCATGCCCACTGTTATTAGAAATTTCAATCCTTGGGAAAAGTTATTGTCTGTCTATCTCTCTCATAATCTTATAAATCTGTCAGATCTCCTCTCAGCCTCCGCCAGTCCAGAGAAAACAACCCAACTTTGTCCAGCCTCTCATTACAGTACATGCCCTCCAATCCAGACAGCATCCTGGTAAACTTCTCCTGCACCCACCCCAAAGCCTTGTCATTCTACTTATAATGGGGTGACCAGGACTGTAAGCAATACTCCAGATGCGGCCTAACTAGAGCTTTATAAAGCTGCAACACAACTTCCAGACTTCTGAACTTCTGATATGCCTTCTTACCCACCCTATCAACCTGTGCAGCCACTGTCAGGGAGATCTGAATTGAATCCCAGGATTCCTCTGCTCATCAACACTCTTAAGGATATTGCCCTTAACAGTGTACTGCCTCTTTGCATTTGATCTTCAAGGTACAACATCAGACTGTTTGCACCTTTCCTATTTTTGGGTTCTACCCATACAGACTCAGTGGACGAGCCCCCCATTATGTCCCCTCTGAGTGCAGCTGTGATATTGTCCCTGATTAGTGGTGCAACTCACCCAGCTCTTTTACCTCCCTCTTTATCTTTTCTAAAACATCAAAACCCCTATTACATTAAGCACTCATTTCTGTCCCTCTCTAAGCCAAGTCTCTGTAATGGACACAATATCATTGTTCCATGTACAGATCCATGCTCTAAGTTCATCACCTTTACCCATAATACTCTTGGCATTAAAATACACATTCTTCAAACTATCCATCCCATAGTATCTATTACTTTGCTCCTGCCTGTTTTTACTGGCCTTGACATCTACCTTCCATTCTATCTCTCCACTTTCTGATCTAGTGCTCTGGTGCTCTGATGCTCTGGTTCCCATCACCCTGCCAAAATAGTTTAAACCCTCCTGAGTAGCAACAGTGAACCTCACAGCCAGGATACTTGTTCTCCTCCGGTTTAGGCGCAACCCTTCCCTCTTGCACAGATTACTCTTGCCCCAGAAGAGGTTCCAATTATCCCTCTGGCTGCTCACCCTCCTTCTTGGGAATGTTCTGTAACTGCTCTGAGATATCTTGGACCCTGGCACCTGGGATGCAACACACCATCCTGGTGTCTCTTTCACAGCCACAGAATCTCTTGTCCATCCCCCTAAGTATCGAATCTCCTATCACTGTTGCTCTGCCTGTCTTTACCCTTCACCGCTGAGCCTCGAGCCGGCCACAGTGCTACTGGCCTGGCTGTTGCTACTGTGCCCAGTTAGATCATTCACTTAGCAGTATCCAAAGGGGATGCTGAGGGACATAGCCACAGGGCAGCCCCTCAGTGACTGCTTACTCCCCTTATTTCTCCTTATTTCACACACCTATTCTCTGAAGCTCGCACCCTGGGTGTGACCACCTCAGTAATAGTTTTATTGAGGAGGTTTCCAGCCTCCCGGATAGTCCTGAGTGCATCCAGCTCCAGCTCCAATTCCTTGACCCTGTCAGTCAGTAGCTGAAGTTGGATGCATTTCCCACAGATGTAGCCTTCAGGGAAACCATCAGGCATCCTGCAACCTCACATATTACAGCAGAAGCATCCCACTGCTTTAGCTACCATTCTACTTACACTTGTTATACCTTCAATTCTAACTTCTCAAGCTCAAGTTCTAGCCTGTGCTTGTTCTCACTGAAGTACACTGAGCCAAATCCTGGCCACTCTAACACGTAGTCTCTCTGCTGTCTCCAGACCTGAGATGCCCCTCCCAATAGAACCCAACCCTACAAGTCTGTCAATCAGTGCAGCTCCTAGGAAGGAAAACTGCTTGAATATAGGCCATATATGGTGTCACTAACCCTCCACAACAGTGATCTTCCTGTCAGATCGCCGGCAAGTGGTAAGAGTGGGCTCACTCACCTCTGCCCCTCTGACTCTCAAAAAAGCAGCCCCCTCAGTGATGTGTGCTAAGCCCTCTCCTTTACTCTCTGTATATCCATATCTGTGTTGCCACCCACAGTTCCAATCTGCTAATTAAATTTGCTGACAACACTCCACTGATTGGCCTAATCTCAAATAATAATGAGGCAGCCTACAGGGAAGAAGTCATCTCTCTGACAGAGTGATGTCAAGAAAACAACCTCTCCCTCAATGTCACAAAAATAAAGGAGCTGGTTGTGAACTACAGGAGGAATGGAGACAGGCTCACCCATATTGACATCAGTAGATCTGGGGTTGAGAGGGTGAACAGGTTTAAGTTTCTCAGCATACACATCACTGAGGATCTCACGTGGTCTGTACATACTGGCTGTGTGGTGAAAAAAGCACAACAGCACCTCTTTCACCTCAGATGGTTGAAGATGTTTGGCGTGAGTCCCCAGATCCTAAGGACTTTCTACAGGGGCACAACTGAGAGCATCCTGACTGGCTGCATCACTGCCTGGTATGGGAACTGTAATTCCCTCAATCACAGGACTCTGCAGAGAGTCGTGCGGACACCCCAGTGCATCTGTGGATGTGAACTTCCCACTATTCAGGACATTTGCAGAGACAGGTGCATAAAAAGGGCCCGAAGGATCATTGGGGACCCAAGTCACACTAACCACAAACTGTTCCAACTGCTACCATCCGGGAAATGGTACCACAGCATTAAAGCCAGGACCAACAGGCTCCGGGACAACTTCTTTCACCAGACCATCAGACTGATGAACTCACGTTGACACAATTGTTCTTCTAAGCTATATTGACTGTTCTGTTGTATATCTTACTGTACATATTATTTATTACAAATGACTATAAATTGCACATTGAACATTCAGATGGAGACATAACTTAAAGATTTTTACTCCTCATGTATGTGAAGGTTGTAAGAAATAAGTCAATTCAATTCAATCTGCAACCAAATCCTCTATTTTCTAATCCTCCCACTCTGACTACCAGTGCACCTACCCCTATTCAATGCGTTTATCTTACCTATCTCTACAAATCAAGTGGTCGAGTGTACTTTATAAACCTCAGCATTTTGTAGTTCTCAGCTGTGTGAAACACCTGATTAACTCTGCTCCTCGTTGGACCTTCATGTATAAAGAAGCATTTTTACATAAGCCCTGGAAGATTAAATTGGAGGTGGGGTGGCTAGGGTGGGGGAATGGATAGCAGAAGAGTGCATTGTACTATTCTGAGAAAGTTCTGAAGGAAAAGTTACTTCTGCCTTTATTTTCTTGTATTGTGTTTCATACTCTCTCTATATATATGTTTATATATGTTTTCATATGTTTTCAATCCCTAGCTTTTTGATCTGTATTTCAGGCTGACCAGAATCCATCAGTGTGTATGATCCCTGAAGTTTTATCAATGTAGTTAAGTCCCACCACCTTATCTACAAGTGCCTGACTATAAAATGGAAAACAAGTGGAAAGGAAAGAAGATTAAGCCCAGTTTGTATTAACATACATAACGATTTGTTATTTCCTAATGTCTTCATGTGTTCAACAGACCCAGTGAATATTAAAAGTATTTGAGTTTTACTTTGTTAGAATAATGCCAAATCACAAAAAAATACACAATGTAAGATCCATTTGGGCTATTATTTAACTATAAACATTGCACTGTGACTCTGGAGAAGCTTCATGTTTATATACGGAGGCATTTGGAGATCTGTGTTTTCTGATTTCAGATCTGAAATCCATCATTAACGTCTTTTAAGAGTGGGCCTGGCAAGACTATGTATGTCAGAGTAGTTTTCGTTCTGCTCTCTCAGAACCATGTAGACTGCTTCACTGTTGACAAATCCAAACATTTTCAATCTCCTCTTGTTGTCATTGGCAGCCTGTTTGTAGCCTCTTAATTTATACATTTTCACTCATAAAAATGAGACTTAGTACTGTTACCAGGGCCATGTGTCAGTAAAATATTTAACTTAAACATACAAGCAGAAAGTTAATGAGAAAATGTCAGAAAATCTCCAAGCTGCACAAAGGAACTTCATCTGTAATCTCTAAATATAACTGCTTGAGTTTATGAAATTTCTTAAGAGCTACATGCCCCTGGGTCCATAAATCTCCATTAAATTCAAACCGTACAGAGCAAACATTAAGGGCACAGCAGCCAGAAATAGCTTTTTCCTGTGAGATGTGGAAAGGATCAGGGTGGGGGGAAGGGTGATGCAGAGGAACCTATAAAAGTCACATTTGTTGGGATGCATTAGGAAGTGCAGGCAGCTTTGGCACACGTGTCCACCGTGTTAAATTAACTGTTAACACAAATAATCAAAGTGCAAGACCCATCCAGCTCTGGCGCCAGCAAGATGAGGGGGAGGCTGGGTCGCTGGTGCCTCCTAGCAGGTGGAGACCAACCAGGGACGACACAGGATGGAAGTGCTTACAGAACACATTGAACCACTGTTAGAGGAAAACCATTTTCATCTCATTTCCCAGCTATTGTGTATGCGTTTTTTTAAAACCTGCTGAAGACAGGACTTCAAATTACAGGATGATCAAATGATGGCATTTCATTATTGTTGCATGATAATTGTGACTGTAATTCAACAAAAAAAAATTTCAAAGGTTGCAAAGGCCATGTTCTGTCATAGAATTAGTAGCTTCAGGGTCTTTGTGTTACAATGCCACTTTTTTTAATCTGGCTGAAAAAACAACCTGTATACACAGCATTTAACTCCTTCAGTGCTAGCAATGAATTTCCATTTTATGAATTCCCTTAGAATATAGATCATTTCAGCCCATTGAGTCTATGCTGGTTTACAAATCCTTTACTGCACTAAATTTTCCAATAACCCATATGCACACATTTCTATCACCTCTTCCAGATTCTAACACTAGAGCCAAATTTACAAGAGCCAATTAACTGACCTTTGCGATATGGAAGGAAACCCACATAAAAACAGGGAGAACGTGCAAACTCCACAGAGAGAGCAGCTGAGGTCAAAATTAAATCTGGACCATAGGAGCTGTGAGAAAGAAATTCTACTCTTTGTCTCACTGTGCAAACAAGTGCAGTTGCAGACACCCTTACATTGGAACGTTCATGAGAAGTAACAAACTGTGTTTCATGTGGCATTTTGAAGGGTTATTAAAATAACATCTTATCTTGAAAGAAACATACACTCCTCTCATTCCTGCTGTAGAACATTTGGGCTAAGTAGTTTCAGCATATCTGAAAATTCTTTCATACATAAACACAGAGTTTGTAAAGACTTGAATATCTTGAGTGGCAACAAAGCAGCTTAGAAATGGTAATGCACACAAAAAATGCTGATGAACGCAGCAGGCCAGGCAGCATCTATAGGAAGAAGTACAGTCGACGTTTCGGGCCAGGACCCTTGGTCAGGTCCCAGCCCAAAACGTCGACTGTACTTCTTCCTATAGATGCTGCCTGGCCTGCTGCATTCACCAGCATTTTTTGTGTGTGTGGCTTGAATTTCCAGCATCTGCAGATTTCCTCGTGTCTTAGAAATGGTAAACACAAGAAAGTCTGCAGATGCTGGAAATCCAAAGCAACACACATAAAATGCTGGAGGAACTCAGCAGGTCAGGCAATACCTATGAAAATGAATAGATAGACAATGTTACAGGCCGAGGCCCTTCTTCAGGACTGAGAAGAAAGGGGGAAGGTGCCAGAAGAGAAAGGTTGGGGGAGGGGAAGGAAGCTAGCTGAAGGTGATAGCTGAAGCCTGGTGGGTGGGAAAGGTCAAGGGCTGGAGAAGAAGGAATCTGATAGGAAATAATCTGATAGCATTGAAATGGTGTTTAAAATTCTGGATTTGTTAATAAAAACAATCACTACTCTTTTGCAATACGCTGAAGAGGTCATCCAGTGCCATGTAAGTATTAGATCTGAAAAACTGATTCAAATATCTTAATCTCACTTAAAGGAATTGAATTCAGTGACCCCTTGATAAAACGTAAACATAAACTATTTCCTCTTCTGTGACTCAAGCAGCAACTGTTTTAATAAAACAGCAGTAGAATTAAAGGCTAGCAGGAAAAAGCTAGGCCTGTAACTTTCTTCATCACTACATTTCTTTTTAAAAATACAACATGATAGGTGAGGTGCAGACCTCTGAACATGAAGCACACCAAACACAAACTGGAATAGGCTAATGTATGTGCAGAATGAACACCTTCCAGAAGTATTGTATGTATGGTGGGTACTGTGTGATACCAAAGAACATGTAATGCCCATTTAAAGTCAAAGGCTGCTACCTGGCACCTCTGTGGTTCAGGTAGAATTCTCTCGTGAACCCACAGCTGTACAAGAGATAAACAGTTGTAACAATTGTTGAAGGGAACCAGGAGTTAAGAGGATCAGGTTGGAAAGTGGGAGTAAGGCCGATTAGCTCAACCATGGTGAGGCACCCATAGGGACCAAAACACATTATTTGAATCCAAGTAACTTAATCCGTTATCTTTAAAAATTCATTACCAATTGCATATCATCTTGATGTTCAAAAGACTGTTTACATAGTATGGTGAGGACCCCTCCCATCCAGCCCACAATCTCTTTGCCCTCCCACTGTCAGGCAGAAAGTACCACAGTATAAGAAAAAGGCTGTTAGGCTGGGGGACAGCTTCTTCCCCCAGGCTGTTCAACTTCAGAGCACCCTGCTACCATCTGCTGCACATTATTTATGACAGCGCCAGACTATATGGCATTCATGCACTTTATGTCAGCTTGTACATCTACAGAATATTTTTATCTGTTAATATTATTGTGTTTATGTTCTCTACATGATATATGTACAGCATTTTGCATCCAGAGGAACATTGTTTCATTTAGCTGTATACATGTGTACGGTTGAATGACAATTAATTTGAACCTGAATATGTCACAGTGGTTGTGAACAATAATTGTTTTAAAATTATTATTTCTTTAAAAATTGAATTATTTGACTGACTATAATCTAGGTTGTAATAAAATTTAAAGGCCCACAATCCCAAGCTGGTCTCTGGCTCCTGCATTCCTTTCAACTCTTTGGGGCCCAAATTACCACATTCTTTTACAATTCACTGGTGCCCTGGTCCCCACACTCCATTTCCACTAATAATGCGTGGGGGTAGTAATAGGAATAACGTCTAAAGGTTGGAAAAACTGCCCATTTGTAAAGAGTTCTTGTGGAAAGTAGACACACCTTGTAGTTGTTTCCCGTGTGTGCACTCTGTAAATGTTCAATACGTTTCTGCATCTGAAGCAATTTGGTCATTGTCCTGACCACACAAGACTATGCTGGATTACCTGTAACATCATACCTAAAATCACAAGGAATTATTCCATGTGGTATAAATGTATATCCCTTTGTGGATATTAAAAGCAGAAAATACTGAAAACACTCAATAGATCAGGCAGCATCTGTGGAAAAGGAAACAATTAATGCTTAAGTCAAACATCCATTATCAGGACCTTTCCCTTTTGAGTATTAATTAGCAAGAAATGTTAGCTTTCTTCATCTATGTTATTAGGTTGAGCAAAGGAATGCGAGAAGTCTAGTTCTGTAAAAAAAAAGCCATTGGCAATTTGGCATGATAATTTTGGTATAGCTGCAGAGGGCATTGGGCATCATGTACCGTGTCACTCCATGATTGCCACAGAACTGGACAGGTTTTTCTGCCTTGGAGACCACCACCACTGATGTCACTCAAGTTTACTTTTACCCATCTACGTTTACTCTCATTACATAGGACTTAAGTCAAGGTACACAATGGACACTTCTGACAGTTTTGTGAGATACATGTGAGATTTGTCTTCTTAATGCCCATATCTGAATCCTGAAACATATCTTCGTTGTCACAGAAGATTGCTTAAACCTAGTTGTGAAGTATTTCCAATCCATCCTGAAGTCCTTCAACCAATCATTTCCTCGGTCTGTAATTATAATAAGCCATTATAATTCAATGCCTCTGCTTTCTGTAATAATACAATTTCACACACTCCATGTATCCTAATGTTATTAAGGTGTCACTATAGGATGCTCTTAATTTTAAAGTTCTTCTTACCAATGCCATCTGACTCAACTTCTGGTTATACAGTAAATATCCTTTCTTATGTCAGAACAATCTATGGTTAGGCCAGTGTTTACATCAATTAAATAATTAAACAATATTTAGTTTGAATTGGCCAAACTATTGTTTTCATCTTCAGAAGTGGTAATATAGTTAGAAGTGGAATATAGTTTTGTGTTCCTCACTCATTCATCTTAGTCCTTCAACGTAATTGACCTGATCTTGAGTTTCCCAGACTTTCACCAACAAATTGGAACAACTTTGTCATTTTTGATGGCTGTGATATTTTGCTATTTCTCAGTGACCTTGCACCATTGCAAACAAATGGTCTAGAACACTGGGAGCTCAAAACAAGGTATGCCCACATTATTCAGGGCTGACTCAGAACTGCCACCCAGAACTTTCTTGTGGCATTGTTACTGGCCAGAGAGCCATTAGTCACATGATACAACCCTTAAAGCTGACAACAGTTGCCCATTACCAATATTACCTATACTACAACGGTGAACTCTTGTCACCTCAGCCCAACTGCTGCCCATTTCTCTCCAGGTTTTGTTCTCCCACCCGGTCATTAATTAATTTCTGTGCGACGTCTCAAGGCACACCTTGCCAGTTTAGTCACACATGAATGTTTTTAATATACGAAAAGATTGGCAATGAATCAAACTGTCTCTTTCTATTCTGGCCTCCAAGAGTTCCACAACCTTGTCATAAGGTTTGGAGGCTTGTGTGCCTCAATGACTTGGAGAGCAATGTTGTCTGGAGTCAGGGCCTCATGCTTTACCTCTTGGTAGGGTCACCCATGCCAAACAGGTCAAAGGGTAGAGGTCAGACTAAGAGTGGTCCGCCAGTCTTCCAGATTCAGGGGTCAGATCAGGGATAACAAACCTGACTGGTCAAAAAACAATTGTTATGGAAACAGCAATAAAGAATCTTTTTATACAGACAAAAATGGAGGAACTTCATTGCTACCCTAAGAACCTATGGTGCAATGGGCAGTAAGAAAGTTTCTACTCTGGGTGTGAAGAATTATTTCTAGTCAGCTATCTGTAAAAGCACAGACAACCCCACACTTAAGTTTCCTCTGTCACTTATGATATCACCCTCTTATCCACAATACAAAAACGAAAGCCATCACTAACTAAACATATCAAAGTTTATGAGTAAAATTGCACTGTATTTACATAACGCAATAATTTGTATGCATCCTTTCTTGCCTGCTGTCTGTGTGCCTTTTTTTTTGATTAAACTGCCACACAGGACCAGTGTAAACAATTACAGTATGACAGACAGAGAGCTGCTAACTTTCTACAGATGACTAAAGAGGGCAACTTTGAGTAGCTGTGACCTGAAAAGTCTAAATTACCCCATCTCACATGGGCATGAGCAGCAGCAGTGTGAGCTGGTGGGAAGACCAGCAAAAGGAAGGGGTCTCTATCAATGTCATAGAGTTACAGAGTCATAGAGAAGTACAGCACAGAAACATGGACCCTGTAATATGTACAGGGTCCATGAAGTTAATGCTGCTTTCCCTCACTTCAATAGACTCTGTAGCTATCTCCCAAGCAAATACAGATGCAAAGAGTGCATTTAAGATCTCCCCCATCTGTTTTGGCTCCACATATGGACTACCATTCAGGTCTTCCAGAGAACTAATTTTGTCCTAGCAATCCTTTTGCTCTGAACATGCTTGTAGAATCCCTTTGGATTCACCTTCACCTTGTCTGCTAGAGCAACTTTATGCCTTCTTTCAGCCTTCCTGATTTCTTTCTTAAGCAGCTCATTTCTTCCTACTTGTCTATACTTGCTATGCATCTCCTTTTCTCTCTTAGCCAGAGCCTCAATATCTCTTGAAAACCGAAGCTCCCTACACTTCTTTTCTTTACCTTTTATTCTGGCAGACACTTACAAAATTTCAAAATTTCATTTTTGTGGGCCTTTCACTTTCCAAGTACACATTCGCAAGAAAACAGCCTGTCCTAATCCATACTGGCTAGTTCATTTCGGATACCATCAAAATTGGCCTTTCTCCAGTTTAGAATCTCAACCCACAGACCAGACCCATCTCTTTGCATATTTACCTGGAAACAAATAGCATAGTGGTCACTGGATGCAAAGTGTTCCCCACCACAAACTTCTGTCACCTGCCTGACTCACTCCCGAACAGCAGATCTAGTTGGTATCGTACACTCTCCTGTTAGGACTTCTATTCACTGATGAAGGAAACACATTTGACATACTGTATCCCGCCTAGTCCTTTTACAGTATGGGATTTCCGGCCAATATGTGGAAAGTCAAAATCACCTAATACAACAACCTAATATTTCTTGCAACAGTCTGCAATCTCTTGACAAATTTGTTCCTCTAAATCCCTAGGACTGTTGGGTGGTCTGTAATATAGCCCCATTAATGTGGTGATACCTTTCTTATTTCTCATTTCCACCTATAACACCTCACTAGTCAAGTTCTCCAGTCTATCCTGACAGAGCACTGCCGTGACATTTTCCCTGACTTGTAATGCAACTCTTCATTCTTTAACCCCTCCCACTCTGTCACATATAAAACAACAGAACCCCGAAATACTGAGCTGCCAGTCCTGCCCCTCCTCCATGCCCTGAGCTCATCTGCCTTTTCTACGTTACCTCTTGCATTGAAATATACGCCCTAGTTGCACCATGCTCAACCTTTTGATTCCTAGCTTTGACTGAGGTCTTAACAACATCTGCCTCCACAGCCTCTCCACTAACTGTTCTGGCACTCTGGTTCCCATCCCCTGCAACTCTAGTTTAAACCCCACTGTGCAGCATTAACAAACCTTCATGCTAGGATATTAGTCTCCCTCCAGTTCAGATCCAAATCATCCCTGGAAAAGAGCCCAATAATTCAAAAATCTTCTGCCCTCCCTCCTACACCAACTCCTTAGCCATGTATTAAACTGTATAATCTTCCTAGTTCTGGCCTCACTAGCATGCAGCACAAGTAGAAATCCTGAGATCTCAATCCTGGAGGCCCTGCTCTTTAAATTAGCACCTAATTCCCTGAACTCCCTGTGCAGAACTTCATCACTTGTCCTATCCATCTCATTGGTACCTATGTGGACCGTGACTTCTGGCTGTTCACCCTTCCTGAGGACTCTGCTGAGGAATGCTGAGAAATCGATCCGAGATATCCTGGACCCTGGCATGCGGGAGGCAACATACCATCTGGGAATCTCATTCTCAGCTACAGAACCTTATGTTTGTTCCCCTAACTAACAAATCCCCTATCACGTGCCTCTTCACCCTGCTTCCCTTCTGAGTCATCGAGCTAGACTCAGTGCCAGAGACCCAACCACTGTGACTTTCCTCGGTTAGGTCAATCCCCTGCCCTTCACAACAGTGTCCAAAGTGACATAGCTGTTGTTGAGCGAGATGTCCATAAGACCATAAGGTATAGGAGCAGAATTAGTCCCATTTGTCCCATCGAGTCTCCTCCACCTTTTCATCATGGCTGATCCATTTTCCTTCTTAGCCTCAATCTCCTGACTTCTCCTCGTATCCCTTCATGCCCTGACTAATCATGAATCTATCAAACTCTTCCATAAATATACGCAATGACTTGGCCTCCACAGCTGCCTGTGGCAACATATTTCACAGATTCACCACTCTCTGGCTGAAGAAATTCCTCATCTCCATCCCAAATTTATGTCCCTCTATTCTGAAGCTGTGTCCTCAGTTCCTAGACTCCCCCAACATTCCACATTCACTCTACCAAGGCTTTCAAAATTCAATAGGTTTAATGAGATCCCCCCCTCATTCTTCTGAATTCCAGTGAGTATAGGCCCAGAGCCATCAAACGCTTCTCATATAATAAGCCTCAGAATAGAGGGGTGTCCTTTTAGAATGGAGATGAGGAGGAATTTCTTTAGCCAGAGAGTAGTGAATCTGTGGAATTTTTTGCCACAGGCAGCTAAGGAGGCCATGTCTTTATGTAGAGATTGATAGATTCTTGATTGGTCAGCTCATGAAGGGATACAGGGAGAAGGCAGAAGATTAGGGCTGAGAGAAAAATTGGATCCGCCACAATGAAATGGCAGAGCTGACTCGAAAGGCCAAATGGCCTAATTCTGCTCCTATATCATGGTCTTATGCTCTTATTGTCTTTCAATCCCGGAATCATTTTTGTGAACCTCCTTTGAATCTCCTCCAATGTCAGCATATTCTTACTTAGACAAGGGGCCCAAAAGTGCTCACAATACTTGCTGGGAAGGAACTGTTCCAAAGGAATCACAAAGCCCAAAGCCAAGCTGCTACCAAAAGTACTCCTCCATGTTCCTTAACACCCAACAAAGATGTTCTAGAAGAGTACCAAGAGATCAAACGTTTTGATTTACGCCCATCAGTCTCTCTCTGTACCCTCAACACAGTGTAGTCCATGACACCATAAGGCATAGGAGCAGAGTTTGGCCTCTCGGCCCACTGAGCCTGCCAATCCATCATGGCTGATTTACTCTCCCTCTCAGACCCATTCTCCTGCCTTCTCCACGTAACCTTTGACACACTGACTAACCAAGAACCTATCAACCTCTGCTCCCAACATAATCAGTGACCTGATCTCCACAGCCATCTGTAGCAATGAATTCCACAGATACACCACTCCCTGGATAAAGGCATTTCAACATTTTAAAGGCTTCCAGGAGATCCCCCCCCTCCTCACCTCCCATTCTTCTAATCTCCATTGAGCAAGGCCAAGAGCCATCAAGTGTTCCTCATATGTTAATCCCTTCATTCCTAGAATCATTCTCAAGAACCTCCTCTGGGTTCTCTCCAAAGCCAGCACATCCTTTCTTAGATAAAGGGCCCAGCATTGCTCACAATACTCCAAGTACGGTCTGACCAATGCCTTATACAGCCTCAGCATCACATCCTTGCTCTTATATGCTCGAAATGAATGCTACCATTGCATTTGCTTTCCTGACTCACCCTGCAAGTTAACCTTTAGGGAATCCTGCGCAAAGACTACCATTTGGAAGATAGACTACATCTTAATTGCTTCTACTAAAGTGTATAAACATGCACTTCCCTACATTATATTCAATCTGCCACTTCTTTGCCCATTCTCCCAATCTGTCCAGGTCCTTCTGCAGATTCCCAGCTTCCTCAACACTATTTGCCCCTCCACCTATCTTAATATCATCTGCAAACTTGGGCACAAAGCCATCAATTTCATCATCCAAATCATTCACATTTAATGTGAAAAGAAGCAGTCCCAATATCAGCACCTGTGGAACACCACTTGTCAATCAATGTATCTTCTATCAGTGTTAGTATCTTTCCTGTAATGCCATGGGCTCTTATCATGTGAGGCACCTTGTCAAAAGGCCTTCTGAAAATCCAAGTAAACAGCATCCACTGACTCTCCTAAGTCCATCTTGCCTGTTATTACCTCAAAGAATTCCAACAGATTTGTCAGGCAAGATTGTAGATACCATGCTGATGTCGGCCTGCTTTATCATGTGCCTCCAAATGCCCTGAAACCTCATCCTTAATAATGGATTCCAACATCTTCCCAACCGCTGAAGTCAAGCTAACTGGCCTATAATTTCCTTTCTTCTGCCTCCTTCCCTTCTTAAAGGGTGGAGTGACATTTGCAAGTTTCCAGTCCTCTGGAACCATTCCAGAATTTAGTGAAAGATCATTACTAATGCCTCCACAATCTCTTCAGCCACCTCTTTCAGAAACCAGGGGTGTAATCCATCTAGTCCCTCTGAAGGATTTATCTACCTTCAGACCTTTCAACTTCTCCAGCACCTTCTCCTTAGTAATACCAACTACACTCACTTCTGCCCCCTGGCACTCTCAAATTTCTGGCATATGGCTGGTGTCTATCACAGTGAAGACTGACACAAAATACTTATTAGGTTTGTTCTCCATTTTATTGTCACCCCATTACTACTTCTATTGTGTCATTTTCCAGCGGTCCAAATCCATTCTCACTTCTATTTTACTCTTTATATATCTGAAAATAAAACTTTTGGTATCCCCTTTGATATTTTTGGCTAGCTTACATTCATATATCATCTACTTGCTCTAGTTTTTTTTTTACTTGCCTTCTGTTCGTTTCTAAAAGCTTCTCGATCATAGTCATAGTCATAGTCATACTTTATTGATCTCGGGGGAAATGGTGACCCACTAATATTCCATTAATTTTTGCTATTTCATATGCCTTTCCTTAAGCTTTTATGCCGTCTTTGACTTTTCATGTCATCCAGGATTGCCTATTCCTACTTTCAGAATACTTCTCCAACTTTGGGATGTATCTGTTCTGTGCTTTCTGAATTGTTCCCAGATACCCCAACCATTTCTCTTCTGTCATCATCCCTGCTAATGTCCCCTTCCAGTCAAGTTTGGCCACCTCCTCTCTCATACCTTTGTAATTCCCTTTATTCCACTGCAATACTGATACATCTGACTTTAGATTTTCCCTCTCAAACTGCAGGGTGAATTCTATCATATTATGATCATTGCTTCCCAAATGTTCCTTTACCTTAAGTTCCTAATCAAATCTAGTTCATTACATGACATCCAAACCAGAAATGCCTTTCCCCTAGTGGGTTCAAACACAAACAGCTCTAAAAAGCCTAAATTTATATCCCACATGCTGCCTACTGTTTGGACCCTGTATGTAACTCCCATCAGGGTCTTTTTACCCTTGCAGTTCCCTAACTCTACCCACAAGGTAGAGTTCCAATCCTATGCCACCTCTTTCTAACTTTTCACCTCTTTCTCATTTTTTTTACCAACAGAACCACCCTGCCCCTTCTGCCTACCTGCATGTCCTTTTGATACAAGGTGTTTCCTTGGATGTTATGCTCCCAGCTATAATCTTCTTTCACCCACAACTCAGTGATGCCCACAACATCATTCCTGCTAATCTCAACTGTGCTACAAGTTCATTTACCTTATTCCATATACAGCACACATTCAAATATAACACCTTCAGTCCTGTATTCATCACCCCTTTTGATTTTTTCCATCTTTCACATTGCAACTCATCCTGTTGATGGCAATTTTTGCCTTATCATCAGCCTCTCCTTACTAGGAGTCTCACTATACATTGCCTCTGTTTGCAAAGTAACTACCTCATCCTCAGCACTATCACTTGGTTCCCCTCCCCCTGCCAACTTAGCTTAAACCCTCCCCACTGGCTCTAGCACCCCTGTCCACAAGGATATTGGTCCCCTCAGTTTCAGGTGTAACCCATCCTTTTTGTACAAGTTATACCTTCCCCAGATCCCAATGATACAGAAATCTGTAACCCCACTCCACACCACACCAGTTCCTCAGCCATTCTGTACCATTATCTGATTCCTGCCCTGACCAACATGTGATGCTGGATGTAATTCTCCTTCCTTGGAGGTCCTGATCTTCAGCCTCTTCCCTAACTGCCAATACTCACTGCGCAGGACCTCTTTCCCTTTCTACCTATGTAGCACCTCACCCTCTGGCTGCTCACCCTCCCTCTTCAGAATCTTTTGCAGCTGGCCTGAGACATCCTGGACCCTTTAGTCCTCTTCATCCACAGGAACAGAACTCTTGAGAGAGGCTGGAGTACATCCTATTCTTGCCCTCTGCTGGTACTGCTCCTCATGCCTGTAGTACAATGAATGGGCTGGTTATAACTGGTTAATTATGTTCTGCCACCTTCCCACCTCATTTCTTCAGTAGCAATGCAAACTGGTTCCCACGGATTGTGGTTACTTTCAGAATTAATGATAAAATATAATTGGAAAGCTTTATTTTGATATGCTGAGGTTGAATATGGTGCATTTTTGTAATATAATTGAGGAGTTCAACAAATAGGTGATAAGTTTGGGAGCATAATACTCTGGAAGCAAAGCAATGTTTATTAGACACATAAAACAGGCACTTGCAAACGCTGGGGATTGGCACACAGACCACTGGCTAAAGCAATGATCTTTATTTATCCTTTTATTTATTGATTGTGTGTTTTGGCTGAATTCAAAGTCAACATTCAGCTTAAAATTCAAAGTCATTATTTTAGAATATTTGCCACCTATTTAAAATTTCAAATAAATATTTTAGACACCATATTACAATATAAGCATTAAGCAGTTTGTTCAAGGTGTTTCTGGTTCAGTTTTCCTCACAAGGACAGATTGTTTCCACATCCACAACTTCAACTGACCCCCTGCCTCAGCTTACCTACATTTAGTAATAGAATCATAGACTCCACACTGGCCATCAGGCACCTACAGTATGTTCATAATGATCCTATCCAAGCCCATTTTATTACTCCCCACATTATACCATCTCCTCAAGTTTCCTCCACTCACCTGCACATAAGGGACAATTCACTGTGCCCTACAAACCTATCAACATGCACATCTCTGGGACGTGGGAAAAATCCAGACCGCCTGCAGAAAACCGCTACTGTCATAGGGAGAGGTCTGCAAACTCCACACAGAGAGCACTGGTGTTAGGATTGAACCCTGATTATTGGAGCTGTCAGTTCTTTTAAGTGGTTTCTGTTTCTTTTCAAAATAACTTCATTGTCCAAAGCGAGCAAAAACAAAACAAAAAAAAAATTTTAATTATCCTCATCAGCCAGGATACAGTTTAATCTCCACTGTGCAAACCAGTTAGACCAGACCTCGAGTGTACTGTGAATAGCACCTTGACCAATCAACCAAGAAGTTCCACATCCATTCCTCCTCCTACCAGCCCCTCTGTGCTGCATGCTCAAACACTGGGTACACAGGACTGAAGGACATTACTGAAACTCTTCACTATTCAAATTCTCCCCTGATTTCCCATCCATCATTCACCTTACAATCTTCTTGGATTATGCACCTTGGAATGTTTTGCAAAATTATGATTAAGAGAAGTCCCATTGCTATTCCCAACATGCAATGTCCCACCCAACAACATTTCTTACCAAGTTGTTTATAAATTCTAATGCATTATTTACGACTGGAGGTCAGAAGCTTTCCATTCAAGGTCAGGTAGTATCAGAACTAAAATGGTGGCCACAGTAGCAGCCATTGAAATCAATCCAAATTGAAGGGTAGCATTGAAATAGTTAGTGAAAACAATAAGTGTATAACTGGGTTAGTTGTGATCTGTTAATTAACTGTGGGCATATTTGCATTTGATTTTCAAATTAAGAAAAGACTATAGTTATCTGATCTCAGAGGTATATTCAGAGATCATAGCCTTCCTCAGATGAAAAGAAAACTTACCTTTTGCAGGCATAGAGACCACAAATGTTCTCATGCATCATAGGAGATCCCCATTCTGTTAAAGCTTACCCATGTCATTCTGTTAAAGCTTACCCATGTCATTCCAATGACTCACATAAACAAAATCCTAATTCAAGAACACAAAGTCAAAAGTCTTTTCAGCAGTGTGGATAGCACATCTTCTTCCAGTCTATCCCCACATACTGCATTTAGAATGCATTCATGGGCTGAATACATGGCTGAGTTGTCCCAAAACGTAGACTCTTTTCCTTTCCAGAGATGCTGCCTGACCTGCTGAGATCCTCCTGCGTTAGTCTGGATTTTAAGCAGCTGAGGAATCGCTTGTGTTTTCCATGAATCTATTAGCTTTATTAGCTATATAGTTACAATATAGAAACAAAAATCAGGTTGAACTCTGATACTGCTGAGTGTAGCTATTCCATTAATGGAAAGTGGCCTGGATGCTTTCTAGTCCATATCTCAAAGTATTTTCTGGGTGAGAAATGCTCTCTATCAATTGAAGCACTGAGGAGCAGCAACTGCATTTAGAAGTGAAGGTGAATCAGAATCAGGTTTATTATCACCAGCATGTGTCATGAAATTTGTTAACTTAATAGCAGCAGTACAATAATTAAATAAGTAAATTAATTACAGTAAGTATATATATGTATATTGAATGGATTAAAAATAATGCAAAAATAATATATATTTTTCCAAAGTGAGGTAGTATTGATGTATTGGTAGTAATATCCATTTACAAATCATATGGCAGAGGGGAAGAAGCTGTTCCTTAATTGCTGAGTGTGTACCTTTGGACCTCTATACCTCCTTCCTGATGGTAACAATGAGAAGAGGGCATGTCCTGGGTGATGGGGGTCCTTAATGATGGATGTCGCCTTTCCGATGCTTTATTGCAAGTCACAAGATTCCTTTTCAAAGTTGAAAGTTCAAAGTAAATTTATTATCAAAATACATATATGTCACCATATACAACCCAGAGATTCATTTCCTTGTGGGCATACTCATAAATCCATGACAGAATAATAACCATAGCAGAATCAATGAAAGACCGCACCAATTGGATGGTCAACCACTATGCAGAAGACAGCAAATTGTGCAAATACAAAAATAAATAAGTAATAATAATAATAAATAAATAAGTGCAAATTCAAATAAGTTTGGGGTAGACAGAGCAGCCTTTGTTAGAGCGGCCATTGTTGGAGTAGGCAATGTTAGAGTGGGAATTTTGAGGTTTTAGCTCTTCGGGGCTTCATCAAGGAGAAGCCTGAGTGAGAGAAGGCGAATGCCATGAAGGATAGTTGAATCCCACTCTTGCAGTTATGTGGGAAGGCAGGGAGACCTGCAGTGTCCCTGACAACTTCAAAGTTCAACGCCAAAGTAAAATATATTATCAGAGTACCTACATGTCACCATATACAACCCTGAGATTATTCTTCCTGCGAGCATACTTAGCAAATCTATAGAACAGTAATTTAAGCAGGATCAATGAACAACGAACTGTGTCATTGCAAATGTAAATAAATAACTAAATAATGAGAGCATGAAATAAGATAAGGAATCCTTAAAGTGAGACCATTGTTGTGGGAACACCAGAAATAGAATGAGTGTAATTATCTCCTTTTGTTCAAGAGCCTAATGGTTGAGGGGTAGTAACTGTGCTTGAACCCGGTGGTGCGAGTCCTGAAGCACTTCTACCTTCTACCTGATGGCAGCAGCAAAAAAAGAGCATGACCCTGGGTGGTGAGGATCTTCGATGATGGATGCTGCTTTTCTACGACAACATTTCATGCAAATGTGCTCAATGGTTGGGAGGGCTTTACCTGTGATGTACTGAGCCGAATCCACTACCTTTTGTGTGATTTTCTACTCAAAGGCATTAGACTTCCTCTGCAAAAGTGCATCTATCTTCCAAATCTCCACGTTAAGCAGTTGGAGATAGAACTAAATGAACTTCAGATCTTTTGGGAGGCTGAGGGGATAATAGACAGGAAATATAGAGGGGTAGTTACACCCAGGGTGCAGGAAACAGGGATCTGGGTGAAAGTCAGGAGGGTGATGGGGGTTAGACAGCCAGTGTAGAGTACTCCTGAGGCCATCCCCCTCAACAACAGCTATACCACTTTGGATACTGTTGGGTGGGGATGACCCAGCAGAGGAAAGTCAGAGCAGTCAGGGCAACAACCTCTCACTCAATATTAACAAGACCAAGGAGCTGATTATTGGCTTCAGAAGGAGGAAATCAGAGTTCTATAAGTCAGTCATCATAGGGAGATCAGAGATGGAGAGGGCCAGCAACTTTAAATTCCTCGGTGTTATCATTTCAGCGGATCTGTCCTGGGTCCAGCATATAAACACCATTATGAAGAGAGCACAGCAGTACCTCTAATTTCTCAGAAGTTTGCAAGGATTTGTCATGTCCTCTAACCCTTTGACAAACTTCTATCAATGTGCGGCAGAGAGTATATTGACTGGTTGCATTACAACCTGGTATGGAAACTCCAATGCCCTTGGATGGAAACCTCTACCAGAAGTTGTGAATACAGCGGCATGCAAATGCTTGGGCACCTCTGGTCAAAATTTCTGTTACTGTGAATAGTTAAGTGAGTAGAAGATGAACTGATCTCCAAAAGTCATAAAGTTAAAGCTGAAACATTCTTTTCAACATTTTAAGCAAGATTAGTGTATTATTTTTGTTTTGTACAATTTTAGAGTGAAAAAAAGGAAAGGAGCACCATGCAAAAGTTTGGGCACCCCAAGAGATTCGAGCTCTCTTATAACTTTTACCAAGGTCTCTGACCTTAATTATCTTGTTAGGGCTATGGCTTGTTCACAGTCATCATTAGGAAAGGCCAGGTGATGCAAATTTCAAAGCATTATAAATACCCTGATTCCTCAGACCTTGTCCCAACAATCAGCAGCCATGGGCTTCTCTAAGCAGCTACCTAGCACTCTGAAAATTAAAATAAATGATGCCCACAAAGCAGGAGAAGGCTATAAGAAGATAGCAAAGTGTTTTCAGGTAGCCGTTTCCTCAGTCCGTGATGTAATTAAGAAATGGCAGTTAACAGGAAAGGTGGAGGTCAAGTTGAGGTCTGGAAGACCAAGAAAACTTTCTGAGAGAACTGCTCGTAGGATTGCAAGAAAGACAAATCAAAACCCCTGTTTGACTGCAAAAGATGTTCAGGAAGATTTAGCAGACTCTGGAGTGGTGGTGCACAAATATGACCTTCATGGAAGAGTCATCAGAAAAAAACCTTTCCTGAGTCCTCACCACAAAATTCAGCATCAGAAGTTTGCAAAGGAACATCTGAACAAGCCTAATGCATTTTGGAAACAAGTCCTGTGGACTGAGGAAGTTAAAATAGAGCTTTTTGGCCACAGTGAGCAAAGGTATGATTGGAGAAAAAAGGGTGCAAAATTTCATGAAAAGAACACCTCTCCCCGTTAAGCACGGGGGTGAATCGATCATGCTTTAGGCTTGTGTTGCAGCCAGTGGCATGGGGAACATTTCACTGGTAGAGGGAAGAATGAATTCAATCAAATACTGGAAGCAAACATCACACCGTCTGTAAAAAAGCCGAAGATGAAAAGAGGATGGCTTCTACAACAGGATAATGATCGTAAACACACCTCAAAATCCACAATGGACTACCTCAAGAGGCGCAAGCTGAAGGTTTTGCCATGGCCCTCACAGTCCCCTGACCTAAACATCATTGAAAATCTGGGGATAGACCTCAAAAGAACAGTACATGCAAGACGGCCCAAGAATCTCACAGAACTAGAAAACTTTTGCAAGAAAGAATGGGTGAAAATCCTCCAAACAAGAATTGAAAGACTCTTAGCTGGCTACAGAAAGCGTTTACAAGCTGTGATACTTGCCAAAGGGGGTGCTACTAAGTACCGACCATGCAGGGTGCCCAAACTTTTGGTTCAGGCCCTTTTCCTTTTTTGTTATTTTGAAACTGTAAAAGATGGAAATAAAAAAGTAATCTTACTTAAAATATTAAAGAAATGTGTCATCTTTAACTTTATGCCTTTTGGAAATCAGGTCATCTTTTACTCGCTAAGCTATTCACAGTAACAGAAATTTTGACCAGGGGTGCCCAAACTTTTGCATACCGCTGCATAGCCCAGTCTGGTAAAGCCCTCCTACCAATGAACACATCTACACAGAGCGCTGTCATGGGAGAGCAGCATTCGTCATCAAAGACACCCACCATCAAGTCATGCTTTCCTCTTGCTGCTGCAATCAGGAAGAAGGTGCAGGAGCCTCAGTACTCACACCACCAGGTCCAGGAAAAGTCTTTCATTGATTCTATTGTGTTTCTTGTACTTACCGTGAATGCTCACAAGAAAATGAATCTCAGGGTTTTATATGGTGACATATATGTACTTAATATATTTTGATAATAAATTTACATTGAAATTTCAACTTTGGTATCCACTGTATATGAACTGCTTGAGTCAATTTTAATATGGTACAAAAGTGCAATCTTGGATTTCCTTCCAGCTGCTCAAACACAACTTCAACATTTAAAATGTTGTTGCACTTATAATGGGTTTTTGCTTCAGTGGGATTTTCAATTTCAATGGAAATACATCTGCACTTCCAACAAAACCAGCTAACAGCATATTATAGTGAAAATAAACAAGTCCTTTAAACACACACAACTGTGTTTCTAAATATGGCCTCAATTTATTTCTGTATTTTGACTCAGATCATCAAAAGTCACACAGGGTCAGTGTAGAAAATACATGGATACACTTCGGTAAATACATCTCTCCCTACTCCCTCCCCCTCGCTCTCTGCCCTCACAATTTGGACAATAAACTCTCCCTAGTGCACAACCCCCTTGTCATATTTTATCTTATGCTAATAAAAATGTAGGACACCATAAAGCCCATTGAGACCAATTCCCAGAAGAGCAATCTCATTTGTCCCACATACCCTTCCTGATTTCTCTGTACACCTGTAACCTATCCTTTCTCACAGATGCCCCTTAACATTTCATTTGATTCTTTTTGCTATCAATCTACCCAAGAAAAATTTACAGGAGCCACTTAGCCTATCAGCGTATCTTTGAAATGTGGGAGGAAACCAGAAAACCTGAGCCACTTAACCAATCAGCACCCATGGTCAGAATCAAATCTGCATCCCTGACACCGTGAGGCGGTCGAGTTAAACTCCCTGAGACATGTCTGCAACTACATCTAAGATGTATGAATTGTAATACAGATAAAAAGTATAATCTTATCCAGTGTTTCCCAGACTTTTTCAGCCTAAAGCATTTTCATACTTACCAACACCCCCTTCAAGTACCTTCATACTCCTCTGAGGCACAATATACTTTCCATTGCCCCCATAGTGTAAAAACATGTCTTCCATATGCTAACAAAAGAAAAATGATTCCACTTTAAATTTTTATTTGTCTTTAAACCTAACTTGCACAGTAGGAAGGCACTTCAGCAGGTTGTTTCTCACGCACAGGAGATCATCAGGACACAGCTCCCAGCCCTGGAGGACACCTACAGCTCTCGCTGCCTAAGGAAAGCTACAAGCATCTGTAAGGACAATACACATCCATGCAATCATCTGTTTGATCTTCTTCCATCTGGCAGATGTTGTAAGATTTTCTATGCCCGCACTTCCAGACTGAAAAATAGCTTTTTCCCCAGAGGTATAATTGCACTGAACCAATTGATCAGGCATCATCCATAAATTTGTTTATTGCTACTTTAATACTGGTTTTATGGCTGTCATGTATCTGAGTTGTGCTTTTGTACTGCTGGACATTGCTTGTACTGGCTGGTTACTTGATTTTATTTGTTGTTTTATAGCATTGAGTACGAGAGTTGCAAAGTCATTTTCGCAAAATTGGTGCATGACAAATTGTACTATGCAATGACAATAAAGATATTTCATTTCAGCTGTGCACTGTACAGCAGCTTCGATATCAATGTGATCCTTGAGCATGATGGTTTTTAGAAAGAGTTGAAATATCTGGTTCAAGTTGTGACAGCAAAGCCTTAAGTCCCTACGCGTAAAAACATCCAAGAGGTTTCTGATTTTTGTGAGTATGAGGTTCACCGCACAGAAGCCTCTTTCAACAAGGTTCAACAAGCTTATGAAAGGTTCAAAAAACTAGGTAATGATAGAGATCAAGAAGATTATAAGGCTAGCAGGAAGGAGCTGAAGAATGAAATTAAGAGAGTCAGAGGGGCCATGAGAAGACCTTGGCGGACAGGATTAAGGAAAACCTCAAGGCATTCTACAAGTATGTAAAAAGCAAGAGGATAAGACATGAGAGAATAGGACCAATCAAGTGTGACAGTGGAAAAGTGTGTACGGAACTGAAGGAGATAGCAGAGATACTTAATGAAAACTTTGCTTCAGTATTCACTACAGAAAAGGATCTTGGCGATTGTAGGGATGATTTACAGCAGATTGCAAAGCTTGAGCGTATAGACATTAAGAAAGAGGATGTGCTGGAGCTTTTGGAAAGAATCAAGTTGGATAAGTCTCTGGGACCGGATGAGATGTACCCAGGCTACTGTGGGAGGCGATTGCTGAGCCTATGGCAATGATCTTTGCATCATTAATGGGGACGTGAGAGGTTCCGGAGGATTGGAGGTTGCAGATGTTGTTCCCTTATTCAAGAAAGGGAGTAGAGATAACCCAGGAAATTATAAACCAGTGAGTCTTATTTCAGTGGTTGGTAAGTAGATGGAGAAGATCCTGAAAGGCAGGATTTATGAACATTTGGAGAGACATAATATGATTAGGAATAGTCAGCATGGCTTTGTCAAAGGCAGGTTGTGCCTTACGAGCCTGATTGACTAAACACACTTGTAGCCCCCCTGGCCACCCTCAGGGTCGCTCGGCTCATTGTCGTCTAGGGAAACAGCCCTCGGCCCCGCCAGACTGGGTAATTAGTTTGTGTGGATACTGTGTACCCCACCCCACCCAAATAACAGACAATACACCAGACACAATTAAATGATTTACAGTTTATTGATATCACTGGAGCTATATAATTAATAGAGAATAAAATATAAAAGGAAAATAAAAGGCACCACACTTATCAAAGTTCAATCTCTTCGTGCACAAACAGTTGGAGCTCAGGACCCTTCTTCTTCACCCTGCGATCCCCCGGACCACCTTGACCGGCCACCTGGGACCAACAACCATGGTCGACCAGACGCTCCACACGAGTCCATCTCCATCTCCTCGCCGAATGCCCTTGGGGTCCAACCCCGTTAGCGGACATCACAGCACCTGGTCCATCCTCTGTCTCTCTCTCCCGCCTTCTGCCCTAAAACTCCACACATACAATATCTTACAGATACACCAAAAATATAACAACTATCCCAATTGGTTCATAACATCTTCCTATCAGTAACGTGATTCAACAAACTGCTAGCGGGAGGACTTTCTCAGCATTTAACATAACAAAGAAGCATTCCCAAGTATAACATAACAAAGAAGCCATTTTATTTAGCCTACGCAGTAACATAAGAGACGAAACCCCTTACACATTGATGAAGGTAGAGCAGTAGATGTAGTGTATATGGATTTTAGCAAGGCATTTGATAAGGTACCCCATGCAAGGCTTATTGAGAAAGTAAGGAGGCATGGGATCCAAGGGGACCTTGCTTTGTGGATCCAGAGGGGCCATGAGAAGGCCTTGGTAAGCAGGAGGCAAAAAGTGGTTGTAGATAAGTCATATTCTGCATGGAGATCGGTGACCAGTGGTGTGCCCCAGGGATCTCTTCTGGGACCCCCTGTCTTCATGATCTTTATAATTGACCTGGATGAGGAAGTGGAGGGATGGGTTAGTAAATTTGAAGATGACACAAAGGTTGGGGGTGCTGTGGACAGTGTGGAGGGCTGTCAGAGATTTCAGTGGGATATTGATAGGATGCAAAACTGGGCTGAGAAGTGACAGATGGAGTTCAACCCAGATAAGTGTGAGGTGGTTCATTTTGGTAGGTTAAATATGATGGCAGAATATAGTATTAATAGTAAGACTCTTAGCAGTGTGGAGGTCAGAGGGATCTTGGGATCTGAGTCGTTAGGACACACAAAGCTGCTGCGCAGGTTGACTCTGTGGTTAAGAAAGAATATGGTGCATTGGCCTTCATCAACTATGGGATTGAGTTTAAGAGCCCAGAGGTAATATTACAGCTATATAGGACCCTGGTCAGATCCCACTTGGAGTACTGTGCTCAGCTCTGGTCACCTCACTACAGGAAGGATATGGAAACGATAGAAAGGGTGCGGAGGAAATTTACAAGGATGTTGCTTGGATTAGGGAGCATGCCTTATGAGAATAGGTTGAGTGAACTCAGCCTTTTCTCCTTTGAGTGACGGGGGATGAGAGGTGACCTGATAGAGGTGTATAAGATGATGAGAGGCATTTAGCGTGTGGATAGTCAGAGGCTTTTTCCCAGGGCTGAAATGGCTAACAGAAGAGGGCACAGTTTTAAGGTGCTTGGAAGTAGGTACAGAGGAGATGTCAGGGGTACGTTTTTTACACAAGGAGTGGTGAGTGCATGGAACGGGCTGCCAGCGACAGTGGTGGAGGCAGATACGATAGGGTCTTTTAAGAGACTCCTGAATAGGTACATGGAGCTTAGAAAAAATAGAGGGCTATGGCTAACCCTAGGTAATTTCTAAAGTAAGTACATGTTTAGCACAGCATTGTGGGCCAAAGGGCCTGTATTGTGCTATAGGTTTTCTATGTTCCTATCTAAGGTAGGAGGATGGAAATGCAATAAAGAGCAGTTTGGCTCTTCTCCAAAAACCAGGAAATTTTGTATGACAGTTTAGCCACATACCACAAAAGCTAACATTTTTGAAAAGCATTTTTTGCTTCTTCGTCATTCTGAATTTCAATCATTTCTACATGCAAGCTCTCTTCCTGTTCTTCCACTTTGCAAAGAAATGGGTTAACTACCCAGTCCAGAATTTTCAAATTGTTTAGATCCTTGAATCGATTCTGAATATCCTTCTTCAGTGACTGCGGGTGTAAGCAGTACTCTTGCAAATCACCATCTATGAAAGACAGTGTTGTGTTTTTCATGGAGGGAAACTGTGAGAACATTCTTCTCCCAATATTTTGCTTATATATCTCCAATTTTCTGATAAAAGTGGACACTGTACTTTTTGCCTGGATAAAATTGAAATACTCACCCTGCAGTTTCATATTTTGAATGTTCATTTTGTCATACAGTTCAGCTAGGTATGGCACATCTCCATGTAGAAGTTCAATCTTATTTCGCGAGCTCTTGTCAACTTTGAGCAAAAATTCAACCACAGTGTCAAAATGATCAAAGTAATGTTTTAAGCAGCAGCCTTTTGACAGCCAATGCACTTCAGTGTGAAGAAGCAAGCATTCAAACTCTTCATCATTACCTTGGCATAACGAGTTGAATATTCTGCTATTTAATGGATGAGCTTTAATTTTGTTGATCACAGATATTACAAGAATTATGCTTGAAAAAAGTGCTGGCTGAGGTGTTTGGCTGTGAGATATTGGCAATGAATTACATAATGGACTGCAAGCAGATTTGGAATTTATTTTTCATAAGTGCCACTAAACCAGCATGGCGAACTGTCATATATGGTGCTCCATCTGTTGCACAAGAAATCATGTTCATCAACAGAGTACTTTCATCTTCAATACACATTATAAGCTTGTCATAAATTGTTTCTCCATTAATTTTTTTAAACATTTTACAAAAAAGGATCTCTTCATAAACATTTCCATTTTTGATAAACTGTACCTATTCCATTAGCAATGCCGCATTGTCTCACACAGTTGACTCATCCAATAGTATCCAAAATTCTGTTTTTGTAGCTCTGTGCATAGTTGATACTCATTTTGTCAATACGAGCTACACAGTTATTACACAGAGGAATTGATTTTAAAATACTGGTATCCATTTTGAGAACAGTGGTGAGCACTTCTGATACAGCAGGCATTATTAATCCTTCACTGATTCTATGAGATTTTCCACACTTTGCTATCATTTTGGAAATGTTATAAAAAGCAATGAGACCACTATCAAGGTCATTTTTAGCTTTCTTGGCAAATGACTCAAGTGTGCAACATTTTTTGAATGCTTCTTTCATCTTCTGGAACTGAATAATACCATAAGTAACCTTTCCAGGGTGTCCTTGGGCGACTGTTTTCCATCGATCTGTAAAAGCTAAGAGGGTGTACTTGACTTACCAACTGTTGAATTGCATGAATTTGTTCCATGCCGTGAGTCAATGGGAACTATTGAACAGTCTGGTTGCTGATTTATTCATCTCCAATAATGTCTATTTGGTTAGTAAGGTTGGATGAAATTGCCAAGTTTCAGGTGCGTTGTGATGATGAGTGCTTACCACCTGCAGAGCTGTGGTTCTTCCTATGTTCCAATGCCTATTCCTTTTTTTTGGAGGTGCCTGTTCTACTAACAGTCAGCCAGGTCTCATGCTTCAAATTAGGGTGCCACTTACTGCCCCTCCCCAAGAATCTTGAGCATCCCCCAGTGACTTGTAGTTCCCCTAATGCCCTTTTAGGTACCACCCGGCTGGGAATCTTTGACTTAAAGTATAATTTTAGCTAGTGGAATGTGCTTCAATAATGCAAGAATTATTTCCTGGAAACTCTATGAGTTGGACCCCATGAGTTTTTGCATTTGAAATTCATGAGATGCAGTTCCCATCTGCTTCTATAATATCCTTCCTTGCAAATATTTTCATTGTGGTGAATATAGCATACACTCAGTACACAAAGGAACTTTGCTCACATAAAGCAGACCACAGCTCAAGTGCAAGTTTAATTATCATTCAACCATACATGAATGCAGCTAAACCAAACAGTGTTCCTCTGGGGCCAAGGTACACAACATAGTACCAACAGTCATACACAGCACAAGGCACATATAGCGCATATAAGACAGCAAGTAAATATACAGTCACACAAAAATATATATACAGCCCAAGTCCCTGAGTGACATGTCCTGTAAATTGAGGGTGCATAGGTGTTATCGGGAAGAACAAGCAGTTCTTAGCAGTCCACAGACAAATATACGCTTGCCTGTTGTTCCACAGATCAGACACTGGAGTACAGCACCAAATGGGAGGGACCAACCCCCAACCCAGCACAGAAGCCGTGCTACATTGCCTCCAGCATCGCCTCTCCTGGACTGCTGCAACAGGTAAGCCCATGGCTTGAGGCCTAGTCTTCATTACAACTGAGGCCACACAACTCCCCTGCTGTATATCTCACCAATAAACAAGGGAAATGGACTTACAGCATTTTACATTACAATGACTAACAGGGTCCTGTGATCGTTGCCATGGAGACACATCCAAGACAATCACCCGTGGTTAGACTGCATAGTATCTTCGTGCATTGACTGCAATGCCTTCCTGTAGCAGGCAGTAAGACAGTCTGCACCAGTTTCAACTCCTCCAGCTTCTCTGCCAATGAGCAGCTTGCTGATGAGGTAGACCTGCAGGATCTGAAATTCTGAATGTCCAACATTGTCCTGCGATCATAAAAAAGACATTTAAAAAGAGAAAAAACACAAGCAGACGATTCAGCAAAGTCACGCAATCTGCAAATTAGATGATAGTTTGCTCTGTTTGTGGTAGTTTGATTGTTGGAGAAATCTTTACTAGAAGAGAGCAGGTGTGAAACTCAGATCTTATTTCCATGTACCATACAATTTGTTGAGACTTGCAGTACAACACAGGAGAGAACAGTTTCATAGGTTTATAACATTTCAGTAATGGAGGGGGAGACAGTTTTCTGTTTTCTCTCCCCTTCCTTTCTTAAATAGTGAAATCACTGAAACATTCCAGAATCTCCAGAAATCTGGAAGGTAGTACCCATTACCCATTTTATAAACTCTAGGCTACTGAACCCTTGGGACTAATGAGTTTCCAGGTACATTAATTTCTTTAATGACTTTTTATTAATATTGCTTCTTTTATTCCCTCATTTGTTCTTAGTATTTCTGAGAGTGTTTTTGTGTCTGCTTTCATGGAGTTATTTGTTTAATTCCTCTGCCATTTCATAATTGCCCAATATAAATTCTTTATCTCTATATGTAAGGGATTCCACATTGGAACTAGCTAGTCTTCCCGTTTTTACTTAACTATAAAGCTCTCACACTTCATTTTCAAGTTTCCACCAGTTTACTTTCATATTCTGTTTTCCTTTAACACTAGCTTAATCACAGGACAATTTTTAAATAACCAGTTAACCTACTAACTGGTAAATCTTTGGACTGTGGGAGAGAAACCCATGCAGTCATTGGGAGAATGTACAAGCTCCTTACAGGCGGTGCTGGATTTGAATTCTGAACTCTGAGCTGTAATAGCTTTGCGCGAACCATACACTACCACAGTGCCCAAACATCCACGTGTCTAATGAGGAGGCAGAACAATTTATCCCCATCATGAAGGGTTAATGAAGAGCCACATATTGGACAAAGAGAATGAATGGTTGCTGAGTCAGTAACTGGCACTATTTTGATTATACACAGAACCACCCCATTCAATCTTTATCATGCTGCTGTCTACAAGAAGGGTCAGAGCCGCCTCTATTTCCTGAGGAGACTTTTAACATCTGCAGGATGATGCTGAGGATGTTCTACGAGTCTGTGGTGGCCAGTACTATCATGTTTGCTGTTGTGTGCTGGGGCAGCAGGCTGAGGGTAGCAGACCCCAACAGAATCAACAAACTCATTCATAATGCCAGTGATGTTGTGGGGATGGAACTGGACTCTCTGATGGTGGTGTCTGAAAAGAGGATGCTGTCCAAGTTGCATGCCATCTTGGACAATGTCTCCCATCCACTACATAATGTACTGGTTGGGGTCAGGAGTACATTCAGCCAGAGACTCGTTCCACCGAGATGCAGCACAGAGCGTCATAGGAAGTCATTCCTGTCTGTGGCCATCAAACTTTACAACTCCTCCCTTGGACGGTCAGACACCCTGAGCCAATAGGCTGGTCCTGGACTTATTTTCATAATTTACTGGCATAATTTACATATTACTATCTAACTATTTATGGTTCTATTACTATTTATTATTTTTGGTGCAACTGTAACGAAAACCAATTTCCCCGGGATCAATAAAGTATGACTACTACTACTACTACTACTACTCCTGTTGCGCAGTTGAGCTCTGGGCGGTTTGTTTTGGAAGGGTGAGTGGAGCAAAGTAAACAGGCAGGAAGAGCTCAAGATGCAAGGTCAGGAGAAATGGTTACAGGTGGAGACCATCATAAGAATTATCCAGTGAGACCATCAAAAGGAATTGTCAAGATGGAGCAGTAAGGAGAATGCAGATGATCTGGAAATGGAAAACTATATGGTGTGAATGATGAAGCCCCATTGTTGAGCAGTTGGCAATCAGTCAGGAATTTCTGCAGTGGACACTTTTGGGAGTAACAAAAGCACTCTTGCATTTGAGGTTAAGGAAGTCAGTAAATTGATTACATACGTAGCTGTTAACTAAGAAAATACAAATAGTCAATTAACAATATAATGTCATATCTAGATACAGATATTGATACTTCCGTTTGTTAATTTTTTGAGCTGAAGCAATGTAGAATACATTGAATGTGCATTTTCCTTGAAGAACTAAGCATACTATACAGTCTGACTTTTAATATGTTGGTGTATCAGCCACTGTTGTATAATGCTATTTCACTTCAACAAAGAATCCATCCTTGATTCTTGAGCAACAATATAGAAGAACCTATGGGTATTTGAGTGAATGAATATAAACAGTTACTTTCCTTAACTTCATTGTTTGAGAAAATAGCACTAGCTAGTTGGCATCTTTCAAACATACTCATGATATTAAAATCTATGTGGGCAGACTGTAGGAGAACAGATCTTGCAAGCAGGGAAGCAGCTAAACCACAAAAGTTGGTTTAATGCAAAAGCATATTGTAACCATGGTAGCATAAATATTGACTCTTGAAAAGACAATAAACAAGTTTAAGATATTTATGCTTGTCAGTATTTATATTGTAAACATTAATGTTGTAGAACACTTCAGAAAAAAGAAGGTCTACTCTTGGAACTATCTTGTGAAGAGGATCAAATCTGTCAAAAGCTGTCAGAACTTCCAACAGACTTAGAACATAAAATTCCATCCTATGACGTGAAGTAGCCAGTGAGAAAACATACGCTCGAGTAATTGTCAGAGAGGACTAGTTGTTACTTTCCAGTAATACAACACAATGACACAAATTCTCTTCCTTATAACTCATGATTAATAATGAGGATTTGACCTGGTATGCATTTCTGGTTGCCACATTACAGAAGAAGGTGCAAAAGAGGTTCACCAAAATGTTGCCTGGGTTAAAGGGCATTAGCTCTATGAGAGGTTGAACAACTTAGGAATGTTGTCTCTGGAGCATGAAATGCTGTGCACCTGATAGAAGGATATAAAATCACGAGGGGCATAAATTGTGTCATTTTCCTAGGGTGGAAATGTCAAATACAATAGGGCACAGATTAAGGTGAAGGGAGAATGTTTAAAAGAGATTTAGACCAGAAGACCATAAGGCATAGGAAGAGAATTAGGCCATTTGGCCCATCAAGTCTGCTCCGCCATTCAATCATGGCTGATCTTATATTTCACTTTCTCAACCCCACTCCCCAGCCTTCTCCCTGTAACCTTTGATGTCATGTCCAATCAAGAAATTAACAAGCTCTGCCTTAAGTACACCCAGCAACCTGACCTCCACAGCTGCCTGTGGTAATAAATTCCACAAATTCACCCTCCTCTGGCTGAAGAAATTTCTCCACATCTCTGTTTTAAATGGACTCCCCTCTATCCTGAGGCTGTGCCCTCTTGTCCTAGACTCCCCCACCATGGGAAGCATCCTTTCCACATCTACTCTGTCTAGGCCTTTCAATATTCAAAAGGTTTCAATGAGGTCCCCCCTCATCCTTCTAAATTCCAGCAAGTACAGAGCCAGAGCCATCAAACGTTCCTCGTATGATAACCCTTTCATTCCTGGAATCATCCTTACGAACCTCCCCTGAACCCACTCCTATGCCAGCACATCTTTTCTTAGATGAGGAGCCCAAAAATGTTCGCAATACTCAAGCTCACCAGTGCCTTATAAAACCTCAGCATCACATCCTTGCTTTTGTATTCTCGACCTCTCAAAATGAATGCTAACATGGCAATTGCCTTCCTCACCACCAGCTCAACCTGCAAGTTAACCTTTAGGGTGTTCTGCACAGGGACTCCCAAGTCCCTTTGCATTTAAGATTTTTGGATTTTCTCCCTGTTTAGAAAATAGTCTGCACATTTATTTCTACTACTAAAGTGCATGACCATGCATTTTCCAACATTGTATTTCATTTGCCACTATCTTGCCTATTCTAATCTGTCTAAGTCTTTCTGCAGCCTTCCTGTTTCCTCAACACTACCTGCCCCTCCACCAATCTTCATATCACCTGAAAACTTGGCAACAAAGCAATCAACCATCATCTAAATCATTAATGGACATCACCGAAGTGGTCCCAACACCAACCCCTGCAGAAATCCAGTAGTCACCGGTATCCTTTCATTCCCATTCACTCCTTTTTTTAAGAAAGTAGCTTTTCTTTTTTGCTCAGAGTGAAAGGATTCTGGAACTTGTTGCAGTTGAAGTGGGGGAACCAGATATAATAGCAAAGTTTAAGAGGCATACAGACCAAGTGCAGGCAGATAGGTTGGGTTTGGATTCACATTATGCCATTGGCACAGGCATCATGGACCAAAGGGCCTGTTCCTGTACTGTACTGTTCACTGTTTTCATTATTATAATGATTATTTGGATTATATTCACTCCCATCTTCATGTGCAACTCATTTAGTCAAAATGAAAGGGCAGAGAGAACAGAATTGCATCAGCTTTGGGAAAAACTGGGAGCAGTGCTTAGATTGAATGATGTCTGTATTTTTGAAAGTTTGAGTATTAAAAGAAAATGGAAGTCATGAGTTCTTTGGTTCTGAGGAAAGAATGAGAAGCGTGTGATGCTAAACAATTACTTCAAAACAGGGGAAACTGAAGAGAAGTGGAAGAACAGCTAAAACTCTGGGAGTTCTGAAAAGGCAAGTGACATTCAGACGATCTGTAGAGTAGGAAAGATAGAGGAGGACCAAGGCTACAAAAGACAGAGAAAGATAATGCATTGGCTAGTAGTAACAGATGGCTGACAAAGAATGGTTCTCAGGCAATAAGTTTTCCTTGTACCTGTCTTGTACAATAGAGGTGTTGTAAGAACTTCCCCAGATTCAGAAGTTAAACGAACGTCTTGGAGTGTTATGTCACATTACTAAAAATTCTGGAGCTCATTCGCAGCAGGTTGCACTTCAAGATTTTCAGTATTGAGAGGGTTAACTTCCTTTTCATTCTCAGAAATACAATATACAGTTTAGCTGAGAGTTCAGTTAGGTAATGCTTTCAAATAAAAACATTCCAGATCTCATATGGAAGTGGTGAACGTGCTTTAATCAAAGGACAGAGCAGAAATGTTTCTTCTCTCGCAGTGTTCACCCCCTTCTCCTCACACACAAACAATATAAACTCCGTGCCCCATATTCATCTGTTCTGCAGGCTTATCAAATTGAATCAATGAATAATTTTATCTTTTGTCAGTACTGTACAATTGGCAACATCCTGGTTAGTTATACTTGGGCAAACTAACATCACCTGTTTAGCACTGTTATCGAATATTACAATTACCCAAATGAGACTTGCTCCAAGTAAATGCACTCTGGTAAATCTGCTTTTCCAGCCTTAAGTTTTATGTGTCAATACCACCCTTATGTTAAATTTCCAAAAAGATGCTGGAGTCCAACTACAATCTGCACCATTAATTTCCAGACAAGAGGAGACGCCAGTGCAAAAATGCACAGCCATCGCTCCATCTGGATGACTGGATCTAACGATAAGCTTCTGAAGCACTAACCGCAATAGTCCTTGGGCCATTGTACATCAGCAACTTCCCAGAGTAATGTACACTGTTTAATCCAGTCCTTGCCCAGATCAGTAAGTGAGGATGAACCTGAATTAGACAGCCTTCAGCCATTCATGGAAACTGAGTCAGGAATCTGCCAGCATTGCAGTCTGGCACCCTCGCACGAGATCAGCTTAATGACAACTAACATTTAACTGCAAGAAACTTTCATTATCAAGCAGCCCAGTTCCAGAAGGTAGCTGAAAGCATATCGGCAAAAGGAACTGGATAGAAAAATGCCGTTACTGCCTCATAAACAAGAGTGGAGAGCTGGCAAATTTACAAGATCAAATTAGATGAGAAAAAAAAGGTTAGTTTAAATTCTTTCCCATTTTAATGCAATTAACTCAAGCTCCGAGTCAGTAGTTCTAGTGAGCAGTTTGGATTTTTGTTTTATTACCCACTTCCTCTCCTCGAGTCTGACACTGAAAAATCCTGTGGCTACATTGCCCGTGTCATCTAGAGGACACTGGGGAACAATTGCCAGCTATCGCAGAGCCCTAGAATGCCAGCTCCTCAAAATGAAAGATAGATCTTTTTTTTCTCAATATTAAGGTACTTTTCAAAGTAGCATTTATTTGTATTAATTTAAAATATCCAGCTGTAACTTACTAACCTCCCTAGAGGAGGAAGGATTTCTATTATAATCCTTTGAAGAAAGGTTTCGTTAATGTAAGAAGGATTGTTCATATGAAAAATGAACAATAAATTCTCAGAAGTAACTCCAAACATCTCAATTAACACTTTACGGTGTATGTACAGCTAAGATAAGAATCTAAACATTGAAAACAATTCATCTCACTGAAGGGTCAAAGGTCGACTCAGTGCCTTTGAACAACAATGCTAAATTTTGACTGTTTCCTTCTCTTTGATTTGCCTAATCCTGATCTCCACTTTTCTTTGCTCAAATATACAAGAAGATTCTTTATAGTCTCTGAATTCATGTTGTGAGTAAGCTGTATATGGATACTTCGCACATTCATCTGAAATTCCTCCCTCCAACGTTTTAAAAAAGACCTTAATTTTCTTAAAATAAGTGGGTAAACCATCTTCCAAAATAGTAATTGAGTAAGTTTCAGATGGGTTCGTTAACTATGGTATACGCTTCTCCTGCAATTCAATCTCAGGGCTGTAAATTATAAAGGTAAATTTTATATTTTGTTAGTTGATCCCAGCAAAAGTCACAAGGGGTTACTACAGACAGTCAGTGGGGGAGCTGCACGGACTCCGTTACAGCAAGGACCAGACTTCAAGTCGCAGTCCAGGAGAGGACACGTCTGAGGCGGTGCGGAGCTGGGGGCTGGCCTCTCCAGTTGGTGCTGCCCTCCGGTGTCCAATCAGTGGAATAACAAGCTGGATTGTGTGTGTGTGTGTGTGTGTGTGTGTGTGTGTGTGTGTGTGTGTGTGTGTGTGCATGTATGTTCGTTCATCTGCAGACTGCCAAGGACTGTTTTTTACTTGCCAATAACACCCATGCACCATCAATTTACAGGACATGTCACTCAGGATTTTTGATTCAGGATGTATGATTTTTGCATGAATGTATGTTTACTTGCTATCTTATATCTGCTATTTGTGCTTTGTATGACTGTTGGTACAGTGTTCTCCACCTTGGCCCCAAAGGAATGGTGTTCAGTTTGGCTGTATTCATTCATATTTGGCTGTTGTAGTCTGGCGTTCTGACCTCTACCTTGCCGAGGCACAGCGACAACTCGCGGATACCTCCTCTTATTTACCCCTTGATCGTGACCCCACTAAGGAGCACCAGGCCATTGTCTCCCACACCATCACCGAGTTTATCCGCTCAGGGGATCTCCCATCCACTGCTACCAACCTTATAGTTCCCACACCTCGCACTTCCCGTTTCTACCTCCTACCCAAGATCCACAAACCTGCCTGTCCTGGCCGACCTATTGTCTCAGCTTGCTCCTGCCCCACTGAATTCGTTTCTGCATACCTCGACACGGTTTTATCCCCCCTTGTTCAATCCCTTCCGACCTATGTTCGTGACACTTCTCACGCTCTTAAACTTTTCGATGATTTTAAGTTCCCTGGCCCCCACCGCTTTATTTTCACCATGGATGTCCAGTCCCTATATACTTCCATCCCCCATCAGGAAGGTCTCAAAGCTCTACGTTTCTTTTTGGATTCCAGACCTAATCAGTTCCCCTCTACCACCACTCTGCTCCGTCTAGCGGAATTAGTCCTTACTCTTAATAATTTCTCCTTTTGCTCCTCCCACTTCCTCCAAACTAAAGGTGTAGCTATGGGAACACGTATGGGTCCTAGCTATGCCTGCCTTTTTGTTGGCTTTGTGGAACAATCTATATTCCATGCCTATTCTGGTATCTGTCCCCCACTTTTCCTTCACTACATCGACGACTGCATTGGCGCTGCTTCCTGCACGCATGCAGAGCTCGTTGACTTTATTAACTTTGCCTCCAACTTTCACCCTGCCCTCAAGTTGACCTGGTCCATTTCCGACACCTCCCTCCCCTTTCTAGATCTTTCTGTCGCTGTCTCTGCAGACAGCTTATCCACTGATGTCTACTATAAGCCTACTGACTGTCACAGCTATCTGGACTATTCCTCTTCTCACCCTGCCTCTTGCAAAAACGCCATCCCCTTCTCGCAATTCCTCCGTCTCCGCCGCATCTGCTCTCAGGATGAGGCTTTTCATTCTAGGACGAGGGAGATGTCTTCCTTTTTTAAAGAAAGGGGCTTCCCTTCCTCCACTATCAACTCTGCTCTTAAACGCATCTCCCCCATTTCACGTACATCTGCTCTCACTCCATCCTCCCGCCACCCCACTAGGAATAGGGTTCCCCTGGTCCTCACCTACCACCCCACCAGCCTCCGGGTCCAACATATTATTCTCCGTAACTTCCGCCACCTCCAACGGGATCCCACCACTAAGCACATCTTTCCCTCACCCCCTCTCTCTGCATTCCGCAGGGATCGCTCCCTACGCAACTCCCTTGTCCATTTGTCCCCCCCATCCCTCCCCACTGATCTCCCTCCAGGCACTTATCCGTGTAAGCGGAACAAGTGCTACACATGCCGTTACACTTCCTCCCTTACCACCATTCAGGGCCCCAAACTGTCCTTCCAGGTGAGGCAACACTTCACCTGTGAGTCGGCTGGGGTGATATACTGCGTCCAGTGCTCCCGATGTGGCCTTTTATATATTGGCGAGACCCGACACAGACTGGGAGACCGCTTTGCTGAACATCTACGCTCTGTCCGCCAGAGAAAGCAGGATCTCCCAGTGGCCACACATTTTAATTCCACATCCCATTCCCATTCTGACAAGTCTATCCACGGCCTCCTCTACTGTAAAGATGAAGCTACACTCAGGTTGGAGGAACAACACCTTATATTCCATCTGGGTAGCCTCCAACCTGATGGCATGAACATCGACTTCTCTAACTTCCGCTAATGCCCCACCTCCCCCTCATACCCCATCTGTTACTTATTTTTATACACACATTCTTTCTCTCACTCTCCTTTTTCTCCCTCTGTCCCTCTGAATATACCCCTTGCCCATCCTCTGGGTTCCCCCCCCCTTGTCTTTCTTCCCGGACCTCCTGTCCCATGATCCTCTCGTATCCCTTTTGCCAATCACCTGTCCAGCTCTTGGCTCTATCCCTCCCCCTCCTGTCTTCTCCTATCATTTTGGATCTCCCCCTCCCCCTCCAACTTTCAAATCCCTTACTCACTCTTCCTTCAGTTAGTCCTGACGAAGGGTCTCGGCCTGAAACGTCGACTGCACCTCTTCCTAGAAATGCTGCCTGTCCTGCTGTGTTCACCAGCAACTTTTATGTGTGTTGCTTGAATTTCCAGCATCTGCAGAATTCCTGTTGTTGGCTGTATTCATGTATGGTTGAATGATAATTAAACTTGAACTACAATTCATTACAGACTACTTTATCAGAGAAGGTAAAAACTTTTTCCCATCCTCATCTAGATCTCCACAAAATTCAAGAAGGTTAATTATTCAGTGCAAATAAACCTTGTTATGTTATCCCTCATGATAAAGTAACCTCTAAAACTTTGTTGCCAAGTGTCATCAAAATCAAAGGGAAAAGTAGCCGATGTTATTCTAAAGTTTTCATTTATCTATAGCCTCCTTTGAGGTACCAGTACCAAGCTGTATGGTCAACTCAGGCCCCTAATTTCCATGTTTATAAAAAAATATACTTTTAAAATGTCTTGAATACTTCCAAAACAGAGTCATGGGATTCTATTTTTGAAACATGGAAATTCTGTTAATGCAGTTTTCTGAATGCTATATCCCAGTTGAAGGAAGAATTCTTCACTGAAAGAAGAATTACTGCTGATCCCTCCCTCACACTACCAATTATACCAAAGAGTTTAATCTGATGTCCAGCCATTGAGGATTCTGCTCTTCGGTGTCATTCTTGACTCAACATTAACACATTTATTTAATTTTCACACCAGGCCATACTCCTTTTGGAACATTTCCAAGAACTTGCACTATGGTTTGCCTGGAGAATCTATTGTTCGAACATTCGTAGGATAATATGGATATCTGCTGGCCTAAGACATCCATTTAGCTACACGCATTACATACCTTTGCCTTTGGGACATCACTCCTTGAATCCACACAAATTCCTCAAAATCCAATAACCCTGCAATGTCCCATCTCTGACTTTACCCTCCTCTCCTGCACCTTCCTGTTGGACTCAACAGTCCACATACTCCAATCCACGTGAATCTTGAAATGTTAACCTGACTCTCTTTCTCCGTTGGGTCACTTGAGCTTCTCAAATCCTTCTTCAGAGTTCTGAGTAGATAATCCAGGCTGATATCTCAGTCCAGTGATGGAGGAGGGCTATTTGCAGACGAGGCATTACAAAAGCTTGGAAGCACACATGGTCAGGAAACACCCTTAGAAAGAGGGAACAGTCAATATTTCAGTTCTGTGACCTTATGTGGCAAAGGATTGCAGACACAAAATGTTTCTCCCGCTAAAGGTGGCGCCAAGTTTTCCAGCATTTTTTGATTTGTTTCAGATTTCTAGCACCTGCAATTTTACTTTTAATTTTCACAACAAATTTGAAATTTTGTAAATTTTACATCTCAACTAGAAATTAAGTAGAGTTCATCAAGTACTTATCCCTTATCCCATGGTTGAACAGTACAGCTGATCATTACTTTAGACCCTGTTTTTTCTGCAAAACAGCCTTGATGATATTGTAAAAAAGTACACTTCATAATCCTTGTACACATAGCTGTGGTGTACGAGTTAGTCAGAAATGCACCACAGTCTGGATTCTGGTCTCGAGTTGTCTTGTACTGCATCAAGACCTTGCTCTGTTGAGTCCGTGTGGTAACACTTCTGCACTCATGATCACATGCTAAAATAAATCACCTCCACTCCACAATGTGAATTTTGGGAGCTGGAATATGAAGGTCATGGACAACCCTAAAAGCAATGGACCTGAATATTGCCCTGCCAAAGTGGCATAGAATTCAGCATGTTATAACATTACCAGCCTGAATGAATTGTGACAGACAGGAAAGGGCTATCTCAAAGAACAAGGGGATGCATGCACCTTATGGTAGGGCAAATAAGAAGAGCACATGGAACACACATCAAAGTTGCTGGTGAATGCAGCAGGCCAGGTAGCATCTCTAGGAAGAGGTACAGTTGACATTTCGGGTCGAGACTGTTCATCCTGACAAAGAGTCTCGGCCTGAAAGGGTCTCGATTGTACTTCTTCCTAGAGATACTGCCTGGCCTGCTGTGTTCCCTAGCAACTTTGATGTGTGTTGCTTGAATTTCCAGCATCTGCAGAATTCCTTGTGACTGTCTACACGGGGCTGGGTTTTGACTTTGAATCAATTTCCTCCAGAAACTTGTACACATGTATACCAGGCTACCATTTCAGTCCAGTACTCACAGACTCATAGAGCAAGGGAGCAGGCTATTCAGCCCACATGCCTATGCTGACAAATGAACATCCATCTGCATTAATCCAATCATCCCATACTTGACCCATGTATAAGCAATTCAAGTGATCAGCTAGACACTTCTTAAATGTCACCCAAATCAATGTACTCCTCCCCAGTACCTCTTTAAATCTCTTATCCTTACATGGACTAGATGGGCTAAAGGGCCTGTTTCTGTGCTGTAATTGTCTATGACTCTGTGACTCTATTGAAGTGGAGTAACAAGAATTATAGAGGCATGAGGGAGAAGTTGTCCAAAGTTGATTGGAAGGGGACACTAGCAGAGATGACGGCAGAACACCAATGGCCAGAGTTCTGGGGAGCAATTCTGGAGGCGCAGGATAGACATGTCTTAAAAAAATAAGAAGTATTCTAAAGGGAGGATGAAACAACTTTGGCTGACAAAATAATTCAGACAGCATAGTGTCATAAGGTGGTGGCTGCAGACAGACCTAAGTGCAAGACACAGACACTGAAGTACTAGAGACAGGCTAGGATACAGGGTGAGGGTGAGGGCTAGGACATGGACACGAAAACCGGGAACCTGGAACAGGACTGGACAAGAGAGCTAGGAGCCCGGGCTTGGACTCCGAGCCAGAGACTGGACAAGGACCCAGAACCCGGGTCTTGCCTCTGGCTCGGACCCCAGAACTAGGCAAGTACGTGATTTGGCTGGCAGGCAGGACGAGGCTGGAGTCTTCAGGCTTGAGGTGAGGCAAGGCTGGAGACCAAAGGCGAGGCAAGGCTGGAGACCAGAGGCAAGGCTTGGCTAGAGACTAGAGGCAAGGCTTGGCTAGAGGCTTGGGGTCTTGAAGCTCCTCCTGGGCAGAGCGCAGTACTCCTGGGTAGGACGCAGATCTCCACCCAACGGAGGCAAGGGACAGGAAGGGACAGAACCCACTGCAGGGTAACGGCAATCTGGCCTGACTTACCCGACAGAGGCAAGGGACAGGAAGGGACAGGACCCACCACAGGGTAACGGCAATCTGGCCTGACTTACCCGACAGAGGCAAGGGACAGGAAGGGACAGGACCCACCACAGGGTAACGGCAATCTGGCCTGGCTTACCCTAGGAAAGCAAGGGACAGGAAGGGACAGGACCCACCACAGGGTAATGGCACTCTGGCCTGGCTTACCCGACAGAGGCAAAGGACAGGAAGGGACAGAACCAACCGCAGGGTAACAGCAAGATGGCCTGACTTACCCGGCGGAGGCAAGGGACAGGAAGAGAGCTAGGTACAGGGTGGCTCCAAGACAAGACTACAGGCGAAGCGAGGCGAAAGTTACCGGCAAGACAAGGCAGGGCTTCAGGTGAGGAAACAGAAGGCAGGGGAAGGGACAAGAACAATCCAGCAGCCACGCCCTGGTCTCTGGAGATATTTATGCAGTCAGCCCCAATGAGAATCAGCTGCCTCAATTCGTGCTCAACAGGAACAGAAGCAGGGTAGACAGGGAAACCTGGAGCAAGGGTTGATGGACCGGACCGTGAACCGGAATGCAGACCTCACGGTCCAGACCATGACACATAAAAGCAAAAGAGAGGTTATATTATACAAAAAATTAAAGGGAAGTTAGAGGATTGCTAAGCTTTTAAAAACCAACGGAAGGCAACTAAAAGGTTATGAGGGAAAAGATGAAATATGAACATAAACTAGCCAAATAACAAGAGGACACAATAGACAATAGGCGCAGGAGTAGGCCATTTGGCCCTCCGAGCCAGCACCACCATTCACTGTGAGCTTGGCTGATCATCCACAATCAGTATCCAGTTCCTGCCTTATCCCCATAACCTTTGATTCCGCTATCTTTAAGAGCTCTATCCATCTCTTTCTTGAAAGCATCCAGAGACTTGGCCTCCACAGCCTTCTGGGGCAGAGCACTCCATATATCCACCACTCTCTGGGTGAAAAAGTTTTTCCTCAACTCCGTTCTAAATGGCCTACCCCTTATTCTTAAACTGTGGCCTCTGGTTCTGGACTCACCCATCAGTGGGAACATGCTTCCTGCTTCCAGTTTGTCCAATCCCTTAATAATCTTATATGTTTCAATCAGATCCCCTCTCAGCCTTCTAAATTCCAGAGTATACAAGCCCAGTCACTCCAATCTTTCAACATATGACAGTCCCGCCATCCCAGGAATCAACCTTGTGAACCTACGTTGCGCTCCTTCAATAGCAAGAATGTCCTTCCTCAAATTTGGAGACCAAAACTGCACACAGTACTCCAGGTGTGGTCTCACCAGGGCCCTGTGCAGCTGCAGAAGGACCTCTTTGCTCTTATACTCAATTCCCCTTGTTATGAAGGCCAGCATGTCATTAGCTTTCTTCACTGCCTGCTGTACTTGCATGCTTGCTTTCAGTGACGGATGTACAAGAACACCTAGATTGTGTTGTACTTCCCCTTTTCCTAAATGACTCCATTTAGATAATAATCTGCCTTCCTGTTCTTACCACCAAAGTGGATAACCTCACATTTATCCAGAAGTATTTTCAGATATATAAAGAATAAAAGAGAGGCAAGAGTGGATACTGGACAACTGGAAAATAATGCTGGAGAGGTAGCAATGGGGGACAAAAATGGTGATGAATTTAATAAGAATTTTGCATCAGTTTTCACTGTGGAAGACACCAGCACTATACCAGAAATTCAAGAGTGCCAGGGGGCAGAAGTGAGTACAATCGCTAACACTTGGGAGAAGGTACCGTACTTCGGAAGGTCAAAGGTCTGAAGATAGATAATTCGCCTGGACCAGATGAACTACAGCCTAGGGTTCTGAAAGAAGCAGATGAAGAGATTGTGGAAGTATTATAGTAGATGTGGAAAGAATGTTTCCTATTGTGGAGGAGTCTAGGTTGAAAAGTCAAAACCTCAGAAGGGAGGGATGTCCCTTTAGAACAGAGATGAGGAGGAATTTTCTTACCCAGAGGGTGTTGAATTCATTGCCACAGACAGCTGTGACCATGAATTTGTTCAGTGCTTTATATCGACATCTAGAACCCTAAAGCTATATTGCAGGTGAGGATGCAAGCCTGCCAAAGCTCAATCTATTAAAAGTAAGGCTGTCAGCATCAAGAGCATTATTCATTGGGAGCTAAGAGCTCAAATGAAGCTTGTGGAAAATGCCAAGTCAGACTTGGGTTGGATATATTGGAAGATTAAGCATCATGATAATACAGTATGTGCAAAGTGATTAGTGCATAGACCTCCTGTCCCATGATCCTCTCGTATCCCCTTTTGCCTATCACCTGTCCAGCTCTCGGCTCTATCCCTCCCCCTCCTGTCTTCTCCTATCATTTTGCATCTCCCCCTCCCCCTCCAACTTTCAAATCCCTTACTCACTCTTCCTTCAGTTAGTCCTGACGAAGGGTCTCGGCCTGAAACGTCGACTGCACCTCTTCCTATAGATGCTGCTTGGCCTGCTGTGTTCACCAGCAACTTTGATGTATGTTGAGTGCATAGAGATATTACTTCTACAAAATCATTTGGATTGGAATAGGAGGAAGCGATAATAAACTGATTATGCCATTCATGAGGGCAAGAATGAGGATCATTTTAATGCACCTAGCACAGTTGATGTCTCATTTACCTATATTCCCGAAATACTGTGCAACCGCATTAAACCAGCACCATTAGGCATTTGCAAAAGAGATAAATCCACAACCCTTCAGCTTTAACCCTGAAAAAGCAAACAGGGGATAGATGACTGAGCTGAAGAACTTCCCAGACTGTTTTTTAAACAACTGTTTGGTCCATAAGCTTATAGATGTGCAAATTCAAAAGGTGCTTTTGATGCACCTGAGCTCATGTTTGACAAGACATGAGCATTGCTATTGCTTGGAGATTTACTTGGTAACTGATTGCTCTCAGTGTTGTTTAGTGGAGAGCTTGCCAGGCAGCTTAATCTATGCTGGTAGCCAAAGTAAGTAGAAATTTGTCACTCAACTTTATTTCTTAATTTCATAAAGACCTCCACTGTTAGCTTGGATTACCATCTGTTTTCCAATATATTAGTTATGATATTAAGATATGATGCCAAATACGCTGGTTGATGAAAGTACACAATTTATTACAGTAGATGGTGATTCAGAATACTGCACACCCAGACTAATTCTCCCAATTGAGATAAACAGAGAAATATATCAGAAGATATACAGTATTTGATACATATCAAAAGATAAATATCAAATCTGTGTGATTCAGTTGGGATTGTACACAATGGAGCAAATAAATCATGGAATTTGCAGGCAACTAACTTGTCTCAAAAGAAAGGAAAAGGCCACTCTTCTACCTATAGAAGATATAGAAGATAAACTAGACCACATGAAAGAAGGGACGTTACTGTGTCCTTTTGGTCACAATGACAGAGAATTATATCACATCATAAGATCCTCAAATGCATTGTATGCTCTACAAGCAAAAATTGCAACCTACCTAGCAAAAATACACGGTCGCTCATTTTTCACATCATATTTCTTTTACAGAATCAAGGGTTTTAACAGATAATTGTAATTTTGTAGATTTAAAGGAGTCACTCATCAGAGATGGGGTTATTTTTGGAATCCAGGAGACCAGCCTGAGAAAACGGCTGCTATATGAGACAGTGTTAACTCAGAAATAAGAGCACGCAAGTAAACAGAACTGCAAGGCTTCGCAGAGCCAATCTAAAAATATTAGATGGGGGAGATACATATAATGAAGCATGATTCAAAAGGCAGAATAGGGAAAGATTATCTATGGTTGCTTAGATACTGCAAATATAATGGATAATGAATAGAATATGAGTGGCTGTAAATGAATTGCTTTCTACATGGGAAATTTAGAAGGGAAAATAATTCCCACAAACAATATGCATCTCAAGAATGGACAAGATGAGACATTCAAAGAAGGGGCAGGGTTACATTCAGAATTATCAATTGAACACAATCTATTTAGTGTCAAATAAAATCAGCTCTGTGAAAGGAACTCCCACAAATGTTATCCATTCTAGGACATTGGTGCAATTGCACCCAGAGATATTACAGGTTTACACAGGAGCAGCATATAATACTTTCCTCAAGCCAGTAAACAGTCTTGATATGGTGCAGTTTAAACCAATTTGTCATATATGTTTGGTGTACAAAAGAATACACTTAAGTGTTGGGAAGAGGTGGTGAACTCAACAACCGAGAGAGATATGATGTGGATTCTAAAAGGGTACAAGAAGGCGTCAAAGACTGCGAATATCCATAGTTTGGCATGAACCTGTAAACGTATATATTATATACCTAAATGTGTGCAACTGTACACTCTTTCAATGTTAAAATAAACTAGTGTAGTATCGGCTAAATTGGCTGTAAAAGAACTGTGGTGAGGACACATTTTTGAGGCCCTCCATTGGTCAGAGTCAATCATGGATATTGCATCCTAGCTGTCTATGTGATATGCAAACTAGTACGCAAGCTAAGGCAGTACAATAGATATGGAGAGCAGGCTGTTGCCCAGGCAGTAGTCTCCCACTCCCCATGCAGCTGATGAGTCCAAAGGAACAGTAGAGACCGATACATTCTGGCACCAAACATAGGACTACCTTAGGGACTAGAGCTCCAAATTTTTTCTTGGAGTTTACTGCTGAAGCCTTCCCCATGAGTCGGTATAGCCGCAAGACAGCGGAGGTTTGAGATCAGAGTTTTCCTTCAATGAACCCCATCTGCTCAAAGCGACTGGTTTTAAGGTGCCAATAACCCACCTTTGCCCCTTCTCCTATCAGTTCAGAGTTCCACCAGGCTGAGGAGTCAGGAGCTGGACTAAGTTGGCAGAGGCTAATTGCGATGCACTCCATTGGGAGCATTTAAAAGGTAGTGGGAGATTATCCCCACCATCTCCACTAGCTATAACAATTTTAAGGGACATTAAAGACAGTACTTCTTTTAAAAATAAAATGTCAGATGATTGGCAGTTTTCTCCACAAAAATGTATAGTAACTATTAGAAAAATCCGTCATATTTGTTGGAACTTTACTCTTTGTAAGCTTGTTCAACACTTCACAACATAATAAAAGAGCATAGGTATGACAATAAACATTGAATCAATAGAGTTACTAATATTCATAATTGATTTGCCACTTGTAAATGAAGATAAAAGTTTTATTTGAAAAATCCACTAAAATTAAGACTATCAAATTATCCTTTACCCTTTACTGCAACGCAAGGCAACATTTCCTATTTAATGTTAGTTCTTGTATTGAAGGTCTATTGATTACTATCTCAGTTAAAGAAATTCTGAGAAAAGCAAACAGACATCATTGTTCAAATGATACCATTAAAAACATTAATATTTATTATTAATCTATATCTGATCACTGTTTAATTCATCAACAAAAGTAGTAACTTACTACAGTCAAACTGGGAAGTTCTAAGATAGATTGTAGGCAGATTTTTTTCATGGTTTATTCTTTCTTTCTTTTTTATTGGACAGTTAAAGCAGTGGGGATGCCAGGCAGGAGATTAGGATGCTCCTCTTGTAGGATGTGAGAAAGCAGGAGACCTCCAGTGTCCCAGAAGTCTTCACCTGCAAACATCCAGCTGCAGCTTCTAATAGACTGCATTAAGGAGTTGGAGCATCAACTGAATGAACTCTAGATCATTCAGGAGGCTTGAGAGGTTGATAGACAGGACATTTAGAGAGGTAGTTACACCCAAGGTGCTGAACACAGGTAACTGGGTGACCATCAGGGAGGGGAAAGGGAATGGACAGCCAGCGCAGTGTACCCCGTCCCATTCCACTCAATAACAGGTATACCACTTTGGATATTGTTGAGGATGGGGGCATAACCTAGCAAAGGAAAGGCACAGTGGTCACACGGAGTCTGGCTCAGTGAATCAGAAGGGAAGGGAGGGAGAAAAGTCGAGCTGTAATGATAGGAGATTTGTTGGTTGGGGAACAGACAGGAAGTTCTGTGGACAATAACAAGATTCCAGGATGGTATGTTGCCTCCTGGGTGCCAGGGTCCAGGACATCTCAAATCAAGTCCTCAAGTAGGTGAGCAGCCAAAGCTTGTGGCCCATGTCGGTACCAATGACATGGGTAGGAGCAATGACAAGGTCCTGCAAAGTGAATTCAGGGAGTGAGGTGCTAAGTTGAAGGACAGGACCTCTAGGGTTGTGATCTCAGGATTACTACCAGTACCACGGTCAAGTGAAGACAGAAGTGTGAAGATCATACAGTTTAACACATAGCTGAGGAGATGGTGAAGTAGGGAGGCTTCAGATTTTTGGATCACTGGGCTCTCTTCTAATGAAGGTGGGATTTGTGTAAGAGGAGGTTGCACCTGAACTGGAGAGGACTAATATCCCAGCAGGAAGGTTCGCGAATGCTGCACGGGGAGGTGGTTTAAACTGAAGTTGCTGGGGGGATAGGAACCAAAGTGCCATAACAGGTGGTGGAGTGGTTGTGGAGAAAGATGCTGTTAAGCCTAGATACAAAGTCAGGAAATGAAAGGTTGAGCATGGTGGGGCTAATGTTCTGAGCTGCATATAATTCAATGCCAGGACAACTGTAGGAAAGGTGGCTGAGCTAAGGGCATGGATCAACACATGGAATTATGACATTGTAAAGACTTAGTTTGAAGAGGGGCAGGAATGGCAGCTCAGTGTTCTGAGTTTCCACTGTTTTACATGTGACGGAGCAGGAGGGATAAAAGGGGGAGGGGTGGCATTTCTAGCCAGAAAAAATGTCATTGCACTGCTCAGTTAGGATAGACTGGAGAGCTCGTCTAGTGAGGACTTATGCGTAGAACTGAGGAATATGAAATGTATGACCACATTAATGGGATTATAACATAGACCACGCAATAGTCCGCAGGATTTAGAGGTGCAAATGAGCCTGACATCAGTAGTGAGAAAGGTATTGGCTGCTACTCTAAGGGACTGGATATATAAGTATTTGGATAGACAGGGACTTAGGAATAGTCAACATAGCTTTGTGCATGGTAGGTCGTGTATAATGAAACTTAAAAGGGTTTTTCAAGGAAGTTACCAGGAAAGTTGATGAAGGCAAGGCGATGGAAATTGTCTTTGACAAGGTCCGCATGGGAGGTTGGTCAAGGAGTTTCAGTCACTTGGTATTCATTATAAGCTAGTAAATTGTATCAGACATCGGCTTTGTGGAAGAATCCAGAGAGTGGTAGTAAGTGGTTGTCTCTCTGACTGGAGGCCTGTGACTAGTGGCATGCCACAGGAATCAGTGCTGTATCCATTGTTGTTTGTCATCTATATCAACAATCTGTATGATAATGTGGTAAACTGGATCTGCAAATTTGTGGATGGCACCAAGACCAGGAGTGTAGTGCCCAGTGAAGAAGACTATCAAAGTTTGAAGCAGGACCTGGACTAGCTGGAAAAATGGTCTGAAAAATGGCAGATGGGATTTAATGCAGACTAGTATGAGTTGTTGCATTTGGGGAGGACCAACCAAGCTAGGTCTTACATGGTGAGTTGTAGGACACTGAGGAGTGTGATAGAACAGAGTGATATGGGAATACAGGATTGTAATTCCTTGTTAGTGACTTCACAAGTTGATTGGCTCGTAAAGAAAGTTTTTGGCACATTGACTTTCATAAATCAATGTATTGAGTACAGGAGTTGTGATATTATATTGATATTGTACAAGACATTCATGAGGCCTAATTTGGAGCATTGTGTGCAGTTTTGGTCACCTACCTTCTGGAAGGATGTAAATTAGGTTGAAAGGCTGCAGAGGAAATTTACAATGATGTTGCTGGGAGTTGAAGACATGAGTGACAGAGAAAGTCTGAGGGAAGATTTGATCAGAAGTATACAAAATTATGAGGGATATAGATAGGGTAAATGCAGCAGGCATTTTTCTACTGAGGGTGGATGAGACTACAACTACAAGTCATGGGTTAAGGGTGAAAAGTAAAACAGTTTAAGGGGAACCTGAAGGGAAAGTTCTTCACTTAGAGGGTGGTTAAATTGTAGAACGAGTTACCGGTGCAAGCAGTGGATGCAGGTTTGATTTCAACATTTAAGAGAAAGTTGGATATGGAGGGCTATGTTCCAGGTGCAGTGCATGGAACTAGGCAGATTAATGGTTCAGCATGGACTAGATTGGCTGAAGCACCTGTTTCTGTGCTGTAGTGTTCTATAGCTATGATTCTAAGATGTGAGCAACTGCACTTCAGGTGATGGTTGCTAATTACTATCCTTCACCACTGACGAACAAACAAAAAATCAATAGTAATTTTTTTAAAGTGTGGTAAAGAGACATTACATGCTATGGCAAACGCTTCAATGCTACTCTCCCCAAGTGAAATAAAATATTTGTTCTAAAAAGTTGTGGCAGGCTGACTGAGTCTGTAAATAAAGGTGAATAGAAGGTGAAAGATAGGAATGGTCAAGTGTCTCTCAGAAACAGTTGCCAACTTCCCTACTTCAAGCGAGTATTAAGTGAAAATTTCCATCATAAGTTTTATCTTTCATAAACTCTCCAACTTCTTAGATTCCAACAGTTTCTCCTCAATTCGGAATCCCATTAGATCTTTCCGTGTAATGATGCCAAGAACACGATTTTGCAAGTCAACAACAGTCAAGTGGCGAAGTCCTAATGTTCGAAAAATGATATAAGTGCGTTGAAGGGAAAAATTAGCATGGACAGTCATGGCTGACTGGTTGATGTATGGTTTCTGTAGGCAACAAACAAAAGAGAAGAGGAGATTTCACTTTTTGCTTTAATCAACAAGAGGAGTGTCATCAAGTTAACACAGATGTCAGGGTAATTGATTGGAATCATCTGTAATTGCAAATAACATTCTTAAAACTTGGCTTAACATTTTTAGCTTAATACCCAAATAACTGCACATAAAATAAAATTCCAGTCAAGAAAAAATAATGAAACATGAAGAAATTTCATTCATACTTACCAAACAGTCACGAACACATGAACTAGAAATTCAAGAGAAAAATCTACACCCAGAAAGTGGTTAGAATGTAGAGTTATGATATGGTATGTGTGAATAGATGTACTCAAGGAATTAAATGGCAAGCTGATGCAATTCAAGGACTGATTAGATAGTCAGCATGGCTTTGTGTATGGTAGGTCATGTCTAACCATTCTTATTGAGTTTTTCAAGGAAGTTACTAAGGAAGTTGATGAAAGTAAGGTAGTGAATGTTGTCTACGTTTATTTAAGTACAGCCTTTGACAAGGTCCCACAAGAAGGTTCGGTCACTCGGTATTCAAAGTGATATAGTACATTAAGATATTAGAGTTGTGGTAGAAGCCAGAGAATTGCAGTAGATGGTTACCTCTCTGACTGGAGGCCTGTGCCTAGTGGAGTACTGCAGGGATCCATACTGGGTCCATTGTTGTTTGTCATTTATATCAATGATCTGAATGACAATGTGGTTAACTGGATCAGTAAACTTGCAGATGACACCAAGATTGGGGATGCAGTGGATAGTGCATGGCATGCAGCAGGATCTGGACCAGCTGGAAAAGTGGCAGATTGAACTTAAGTGCAAGCTATTGTACTTTAGTAGAACCAGCCAGGGTAGGCCTTACCCGGTGAATGATAGAGCACCGAGGAGCGCAGTAGGACAAAGGGACCTGGGAATACAGGTCCATAATTCATTGAAAATGACATCACAGGTAAATAGGGTCATAAAGAAAGCTTTTGGCACATTGGCCTTCATAAATCAAATTACTGAGTACAGGAGATGGGATGTTATGTTGAGGTTGTATAAGACATTGGTGAGGCCTAATTTAGTGTACCATGTGCAGTTCTGGTCAGCTACCTGCAGGAAAGATGTAAATAAGGTTTAAAGAGATAACATTTACAAGGATGTTACTGGGTCTGGGAGACCTGAGTTATAAGGGAAGATTGAATAGGGTAAGATTTTATTTCTTGGAACATAGAAGAGATTTGATAGAGGTATACAAATTACAAGGGGTACAGATTGGGTACAGGCAAGCAGGCTTTTTCCACTGAGGTTGGGTGGGACTACAACTATAGATCATGGGTTAAGAGCGAAAGGTGAAAAGTTAAGGGAACATGAGGGGAAACTTCTTCATTCAGAGGTCGTGAGAGTGTGGAATGAGAGCTAGCATAAGTGGTACATGCAAGCTCGATTTCAACATTTAAGAGATGGGTACATGAGTGACAGAGGTATGGAGGGCAAAGGTCCCGGTGCAGGTCAATGGGAGCAGGCAGGTTAAATGTTTCAGCATGGACTAGATGGGTCAGAGGACCTGTATCTGTGCTGTACTTTTCTACGACTCTAATTCAGTGAGGAAGGTGTCAATGAAGGCATTGAAACATGAACTAGGACATGAACTTGTAGAGCTAAAGGACATCTGTGCTCCACATTGACAGATTATGAAGACAAAATACCCTCTAAAATATCATTATCTTTCACCATCATCTGCTCCAAATGATCAAATTCAAGTAGTTTCTCTTAAATGAGAATACCATCAAGTCACTCAGTGTAAAGATTATATATCTTGTCTGTCCATTGCTGTTATCATTTGTAATTATACAAACCATGCACAATTGATCTGTGTGAAGAATTAATCATTTACAATCAAGCTATTTTCAGAAGAATTTTTAATAAGAACTCTAAAGGTTCTGAGTGATAAGTCTAATAAGCCCACCCTTAATTCAAGAGAATTTATTCAGCTTTTTGCATAACCTGCTTACCAAGTTGATATAGTAGTCCTTATATCGGTTGTCAGTTCTGTACATGTTCAGGAGCAGATTTATCTTTGTCATATTTTGCAACTTGATAGAAATCTATCAAGAAATTGGGTAAAAGACAGAATAGTAGCATATCTGGATTATAAGTGCAAATTTAGCAAAGAGCTGATCAGTAAAATATTGACTGAGATTTTTCCTACTCCACTTACATTATATTGCCTCACCAGAAGTATGGTCCAAACTCTATTTGCAAGTGCAAGAGAACTTTCTGACATGCTTCCATGAATTAATATTGGCAGATTAGGAACAGTTCTGTGAAACATCCTGGCCTTTCAATTTATTTTGTCTATTTTTGAATTAAAGAAAAATTCTACTGGATCTCTTGAGAAGATCAAAAAGAACATTCTGCTTGGACTTAAAGTAGAACAGGACTGTCCATTAATTTGCTCCACTGTTTGGATGAGAAATATTTATGGAACAAGTTCTCGTTTTTTCAGCTCTCACAAAAATGATCAATGTTAGCTTTTTATTACTAGTCAATGATCATGTAGGATTAAGAAAAGACTATAAGATACTGGGAACATATCTATACAGCCCATTGAGCAACAGTTAAAATCATAGGTAAGCTGGCTTCCCAAATATACTTTCATCAAGTTTTGAATATCTCAGTTGATTGTGTTACTAAAAATGGAGCAGAACTGGTATTCCCTGACAGTGCAGGTGTATATCCAGTGCAGAGAAGAGGAAAACTGCATTGTTTGACCTCCTATCTATCTTGTTCAGTTCCGTTTTTCTTATAAGGCCACCCAAGATGTATGGAAAGTTTGCTGTGTTTCTTTATGGAAGTGCTTTTATTGCACGTATCAGGAGTGATACTCATGGGCAAAAGTCAGTGTGGTGAGCTGGAAGAAAATGATTGTAATAAAATAATTATAATGCTAGTTGGTCTGACCAGTAGGTTCCAGTTTGTGCTTATCTCTGGTTTTAATTTGTTTCATTTGCAGTTCTAGTATATGTTTAAAATGTATCACAATGTTAAATTACAAAACTATTTTATTAAAAAATATAAAATTAAAAAATAAATATTTGTAGACATTTAAATAACTAAAGTAGTAATGTAATAATGTGGTAAACTGGTTCAGCAAATCTGCGGATGACACCAAGATTGGACACATAGTGGACAACAAGGAAGGCTATCAACGTTTGCCCCAGGATCTGGACCAAATTGGAAAATGGGCTGAAAACAACCTCTCACTCAATATCAGCAAAACTAAAGAGCTGATATCGACAACAAGTGGAAGAAGCCAGAAGTCTATGAGCCAGTCCTCTTTAGGGGATTGGAGGTGGAGAGTGTCAGTAGCTTTAATTTCCTTGGTGTTAACTTATCAGAGGATCTATAATGGGACCAGTATGTTAATACCATCGCAAAGAACAGAACCTTTACTTTCTTACAAATTTGTGAAGATTCAGCATGTCAATAAAACTTCAACAAACTTCTATAGATGCACAGAGGAGAGTATCCTAACTGGTTGTATCAAGGCCTAGTATGGAAACACCAAAGCCCAGGAACAGAAAAGACATCAGAAAGTGCTGGATACCACCCAGTCCATCACTCTCTCCAGTATCGAGTATATTTAATTGAATTAACTTTATTTCTTACATCCTTCACGTACATGAGGAGTAAAAATCTTTATGTTACATCTCTGTCTAAATGTGCAATGTGTAATTTATGGTAATTTGTAATAAATAGTATGTACAACAGGACAGCCAATATAGCATAAAAATTCAATTGTATCAGTGTGAATTAATCATTCTGATGGCCTGGTGGAAGAAGCTGTCCCGGACCCTGTTGGTCCTGGCTTTTATGCTGCAGTACCTTTCCCCAGATGGTAGCACTTGGAACAGTTTGTGGTTGGGGTGACTCGGGTCCCCAAAGACCCTTCAGGCCCTTGTTATGCACCTGTCACTATAAATGTCCTGAATAGTGGGAAGTTCACATCTACAGATGCGCTGGGCTGTCTGCAGAGCGCTGCAATTGAGGGAAGTACAGTTCCCATACCAGTAATACAGCCAGTCAGGATGCTGTTAATTGTGCCCCTGTAGAAAGTCTTTAGGATTTGGGAACTCATGCCAAACTTCTTCAACCGCCTGAGGTGAAAGAGATGCTGTTGTGCTTTTTACACCACACAGCCAGTATGTACAGACCATACTGCAGAATGTGATGTGTATGCTGAGGAATTTAAAGCAGTTCACCCTCTCAACCCCAGACCCATTGATATCAATAGGGGCTAGCCTGTGTCCGTTCCTCCTGTAGTGCACATTGTTTTTGTGACGTTGAAGGAGAGATTGTTTTCTTGACACCACTGTGTCAGGGCAATGACAAGAAAGCAGAATCCATCATCAAAGAGCCCTATCATTCAGACAATGCTCTCTTCTTGCTACAAACATCAGGCAGGAGGTAAGGAAGCATTAGGTCCCACACCACCAGCCTCAGGAATAGTTATTACCCTACAACCATCAGACTGCTGAACTGGCATGGATAATTTCACTCACCACTAATCTGAACTGATCCTATGACCCACAGACTCTCTTTCAAGACTCTTTACAAATCATGTTCTCATTTTTGTCTTCTTTGCACTTTGTTTGCCAGTCTTTGCTTATGTATGAATTTTATTGTATTTCTTTACTTTCCTATAAATGCCTGCAAGAAAATTAATCTCGAGGTAGTATATGGTAACATGTACATACTTTGAACTATAAAGCTTTTGAACTTTGAGAATAAAAGAGATCAAAGCCACCATTCGTGAAGGGCCATTCGTGAAGGGCATAGCTGATATGGTCTTGGCCTCATTTCTACTTTTGGTAGACTTTATCACATGGAAGCCTTTCAAGCATACCTGTAATATGCCCCTAGGGAGCAGCTGGACATCCCTGTGGCACAGAGAGAAGCCATATCACAGCAGACTTCGGTCATCATGGAGCAATGAGATGCTAGTCATGACCAAATTACCAATCTCAGCGGATGGGGAGGCTGTCTGTGACCAGTGCTCTGTTCACTCCGATAGAGACACTGAACATCAGCAAACTGCTCCTGCTGTATCATTAATTCAGCAAGCAGCATTTGTGGAGGCAAAAGATGTTAGTCAACATTGCGGGTTAAAACCCTGCATTAGGACTGAGAAGGAAAGGGGAAAATCGTCAGTATGTAGCAGTAAATGGTGGTGGGGGGGGGTTGCTTCAGAGTCTGGTAGGTGATGGGTGAAACCAGATGGTGAGCAGATGGCAAGACTAAATAAAGGGAGAAAAAAATTAAGTGGATAGATGAGTATGTGTTTGTGTGTGTGTGTGTGTGTGTGTGTGTGTGTGTGTGTGCGTGCATGCATGTATGTGTGTTTAAGTGTAACATATTGGTGTGAGTGTTACCTTGAACTTAGAAAATTCTGTATTCAGACCATTGGGTTGTAAACTCCCCAAGCAGGACTGCTAAGTGACAGGTCAAGTGCAGGTGAGAAAGTAAACAATTCATTGCCCCTCAGGTTCCTAGTAAACCACTCACCCCTCACCTTAGACCTATACCCACAAATCCAAGCAACTCCTTGTAAATCTCCTCTGCATTCTTTCCAGATTGATGGTATCTTTTGTATGACATGGTGAGCAAAACTGAACATAACTTTCCAAATCCAGCCTCACCAACATCTTATACAACTGCATTATAACATCCCAGCTTCAATACTCACTGCCCTGACGAATGAAGGCTAGCTTGTCAGAGTCTTCTTCACCTCCCTGTCTAACTGTAATACCCCTCTCAGGGTACTGAATATTTGTACTCCTAGGTCCCTCTGTACTGCCATATTCAATCCCAGGGCCTTACCATTGGCTCCACAACCCTGATTTGTCTTCACAAATTCCATCATCTTGCACTTACCTGAATTAGACTCCATTTGCCATTCCTTGGACCACTCACCCATTTGATCAAGATATCTCTAAAATGCTAAAAATATTGAGGGGCCAATCTTTGCCCCATAAATCCATGCAGCCAAGCAGTAATGACCTCTGAGAATATCTGGCAACCCTCACTCCCCTAAACCTGTTTCCTTTCCCCAGAGTACATTGCACTGACCATTCGCATCAAGCTTCTGACGGTCCACCGTGACTGTACGTTTATTGAGCGAGAGCCTTCGCTGCTGGTGAAAAGGTCAGGATTACTGAGCAGAGCTGTTATGACAAGTAAGTTCAATTAATTTCTAGCTGCACTCGTTGGAAGCTGACAAATCTTGCATATTCCACTGTTCAAGAAGTGACCCGCTCTTGCTAAAACAAAGCAGAGAAAGCAATCCCACTTGAGTAATGAGCAACAACTTGGGAAACATTGAGAGATCTGCTGTGGCCACTTCAAATTATCCTGTAGTGATAAGGATGACACTCCACATGAACTTGATCTCATTAGTAAAGCAGTCCCAGAACCAATGCATAACAAAATCCTTCCCTCACTTATCTCCATCATGAGCGTCTTTGAAAACCTGAATCTGCAAAAACAATCCTCAGCGAGATCTAGACAAGAAACTGTGCATCTGAAGAATTTTTGAGAATATTTTACTTTTGCCCATGTGTGTGGGTTCCGGGGTGAGGTCCCAAGCCACCTTGCATAGACAATTATCAACATACAAGTTCCTCCAGTAATTCTCACCTCATGGTAACTCAGCTGAGCATGTTGGTCATAGTTCTCTTTGTTCTGTGTTTCAAAAAGTTCCTCATTTTCCAAGATTCTGTAGAGTTCCAGCCTAGTTCCAAAACAGGTAAGAGCACAAATAAGAACACCAAACAGGATGCTATGTACGAGGCCTACCTGCTATTTACTCTACTTTGTCAGATACCTGTTAAACACAAAGCAGCAACTCATTCAACCTTCCACATCTGGGAGGCTGGGTTAATGGACAGTGTGCAGGGAATGGGGTAGCCACAATCCCCTGGGTAGAAAATTCCAGAGATACACAACACCGTGAATAGAGAAATGGCTACCAATCTCAGTCCTAAAGTACCAACTCTTATCCTGAGGCAATGTTTATATCCAACCAGAGGAAGGAGCCTCTATCCTGTCGAGCCTTTTAAAAATATCTCTTACTCATCATAACTCCAAAGAGCAAAGGGTTAGCCTAAATCTATCACTGCTCATGGAACTGTTCCCCTATTCCAGGAATCAATCTTGTAAATAATTATTTTACTCCTTCCTAGAAAAGCTTAGTTTCCCATAGAACGCAAAGCTAAAATTGTACACAGTACTCCCAGGCTCATTCCTAACAGTGCCAGTCATAACTGTATCAAGACTTCCTAACACTTACCCCATACCCACCCAATCTGCTTTTAGCTGTTTCCCTTTAATCGTTCTGATCTGTGTATAGGCCCCCAATTTATTTTGAATATCAATATCTACTTACTTCGTAAAAAAAAAGTCACATCCTTCCAATATTCCACGAAAACACATAATTTCACTTTTCATCATAATATGCCATCTCACTCAATTACTTAACTGGTTTATGCCCCTTGATCCCTTTCCTGAGAGTTGATATTGGACCACCGGAAAATGATACTGGTGAGGTAGTAATAGGGGACAAAGAAATGGCAGATGAACTTAGTCATAGTCATAGTCATAGTCATACTTTATTGATCCCGAGGGAAATTGGTTTTCGTTACAGTTGCACCATAAATAATAAATAGTAATAAAACCATAAATAGTTAAACAGTAATATGTAAATTATGCCAGGAAGTAAGTCCAGGACCAGCCTATTGGCTCAGGGTGTCTGACCCTCCAAGGGAAGAGTTGTAAAGTTTGATGGCCACAGGCAGGAATGACTTCCTATGACGCTCTATGTTGTATCTCGGTGGAATGAGTCCCTGGTTGAACGTACTCCTGTGCCCAACCAGTACATTATGTAGTGGATGGGAGACATTGTCCAAGATGGCATGCAACTTGGACAGCATCCTCTTTTCAGACACCACCATCAGAGAGTCCAGTTCCATCCCCACAACATCACTGGCCTTACGAATGAGTTTGTTGATTCTGTTGGTGTCTGCTACCCTCAGCCTGCTGCCCCAGCACACAACAGCAAACATGGTAGCACTGGCCACCGCAGACTCGAAGAACATCCTCAGCATCGTCCAACAGATGTTAAAGGACCTCAGTCTCCTCAGGAAATAGAGACGGCTCTGACCCTTCTTGTAGACAGCCTCAGTGTTCTTTGATCAGTCCAGTTTATTGTCAATTCGTATCCCCAAGTATTTGTAATCCTCCACCATGTCCACACTGACCCCCTGGATGGAAACAGGGGTCACCGGTGCCTTAGCCCTCCTCAGGTCTACCACCAGCTCCTTAGTCTTTTTCACATTAAGCTGCAGATAATTCTGCTCACACCATGTGACAAAGTTTCCTACTGTAGCCCTGTACTCAGCCTCATCTCCTTTGCTGATGCATCCAACAATGGCAGAGTCATCAGAAAACTTCTGAAGATGACAAGACTCTGTGCAGTAGTTGAAGTCCGAGGTGTAAATGGTGAAGAGAAAGGGAGACAAGACAGTCCCCTGTGGAGCCCCAGTGCTGCTGATCACTCTGTCAGTGTACTTTATATCTGTCTTCACTGTGGAAGACACTAGCAGTGTGCCAGAGGTCTGTGAGTGTCAGAGAAAAGGAGTGAGTGCCATTGGTATTACAAAGGAAAAAGTACTGGGCAAACTCAAAGGTCCTCAGGTGGATAAGTCACCTGGACCAGATGGACTACATCCTAGAGTCCTGAGAGAGAATGCTGAGGAGATAACAGATGCATTGGTCATGATCTTTCAAGAACCACTTGATTCTGGCATGGTCCTAGAGGGCTGGAAAATTGTGAATGTCACTCTACTCTTTAAGAAAGGAGGAAGGCAAAAGAAAGGAAATTATAGGCCAGTTAGCCTAACCTCAGTGGATGGGAAAGTGCAGGAGTCTATTATTAAGGATGAGATTTTGAGGTACTTGGAGACTAATGATAAAATAAATCAAAGTTGGCATGGTTTCTGTAAAGGGAAACCTTGCCTGACAAATCTGTTAGAGTTCTTCAAGGAAGTAACAATCAGGGTGGACAAAGGAGAGGCAGTGGGTCTCAGTTAATTGGATTTTCAGAAGGCATTTGATAAGGTGCTACACATGAGGCTACTTAACAAGATAAAATCCTTTGGCAGTACAGGAAAGATACTGGCATGGATAGAGGAATGGCTGACAGGCAGGAGGCATCAAAGGATATGGCGAGAAGGCAGGTGTTTGGGATTGAGTGGGATCCGCGATCAGCTACGATGGAATGTAAAGCAGACTCAATGGGCCAAATGGCCTAATTCTACTCTTATGGTCATAGAAACGTAGAAAAACAGAAAAACATAGAAACATAGAAAACATACAGCACAATACAGGCCCTTCAGCCCACAAAGCTGTGCCAAACATGTCCCTACCTTAGAACTACCTAGGCTTTACCCATAGCCCTCTATTTTTCTAAGCTCTATGTACCCATCCAGGATTCTCTTAAAAGACCCTATCGTTTCCACCTCCACCACCGTCGCCAGCAGCCCATTCCATGCACTCAGCACTCTCTGCGTAAAAAATTTACCCCTGACATCTCCTCTGTACTTACTTCCAAGCACCTTAAAACTATGCCCTCTCATGCTAGCCATTTCAGCCCTGGGGAAAAGCCTCTGACTATCCACATGATCAATGCCTCTCATTATCTTGTACACCTCTATCAAGTCATCTCTCAGCCTCTGTCGCTCCAAGGAGAAAAGGCTGAGTTCACTCAACCTATTCTCATAAGGCAAGCTCCCCAATCCAGCAACATCCTTGTAAATCTCCTCTGCACACTTTCTATGGTTTCCACAAATCTCCCGCCACAACAACCCTGTTATTATTACTCCTTTCCAGAATCTGTCTCCCTATCTGCTCCTCGATGTCCCTGTTACTATTGGGTTGTCTATAAAAAACACCCAGTAGTTATTGACCCCTTCCTATTCCTAACTTCCACCCACAGAGACTCCGTAGACAACCCCTCTATGACTTTCTCCTTTCCTGCAGCCGTGACACTATCTCTGATCAACAGTGCCACACCCCCACCTCTTTTGCCTCCCTCCCTGTCCTTTCTGAAACACCTAAAGCCTGGCACTTGAAGTAGCCTTTCCTGCCCCTGCACCATCCAAGTCTCTGTAATGGCCACAACATCATTGCTCCAAGTGCTGATCCACGCTCTAAGCTTATCCGTTTTATTCATGATACTCCTCGCATTAAAGTAGACACATCTCAAATCATCGGACTGAGTGCATCCCTTCTCTATCACCTGCCTATCCTCCCTTTTGCACTGTTTCCAAACTTTCTCTATTTGTGACCCAACCTCCCTTTCCTCCATCACTTCAGTTTGGTTCCCACCCCCTAGCATTTCTAGTTTAAACTTTCCCCAATAGCCTCAGCAAACTTTCCTGCCAAGATATTGGTCCCCCTCAGATTCAAGTGCAACCCATCCTTTTTGTACAGGTCACACCTGCACCAAAAGAGGTCCCAATGGTCCAGAGATCTGAATCCCTACCCCCTGCTCCAATCCCTCAGCCACGCATTTATCCTCCACTTCATTCTATTCCTATACTCACTGTCACAGGGCACAGGCAATAATCCGGAGATTACTACCTTTGAGGTCCTGCTTCTCAATTTCTTTCCTAACTCGCTATAGTCTTTTTTCAGGACCTCCTCCCTTTTCCTACCTATGCCGTTGGTACCAATATGTACCACGATCTCTGGCTATTCTCCTTCCCACTTCAAGATATCATGGATGCAATCAGAAGCATCCCGGCCCTGGCAGCTGGAAGGCAAACTACCATCTGCGTTTCTCTCCTGCGTCCACAGAATTGCCTATCTGACCCCCTAACTATAGAGTCCCCTATCACTGCTGCCATCCTTATCCTTTCCCTACCCATCTCCGTATCCTCACAGAATATCTAGCCAGCATTTGAGCAGAATATAACAAAATGCCGTGCAGAGATTTATCTAATTTGCAAATTAATAATTATTAATTGTTAATTCCCTTGAAGCTTTTTGGATAATTGGTCCATGAAAATATAGTTCTGCAGATAGTTTCATTCTCTATTATGCCACTGAGTTCCAGCCTTATGCTCCAATAGATGGGACCATAAAACAGGAAGTAATTATAAAACAAAACAAAAGCTTGAAATATATGCCGTCCATCTTCAGCTGAAATGATAGAAGTTATGATATGACATCATAGCGTACTGTTCACATTGCACATCTGTTTTTGACTCATTGCTCATGCCAAATTATAATGATGTCACTCAAAATTTCCTTTGACAAAGTGCCAGACGAGGGTGCTTAGCAAGATAAGCCCATGGTATTATAGAACATAGAAATTTACAGCATATTACAGGCCCTTCAGTCCACAATGTTGTGCCGACCATGTAACCTACTCTGAGATCCCGGGAGCGATGCCGTCTGGAGCTATGCTCCTGGTAGGGTCACCCATGGCGGTAAGGTCGAGGGTGAGGTCCCTGACAAAGAACAATCCAACCAAGACCTCAACGGTGGAACAGGCGGATGAAGTTACTTTGAACTCAATGTCTGTGAAGGTGGACAAAGGCTGCAACAAATCCATCAGCTCCAATCGTTGTGGTTTCCATGCCATTGGAATCATTTGGTTGATTTGTGAAGTATCATATGCTTCTTAGAGTGCAACATCAAGTACATAGAAACATAGAAAGATGTACAGGCAGAAGAGGAAGTGCAGAGAAGAATTACAAAGCTAGTAACAGATATGTGAACATATATATACAGCTCAAAAGGTTGATCAGATTGGGTCTCTTTCTTCATGGAAAAGAAAGCTAAATGATGACTTAATACATGCCTTTAAAATTATAAAGATTTTCACAGAGCATATCAAAAGGGGAAGTTACCACTTGGAGGATAGATCGTAATTACAAGATAGTCACCAAAACTTCCTGCAGGAAATTTAGAAAAAATTTTTTAACCAAAGATTAGTGAAAGTATGGAACTTTCTGCCAGAGGAAGTTGAAATGAATAATACAAATTCACTTTCAAACCGAAGTTCAAAAGTTCAGAGTTGAATGTATTGTCATATGCAAAAACTATACACAGGGTGCAATGAAAAACTCACATGAAGCAGCAGCACAGGCAATATATAAATAGCATTCACAAAAAAAGCAGAAATCAGACATAAATTATACCCAGTTTTTGCAAGAAAGAACACAATTAGAACAAAAATAGACAGAAGTCCACTTTAGTGCAAATTTATCAGTGTATCATTGTGCTGTTAGAGAATAAAGAGAATTGACTGGGTTGAGGAAGGATGGGAGGAATACCAAGAGAAACAAAATGCCAGCACAGACTTGTTTAGCTGAATGGCCTAATCCAGTGCCATTTATCATTTGTATCCTTGACCTCAGCTGAAACTGAAGACTTGACTGGCTGCTGATAAAATCCTGTGACATTATGTGAGCAGTAAGACCCATGTTGAGACCCTGGCTTGTACTTCATCTTGTTAAGTAGTGCCTCTCTTTTTGCTGATGTTAGTTACAACCACAATCACACTGTCTGCAGTTTTCCCTAGAGTACCTTTAAAAAAAAGAATTTACTCGGATGGTCATTTGAGACATCTTGATGATATAACAGTGTGTTATCAACATGCATCTTTCCTTTTCAAGAAAAGATTTATCCCTAAACTGTTCTATAGACATCCTGATGAGATTCACAGATGCTTGCCGCAGGGTTTATTTCCTCCCCTCTAAGTTAAAATTAGTAAAAGAAAAGGGAAAGAAAGCAATGAATAGAGAAAACAACGAAGCATTAAAAAAAGCAAACAAATTGTTGGCAGATTGTGGATCATGAGACATATCTGTAAAGTCTTGACTGTAGACTTAATCTATTCTGCCACAATTGAACATGGAATGAAACAAGCATAAATGCAAGAATAAAGATATATTATCAAACATTTTGCGGCCATTGTCGTAATTACATGGTTTTGCTGTTTTCACTTTTATTGCTGGGTTGTTTTTTACAATTCAGATCCAATTGGTTGAATGCCAGGCCCTACAACACATTTTCAAACCTAACAAAAATAACATTGGACATTAGTGATGCATTACAATATTGGTTAGGATTAACAGAATTTAATTTCCATTGATTTGCACATCCATAAGATATGGGTTTTTTTTGTTTGTGGAATCCTGAAGGAGTATTTACTGACTCCTGAAACATATCAATGAGGAGAACACATTATTGCATACTACAGTTAGAGTCCTGTGAAGTAAGTTGTTAATAATGCATTCCAATTGCTACAAACCCATTGCGTATGACTGTTTCCTGAAAATTGTTTAAACTTTATTAATTTATAGTCATTGGTTTAATATTTCAGGTATTTTGTACAATCAGTTCCTTTGAATAACGACAGTATGATAAATTGAAATCATGCTTTACCAAGCACTGTGGTTTAAATTTAGATTTGAAACACTCATGACATGATAGTTGCTACCACCAGCTGCTAGTGGTACCTTACTGTTGAAAACAAAAAAATGTCAAACCATTTCATGAACGTTTATCCTAGCAGTATGTGGCATGGTTTTAACACAAAAGCCTACTCACCTGGTGATATTTCCTATGAATACTTCCTCCTGGGCATGTGCCGGCCGATAAATCACAGGAAATCCACCATGGGTTGTCTCTAGTAGAAGGTCAGCCAGTTCAGACACCTTTTCTTTCAGGTGGAGGACCTTTACTTGAAGCTCCATGATGTCTTTGGCTGTAAACAACTCTAAATTTAGCCTGCAGAATTGAAGAAAAACATCTGGCAATATTGAAGCTATTTCATAGTCACACATACTGCAGGTTATTACAGTGTATTAAAAGGAACTTTAAAATTGAAACTGAAAACAGCTTAACAGCAACCTAGCTTGGCTTAAACTAAGCAACACACATCAAAGTTGCTGGTGAACGCAGCAGGCCAAGCAGCATCTATAGGAAGAGGCGCAGTCGACGTTTCAGGCCGAGACCCTTCGTTAGGACTTAATAAAAAGGTTGGCTTAAACTAAGATCAATTATACTTTTGAAAGTCCTTTACATAAAATCAACACTTGTAGCATTCACACAAATTATACTGAACTGCCAAGTACTTGCAGCTAGATTTCCAAGTTATCCATCCACATATCACTGAAACTGAGCTGTAATTGTAATATGTGCCAAGGTAATAGTCAGACTTGATATATAAATGTAAAAATGACACATTATAAAGTGAAAACTTGAAGTATCCTGGGCTGGAAAAAGCACTTTGTAACTTTTGTATTTTGCTTCTGATCCTATATTATTTTTAATAGTATATTCTAATGGGACTGGAAATAAAAGTTGTACTTATAACTACAACAATCTGAGCACTTGCCCAAATATAACAATGTTGTCTAGGATAATGGAAAGGTGTGAATATTGTACATTTTTTATTATTTGTTAATAGCAGACTATATTATCATTTTATTTCATTGTTGTGTTGTTGCCAGTTTGATAAATCAGAGAAGTGAATAGGATTTAGGTAAGAATTAATTTTTATTTAAGGCAAAACGTTTTGCACTGGAAGAAAAAGGTGTAACACATCTGCAATATACACTGTACAATATATTAACCAAGAATCTGATTTTCTCTGTCAGCCTAAAGAAAAATGTATGTTAGTAAAAGTGGTCAAAGAACATCTGAACCAAAAGCCACCAGGACAGTGGAATTCTTTAACAGACAGAATATTATCATGAGAACAATATGACCCTGGATTTCTACCGATTCTTATGAATTGGCTCCTCTCAAATATGCATAGGAGTAAACACTTCTCACCAAATATCCTGATGACTTTAATTGAACTTTTATATTTACTTCCTATTTTCCATCTTCTTCAGAAACAAATTATTCACAAACCAAATCTAAAACACTTGCAACTATACTTGAAGTGGGGAAAAAGCTTCATATATATATCTTCTTAGATGCCTTTTCAATTTTTACATTAATCACAAACTTTTACTCTTCATATTTTCAAAAAAGCAAGAAATATGTTTTAAGCAACACACACAAAATGCTGGTGGAACGCAGCAGGCCAGGCAGCATATGTTTTAACCTTGTTGAAAGTTCATATTTATTTATTTTCTTATCAGTTTTGCATCGAGTCGAACAATCAAAATAAAATACTGATTAAGAGCTTTTCATCCCTCTTCCTGTATCAAGTTTACATTTTAACTTAAATATCAAAAACTGTTTCCTGAATTGGTAAATGCACTTTCCTTCCGACTAACAGATAGACTACAACCATGCCCTTCTCTCATTTGTCAGGTGCCTAGTAGATAGCTAAGCTGATGATGGCATTTTGTCAGCAGAACTATAATAATAAGGCAGGCGTAAACTGTCAATCAAAGATAAATGTCAAAACCAAATGAATTAATGAATGCATTCTAGTAGGGAGGAAAAGTACAGTATAAGCCATGTGCAATGACCTTCCATGGAAAGCAACATAAATCATGCTGCGCAGAAGTGATCAACTTTCTTACTTACTCCGAGAAAATTAATATTAACTATGACTGATTGAACTTTGGCAGCATTATTATATGTATATTGTCACATGAAATAGCAATATTTACTTAAATTAAATTCTCATGTTAAATGTTGAAAATGGTTTGAATGCAAACTATAGTTGCAAACAGTTTCTTTCAGTTTTGAATGATTGTGTTTCTCACATTACTTCTCCATCCACAGAATGAGAACATCAAATGGCCCATAGATAAAAAAGGCATCTAAAATATGCTATAATTTATTTTAGTTATCAAATTAATCCTGTTACCTTCATGAAACTTGCTGCTATTCTCTAAAGGTTGAATACTCTTTTTGATCACTGAAAGCAATAGTGTTGGGAAAGAAGTTTTACAATATTGAGTTATTGTAACATTATGTGAGAAAAAAATACAGTGTCTTAGTTTGGTATGGGAAAAGTTAGGAGTAACTTTATAGAATTCTAGCTTTATATGTGGGCAAAGCAACCATGGATTTGATTTCATTAAACAATATAAATAAACCATAAAGCAGTGGATGTCAAAGTATCTATACTGCGATCACAAAAGACTACAGATGCTGGAATCTGAAGCAACAATGTGTTGGATGAACATAGTGAGTCGAACTGCATCTGTGGGAAGAAAGGAATTGTCAACATTTCAAGTCAAAATCTCACATGAGGATTGGGATTCTAAATTGGGATTGCTGCTCTGATTCTAAAAACAAACATAAAGCAACTGATGTTCATGGCATTAATTTTTGACCCACTGGGATTCTGGTATAGACTCTTCCAAAGTTAGAATACAGATCAGAGAAACAAATGAAAATTTTAATGATGCAAACGACAGGAATTCTGCAGAAGCTGGAAATTCAAGCAACACACATCAAAGTTGCTGGTGAACGCAGCAGGCCAGGCAGCATCTCTAGGAAGAGGTACAGTCGAGGTTTCAGGCTGATACCCTTCATCAGGACTAACTGATGGAAGAGTTAGTAAGAGATTTGAAAGTGGGAGGGGGAGGGGGAGATCCAAAATGATAGGAGAAGACAGGAGGAGGAGGGATGGAGCCAAGAGCTGGACAGGTGATTGGCAAAGGGGATATAAGAGGATCATGGGACAGGAGGCCCAGGGAGAAAGACAAGGGTGGGGGGGAAACCCAGAGGATGGGCAAGGGGTATAGTCAGAGGGACAGAGGGAGAAAAAGGAGAGTGAGAGAAAGAATGTGTGTATAACAATAAATAACGGATGGGGTACGAGGGGGAGGTGGGGCATTAGCGGAAGTTAGAGAAGTCAATGTTCATGCCATCAGGTTTCAATGATGTCTCAATTTCAATGAGCCTGATTTCTAAATTCCCTGGTTTTCAATGCTTCACATGAGGAAGTAGGAATTTACTGCTGCCTCCCCCCACCACCACCCAAACTTTTCTGTGTACATTCTGTCATGAGGGTCTGTCTTAAAAGAAAAACCGCATAAAATTCATGCTACATTCCTTGCCAAACTGCCTCATTAAAGATGGAAAGTATCCTGAGTATTCTGATCTACACCAGAATACAGATTCTAAGCTATCTGTGCATGCATATTCCTTTTTTGACAGACAATGGCCCATTTGAACTGAAAAAATACATTTATTTGTCTTATTTGGTACATTAAACATTGCATTCAATAGCAACCCACAGCTTCCCCATAAAAATTGCACACTTGGAGACACTTACCTTTAAAAATTATTACAGCAATTCTCCAACTACTAAACACATTAAAATAGGACCTCACTGCTTCTGGTGGTAGCTGTTGTATCTTTACCACAGGAAGTTTCAGGAACATGCTATATTCTTAAAGAACACTCCCCATGACAGTCACAACAGAGCAACTTAATAGGGTGCTTTGGGAAGGAAGAAGGACACATCCTCCCCTCTTCATGATCATCCTTATAGATCAAGTCTTATGCCCACATCAAGCTGTGGACTTATTATTCAGGCAGAAGTTACTGTATGCCTGTCCTATGCATGATCTTGAAAGTCAGAAATAAGCACCAAGACTATCATTGATGTAACAAATATACACAGTGATCAAACCTTAGTCAGCTACCTCCAGATAGCACACATTGTTTTCCTAATCAGTCCTTTAATTCACAGCTCTTGGACAACTTGGCCCAATGTTTTAGTAGTATTGGTCAGAGGTTGCACACTATGGCATCAATTTCTGTTGAGAATTGTGCAGGTTAAGTACATGTGCAAATGCCACTGAAACAACACCAAGGCAACTGGAGCCTGGAACTGCCTGGTCCCTTACCCAGTGGGTGGGAAATCTTCTGGAAATGAGCACTTCTGTGATTTGCTACTTTTAAAAAAAGCAGGCACTGCATCTTCTAATCCTTGTGACAGTGTTTTAGTAACCTTGTAATAATATTTTTTCACAAAACATTGGACAATATTGCTCTTTTAGCCAATTAAAATAAGCATTCAAAACAATTTCTTCCTATTAAACGTACTTAATCCTATACTTTATTGTGAATATGCACTAGCAATAATAGGGGCATTCAGGAAGAAATATGTGGTGAACTTTGTTTATTCACTGTCTGGACTGAAAGCTATTTGCTCTGGATGGTATTCATGTTAAATTAGCCTTAGTGTAAACTGATTTATATTATCATGATGGATCATTGTGTTTTGAATAAATAAGCTCAACTATAAGTTTACAGTGGATTTATATTACGTATAATGATAAATGGCAAGTTTTCTTGTATTTGCATTACCTCCTTTGGTTATGGGAGGGATATAATAGCTTCCACACTCACTAGTTTTTTTTAGGTGTCCTGTTGAAAAAATTAGTGCACTTATACTGCTTATTTATAGATAATTGAGTGCTGTCTCATGAAGTTAGCCTTGATAGTTTATCTCCTGCTGTAATTGAGTTTTCAAGGATTTTTGTCCATTTAAGCACTTGATCCCATTCTCTGATTCAAGTTGTTCATTCGAGTAATTAACAGCTCGACACGTTATCAAGATATGATAATGTGTTAGAATTTGCATTGCAATTTAAGTAATTTTGTAGAAAACACCCTGATGTCTGTGGGAATTTATAGAAATGGAGCAATCGTGGAGAAGGGAAGGTTTTAAAAGGCTTTAATCAGTGCCTTGGTTCCCATGCTGTCAATCTTTTTACCCACCCCCTCCCGCCCCTCCCCATTGTCCAACAATATAAATACACAGGGACTATGAATAAGTGAATGGCAGCATGTCCTAGTTGGGTTTTCTTCTGATTCTAATCACAAGCAAGATGTAAATTTTCCTGGGAATAAACCTTTGTAAGCCTCAATTTCTTATGTCCTTAGAGTGCAAAACAGAGGACTAGATATAAAGTTTAAAGAACAATATCCCAGATTTTCCAGTGAATGGAAAATCATGCAACAGAGGGAGTTCAAAATATCTTATTAAAGTAAAAAATAATTGAGTTGCTAAAATAACAAATGTCACTTGTTTTTCCAAGAGAAAAAAACATTATGATAAGGGAATTAAAGATTTCTGTTTTCAGGCACCCAATTGTACCATCAGATTCTCTTTAAATTAGATTAAACACAACTAAACATGGGAGTAAAGCTTTTTAACCATGACCAACTAATGTTACTCAAAATTATGTGTAAAAAGCCACTCATTTAGACACATGTTCTTTCCCTTTTGTTTATTGATTTGGTTAAAGATAATTGGCCTAGTTCCACACAATACATTAAATGTTAATAGGCAAATACCATTTTCATTTCATCAGTTTGAACTGGACTTTAGTGCTAATGACACATAAACACGAACACATAAGATTATTACTTAACTGTAATATATCCTTTCTAACATTTCTACTTTAAAGTGACCAGATATTTTAAAAGATGCTTTAGTTCACTCTGCCAATGAGAAATAGAAGCTCAGAGATTTATTATGGTTGTTATAGGGAGGTTTTCTCACACTTCATTATTTTCCTACCTTGTGACATCAGGTAAATATTTTTGCAAGTATTAAAATTTGAAACAACTAAATTTTAATCATTCTACATTTTAATACTTAGAAAAATTTTACACCAGTAAATATTTTTGCAGCTTTTTCCTCGTGTACATGGAAATACAGATTTTTATGATACTACTAATAAGGAAAACGAAAGGAAAGAATGTCAAAAATAATTGATTTCTGGAACTTGGGAAGGACGCAAATATGCCCATCACTGACAAACACTCCATGGTAAGATGCAGCAGACAAATAATGGATCAACTACCATTTTTCATATATCCAGTCTCTCTCTCTTTCTGGCTATCCACCCCATAAAATGATGATGGTTCCTTTCAGTCAATTAGTGGGGTGGTACCCCACTCCTCAGAAAGGAACAGTGTGTGTGAGTGGATTTTAAGTGAGGAGGGAGTTGCACAGGTCCAGACCCACCCTCTCAACATCCCCTCCCGGATCCAGTGGCATGGTGGGGTCCAAGACGGCTGGGGGAAGTTCTGTTGCAGTGAATGGCCAGACCAAGCTCTGATGGAAGGGATGCCCTTTCCACTCTTCATGACACGTGTTTGCTAGATGGCCGTTGACCCTACGAGAGGGTTAATCCGCCCTTTGACAGGTCTTGTTTTTCGTCCTGCAGGGTGTCTAGCCACCCCCCTCACCAGGCAAGCCCACCACCCGACCATGCCACAGGTAGTACTGGGTTACATGGTACCAGTAGCACTCAGACGAGTGACTTGACCAGATTATATCCAGTAACCTTCCATTGAATGTACTAATGAATTAACAAGGTTCATGTATTAAGTACAGATATCCTTGTTCATTTGTATGGGGGGGGGGACTCCTCTTTGAATAGAATTCACACAGAAAGTTTTTTTCTCATAGTTAAGAATAGCTGAAAAGGAGAAATAGAAGCAGTAGGCCATCTGATCTTCTACTGCAGAACCACATTCCTATTGTAACTTCACCTTTGAATTCTCTCAGAATCAAAAAGTCCATCATAATTCCTGACTTTCTTGAAAGCTGCAAATCATGCTAGTATTCAGTTCCATGAAGACTGAATAAATTGCCAAGAAAGCAGTGTTTATCAGGGCACCTTTCAAATAATTTTCTTTTTACAGGCTAATACTTTGGCGCAAGTCTGTCTGGTTTATGTGCTATGTCTGATCTATCACCTTGTAACTAGTGAAAACAGCAGCTACTGGAGAACATAAAACCAAACACCAAATATACGTTTTTTATTTGCTAAAATTGTTTATTCCAGTCCTTTGGAGATTTTAATCAATGCTACTGGATATATCCCAAAGAATACCCATTAAAAATACTTTTCTCACTCTGTTATGGATACAGAAGCCTGAAGGCACACACTCAGCAATTCAGGAACAGCTTCTACCCCTCTGTCATCTGATTCCTAAATGGACATTGAAGCTTTGGACACTACCTCACTTATTTTAATATACAGTATTTCTGTTTTTCCACATTTTAAAAAATCTATTCAATATACGTAATTGATTTACTTATTTATTATTATGTTTTATTTATTATTTTTTTCTCTCTCTGCTAGATTATGTATTACATTGAACTGCTGTTGCTAAATTAACAAATTTCACGTCACAATGTGTTCAAATTTAGGCTCGTCATGAACCCAAAAATACAATTATCTAATTCTTCACAAATCCCATCAAATTACTTCCCTGTTACTGGTTGCAGCTTCAGGTCATGTCAGCTACTTTGTAATCCATCGTTTAATGACATTGCCGCAAACTAGGGAGATGTCTTCAGTTTCAGAAAGAATCTTCTTTCTTTGTAAGAACACAAGTCACGCTTGTGCACCAGCCTTTCTTGCACACGTGCATCACTGATTCATGGCTGGAAGAAGATCATATTTGGGAGCTTAACATCCAAGGGCTTGGGGGTCCTTGTGCAGGATTCCCTAAAGGTTAACTTGCAGGCTGAGTCGGTGGTAAAGAAGGCAAATGCAATGTTAGCATAAATTTCAAGAGGACTAGAATATAAATGCAAGGACATAATGCTGAGGCTTTGTAAGTCTTTGGTCAGACTGCCCATGGAATATCGTGAGCAGCTTTGGGCACCTTATCTTAGAAAAGAGAAGGTTCATGAGAATGATTCTGGGAATGAAAGGGTTAACATACAAGGATTGTTTCATGGTTCTGGGCCTGTACTTGTTGGAGTCTAGAAGAATGGTGGGGGATCTCATAGAGACCTTTCAAACACTGAAAGGCCTATATAGAGTGGATGTGAAGAGAATGTTTCCTATAATGGGGAGTCTAGGACCGGGGGTACAGTCTCAGAATAGAGGAATTTCTATTTAGAACAGAAATAAGGAGGAATTTGTTTTAGACAAGGGTAGGGAAACTGTGGAACTTATTGCCACAGATAGCTGTGGAGGCAAAGTCATTGGGTATATTTAAAGTGGAGGTTGATAGGCTCTGATTAGTCAGGATATCAAAAGTTACAGGGAAAATGAAGGAGAATGGGGTTGACAGAGGTGCTGCCTGGCCGGCTGCGTTCACCAGCATTTTTTGTGTGTTGCTTGAATTTCCAGCATCTGCAGATTTCCTTGTGTTTAGATATTTGTTTGTTTCTTTGCAACACACAATATAAACACCAGGAGGGGCAAGAGAGAGAAAGCAATATTGCTGCTTACTCCCATCATATGCCCATACAAACACCAGGAGGGGCAAGAGAGAGATAGCAATTGAGGTAGATAGATTGAGAGATAGAGAGATATAGATTGTGTAGGGTTATATTCAAATCTAAAGACTGGAGGAAGATGTCTATAAATAACTCTGAATGGAAGCCATAATTATAATGGAAACATGTTACACATATTTTTGTCTTTCCATTTGTAATAAGATCCTAAACACATGCTTTTAAAGGACATATAAGATTTGCCAGAAAAATTAACCTGAAATAAATGTTGTAAATTAATATAGTATCATGCATACTCAATGACTACTTTATTAGGTACACCCATACATCTGCAACTCAATGCATAAAAGCAGAGGCATGGTCAAGATGCTCAGTTGTTGTTCAGTTCAAACATCAGAATTAGGAAGAAATGTTATAGACAACAGACAATAGGTACAGGAGTAGGCCATTCAGCCCTTCGAGCCAGCACCACCATTCACTGTGATCATGGCTGATCATCCACAATCAGTACCCTTTTCCTGCCTTCTCCCCATATCCCTGCTATCTTTAAGAGCTCTATCTAACTCTTTTTTGAAAGAATCAAGAGAATTGGCCTCCACTGCCTTCTGAGGCAGAGCATTCCACAGAACCACAACCATCTGTGTAAAAAAGTTTTTCCTCAACTCGGTTCTAAATTGTCTACCCCTTATTCTTAAACTGTGGCCTCTGGTTCTGGACTCCCCCAACATCGGGAACATGTTTCCTGCCTCTAGCATGTCCAATCCCTTAATAATCTTATATGTTTCAATCAGATCCCCTCTCATCCTTCTAAATTCCAGTGTATACAACCCCAGTCGCTCCAATCTTTCGACATACGACAGTCCCGTCATCCCGGGAATTAACCTCGTGAACCTACGCTGCACTCCCGCAATACTTAGAATGTCCTTCCTCAAATTTGGAGACCAAAACTGTACACAATATTCCAGGTGTGGTCTCACCAGGGCCCTGTACAACTGCAGAAGGACCTCTTTGCTCCTATACTCAACTTCCCTTGTTATGAAGGCCAGCATGCCATTAGCTTTCTTCACTGCCTGCTGTACCTGCATGCTTACTTTCAGTGACTAATGAACAAGGACACCTAGATCTCATTGTACTTCCCCTTTTCCTAACTTGACACCATTCAGATAGCAATCTGCCTTCCTGTTCTTGCCACCAAAGTGGATGACCTCACATTTATCCACATTAAACTGCATCTGCCATGCATCTGCCTACTCACCCAACCTGTCCAAGTCACCCTGCATTCTCATAACATCCTCCTCACATTTCACACTGTCACCCAGCTTTGTGTCATCTCCAAATTTACTAATGTTACTTTTAATCCCTTCATCTAAATCATTAATGTATATTACAAATAGCTGCGGTCCCAGAACCGAGCCTTATGGTACCCCACTAGTCACTACCTGCCATTCTGAAAAGGACCCATTAATCCCTACTGATTGTTTCCTGTCTGCCAACCAATTTTCTATCCATGTCAGTACCCTATCCCCAATACCATTTGCTCTAATTTTGCACACTAACATCCTATGTGGGACCTTATCAAAGGCTTTCTGAAAGTCCAGGTACACTACATCCACTGGCTTTTCCATGTCCATTTTCATAGTCACATTCTCAAAAAATTCCAGAAGATTAGTCAAGCATGATTTCCCCTTCGTAAATCCATGCTGACTCGGACCTATCCTGCCACTGCTATCCAAATATACCGCTATTACATCTTTTATAATTGATTCCAGCATCTTCCCCACCACTGATGTCAGACTAACTGGTCTATAATTGCCTGTTTTCTCTCTCCCTCCTTTCTTAAAAAGTGGGATAACATTAGCCACCCTCCAATCCGCAGGAACTGATCCTGAATCTAAGTGATGTTGACTATGGATTGATTGTTGGTGCCAGGGGGGGTGATTTAAGTACCTCAGAAACTGCTGATCTCCTGGGATTTTCACGCATAATAGTCTTTAAAGTTTACAGAAAACAGTGCAAAAGAAAAGACATCCAATCAGCAGCAGTTCTGGGCCAAAATGTTTCGCTAACAAGAGAGGTTAAAGGAGAATAGACAGACTGGTTCAAACTGACAGGAAGGCATCAGCAAACTCAAATATCCATGTCTTACAACAGTGGGGTGCAGAAGAGCATTCTGAAAGCACAACACATTGAACTTTGAAGAGAATAGGCTACAGCAGCAGAAGACCATGAATATAAACTCAGTGAGCAATTTATTAGGTACAGGAGGTACCTAATAACATGGCCACTAAGGGTAAATGCCCCAGAACTATCATAACTATTTTATCAAATCACCTGAGATGCATGGCATTACTTCTTCTGTATAAAACACTGATATTTTATGAAAGCAGAAGCAAAGTTAAATCCTAAATGTCAAATGGCCAGGTTTTATCAATCGACTCTGAAAAGGAAGGTTGGGAGTGGCAGGAATGAATAAGAAAATATAATCCAACTTCACATTACTGGCAGGGAAGGAATCCTCTGCAATTGAGGCCACATATTGGAAATCTGGGCATAGTTTTCCTACCATTAATTTTATATGGTTGGAAAATCAAGCATCAAAATGTCTGATATGCAGTTCTGCTGCATCCAGCTCCCCACAAAGCATCTTAAACTGCCAGAATTTTAACATATTGCACAGCTTCAATTCCTACTGCTATTTCAAGGCAATCCAGCTATTAATGTAAGCAAAAGCCTTTTTAGTTGCCTAAGTTTATATAGTTCTTGTTTATGAACAACACCTTTTTACTGTACCTGCATGTTATACAATTTGTACAGAAGAAGTATAATCAATTGGGATGCAGCTACAATGAAGTACTGGCAAGTAGGTAGAGGCTGCTGCAAGCAACATGGAAAATAAAAACATCTGGCACTTTTGACTAATTTGGTGCAGAATTTAGCTATTCCATTTTACATGTCAAGAGATCCTTTCATGGTGCTCTAACGTTTCCTCCCATTATACTTAATCTGCACCATTTGTTATTAATGCGCACATGTAGCATTTAATATAAAAATTGAATTGCACCATCTATGTCATTCATCATTCAGGTGCCTTGCCATTCGGCCTGGGCGATCGTGTCTCTCCATCCATCACGGTCCCTGACCCTCCAAATTGTAGTTGTTGCCTCCTCTGTTTCTAACCATGATGTTATTCCTTCTATCATTTTCATTCCGTTTGCCTCTGCTTCTTTTTTCCTTCCAGCTTTCCAGTTGTAACTAAATGTTCTAATGTCTCTCTTCACATGATGTGTCCAAAGAATTTTGATTGCTGTTTTCCGATTTTTTTTTTAAAGTAATGTACGTTTTGTTTTCACCTCTGTACAATTGTTATAATGAGCTGCTAAATTCAACAACCACAGAATTCATGGAAACCTTACAGAGCTGAGTCTTCCACAACAAGCTGCAGGAGATTTCTAAGCTGGTTTCTTAAAATAATTCAGAAGTTCACATTAAGTTTGCATCCTGCCTGTGCTAGTCTGTCATGCTGAAATTACTCAAAAGTCCCAAAAATTGACAGTGAAGAGTTCATGTTGCAAACCCACGATTTCACTGCCCTCCTCTGGGAAGAGGAGCATATTCCATGGGACTTAAGATGTCATAATTGGAGCCACCTTCAAGAAACCAGGGAAAGCTGGCTCTTAGAGTTTGTTCATCCAGTGACATAGCAGGTATGAACCTTACTTGCTCTGTGATGCCATCTATATATCCCTGAGACATGGACTACATACAGTAGGCAACGCAAAACACTGGAAAAGCACTACCAATGTGGTGCAAACCAATGGTGTTTTTACTTTGTTAAAAGTCTCTTTTATGATCGCAAGACAATGCTGAACTCCAAGAAATTCGGGTACTTCAGGTCTACCCTTTCAGTGAACTGCTCGTTGATTGGAGGAGCTGGAGTGAGTGTCAGAGGAGCGGGACTGCATACCGACCGCGTTGCTGCGTGCTACAGGAAGGAATCGAAGGCATCAGAGTTGGTGCACAAAGGTGGTGAGCAGTGTAACCATCGGTGATTGTCTTGGATGTTAGTCTGGCGATTGCAAGACCCTGTCGGACATTGATAACGTAAGATGCCGCAGGCCTGCTTCCTTTGTTTGGTGGCACGGCAGATGTCAGGGGAGCCGCATGGCCTCAGTTGTAGCAAGGACTAGGCCTCAAGCCCCTGGCTTGCCTGCTGCTGCAGTTCAGGAGAAGAGATGCTGGAGTTGGTACAGCGTGGCAGCCATGCTCAGTTGGGGACTGGCCTTTCCTGTCAGTGCTGCCCTCCAGTGATCAATCAGTGGAATGACAGGCTGGAAATGCGAGTGTATGTGTGCATATTTGTTGTGCACTGGCGGGAACTGCGCCATCAAATTGCACGACATGTCACTCGGGGACTTGGACTACATATATTTTTTTTTTTGCTTGCTATTTTGAATGTGCCGTTTTGTGTTTTGCATCATCGGCCCAGAGGAATGATATTTCGTTTGGCTGTATTCATGTACGGTTGAATGATAGTTAAACTTGAATTTGAATTTTGAATGTTGTCTGCAAAATCCTCCATATTTACTGGAGAGACAAACAAGCCAATGCCAGTAACCTGTCACAGGCCAATACTCCAGTATTGAGACCCAGTTTTATTCAGCCACCTACATTGGACAGGCCACATCTTTTGCACACTTGACACTAGACTCCTAAAACAGGCAGTCAATTTTGAGCTCTGTCATAGGTAGACATTACCAGGCAGATAAAAGAAAAAAAAACAAGAATATTTTCACTTCCTTGGATCCTTTCCCTTGTTTATCTGACAGTCCCTTCCTATTCCATCACAGAGCTCAGAAAAAATTGTCAGTTTCTAGGGTCTGGTAAGGGTTTGTGAGCAATGTGCTCTTCCCCATGGGGTTGACCGAGTGCAACTAGTGCCTCACTACTGTGGATGTTGGCCTGGACAGTGGAGAGGACATTGACATTGGTTCACTTATCCTGCCCATGAATTTGGAGGATTTTGCAGGGGCAGATTTGGTGGAACCTTTCTAGTGCCTTAAAGGCACTGTTGTGGAAAGACAATGATCTAAAACTATTTTAAAGTGAAAGTAGTTTTACAGAAAAGATTCCACACAAAGGAGCAAGATAAGTGGCTAGATAAACTGTTTCCCCAATTGTGAATGTCCATATGTCCTCACGGGCCAGCAGAAAGGGTCACCGTTTAATAACTAATTAGAAAGACATCAAGTTCAACATTATAGTATTCATTCAGCATTGTCGTAAATATTACACAAAATCAACAAAAATATCGGACTTAAAACTGCTATCAACTGGAGTCAAGGCAGGCAAGTGGGGTATTATCACTTTTTTGACACAAGCTGGAAATAGGCTAATAACTATGAGAGTATAATTTTATAGGGAGATATCTGGGAGGAAAACAAATATCCATATAAAAATCAGCCTGTACAGTGAAGATGCTGTTTGCCCTGTCCCTTTAGGGAGAGGGTTGGGCTTTCAACCTATTTTGCACTCACATCTTAATCCTAACAATGGGCAATTATACAGCTGATGTGCTACTGAGGCCCAGATATATTTGGATTTGGATTCTCTACACTCATAATTCCACTGGTATGATTCCAGTGTAAAACAAAATAGAGCAGAAGGCTTACAAGGAGCAGTCAGATTGGTAGCTATAGTATCCACTTGCAGCTACCTTGTTTGTCCAGGCAGCTGCCCAGCTGGCATGAGCATTTGCTATGTATCATTGTAGATCTGAGATCCACAGGGAGTGGTGAAGGAAACTTTTCGAATGGATTTCCTTGTCTGTTTCTTTTCCATTGGCAGCTCTCCCTCATTCTTTTGCCTTCAGATTTTTTCTTTCACTTCAACTGATGCTTTTCTAAGATATCCACCTCCCCACAGAAAACACTGTGATTGTGGATAGTGTCTCATGATGGAATCTTTTAGCCCTGCTTTTAATATTACTATGTTGCAAGATTAATAAAATGTCTTCAATTACAGAAGTGTTCCATTAAAAGCAGAACTCTAAAATAACCATTGGAAGTGAGTGTTGCAGTATTGCGTCCAATAACTGGAGCTGCACTCACTTACAAGGGGAGACATGCCCTCTTACTTCCATTTCAATAGATGTGTGGTTCCTTTCTGCGCCTTGTGGCACATTGGGTGGCAACCTTGCCATTCCGTTACCATTTTTTTTTCTGTTTTTTTATGAGGCTGAGTTGCTAGCTTGATGCTCAACCCAGCACAGATGGAAAGGGTGCAATCAGCTGGCTAGATTCAAAGCTGGGACTGTTGTGGATGCGACTACACAGCCTGCCATCTATCTCAATAGGTACCCTGCAGAAAAATGAGCACTGAGCTTGGCTTGAGAGTTAGAAGATATAATGAGGCAGCTACTCCTAGGCAGGCTACCCCTAACAGACTATCCCTGTCTATCCAAAAGCTTATATATCAAGTACCGTAGAATACTTTCCAATACCTTTCCCATTACTGATGTCAGGCTCACTGGTCTATAATTTCCTGGCTTATTCTTAGAACCTTTCCTTTACAATAGAACAACTTTACCATCCTCCAATCCTACAGCACCTCATACATGGCTAAAGATGATTTAAATATCTCTGCTAGGGCCCCTGCAACTTCTGCACTAGCTTCCCACAGTGTCTGAGGGAACACGTTGTCAGGCCCTGAGGATTTATCCACTCTAGTTTGCATCAAGACAGAACACACCTCCTCCTCTTTAACCTGTACTGGCTCCATGATCTTGCTCCTGCTGTCCATCTCCCAAGTAAATACAGATGCAAAAAAGCCACTTAAAATCTTACCAATCTCTTTTGGCAATACGTAGTTGACTATTCTGATCTTTAAGAGGATCAATTTTGTCCATTGCAATCCTTTGGCTCTGAACATATCTGTAGAAGCCCTTAGGATTCTCCTTCACCTTGTCTACTAGAGCAACCTTATGCTTTCTTTTAGCCCTTCTGATTTCCTTCTTAACTGTTTGCTTGCCTTTCTTACTCTCCTCAAGTACCTCAGTTATTACTACTGCCTATACCTACTATGCACCTCCTTCTTTTCTTTAACCAGAGCCTCAATTTCTCATGAAAACCAATGTTCCATAAACATATTATCTTCGTTTTTTTTATTCTGACAGCAACATCCAAACTCTGTACTCTCAAAATTTCTCTTTTGAAGGCCTCCCACTTACCAAGTACACCTTTGCCAGAAAGCAACCTGTCCCAATCAACACTTACCAGATCCTTTCTGATAGCATCAAAATTGGCCTTTCTCCGATTTAGAATCTTAACCCAAGGACCAGACCTATTCTTTTCCATAAATACCTTGAAAATAATGGCATTATGATCACTAGATGCAAAGTGTTCCCCTACATAATCTTCTGACACCTGCCCTGTCTCATTCCCTAATTGCAGATTTAGTATCACACTCTCTCTAGTTGGGACTTCAATGTACTGATTAAGGAAAATTTCCTAAACACATCTGACAAACTCTTTCCCATCCAGCCCTTTTATAGTCAATATGTGGAAAATTTAAATCACCTACTAAAACAACCTTAGGTTCCTTGCAACAGCCTGCGATTTCTCTACAAATTGGCTCCTCTAATTTCCCCAGACTGTTGGGTGGTCTATGACTTAATCCCATGAGTAGAGTCATACTTTTCTTCTTCCTCAGTTCTACCATAAAACCTCACTAGGTAAGTTCTCCAGTCTGTCCTGACTGAGCACTACTGTGACATTTTCCCTTACTAGTACTGCCACCGCTCCCCCTTTAATCCCTCCAGCTCTATCACATCTAAAACAATGGAACCCCAGAACACTGAGCTGCCAGTCCTCACCCTCCTGAAACCAAGTCTCACTAATAGCTACAATGTCATAATTCTACCTGCAGATCCATGCCCTAAGCTGATCCGCCTTTCCCACAATACTCCTTTCATTGAAATATATGCAGCTCAGAACATTATTCCCACCATTCTCAACCGTAGCCACTGTAGTACCTTCCTATTTCTGTCCTCACTAGAATGTGATACAGGTTGCAATCCAGAGATCACAACACTGGAGGTCCTTTCCTTTAACTTAGCACCTAACTCCCTGAGCTCACTTTGCAGGACCTCATCACCGTTCCTAGTCATGTCATTCCATAAGACCATAAGGCATAGGAGCAGAATTAGGCCACCATGTTGACTTTGTACTATCTTATCCTGTGTCACCAAGTACTCCATTACCTCATCCTTAACAATTGACTCTAACATCTTCTCAATCACTGAGCTCAGGCTAACTGGTCTATAATTTCCTTTCTCATGCCTTCCTCCTTTCTTAAAGAGTGGAGTGATATTAGCAATTTTCCAGTCCTCTGGCACTGTCAGAGTCCAGTGATTTTTGAAAGATCATGCCACCACAATCTCTAACGCTACCTCTTCCAGAACCGTAGGGTGCAGTTCCTCTGGTCCGGATGACCTATGTACCTTTGGGTCTCTCAGCTTTTTGAGCACCTTCTCTCATAACAGTAACTGCACCCAATTTCCTTCACATGCTACAACATCAGGCATACTGCTAGTGCCCTCCACAGTGATGATTGATACAAAAATGCTTATTTAATTCATCAGCCATCTCCTTGTCCCCCATTATTATTTCTCCTGCCTCTTTTTCTAGCAGTCCTGGATCCACTCTCATTTCTCTTTTAATTTTAACATACTTGAAAAAACTTTTACTATCCAGAAAGAAGAGAAAGAAACTGCCTTTCAACTCACAAGAGAGCACAGGCCATCAATTTTGCTGTTAGTGTTTCTGTAGTAGGCAATTTCTTTTTTACGAGGTCGAGTTGCTAGCTCGACGCTCAACCCAGCATGAATGGAAAGCGTGCACGGGAGCCGGCTGGATTTGAACTCGGGACCTTCCACCCCAAAGTCCAGCACTGATGCCACTATGCCACCAGCCGGCCTTTTACTATTCGCTTTGATATTATTTTCTAGCTTGCTTTCATATTTCATCTTTTCCCTTCTAATGAGTTTTTTAGTTGCTCTCTGTAGGTTTTTAAAAAACTTCCCAATCCTCTATCTTCCCACTAATTTTTGTTTTGTTTTATGCCCTTTCTTTTGCTTTTACAATAGCTTTGACTTCCCTTGTCAGCCACAGTTGTACTATTTTACGATTTGAGTATTTTTTTCATTTTTGGAATACACATGTCCTGCACCTTCCTCATTTTTCCCAGAAACTCACGCTATTACTGCTCTGCTGACATCCCTGCCAGTTGCTCCTTCCAATTTACTTTGGCCAGCTCCTCTCTCATACCACTGTAATTTCCCTTACTCCACTGAAATATTACTACATCAGACTTTACTTTCTCCCTATTTTCAAGTTGAGTTCAATGATATTCTGATCACTGGTTCCTAAGGGTTCTTTTACTTTAAGCTCCCTAATCACCTCCAGTTCATTACATAACACCCAATCCAGTATAGCTGATCCCCTAGTAGGTTCAACAACAAACTGCTCTAAAAAGCTATCTCTTAGGCACTCAACAAACTCACTCTCTTGAGATCCATTACTAACCTGATTTTTTCCAATCGATCTGCATGTTAAAATCTCCCATGACTACCATAACATTGCCCTTTCGACACGCTTTTTCTATTTCCTGTTGTAACCTGTGGTCCACCTCCCAGCCACTGTTGGGAGGCCTGTATATAACTCCTATCAACGACCTTTTACCCTTGCAGTCTCTTAATTCAACCCACAAGGATTCAACATCTTCTGATCCTATGTCACATCTTTCTACTGATTTGATGCCATTCCTTACCAGTAAAGCCACACAACCCCCTCTGCCTACCTTCCTATCCCTCCAATATATGTGGTTATTTATTTATTTATGGTTTTATATTGCTATATTTATACTCTATTCTTGGTTGGTGTAATGAAAACCAATCTCCCTCGGGATCAATAAAGTATGACTATGACTATGTAACCTCGAACATTCAGCTCTCAACTACAACCATCCTTCAGCCACGATTCAGTGATGGCCACAACATCATACCTGGCAATCTGTAATATTACAACAAGATCATCCACCTTATTTCTTATACTACGCGCATTTAGATACAACACCTTGAGTACCGTATTTGCTGTCCTTTCTGACTCTGCATCCCTAATGTTTTGATACTCAGCCTGTTGGCTGCAACTAAGTCCCATCACCTGCCTGCCCTTCCTGACAATCTGACTGCACACTACCTTTACTTTTTTACCATCAGTCCTTTCCTGAGTCCCTTCACTCCGGTTCCCAACCCCCTGCCAAGTTAGTTTAAACCCTCCCCAACAGTTCTAACAAACCTGCCCGCAAGAATATTGGTCCCCCTCGGGTTCAGGTGCAACCCGTCACTTTTGAACAGGTCATACCTTCCCCCGGAAGAGATCCCAATGATCCAAGAACCTGAAGCCTTGCCCCCTGCACCAGATTCTCAGCCACGCATTTATCTGACAAATCATCCTGTTTCAACCCTCAATGGCGCATGGCACAGGTAGCAATCCAGAAATTGCTAACCCGGAGGTCCTGCTTCTTAGCTTCCTGCCTTGCTCTCTAAATTCTCTTTTCAGGACCTCATTGCTTTTCCTTCCTATGTCAATGGTACCAATATGTACTAAGACATCTGGCTGCTCCCCCTTCCTCTCCAAAATGTTATGGATGCAATCTGAGACATCCCTGACCCTGGTACCTGGGAGGCAACATACCATCCGGGTGTCCTGTTCACGTCCACAGAATCTCCTTTCTGTTATGCTAACTGTTGAGTCCTCTATCACTACCACTTCCTTCTTCTCTCTCTTTCCCTTCCGCACCACGGACTCATACTCAGTGCCTGTAACCCGGTTGACATGGCATTCCCCAGGAGGTCATCCCCCACAGAAGTATTTAAAGCGGTATACTTGTTTTTGAGGAGAATGGCCATAGGGGTGCTCTGCTCTAACTGCCTATTTCCATTTCTCCTGACGGTCACCCAGCTACTCGCCTCCTGCAACTTCCGGGTGACTACTCCCTGTAATTTTAATCAATTATATCCTCCCTCTCCCATACAAGCTGCAGGTCATCCAGTTGCTGCTCCGGATCCCTAACACGGTCTTCAGGCTGTAGCTGGATGCACTTCACACAGATGTAGTTCCCCGAGAGACTCTGGGTCTCCCAGTTCTCCAACATCCAGCACGAAGATCACATCACAGCCATTTAAATGTTACAGTAAGAGGGGGGGGAAAAAAGGAAACCTTAACAGACGCTTTACACAGAGTCAACGCCTCTTCGAGCCAAAGCCTGGTTTGAGCCAAAGCCTGTACCGACATTCATACCAACGTGGATCACAACCTCTGGCTGGTCACCCTCCCACTTAAGAATGCTGTAGATTTGATCCAAGATGTCCCTGACTTGATATGTCTGCTCAATGTAAAATCTTTCACCATTACTGGCTGGGGATATCTATCTTAAATATAAGCTGTGCAGGTGCATAACTTTCCCTCACCCATTTTCTGAAGAATCATTCAACCTCTGCCTTAAATACTGTATACATAAAGACTTGGCCTCCACATCTGCCTGTGGCAAAGAATTCCACAGATTCACCATTCTCTGGCTAAAGGAATTCATCTTCATCTCCATTCTGAAAGGATGTCACTCTATTTTGAGGCTGTGTCCTCTGTTCTTCGATATTCCCACTATGGGAAAAATTCTTTCCACATCCACTCTATCAAGGACTTTCACCATTCAATGGGTTTCAATTAGGTCACCCCTCTTTCTTCTAAAATCCAGTGAACACAAGTCCAGAGCCATCAAATTCTCTTCATATGACAAGCCTAATAATTATTGTCTAATAATTTTCTTTGTCCAATAGACTTTAGCAATTCTGTTTTTTCAGAAAAGCTGGAAAGGAGTGGGGAATGGCAGACAGAATGATTTGGTAGGGCAGGATTGATAATGTATCTAAAGAACTCAGTTATGCTGGGGACATGGGAGCACTAGTGAAATTAACAACAGAACCACATTATTTATTTTACAATTCTTCCAGGCAGCCAGCCAAATTGACAGGCAAGCCAGATGCTGAACAGCAAAGGTATTTCCTTGCTAGGTGACCTACTGATTGAAGAAGGTTGGAGAACAGATTCCAAATGCAGAGAGGGAAACTGTTAAAAGGAACCTCCCAATCTTATCACAATCTAGTACAATCTGTGGCAATAGTTAAGTCCGAAGATCTTACAGCTTTCTCTTTGACTCTAATACAGGGAAGCAAGTGTTCCCCAATCTTTTTATTTTAAATAGCAAAATGCCATGTGGAGCAGAAGTAAGCTATCAGCTCTTTGAGCCATTCATTGAGACCAAAACAGATCTTCCACCTCACAGAACACAGAACAGTACAGCACAGTACAGGCTCTTTTCCAGCACTTTCCCTTGATTCCCAGAATGCCCAAAAATATAAGGAATTCTGAGTTTCCACAGTTATCTGGCCTAGAGAATTCCAATGGTGCACCATCTTCCAAGTGAAGTATTTATTATTTACGTAGAGATACAGTGTGGAACAGCCCCTTCCAGCTCAGAAAGCTGCAGCACACAACAACCCACCTAGTATTTAACACTTGCCTAATGATAGGACAATTTCCAACAACTGATTAACCTACTAACTCGAAAATCTTTGGACTGTGGGAGGAAACCAGAGCATCCCGAAGAAACCTGCACAGTTCACAGGGATAACGTACAAACACCTTACAGGTGGCAGCGGAATTGAACTCCAAACTCCAGAACACCCTGAGCAGTAATGGAGTTGCACTAATCATTGTGCTACCATGCGATAAGAAGAAGAGATTCCTTTTTATTTCACTTTCAAATCAGGCTACCTCTTATTCCCAGACTGTGGACTTACAATTCTAGACACTTCATTCAGGGAAGCATCTTCTGTGTACCTAATCTGTCAAAGCCATTTACATTTCTGCAAGTTTCAATGGAATTTCCTGTCAACCTCCAAAACAGTTGTAAGGACCCGCATTGGCAGGCTGGTTCCAAAGGTGAGATCACATAGGATCCAGAATATGCTGGACAATCAGATGCAAAATTAGTTTGATGGTAAGATGCAGAGGGTGATAATGGAGGGCTGTCTTTCAGATTGGAGGCTTGAGACCTGTGGTGTGATGTAGGTATCGGTGTTGGGTTTTCATTGGTCATTGGTTAGGGCATTGAGAACAGGAATTGGGACATCATGTTCAGACTGTACAAGATGTTAATAAGACCATGCCTGGAGTATTGTGTGCAGTTCTGATAATCTAGCTGTAGGATGAATGTCACTAAGTTGGAAAGGGTCCAGAAAAAGATTCACATGGATATTTCCAAGACTGGAGAGTTTGAGTTATGAGGAGAGACTGGAGAGGCCTGGAGAGTTTTTCCTGGAGTGAAGGAGATTAGGGATAACCTTATTGTAGTTTCTAAAATCATGAGCAGAATACTATAGGAGAGACAGTTACAGTGTTTATCCCAGGTTAGGGGAGTCTAAATCTAGAAAGTATTGCATGAGAGGAGAAATATTTAAAGGAATCTGAGAGGTGAGTTTCTCATATAGAGGATGGTGGATATCTGGAATAAGCTGTTAGAGGAAGTAGTAGAGGCGGGTGCAACTGCAATGTTTAAAAGACATTTGGATAGGTATACAAATAAAAAAAAATTTAGAGATTTAAGCCAAACACAGGCAAATGGTAAGGCTCCTTGGGCAAAAGGGCTTGTAAAAATGCTGTATAAATCATTCTATGATTTTAATCTCCCTGAAACGAACCGAGTGAATCTTCTGCCCTCTGCACTGCTACCCTCTGTCAATGGCAAGTACAAACAAAGAGATCAAAATTGTAGTTTCACTAAAGGCTGATTTATATTTGTGCGTACCAGCTTACGCCGTAGCCTATGCAAATGAGCTATGGCATTGTGAGTTATACTTGTCCGTTGGTGTGTCTACGTCACGCTGCAATTCGGGCACATACACGCATGTGCACACACCTGCCTGTGAAAGGCTCCATGGTCATGATAGTCTTTCTCAGGGTAAACAAGTTTAAAGTGAGTGTCTTTTTTCGTAAAAGCAAAATGTGTCCTCCATAATTTCAGAGGTCTGTAAAGCTTTATGGAAAGCATTGCAGCCAGAGTTCCTTCCCTGCCCTTCAATCGCCCAATGGGAAGCTATTGCAGCGTAGGAGGAAATGCGATGCTACCAAGCAGACCAATCACAGTTGTTGCGGTCTGCATTGCCGCGACGCGTAGTTACATTTTAGGAGAGGTGCGCGTCAGGCTACGGCGTAGGGATCCACATAGGCTCTGTGTAGGGTTCGCAGCTATGCCGTAAATACAGCGTCAATCTGACACACAAGTATAAATCAGCCTTAAGGTTGAATGAAATCACAATAAGATTTTCTAACTTCTATAATCAAAGTTACTAGTCATATATGCCTGCCTAATCCTTTGCTGAACCTGTACGTTGGCCTTTAGTGACTTGTACACAAGCAAAACTTGGTCCTTTTGAATATTGATGTGAACCAATATCCTACTACTTAATAAATCCTTTGATTTTCATATATGTGCATCCAAGTAGGTGACCTCACATTTTTCTTCTCCTTAATCAACATCCAATTCGCTTTCTTTGCATCTTCTTCCATATTCACAATCCCACTGAGTTTCATCAACAGAAATGGAAATATGATATGTCTTATCCTCAGTCCAATTGTTCAGAAAAATTGTGAAATGCTGGGATCCAATCAGTGATCCATGTGGTACCTCACAAGTCATAGTTTACCAACACAAGAAAGATGTGTTCATACTGGTTGAATAATCAGTTTTAAATCCATGTCTGTACATTACCTCTAATTCCATGAAGTCAATAATCAACCTCTTGTGCCACATGTAATCAAAATCCTTTTGCAAATCCAAACACTCATCAACTGCTTTACCACCTTATCCAGAATCAGGTTTAATATCACTGGCATATGCTGTGAAATATGTTGCTTTGCAGCAGCTGTACATTGTAGCATATAATAATTTTTTTAAATAAATTACTATAAGAGGGGGAGGGAACATTGACTCAGACCATGAGAAGCCTGCATCGGGCATTTTCATGCCTTACAAGGCGCAGATTGGAAGTCTGTGTGGGGCGCCACTCCTCCCACAGACACTAGAGCAATGTGTGGTTAAGTGCCTTGCTGAAGGACACAAACACGCTGCCACAGCTAAGGCTCAAACTGGCAACCTTCAGATCACTAGATGAACACCTTAACCACTTGGCCACATACTATAAGAAATATATATAAAGAATTAAATTAAGTGAATAGTGCAAAAAGATAGCAAGTAATAAGGTAGTCTTCATGGGTTCATTGTCCATTCAGAAATCTAATGGCGATGAGGAAGAAGCTTTTCCTGAAACATTTGAGTGTGTGCTTTCAGGCTCCTATACATTCTCCGTGACGGCAGCAATGAGACAGCATGTTGTTGGTGATAGGGGTCCTTAATGATGGATGCCACCATCTTGAGGCATCGCCTTTAGAAGGTATCCTCGATGCTGGGGAGGCTAGTGACCATGATGAAGCTGGCTGAGTTCACAACTCTCTGCAGTTCTTTTTGATCCTGTTCAGTGGTTCCTCCACACCAGATCACGATGCAACCAGTTAGAATGCCCTCCGTGATAAACCTGCAGAAATTTGCAAGAGTATTTTGTGACATACCAAGTCTCCTCAAAATCCTAATGAAATATAGCTGCTGCCATGACTTCTTTGTAATTGCATCAAAATGTTGGGCCCAGGTTAGATCTTCAGAGATGTTGACACCCAGGAACTTGAATCTGTTCACCCTTTCCACTGCTGATCCCTCAATTTCTTCTTCCTGAAGTCCACAATCAATTCCATGATCTTATTGACATTGTTGTTATTGCAACACCACTCAACCAGCTGATCTGTCTCACTCCTGTGTGCCTCTTCATTACCATCTGAAATTCTGCCAACAATAACTGTATCATCAGCAAATTTATAGATGGTGTTTGAGCTGTGCCTAACCACACAGCCGTGGGTGTAGAGAGAGTAAAGCAGTGGGCTAAGCACGTAACCTCGAGGTGTGCCAGTGTTGGAATAGATGTTATTTCCAATCCACACTGAATGTGGTCTCTTGGAGAGTAAGTCTAGTTTCAGAGGAAGGTACAGAGACTCAGGTTTTGGAGCTGGTTGATTAGGACTGAGAGTATGATGCTGTTGTACGCTGAACTGTAATCAATAAACAGCAGCCTGATGTAGGTATTGCTATTGTCCAGGTGATCCAAGGCCTAGTGGAGAGCCAGTGGAATTGCATCCGCTGTAGATCTATTGCGGTGATAAGAAAATTACAATGGTCCAGGTCCTTGCTTAGGGAGGAGCTTATTCTAGCCATGACCAACTCTCAAAGCACTCCATCACAGTAGATTTGTGTGCAACAGGGTGATAGTCATTGAGGCAGTTCACCCGACGTTCTTCGACACTGGTATGATTGTCGCCCTTTTGAAAGAGGTGGGAACCTCCAACTGCAGCAGCGAGAGGTTGAAGATGGCCTTGAACACTCCCGCCAGCTGGTTGGCACGGGTTTTTAGAGCCCTACCAGGTACACCATCAACGTCTGACGGCTTGTGAAGGTTCACACTCTTGAAAGATGTTCTGCTGTTGGCCTCCAAGACAGAGATCACAGGTGCTGCAGGGATTTGCACAGTTTTATTCTCTCCTTCAAAGCATGCATTAAAGGTGTTGGGCTCACCTGGAAGTTAAATATCATAGCTGTGATACACTTTGCCATCCATTCTGCTAACCAGATCCTCAAAGAACACCAAGAGATTTCTCAAGCATGGCTTTCCCTTCCTAAGTCAGACTTCCAAGAATCCCACAAATAGCTTCCAGGTTTTTTTTTCCTGCCTATCCTCTTTTTTTCCCTAAAATTATAAACAATAAAACTATAATTGTAACACTCTTCTTCTTTACTAAGCCGTAAGCTTAAAAACCTGGGTGCCAGAATTTCTCTGTTTATAGAATCTATTTATATTTATGGTGAAGAACTTAAGAGGCAGGGAGCTTCATGCACAAGTGCCACGTATTGTAGCAACAAATCTTTTTTTTCTAACCGTTAGATGATTTGTTGAATAGTTAGGAAATTATTATTTATTCGTGTTGTAGTTAATAGCCCTGGCAATTAGAGTAATGGAGATTACAGCTAGGTAACAGGATCCCAAGAGAAAGCATTTGTAGAATGCCTATGAGATGGCTTGTTAGAGCAGCTTGAGATTGAGCCCACCAGGGAAAAAGTAACACTTAAGAAGCAGCGATCATAATATGATAGAATTCACCCAGCTGTTAGAGAGGGAGAAGCTAACGTCAGATGTATCGGTATTACTGTGGAATAAAGGAAACCACAGCGGCCTGATAAAATAAGCCAAAGTCAGAATGATTTCCTTCAGGGGAAATCTTGCCTGACAAATCTGTTGGAATTCTTTGAGGAAATAACAAGCAGGATAGACAAAGAATTAGTGGATGCTGTTTACTTGTATTTTTAGAAAGCCTTTGACAAAGTGCCGTGGATGAACCAGGAGGTTCGTCATCTGCCGAGGGCTAGGTATGTGGCATTTAAGTCTGGTGACCCAGGTCTATACAAGAAGACCAGGGATGACTTGCAGAGGGTTACTTCAGGAGTGAAGAAACGATTCAGAGCAAGGTTGGAGGTGACATTGGATGCACGTCAACTCTGGCAGGGTTTGTGGGACATTACTTCCTACAAAACGAAATCTAATTGCATGAATGGCAGCAATGCTTCACTATCAGACAAGCTCAGCGCCTCCTATGCCCACTTTGAAAGGCAGGATATAACTACAGCTGTGAAGATCCCTGCTGTACCCGGGTGACCCTGTGATCTCTGTCTGAGAGGCCGATGTCAGGCTGTCTTTAAGGAGGGTGAACCCTCGCAAGGCGGAAGGCCCTGATGGAATACCTGGTGTGCTCTGAACACTTGTTTCAACCAGCTGGCGGGAATATTCTAGGACATTTTCAGCCTCTCATTGCTATGGTCGGAAGCTCCCATCTGCTTCAAAAGGATAACAATTACACCAGCAGCACTTCCATCTACAGTGATGAAATGCTTTGAGGGATTGGTCACGGCCGGGATCAACTCCTGCCTCAGCAAGGACCTGGACCCACTGCAATTTGTCTATCGCTACAATAGGTCTATGGCAGGCACAATCTCAATGTCTCTTCACACTGGCTTAGACCACCTGGACAATACAAACCCCTATATCAGGATGCTGTTCATTGACTATAGCTCAGCATTTACTACCATCATTCCCACAATCCTGATCAATTAGCTACAGAACTTGGGCCTTTGTACCTCCCTATGCAATTGGATCCTTGACTTCCTAACAAAAGAGCACAATCTGTGCAGATTGGTGACAATATCTCCTCCTCACTGATGGAGGAGTGTGCTCAGCGTGTGTGCTTAGCCCACTGCTCTACTCTGTCTATACACATGACTATGTGGCTAGGTATCGCTCAAATGCCATCTATAACTTTGCTGATGATACAAGCATTGTTGGTAGAATCTCAGATGGAGATGAGAGGGCGAACAGGAGCAAGATATACCAGCTAGTTGAGTGATGTTGCAACTACAACTTTACACTCGATGTCAGTAAGACCAAAGAGCTGATTGTGGACCTTGGGAAGGGTAAGACAAGGGAACAGACACCAATCCTCATAGAGGGATCAGAAGTGGAGAAAGTGATCAATTTCAAGTTCCTAGGTGTCAAGATCTCTGAGGACCTAACTTGGTCCCAACATATCAATGCAGTTATAAACAAAGCATACAGCAGCTATATTTCATTAGGAGCTTGAGGAGTTTTGCCACCTAAGACACTTGAAAACTTCTACAGATGTACTGTGGAGAGCATTCTGACAGGCTGCAGCACTGTGTAGTATGTGGGGGAGAGGAAGGCTACTGTATAGGGCTGAAAGAAGCTACAGAAAGTTGTAAAATTAGTCGGCTCCATCTTGGGTACCAGCCTGCAAAGTACGCAGAACATCTTCAGGGAGCGGTGTCTCAGAAAGGCAGCATCTATTATTAAGGACTTCCAGCACCCAGGGCATGCCCTTTTCTCACTTTTACCATCAGGTAGGAGGTTCAGAAGCCTGAAGGCACACACTCAGCGATTCAGGAACAGCTTCTTCCCCTTTTCCATCCAATTCCTAAATGGACTTTGAATCCATGAATACTACCTCACTTATTTCTGTTTTTGTACTATTTTTACTTTATTTTATATGCAGTATATATATTCCTGTGATTGATTTTTTTCTACATTATCATGTATTACATCATACTGCTGCTGCTAAGTAAACAAATTACACAACATATGCCAGTGATGTTAAACCTGGTCCTGATTCTGAGGTGCCACACATGAGGCAGCTAAACAAGATAAGAGCCCATGGCATTATAGGATGATGGGATTGATTGCTTTGCGACCAGGTTTGCAGACAATACAAAGATAGGTGGAATGGCAGCTCATGCTAAGGAAGCAAGGAGTCTGCTGAAGATTTAGACAGATTAGGAAAATGGGCAAAGAAATGGCTGATGGAATACAGTGTAGGGAAGTATATGGTCAGGCACTTCAGTAGAAGGAATAAAGGTGTACTCTATTTTCTAAATGGGGAACAAACTCAGAAATCCAATGTGCAAAGGGAGTTAGGAGTCATCATGCAACATTCCCTAAGGTTAACTTGCAGTTTGCAGTTTGAGTCAGTGGTAAGGAATTCAATGTTAGCATTAATTTCAAAAGGATTAGAATATAAAAGCAAGAATGTAATGCTGATGCTTCATAAGACATTGGTCAGAGCGCACCTGGAGTACTACGAGCAGTTTTGGTGGTCTTATCTAAGAAAGGATGTGCTGGCATTGGAGACAGTCCAGAGATTGTTCATAAGAATGATTCCAGGAATGAAGAAGTTAACATACGAGGAGCAATTGACGGCTCTGGGCCTGTATTTACTGAAGATACAAGAATGACGTTGGAATCTTATTGAAACCTATCGAATACTGAAAGGACTAGATAGAGTGAATATGAAAAGAATGTTTCCTACAGTGGGGCAATATAGGACTTGAGGGCACAGCCTCAGAATCAAGGTATATCCCTTTAGAACAGAGATGAGGAGGAATTTCTTCATCTAGAGGATGATGAATCTGTGGAATTCATTGCCATAGATGATTGTAGAGGCTAAGTCATTGGGTATATTTAAAGCAGAGGATGATAAATTCTGGATTAGTAAGGGCATCAAATGTTATGGAGAGAAGGCAGGATAGGGTTCACAGAGATAATAAATCAGCTATGACGGAATGGCAGAAGAGCCTCAATGGGCTGAATGACCTAATTCTGCACCTATGTCTTATGGTCTTTCAGCCCAATTTGTCCATGTAGACCAACATGCACACATTTGTCCCCTATCCATGTACCAGTCCAAATATCTTTTCAATGTTGTGTCACTTCCTCTGGGAACTCATTCCATACATGCACCATCCTCTGCCTGAAGGATCTGTGCTTCAGGTCTCTTCTAAATCTTTCTTAAAAGCAGAGGAGGGGGAGAATGGTTCATGATTAAGTCAACGTTGTGCATGGACGTGACAGTACTGTCTCTGTCCTGCTGGGACATCTAGTGGGTCAAGTATCATCCATTTTATCTGCCAAGGGGGCTTTCTGCCTCATTCTAGTCACGTGTGCATTTCACCTCAGGCAGGCACTGAAGGAGCTGATCTCCGTAATCAGCAGTCATGAAACTCCACACCCTGATGCCTTCCCTATCATTGCAGGGGATTTCAATCTGTCCAGCTTGTAGAAATCTCTGCACAACTATCACCAACATATCACCTGTGGAACCAAAAGAGCCAATACACTTCACCATTATTCCACCATCAAGAACGCTGACCATGCCATCCTACACCCGCACTTTGGAAAGTCCGATCACCTGGCTGCACTTCTACTCCCGGTGTTCAGGCAGAGACTGAAGACCCGTGGTGAGGACCAAGAAGGTAAGGTCAAGGGAGGCAGAGCAGCGCCTACAGGACTGCTTTGAGTAGGTGTACAGGACAATATTCAGGGATTCTTCTTTGGATCTGAATGAATACATTACAGTGTCACCAACTTCATCAAGACCTGTCTGGAGAGTATATGCCTTCAAGAACATACTGGACATATCTAAACCAAAAGCCATGGATGAACCAGCAGATCTGCAGTCAGCTACAAACTTGATCTGTGGCATTTAAGACTTCTGATCCAGAACTTTACAAGATGTCTAGGTACAACCTACAGAAGGCTTTTTAAGAACAAAAAAAACAATTCTGATTGAAGTTAGAGACAGAATCAGATGCACATCAGCTCTGGCAGGATTTGCAGGCCAATACTTCCTACAAGCCAAAATCTTGTTAGATTTTGGCTTGTAGAAAGTATTGGCCTGTAAATCTTGCCAGAGCTGATGTCAAGGGAAGTCGAGGGAACACACACCAGTCCTCATGAGAGGATCAGCAGTGGAAAGGGAGAGCAGTTTCTAGTTCCCAGGTGTCAACATCTCTGAAGATCTAACATATTGATGCAATTACAAACAAGACACAACAGCAGTTATATTTCATTACGAGTTTGAGGAGAATTGGTATGTCACCAAAGAATCTCGCAAATTTCTACAGATGTACCGTGCAGAACATTCTGACTGGCTGCATCATCATTTGATATGGAGGCACCAATACACTGAACTGGAAAAAGCCGCAGAAAGTTGCAAACTCAGCCAGCTCTATCACGGGCACTAGCCTCCCCATCATCAAGGACATCTTCAAAAGGCAATGCCTCAGAAAGGTGGTATTCTTTATTAAGGACCCCCATGACCCGGGATACGCTTTCCTCTGATTGCCACCATCAGTGGAGAGGTACAGGAGCCTAAAGACAAACACTTAATGCTTTAGGAATAGCTTATATTATATATTTCTGATTGGAATGTATCATTTTTCATCATGTATTGTAATGTACTGCTGGCACAAAACAACATATTTCATGACATATGCCAGTCATATTAAACCTCATTCTGATTCTTCTCCCACCTTAAATCTATGCCACCTAGTTTTTGAATCTCTTTCCCTAGGAAAAACACTGTATGCATTCACCCTATGGAGCTTCTCATGATTTTATACACCTTTATAAAACCCCCCTCAGTCTCCTATGCTCCAAGGAATAAAGTCCTATCCTGCCCATCCTTGTCCTAAAATAGGCCCTTGAGTCATGGCAGCAGTCTCATAAATTTTGCTCGCACTCTTTCCAGCTTAACGATGTGTTTCCTATAACAGAATAGTCAATCAAAACTAAAAACAACACTCCAAGTTTGGCCTCAGTATTATCTTGTAAAACTGAAACACAACATCTTAGCTCCTATATTCACACTAAATGTCTTCTTCATTACCCAGTCTACCTCTGACACCACAAGAACAAAATTCAGTTCCTCTCTTCTAGAACCCTGCTATTCACTGTGAAAATCCTACACTAGTATGACTTCCCAAAATGTAACACCTTTGCTTACCTTAATTGTATGCCATTGCCACTCCGTGGCAAAGCAGTTCCAGTTTTCATATCTGGATGAGATACTGAGCTTACTGGAAGATTCAGTAGATACTTACTGTTTCTTATGGTACAAGACACATGGCTCTGGCTCCAAGAATGGAATACATTTTTGCTTCAGTAGGGAACTGTACAATGAATGGTTGAACATGTCTCCAATCATCCTGGCCACCATGACAGCTACCATTGTTGGTAGCAAGGACTGAACATCATTGGTTAGCTCCACCTGCAAGAAATAGGAAATACTAGACTAGTATTTTTTTTACAGAATGAGTCCTGAAAACAGTGTTAAGCAGGGTTGTTTAGGTAAGGGTTAATGTAATTAGACAACTTTAAGAAAGCTGTAGGGTAGAAAGTAATAAAAGTGAATTACAATGCTGATAAATTGATATGTGCCTTCAAGAAAAAGCAAATCAGAATGACCAAACAGCTGTCCTGAGAAATGTTTGAAATGTCTATTGTCTTGTTATATTGACAGCAAACAAAAACTGCAAATAAATAAAGGAATAAGAAAACAGAAATGTTGTGTTGGAGTGAAACTTTCATCTGGTACCCAGATCCTCCCAGACAGGGAGTTGGAAATGACTCATGCAGCAATATTTTCACTTGTACAATTCAGGGAAATCTGGAGGTGCTGCAGTGGTCATTTGCTGCAGAAGCTGATGCAGTGGGAGCCAGAATCCCTCTCTGGCATTGTTACCTCCAGAGTGTGCCAAGACCATTTCTCTTTTTCAGAAATATGCCTTCACAAGGGATCAGCTTCAAACATATATTGATGTCATCAAGCTCTATAATGCTGCTGGGCTTAATAGTATTTCTCCTGCATCTGCATATCTCATTCCTGTTCTAACAACCTATTCTTGAATAAAATATAGTTTCCTCCAGTTTAAAACTAAGGAATTTAAATCCATCAACAAAAGTTTCCATCTAATAATCTGTTCCACTACCATTATTACTGTACTCTTCTTCAGCTATTGTCACAAATCAAATTAGCATGCAATCCCATTGTCTTTTCTGACCACAAATTCAAATTCCAAACCTATGTAATCTCCCTCACAATTATCTCCAACTTTACCCTGCATAACCCAATACTCTCCTATACTGCTTTTCAGCCGAAACTTCATCGCCTCTAATTATTGTAAATCTCTTCCAGCTAATCTCCCATACTCTAAAAAACATCAGTTCATTCAAAACTCTGTCTACAACATATGTTCTAAGTCCTATGTACCCAAAATCTATTTATTGACTCATAGCCCTCCAGTGCCTCAATTTTAAAAATTCCCTTGTGTTAAAATACTTTTTGTTCTCTCTACTATCACAAATTGAAATCATTACCATGTGAGAATAAAATGCTATTGAAGTCAGCAGTGAGAGCAGCAATAACAGATAAGCATGCATTTGGAATAAGAATGAGAGCTGGCAGATTTCCCAGTGTGCTTGACAGAAGAGAACAATAGAGAAGGCTTCCCATCACTCAGTTGATCAGACAGGTGGCCTGCTCTTCATATACTGTGAAGCTCCAAAGTTAAAACACGTGAAGTCAATGAGCATGTTTGCTGCTCATGGACCCAGGTCCTAATTCATATTCTCTACTTGGCTCAAAATATCTTCAGAGACACTTCATCCCACCCAGACATTTCAGCTTCTTCAAGGCTGTCATCACCAAGTAACATGAGGTTCAGTGATATGACTTATAGCTAAACTTAAGAGCATGGACTGGCATCTCCATGGAGTTCAACATCATGTCCCTTCTCAATTTGCTCACCACATGATCCTTCTAAGTATTCACAACAGATCTCTGCCACATCTCTCACATTGCCCCTCACTGCTGCATCAGAAATATCGCTCCTACTCTATGCTCAAATAGAAAATAATTGTTAACATAAATAAGAGGAATAGTTAACATCACTAGTCGCACATACACATAGCCGTGGACTCAAACACTAGAGATTCTGCAGGTGCTAGAAATCAAGAGCAGCACACACGAAATGGTTAGCAGCACACACGAAATGCTGGAGAAACCAGCATCCTGCCTGACCTGCTGAGTTCCTCCAACATTTTGTGTGTGCAGCCTTGGACTCACCCTTACACCCATGGAGTCTCCTTAAATAAGCTGTAATTTTTGATAGACAGGACAAGTCTCCAGTTTCTCAATATGCAGATCATTGTGGATTACAACAAAAAAATCCTGATGGTGAATGCCATGTTTCTGGGTTGCACATATGACTTCTTCATCCAGTAGATACAAGAGGGGTGGAATCTTCCTTCTACTTCCCATGCTGCTTACACAGGTGCACTTTTCAACCACAATAGAGGTTGTGGGAGAATTTATTATTGCCTGCTGCATGCTGCACAACTTTGCCAATCAAAGATACCAGCTACTAGCAGAGGGAAAGCAATAAAATGTAAGGATCTGAGTTGAAATCATGGGAACAGCAGGAGGAGGAGGAGGATAATGGTGAAGACTCCTGTTTACAGTTACTGATATATAGGTTTGCTAAGTAAATGACCTGACTTGGTCCAATCAAGCAGAGTCCACTGCCAAGAAGGCCCACCAGCGCCTTTACTTCCTGAGAAAACTAAAGAAATTTGGCCTGTCCCCTAAAACCCTCACTAATTTTTATAGATGCGCCATAGAAAGCATTCTTCTAGGGTGCACCACAACCTGGTATGGAAGTTGTCCTGTCCAAGACTGGAAGAAGCTGCAGAAGATCATGAACACAGTCCAGCACATCACACAAACCAATCTTCCGTCCTTGGACTCACTTTACACCGCACGCTGTCGGAGCAGTGCTGCCAGAATAATCAAGGACACGACCCGCCCAGCCAACACACTTTTCGTCCCTCTTCCCTCCGGGAGAAGGCTCAGGAGCTTGAAGACTCATACGGCCAGATTTAGGAACAGCTTCTTTCCAACTGTGATAAGACTGCTGAACGGATCCTGACCCGGATCTGGGCCGAAACCTCCAAATATCTGGACCTGCCTCTCGGTTTTTTTTTTGCACTACCTTACTTTCCCTTTTCTATTTTCTATTAATGATTTATAATTTAAATTTTTACTATTTACTATCAATTTGTAATCCAGGGAGCGAAGCGCAGAATCAAATATCGCTGTGATGACTGTACGCTCTAGTATCAATTGTTTGGCGACAATAAAGTAAAGTATGCCCGCAGAAAAAGAATCCCAGGGCTGTATGTGGTGGGATGTATGTACTCTGGTAATAAATTTTACTTTGAACTTTGAAGACTATTAGGGCATGTCCTTGCTCGGTATCCACAGCTTCATGCCCAGCTAAGTTGAGAGGGCAAACAATGGCGACATGAATTTAAGATATTCTCCAATAAATAGAAGATATTCATAAGAAGCCTGCAAATTAGAATTCCCCAATACAAACCAAGTGATTGACTCCATACTTGATTCGTAGCACCAATAATTAGCTGGGAGAGCCTAGAGGTTGTATAATAGCCCCTCAGATCCAGCTTTGCAAGACCATCTGTACTGAGTGTGAATGAATGGAATTAATTAATCTCTGCCTCGATTACCTTAAAGGATTTTTATAACATCTTTCTATTTCCTAATGAATGGCATCTCACTTACCGAACTCAGATATCTGCATTTTTTTAAATAATGATCACCACGTGCAGATCAATTGGGCATATTTTGTGAGATCATTAAGCTTCTTTCCTCATTGCATTGTGCAGGGCTTCTCACTCTTGGTGGAGAGGTCTGTAGCTATCTGTAATAGGGTCCTTCTATGGTGGCCATGGGGAGTTTCTAAGCCCTACTGGTGCATTGGGCTTCCCTCACACCATGTATCTAGTTGACCAGGACTTGCATGTCTCTTTAAGTATTTGTGGCAGCAGTCGTCTCTCCCCTGCAATTTTTGCTTTCTCTTCTGCAGGCCAACTGAATGTTGTAACAAAGTTATTAATGAAAAATGTAGCTTTAAGAGATGAAAGCTATGCATTAAAGTGTTGGGTGGTGTGCAAAATTGTATGTTGGGAAACACACAGCTCTCACATTAGCTCCTGTTTCTTGGTACAAGCTACTCTGATATCATTACCAACTAGGCAGAAGCAGCATCAGGTTGAATATTATTGGCATATGTCATGAAATTTTTTGACATTTTTTTGTGGAGGTATCCAATTAGGTATTCACATCAAACAATTCCACGTTTCAATGCATCAAAAATACTGTAGATGCATTCCAATTTCTTGTCACCCTCTTAAGCACCACGTACAATATTTGTAGAAAAATACTGCTTTGCAAAATTTGGAATTTAGCAAAACTGTAGATGGGGATTTGACAAAATCTAGTGTGGCTTGTTAAATATAATAGTCATTAAAATATTGGACTCAAAATACTTCAAAGTCTAAGATAAACCAGAAAATATTCATTGAGCTGTCACACGCACATTTTATGACTGCATACAATGTTCTAAACAGTGTATTAGAGTAATTTATCAAAAATAATACCCCACCATCCAAGCCTTGCTCTCTTCTTGCTGCTGCCATTAGGAAGGAGGTACAGGAGCCACAGGACCCAAACCACCAGGTTCAGGAGCAGTTATTATCTCTCAACCATCGGGCTCTTGATCCAGAGGGGATAACTTCAATCAACTTCACTTGCCCCACCACTGAATTGTTCCCACACCCTATGGACTCACTTTCAAGGACCCTTCATCTCGTGTTCTCCATATTTATTGCTTATTTATTATTATTATTTATCTTATTTTCTTCCTTTTTGCTTTTGCACAATTTGCTATCTTTTATACATAGGTTGGTTGTCTGTGCTGTTGAGTGAGGTCTTTCATTTATTTTATTGTGTTTCTTGTATTTACTTCAAATGTTCGCAGCAAAATGAACCTGAAGGGTTGTACATGGTGACTATGTAATTTGATAATAAATTTACTTTGAACCTGGTTTGAACATATACATAAATTTATAAATTGTTCATCAGAAATTAAAATGTTGAATTGTATTTGTTCTTTATGCAGGATATCCTAGTTAATGCTTATAATGGGTTCCAGCCTAAGGGCAGCTTAGTTCTTAAATTTATTCCATTCATTTCAGCTTCTTGTTCAAAGTGTACAATATCGGTGGAAATGCTCAATTTCCTTTAGTATCTTAAAAGTTTTAGTTTAGTATACAAAATATAACCAAGAAGTCACAATGGCTTTTAGTACATAGGTTTCTTTGAACAGAATAAAAACTTAACTTAAAAATCTGCAGTTGCTTGGAGTGAGCACAAAAAAGATTTTCAAGATTCAAGATTGTTTTATGTCATTTCCAGTACACAAGTATAAAGGACATTGGAATAATTGTTACGCTGGATCCGATGCAGCACAAAAAAACACAATAGCAATGTAAAAAGCACAATAAATATAAAAACATAAGATAGCTTATATACATAGACTGATCGTATGTCCATAAAGTGATGCCAGACACTGGAGTGCCTGTGCAGAGGTGACTCTAACAGGGTGGGTTACTGTGTGGAGGTGTTGATCAGCATTACTGCTTGGGGAAAGTAACTGTCTTTGAGTCTGGTGGTCCTGACAGGAGAGGGACAAGCAGACCATGGGCAAACTAGGTGGGATTCTTCATAATGTTACCGGCCCTTTTCTGGCATCTTTCTGTATACATGTCCCTAATGGTGGGTAGGCTGGTCCCAGTGATGCTTTGGCCAGTTTTGACTACTCATTCTCCACTGCAATGCAGTTTCCATACCGTGCAGTGATACAGCATCTTAGGACGCTCTCTAATGTGCACCTGAAAAAGGGACGTGAGAATAGATGTGCATAGTCCAATTCTGTTCAACCTCCTCAGAGAGGTGAGCTTTCCTGACTGTGTAGAATGTGCTCTGGTACCATGAGTGACTGTGCGAGCTGTGTTCTCCCAGGAGGAGTTTGAAACTGCTAGCAGTTTCCACTGCTGATCCACTGATGTAAAGCGGGATGAGAGTGGTACAAGTTCTCGTGAAGTTGATAACTGTCTCCTTGTCTTGTTGACATTGAGGAAGAGATTATTTGCCTGGCACCAGGGCTCGAGCTCTCCCACCTTCTGTCTGTAGACTGCTTCATTGTTGTAGGTAATGAGCCCCACCACTGCTGTGTCATCAACGAACTTAACAATGTGGTTACGCAGGTGTGTGGCCGTGCAGTCATGGGTGAGCAGAGAGTACAGCAGTGGGTTCAGCACACAGCCCTGGGAGGCACCATGTTGACGATGTTGGGGAGGGAAGAGCAGTTGCATCCTGACTGTCTGGGGTCTGTGCTTAGGAAGTCCAACACCCAGTTGCACAGTGGTGTATTTAGGCTGAGGAGCAGGAGTTGGTTCACTAAGGTCTGTAGGACAATAGTGTTGAGTGGCGAACTGAAATCCAGAAACAGTATTCTGATACAAGTATCCATGCTTTCTACATGTGTCAGGGCCATGTGCATGACAGATGCTGTGACATCTGTCTTAGAGCCATTCTGTCCGTAAGCACACTGGTGAGTGTCCAATAGGGCAGGAATGGAGTTTCTGATATTACTAGCTGTTCAAAGCACTTCATGATGGAGGGTTATGGTCCAGGTGCAGGTCAATAGAACTAGTCAGATGAACGGTTTGGCACAAACCTGATGGGCCAAAGGGCCTGTTTCTATGCCATAGTTTTCTATGACCCTATAACTCTAAGTATACCCAATGCTTCCACAACTGTCTGTGGCAATGAATTCCACAGATTCACGACATTTTGGCTTAAGAAATTCTTCACCTCTACTCTAAAGGTACATTCTTCTATTCTGAGTTTGTGCCCTCTGATCCCAGACTCTCCCACTATAGGAAACATCCTCTCCACTCCACTCTACCTAGGCATTTCAATATTTGACAGGTTTCAATGAGATTACCCCCTCATTCTTCTAAACTCCAGTCTAGTTAACTCTGAACTCTAAGTCTAGTTAACATAATGACAATTAGTACAGTTTTACAAATTACCAAATGATTGCACTTTCTGAAATAAAAGGTTACTTTGATTGTTCTCCTCTTTATAAAAAGCAATGGAATTAATGGAACAGCCTGATGATGAGTAAACAACATCAGTTGGGAGCTGTCAGACCCACTCCATGTCTATCATTACCTTTGTTTCCCAGTGAGCTGCAGTTGGTGGAATCTATTTTTAAAACAAAAGCTCTGGTGCCTTTTATTTTCATAAGGGAAGTCAATCTGAGAATTGTTTAGTTTCTGAACTAACATTGTTGACCTCGTCCATTTACCTATACATTTATCCAAGTGGAACTGGAGTTCTGAGTCAGAACCATGAGTGAAGGACACACCTGCTTCCTGAAACTACATCTCCTCTGAAAACCTAAAAGTCAGTATTGGCTTCTGACTTGTATCTTGGAAAATTGCAATGAGGGTGATAAAAATTGTGCAGAAAAGTGGGCTCTATGACCAATCCAAAACACCATAATTGTTGTTTGAAAAACCAGCATCTGCTGAGACATTTAAATCAGAATAGAATAAATACTGTGTTAATCACATTGACAATCATAGCTGTACTGCTTCCTGTGGTGGGGGGGGGGGGAATATGTTGTTTTCCTGTGCTACAGTTACCACCAAAATAACACTGCCAACTACCAAATGCATAATCACTTTGGACCTGGACTGGAGAGGAGTTAACAATAATATAAACACCATTGTTGCATTGTTATTTTTTTCAAGCTTCTAATCATTCAACATCCACCAGGACACAAATATTCCAATATCCTAAAACTTTGGAAATCCTGACACCTAGTGGTATCACTGAATATATCATCGCAAACTTTTCAGTAATATTACAGAAATAGTGTATAAGATAATCTAGATAATATAAAGCCAGCTGGAAAATGAGCAGTAAGTGAAATTGGTGGGAAGAACAGAAAGGTCTTAAATTGTAAAAGTGTGGAACTGATAAATGTGGGGTAAAAAGGTGCTCTTGATTTACTGGTTCATGAAATCCAAAAGTAAACTTGCAAATTCAACTCCAAGTTAGGAATGTTGTGTTGTTTATTGTAAAGAATTGGAGTACTAAGTAAGGAAGTCAACTGAGACCACACAAGCAGTACCATATGCAGCTCAAGTTTGCATGCACCTAAGGTTTTAGCACACCCTACAGGATAGTCACTACCGATCACCAGGGTAACAAAGACATGATAGGACCAGAGCAAGGAAGTATTTGGAAAATTAATCTTAGTGGAAGTGTGTCAAGCTATTGCCTACAGTTTGTTTTTCCTTCCTTCTGCAATGTCCGGTCTTCAACATATTTTTTTTAAACAAACAGTTGCCATTTGCCTTGTCTTTCCATGACAATTTCAGCTGCTTAATTAGCTCCTAATTGCAGTTTACAGTGAACAATGCCAGTAAAATAATCTATGCGGCAGGCAATGCCATCAATGATGGGATAATTAAAATCAGAGATGTGCAAGGAGCCAGGAAGGGATGAGTGCAGATACCTTGGCTGCAAAGCTGGAGAAGGTGACAGAAACAAAAAAGGGGAAGGCGTGAAGAGATTTAAAGCAAGGATAAGATTTAAAACCAAGAGCTTCTTAACCAGAACATCTGTCTCCTTATAAAATCACAAACATCCACTCTGCATCAATCTCTAAGCTTAATTAATATCCCACGAAAAATAAACACTAACACACACAGCAACACACACATAATGCTGGAGGAACTCAGCAGGTCAGGCAGCATCTATGGAAATCAATGAACAGTCAACCCTTCAGGGTGAGACTCTTCTTCAGGACTGGGAGTGGTTTAAACTAATATAGCATGGGGATGGGAACCAGTATGATAGAGCTGAGGATGAGCCAGCAGATTTACAAGAAGATGATGGGTGTAACATGAATGTAAGGAAGGACAAGCCAATGATTGGGTACAAATGCAGACAGAGCAAAGAGATAAATTGTACCACAGAGGCAAAATTCAAAAGGGTGAAGAATGCAGGACTGAAGGTGCTGTATTTAAATATGCGTAGCATTCAAAATAAGGTGGACGAACTCATGGCGCAATTAGAGATTGATCAGTATGATGTTGTGGGCATCGCTGAGTCACGGCTGAAAGAAAGCCATACTTGGGAGAATACCATCAAAGGATATACTTTGTATCGAAAGGAAAGGCAGGAAGGCAAAGGCGGTGGTGTAGATCTGTTGGTGAGAGATGGAATTACATCTTTAGAAAGAGGTGATATAATGTCAAAAAATGTTGAATCTTTGTGGGCGGAGTTAAAATAAAAGCCATTATGGGCCTCCAAGTAGTAGCCAGGATGTGGTGTTGAGATTGCAAAGGGATCTGGAAAAGGCATGTAATAAGGGTAATGACACCATTGTAATGGGGGATTTCAATATGCAAGGGGATTGGGAAAATCAGGTTGGTGGCAAATCACAAGAGAGGGTATTTGTTGAATGCCTATGAGATGGCTTCTTAGAGCAGCTTGTGCTTGAACCTTCTCAAGGAAAGGCTATCTTAGCTTGGGTGTTGTGTAATAACCTAGATCTTATTAAGGAACTTAATGGAAAGGAACACTTAGGAGACAGTGGTGATGATAATATGATTGAATTCATACTGCAACTTGAGAGGGAGAAGCACAAGTCAGATGTATCAGTATCACAATGGAATAAAGGGGACTACAGAGGCATGAGAGAAGAGCTTGCCCAGGTGGATTGGAGGAGGATACTGGCGGGGATGACAGCAGAGCAGAGATTGCCAAAGTTTCTTTCAATAGTTCACAAGGTGCAGAATAGATATGTCCCACAGAGAAAGTAGTTCTCAAATGGCAGGGGTAGGCAACCGTGGCTGACAAAGGAAGTTAAACGCTGCATAAAAGCCAAGGAAAGGGCATACAAGGTAGCAGAAGTGAGAAGGAAGTTGCATGATTGGGGCGCTTTTAAAATCCAACAAAAGGCAACTAAAAAAACAATAAGAAGGGAAAAGATGAAATATGAGGACAAACTAGCTAATCATAGAAAGTAGGATACCAAAAGTTTTTTCAATTATATGAAGAGTAAAAGGGAGGTGAGAGTTGATATTGCACAATGGTAAATGATGCTGATGAGGTAGTAATGGGGGACAAAGAAATGGCAGATGAGCTTAATGGGTACTTTGCATCAGTCTTCACTGTGGAAGAGTAGCAGTGTGCCAGAGGTCTGCAAGTGTCAGAGGTCCGTGAGTGAGTGCCATTACTGTTACAAAGGAAAAAGTTCTAAGCAAACTGAAAAGTCTTAAGGTGAGTAAGGTGAGAAGGACTACATCCCAGAGTCCTGAGAGTGGTTGCTGAAGAGATGAAGGATCTTTCAAGAATCACTTGATTTTGGCATAGTTGCGGAGGACTGTAAGATTGCAAGTGTCACTCTACTCTTTAAGAAGGGAGGAAAGCAAAAGAAAGGAAATTATAGGCCAGTTAGCCTAATCTCAGAGGTTGGGAAAGTGTTGGAGTCTATTATTAAGAATGAGGTTTCGGGGTACTTGGAGACTAATAATAAAATATGTCCAAGTCAGCATGGTTTCTGTAAAGGGAGATCTTATCTGACAAATCAGAGTTCTTTGAGGATGTAACAAGCAGGGTGGACAAAGGAAAGGCAGTGTATATCATTTACTTGGATTTTCAAAAGACATTTGATAAGGTGTCACACATGAGGCTGCTTAACAAGATAAAATCCTATGGCATTACAGGAAAGATACTGCCTTGGATAGAGGAATGGCTGACATGCAGGAGACAGCAAGTGGGAATAAAGGGGGCCTTTTCGGTTGGCTGCCAGTGACTAGTATTGGGACCACTAGTTTTCATATTGTTTGTCAATGACTTGGATAATGGAATTGATGACTTTATGGCAAAGTTTGTGGATGATATGAAGATAGATGGAGGGGTAGGTAGTACTGAGGAAGCAATGTGATTGCAGCGGGGCTCAGTCAAATTGGAAGAATGGGCAAAAAAGTGGCAGGTGGTATATATTTTTGGGAAATGTATGATAATGCATTTTGGTAAAAGGAACATTAGCGTGTACTATTATCTAAATGGGGAGAAGGTTCAAACATCAGAGGTGCAGAGAAACTTAGAAGTCCTTGTGCAAGACTCCCAGAAGGTTAATTTATAGGTTGAGTCTGTGGTAAAGGCGGCAAATGAATATTGGCATTTCTTTCAAGGAGAATAGAATATAAAAGCAAGGAGATACTGCTGAGGCTTTATTAGACACTAGTTGCACTAGTTAAGTTGCACTTGGAGTATTGTCAACAGTTTTGGGCCCCATTTCTCAGAAATAATGTGTTGTCATTGGAAAGAGTCTGGAGGAGGGTCACAAGGATAATTCCGGGAATGAAGGGGTTAACATATGAGGAGTGATTAACAGCTTTGGGCCTGAACTCACTGGAATTTAGAAGAATGCAGGGGAACCTCATTGAAACCTACTGAATGTTGAAAGGACTAGATGGTGGCGGTATCCAGAACTCAAGGGCGCAGCCTCAAAATTGAGGGGCAACCTTTTAGAACAGAGGTAAGGAGGTATTTTATTTTTAAGTCAGAGAGTAGTGAATCTGTGGAATTCTATGTCACAGACTCCAGTGGAGGCCAAGTCCGTGGGTATATTTAAGGCAGGAGTTGATAGTTTCCTGATCAGTCAGGGCATCAAAGGATATGGCGAGAGGGCAGGTGTATGGGGTTGAGTGGGATCTGGGATCAGCCATGATGGAATGGCAGAGCACACTTGATGGGCTGAATGGCCTGATTCATGCTCCTATGTCTTATGGCCTTATGGTTTTATGGACTGGAAAGGAAGGAGGAAGATGCCAGGATAAAAAGGTGGGGGAGGAGACGGAGAATTGCTAGAAGGTGATAGGTGAAGCCAGGTGAGTAGGAAAAATAAAGGACTGGAGAGGAAGGAACCTGATAGGAGAGGAGAATGGACCATAAGAGAAGAAGAGGACCTGGGGGACATGATAGGCAGATGGAAAGAGGTAAGAAGCCAGAGTAGGGAACAGAAGAGGAGGGGGGGAGGGAATTTTCTTACCAGAAGGAGAAATCAATATACATGCAATCAGGTTGGAGACTACCCAGATGAAATATAAGGTTTTGCTACTCCATCCTGAGGGTGATCTTATCTTGGTGTATGTCAGAATGGGCATGGGAATGGGAATTGGAATTGGAATTAAATTGCTTGGCCACCGGGAAGTTCCGCTTTTGGTAGATGGCGCAGAGGTACCCAACCAAGCTGTGCCCTCGTTTATGATGGGACTCACCAACATAGAGAAGGCCACATCGGTAGCACCAGACACAATAGACACACCCAGCAGATTCACAGGTGAATTGTTACCCCACCTGGAAGGAGTATTTTAGACCCCAAATGGAGGTGAGAGAGGAGGTGAATGGGCAGGTGTCGCACTTTTGCTGCTTGCAGGGATAAGTGCCAGGAGGGAGATTAGTGGGGAGGGACAAATGGAGAAGGAAATCACAGATGGAGTGATCCCTGCAGAAAGCGGAGAGGTGGGGGGAGGTACAGATTATGTTTGGTGGCGGAAGTTGCCAAGGAAGATGTGTTGGATGTGGAGGTTCATTGGGTGGTAGATAAGGGCAAGAGGAACTCTATCACTGTTAAGGCAGTCTGAAGATGGAGTGAGTGTGGATATTCAAGAAAAGGTGGAGATGCAGATGAGGCAGCACATAGACATGTCTTGTCTACACATACACGTAACCGTGGAAGGAAAAAGACATTGATATATTGACAAGTTGTAACACATTCATTGACATACATCTCTTTTTCTTTTAGGAGAAACTAACATGTAATATTTTGGAAGTTACTTGTACGTAGCTCATGGACTATATGATCTAAAGGAAAGAATGCTGTCAACTGAGGTTTGAAACCACAAAGATTTTGGCCTGCAAAAACAACGAGCTGATTGGAAGCTGATATCTAATCCTTTATCTTGCTGCCCACTTTCTCATCATTCTTTTCTTTAACTACCTGGTCTGAGTCAGAATTGATCAGCAGGATGATACAGGTGGAGAAATGGGTACCGCTATTGATAGACAAAACAAAGTAGTCACACTACTCTTGTTGGAGTTATTCATTTATATGGCTCAACCGTAACTTGCCACATCTTCCAAAGTCTAAATGTTGGCAAGGCCTTGATGAATGCATACAGAGTTCCCCTTCAAAGGAACAGAGTCCTCATTTGACCAGTAAGGTGGTATGTGTCCCGACAGCACATTCAGAGAGAAATAATCATCTTTACCTGCTCCATCACTCCTCCACCTCCTCCTCCTACAGCACAGCAGATGGGGAATATACCGCCATGGCCAACCTATCAAGTGCACAGCAAAGAAAGACTACCTCTGAAGTTTAATGCCAGACTATCGTAGCATAGACAGACATCTATCTTAATCTCTCTAATATCTCTACTTGTCTCCTGATATCTCCCCTTCCCTCCCATTGCATGTCTATCATCAGCAATTACAGCAGCCCACACAGAGCGAAGAGATTTAGAGAATAGTCCTTGTCCCCAAACCCTACCCATTGGACGAAATATGATGTGTGGAGCAGAATGCTTCAAAGTAAATAAAACAAATGTATGTCGACCATGAAAATTCTTTAACAATCATCGAACAAAGTTCTTGGAACAAATTAGAGTCAAACTGTATACCTGTGAAGTCACATGTAAACAGTCTACTACTCTCTCAAGCTTCAGGAAGCTGCTTTCTGGGAACAGTCGTGTGCCCAGATTAACTACCATCTGCGTGCTCAGGCAGCGTTCACAAGATATCGATGCCCAGATTACCTACCGTCTGCGTGCTCAGGCAGCGTTCACAAGGTATCGATGAATCCGATTCTCCTTGAGCAGAGAGCATTCGCAGCATCACATTAAAAAAGTGGACTGTAAACTTTAAAACATGACCAATACCAAAGCTCAGCCACATCCACTTAATCTATAGGCTGAGAAGTTCAGGACTAATGTTGCCTTTGCTACCATGGTCTGAGAGAAGCAGACACAGCCGTGAAGCTGAGCTCCAGCTGCAGCAGATGGACTTTCCCTGTGAAAGTCTTAGTCTACAGACACAATGCTCTGGTTTCAAGCAGAGATGAGGTTGTTACTCTCAGAATCCTCATGGGGGATCAGCCAAACACTTTCTGACTCACTACTTTTAGTTGCCTTTGACAAGGATAATCCATGAAACTGCTCCTCACATTCCGAGTAACATTGTAGCTGGACCATTACATAACGAAAAACAAACTTCACCTCTGCATTTAGTAAAAGTCACCCAAAAACCTCAATTTTTATTTAAACACAATGAGCTCTTTACACCTATAACATCACGCCCAATTAACTGTACCTTTAAACAGTTAAGATAATGCCTGAATAAGAATTCTTGCTATTCAGACATGACTCTCCATCCGGGGTTCACACGGTGTGTCCATTGCATTAATGTTACTCTGAGGTTGATGTTACAACGTCCTATCCTGATTAATCCTGAAGACCAGCTAACAATCAATGCTCCGCACAACTGTGACCATAGAGTTGAAAAGGTAGTGCTAGTCAATTGCATTTCTAGGCCATTATGCCTAAAAAATATTTGTTATAAAAAAATTCTTACCATGATGGCAGTGAGGGATATTGTCAGTCTTGAAACTCCACAGAAGTATGAGGCAGCTCCAATTACTGCAAAAAGACCAGGATCTATCCAGGCTCCATATTGGTCAGATTGGACACCAAATATCGACACCATGATCAAGCCGACTATTCTGCCATATAAGGCTCCTGTGTACCTAATGGAGAAGACGGTCAGTTGCACAGCACCACGAACGCTATTATAATTGGAGGAAAATTCTGTCAAGTCTATCAAAATTGAAATGCGTTACACTCTCTGGTTACATTGTACAGAAGGTATTCAAATAAAATATAATACGAACAAGAACAGAACTAAACAACTCCTTATTTCCCATGTGAAATTTAAGTTTTGATAAACAAGCAAGAGGGATCAAATATTAAACAAAATTCTCCAAAGGAAAGACACCAAAATGGACTGTTCACGAGTCACTTTGGCAGAGTTTGAGAATATGCATGATCTTCTATCCCCTGTGGTCATATTGAAGACCTATTCCATGGAAGTAGGGGTGACTTTAGTTTTCCTCTCCTGGTATCGACCACTATTGGTGAAGGCCTTTTACAAGTTAAATCAAGCCAAAGGAGAAATGCAGTAAGAAGCTTAAATATTTCCTTCCAGATTCTATCACATAGAGAAAGATATCCTTCATGCAAAGGTGGGATGAATCAGATTGCACAATCAACATTACTTTAACATCAACTCTATCAACTTGGATTTATGCAACATCTCAACTACTTCATGGGAATGATACCAAACAGAACTTGATTACGAATTAGTAGAGCAGGTCTATGCTCAGAGCTGCAGGGTTTAAGGAATTAAAGAGGATGATTTAGGAACAATTTCAGAGTCCCTCTTTGCACCTGCAGGCACTAATGAGATTATTAAAATCAGAGATGTGCAAAAAGTGAGGAATGTATGAGCAAAGCTGGAAAAGGTTACAGAAATGGAGAAGGAGAAAGCCATAAAGGGATTTAAAGCAAGGAGCATCAAGATTTAAAATCGAGAGCTTCTTATCTAGATGCTGCAGCAATGAACATTGGAAAGGACAGTAACTAGAATACAGGGATCAGTTGAAGGTGATGGAGAGCTGAAGATGACAGACGGTAAGATTTGCAGCTTGGAGACTACCTGCATAAAGAAAGCTTCAGACTGGTCTGTCAGACTCTTTGAAAGGCTTACAGCCATAAAATGTTATCTTACAGCATCGGTATGACAAGTCCACATGCCATAGCAGTACCAGCTGTCCAACAAGAAAACAAGTAGTAAATAACGAGGGCTGTGAAGAGGGCAGCAAATCCAAATTCTTTGTGTGTTCCTCTTCTGAAGAGATAAATAATCCCATTCTTTCCATTTTCAACCAAAAGTGCAGCAGCTGAAGATAGATACAACAGTTTAGGAAGCCAAACATAAAATACTGCAGATGCCGAATATCTGAAATAAAGGCACAAACTGCTGGAAATATTCAGCATGTTAAACGGCACCTATGGAACGAAGAAGAGTTAGTGTTTCAGGTTGATGACCTTTCATCCAATGTGATTTATAACCTATGTTTGAGTATTTGTTTAAAATTGAGTTGTAGGAGCCATGCATCTGTTCTCTATCTGCACTGTATTCTGTGTTGCATATCTATTATGTGTGTTATTGTAATTAGTCACATGAATGGAGATATGGTAAAAGCAAATCAGCAGACAGGAAAGCTCTTCAAGATTACACTTTTTCTCAGAAGCTGATGTAACGCAATGGGAGATTTTCAGTATATGCAAGATCTGGAAAGGCCTATTAATACATTGATTGTTGTAAAGAAGTTGCCTTATATGCTTAAGGATAAATGGAGATGTTTTGTCTGTGAGCAACTAGATAAATCACAACCATGAGATTACTGTCAGTGACATTGTCGATTTTACTAAAAGGCAAGTAAGGATTGCAAAACACCCAGTATTTAGGAGTATACAGGATGCTTCATCACCAATGTAAACACAACTAAGTCACAAAGTTGTTCTAAAGCTATAGGAAGCACCTTTGTCACTACTGAGGCTACTGTGAAAAGTGAAGTCAAAACTGAGCCTGGAGCAGATAAAGGTGGAATCTCATGTGGATGGGGTGGTGAAGAAAGCTTTTGGTATGCTGGCCTTTATAAATCAGAGCATTGAGTATAGGAGTTGGGATGTAATGTTGAAATTGTACAAGGCATTGGTGAGGCCAAATTTGGAGTATTGTGTACAGTTTTGGTCACTGAATTATAGGAAAGATATTAACACAATAGAGAGAGTACAGAGAAGATTTACTAGAATGTTACCTGGGTTTCATCACTTAAGTTACAGAGAAAGGTGAATAAGTCGGGCCTTTATTCTTCGGAACATAGAAGATTGAGGGGGGACTTGATAGAGGTATTTTAAATTATGAGGGGGATAGACAGAGTTGATGTGGATAGGCTTTTTCCATTGAGAGTGGGGGAGATTCAAACAAGAGGACATGAGTTGAGAGTTAAAGGGCAAAAGGTTAGGGGTAACATGAGGGGGAACTTCTTTACTCAGAGAGTGGTAGCTGTGTGGAACGAGCTTCCAGCAGAAGTGGTTGGGGCAGGTTCAATGTTGTTGTTTAAAGTTAAATTGGACAGCCATATGGACAAGAAAGGAATCGAGGGTTATGGGCTGAGTGCCGGTCGGTGGGACTAGGTGAGAGTAAGAGTTCGGCACGGACTAGAAGGACCGAGATGGCCTGTTTCCATGCTGCAATTGTTATATGGTTATATGGTTAAAAGGGTGCAGATTCGAAACAAGCCATGAAGGGATCAAACGCAACAGCGAGTAATGTCCTGGTATCTGATGGCCTTATGGGGGCTGGTGATCATGATTGTAAGCTTCCTATAATTCCAGTTCAAGGGAAGTCTAAGAAGAGTAACAAGACAGTGGTTACTTATTCTTTCCAAGATCAAGGAAGTACAGAGCACCTTGCGAACAAGCTCAACCTGGCAAGAAAACGAACACACATTCTCTTATGCACCATGGGTCAAGAGAGGGTTGAGAGTAGCTATGTCGATTCAGGATTAGAAATGACTGGCTTGGGTATTGAAAACTACTATGAACTGTCTAATATCTATACACAGGAACATATGCTTGTCCACAAAGAGAACATTCCTCATCAGAGAGATCTGCAGGAATGGTCTCACCTGAAGCCTGTTCATTTGCTGGAAATTGATTCAGATATTGAGTTGCTGATGGAGTGAAGCACTGGAACAATTGCAAGTGATTCACAGTGTTAACGATGGGCCCTATACAATCAGAACAATGTTGGACTGGACTGTTAATGGACCACTGAAAGGAGACTGTGGTGGTGGGAGAGATTATGCTCAGCCTGAGCTGACAAGTAATAGGATTTCAGTTTTGAACTTGGATGCGCTTTGGCAGCAGCAATTCGGAGCAGATTTCCCCAAATGTAGTCTAGATGAACAACTTGGTTTTTGTCAAGAGAAGATCACAATCCGGGATAGACAGTTTCCTGGAAAGAGGACATTTGTGTGAATGTTAAGATTTCATGTCTCCTGTGTTTTGGTAGTATGTGGTTGTAATTATTATAGTTCAATAATTAGGGGGCCAGAATAGAGGAGCCACACATCTGTTTTCTATCTGCATTGTATTCTATGTTGCAAGTTTATTATGTGTATTATTGTAACTAGTCATGTACGTGGGAGCATGGCAAAGGCAAAGGGAATAAGTTACGGATTTGTGCTGTGTTCTGAGCAGTTTGGAGCTGGGAACCGATGGATGTCATATCTTCCGTTGACTGCTTAGATACACTTAATTACGCTTCAGTTTCATCACTTCAGGATTGTATGTTTTGCTAGTTGCTAACAAAGGATCAAATACAATTCGTCAACTTTTGGAACGTCATTACCGGAATGATTGGAGGGCGCATCACACTAAGATAACAATCCGTGGTGGTTGCCAGCAGTTGGCAGTTAGAATTGGCCTCTACATGAGTCATGGATGTGATGAAGGGAAATGCTAGTCGATGTCTGTGTAACAATTTACAAACAGCACAGAGGTAAGTGATTTGAATTATTTATTTGTGATATAAATCAAGACATTACAAGAATTCTTTTTCTTTTTTCAATAATATTGTATTCCTGTGAAAGAGCTAGTATTAGTTTAATGAGCAGGCTTGTGCTTTGTTATTAGCAGCTGTTCTGAAGGGAGGGGCCACTCCTCCATCCTCTGCTGTTCAAATTATCTTTGACGCTTTCTTTTGCGCATTGCACTGTGAAAGCAAGTGACATGCCAGAGGTTAGATGCCAGAATATGGCTCTTCTCCTTCTGCTGCTGGTGTCCTGGGTGGCTCCAGAAAGGCCAGATCCATTCTGTGCTGAGCCCCTTAGCATCGACTTGCATGGGCAGCAAACACATTATTTGTAAAGTGTCAACAAGCTTCAGAAAAATGAGAGATTTATACAAGTTAGTTTGTTTATTTCTTCTATATTTCACATATATTTATGTTTCAAATTAACAGAAATGTAATGCGTTTTGCTCTAAATTTTTTTCCAATGTTTTTATTATTATTACTTCAACTGTTTTTAAATGTCAGAATAATCTGAGACATTTAGAAAATTGAATAAAGCCTGTGACAGTGGAGGATAGTTAAAACTAAATCAGTGTAGTGCTGGGATCTGGGCTCTCAGGGATCCACTATTTGAGGTCTCATCACCACTTGCAGTCACTCTGCCTCCTTGCAGGGTGTGGATGCCTCTAGAATGGTCCAGTCAGTTTCAGCTACCGGATTAGCAAGAGGTCCAAGAGGAGGTGATCAAACCCAGTGCTACCTATTGCTCCTCAGAATGGGCAGAACTCCCTAATTACAGCACTGCAGTGACAGTCTGAGTTTTACAATATTAGAAACTGTGGGGAAAACAAAAAAGGTGAACCAGGAGTGCCTAAAATTATCAAAAACAACTGAAAAGAGATAAAGATATTGAATAGGAAATGACAACAAGTGTAAAACAATGAGCAGAACAAAAATGTTGATTGTTTCATAAGTAATGTATACACCATTTGCTTTTGTGGCTATATATATTTTTAATTATTGTCTTTTTATAATTCCAGCATCAAGTATAAAATTTATAATGTAGCTAAGAGGATTTTAAAGAAAGAAATGGCAGTATTATATTCAAGAACATCCATTCTCAGCTCATGACCTGTAGATTGTTATACATCCATCCATTGCAACGTTAAATGGCTTCTGAACTGAAAAGCCAAATACTTTCAGCTAATATCTTTGTCAACAACTCTATAATCAAGTTCACCCAACACTAAGACATGATACAGAACTTAAATACAGTAACAATATCAAAAACATATTTATTGGATAAGGGCCTGTAGCAAGCCATGCTACAATCAGAATCTCAACTCCTGACCCCACCTCTCCCATCAAACAGCTCTTTGCATTTTACATGTCTTGACAGGAGTGCAATAATCACCACTTAAAACAACACTGCTCCTGCCACTAAACTGAACTTTGATATCCTGCAATATTCTGGGAGGGTTTAATCTAGGTTTACCTTGGTTGTAACTAAAATTTGAATGTTGAATGCCATCAGGTCCAATCCATGTTGTTCCTTCAGGACAGTTATAGAGGTAGAAAGGCTCTGTCTTACTCAGGAGGTGAGTGACTTTTGTTGAGCTGTTATGATAAAGTGACCTGGTAAATTGTAAGAGAAAAAAAAATCAACTTTGTCTCTCACTAACAAGATATAAAAGTAATGAGGAAATTACAGCCCCTTGTAACGCTAGTGATTTCTGTCTTATATTATTAAATCTGCTTGTCCACAATTCTTATCATCATTTAGAAAGAAATCATCTATTTGTCCTGTCAACAATGCGTATTAATGTGAATCAATATTCAGTTAAGAATCAAACGGTGCGTCTCTAAGTTGCTCCTGAGGAAGCAGCGAGGGCAGGAGGGACTTGGGTTAAGATATATAGCGGCAGAGCACATACAGAATGCTGGAGGAACAGGTCAGATAGTATCCTCAGAGGGAAATAAACAGTTGATCTTTCAGGTTTTCCAATGAACATAGTTTCAGCTTTTTCTTTTGAATAAAAATGTCCTTATCAGGGGTACATATTGGCTCAGAGTATAATTTGCTAACCAGAAAGGTCAGGCCATGGGTTTAAATTCCTAGTGGACACTGAGTTAACTGTCTGAACACCAAAATTGCTTGCAACAAGCTAGAAGAGGAAAGGCAGAGTGTCTATCAATATCATTCCCGAACAACAAGAAAATGTAGTTATTTAGACCTTTGGGGAAATTGTATAGAATTGTACAGAATTCAAAGCTGAATCCCCATTAACCTGATTACTGGAATTCCAGGTAATTAAGTTCTGATGAAGGATTATTCACCTTCTATTTCTCTCCACAAAGACGCTGCATGGCCTGCTGTGTTTATTCCCCACCATTTTTTTCTTTTTTGGCTTTTATCTTTAGCTAAAGGCTGAATTTAATTTATTCAACCAGTCCGTACTGATAGGCCAACTTTATACAAAGACCCTAACCATATGTCTGAACAATTGCCGGCACTGCACTGCTGCCGCTAAACCAAAAAAAATCACGACTTATGCCAATGACAATAAACCTGTTTCTGATTCCGCTCTAAACAAAATCAAACTCAATTATGATGACTCGTACAGGTAGGTCTGTGAGTACAGTATTCGTTGTCAAATCGCACACGTGAATAAGGAGAAACTTGGATCTCGTGAAATTGCAACGCATTGACCAATAGAAAATCTCGAGAATGCAGGAAGGGAGGGTAGGATATCAAAAAGGAAAGAAGCGTGTCTCACCCGTTTTCCGGTGCGTAGTGCCAGTAGGGAGTGAACGGGGTGCACGGGAAGAGGGCAGGCACGTAGACTGTGGCTGTAATTGTGAATACCTGTTCACAAAAACATTAATCTTTAGGAATAATTTATCTCACCTCGCTATTCGAGATTTAAAATAAAACATGTATATAAATAATGGACGTTTTATTCAAAAATATTTTAACGAATTTTGTTTAAAAGTAGTTAAAATTCCAGCCGATCTGTTCCCCAATAAAAAATCTTCCAATTATTTCAAGAGTTAGATAAAATAAGTCGCTTGCGATCTTTTATGATTTTGTCAAGCCTGACTGCAGTTTTAAGACCACAGGTTTTTCTTGGTTATTCCACGTCTCGAGCAAACGTGAAACAAGAATTGCTGCGACTACTGGACATGAGAGTGTTAACTCTGTGATACGGACCCAATTCAGCCACGTAGCTTTCAGTAAAGATATGATGGACACCGTGTGTTAAAACTTTGTTTTATGATGGGGTACGATGGGCTGTTGGAGGCGTATAAAATATTATACAATCAGTAAAATAAACGGTAGTAAGGTTTGGTTATTTTTAACTGACAAAAACATACAAAAAAACCCACGAGACCCACTTGGGAAAAAAATCACAATTATACCTCTATATTGCTAATAAATGCCACAGTACAGAATTTGTACTTTCAGTAATTTTGCTTCGGGTAAGCGGCACACAGCGCTTACAGACATCAAAGCAAATTCGCTGTTTTTTCAAAGGCACTGGCCAGCATTAATAGTGTCATGGGACGATGGTAAATGTCCGTAAGTTAATTCGAGCATTGTTTCAGTAAATCTTTCTTGGGTATTGGAAAATAGCGAGTAAACAAGCATACCTTATTAAATAAAATTTGACAGACTACATTTTCTTTCTGTGGATTTCACACAGACGGAGATACTCCAGGATTTTCTGCATTAAGCAATATTGCCACAAACCAGAGAGCCGCGGGGTGCAGGGCAGGTTATAAGTTCATTTCAAAATATTCCACGTATATTCCATCAATCTATATTACAAGATTTTAAAGCTTTGTAAACATACACAAGCAACTATTCTCTTCCAGTGCCCTTGGACAGGATATACCATTTTCTCATGGCAAATTACATGAATTTACAGTCCAATAATACAAAGGTAATTATGGAAGTTATCATTTAAGAGCCAGTTTTAATGAAATATAACAGTTCAGTCAAAAACTGTGTGAAATCCAATTGAAAGGCATAAGTAAACACATTAGAGAGAAATCAATAACAAAATTACCTACATTCAACTGTATAATACAATAAAAACTTACCAAAATCAGGATTGCCTCCAAGAGCTTGCTTATCTTTCCGATTAATGGATGCTTAATTAAGTTATAGAATTTTATCCGAAATTGGTTGACTCTTATGTTCATTGAGATAAACAATGCTCCCAGCAGACCTCCTATTATTCCCAGGATAATGGTTGGAATGAAGATCAAAATGTTCATGTCCAGCAAATATTTCACCTAGATGTAGGCGTCATGAAAGAGAATAGCTGGTAAATACCAATACTAACTTAACTTAAACAACAGGAATTCTGCAGATGCTGGAAATTCAAGCAACACACATAAAAGTTGCTGGTGAATGCAAGGGTCCTGATGAAGGGTCTCGGCCTGAAACGTCGACTGCACCTCTTCCTAGAGATGCTGCCTGGCCTGCTGTGTTCACCAGCAACTTTTATGTGTGTTGCACTAATTTAACTTAAGAAGCTTTATCTCTTTAAAGAATGACAGTACCAAAACAGATTTCAGGAAAATATTGGTAAAGGAAATCTGCATCTTAACAATGCAGAGGATGGAATTTACTAAAACCCTGGTCAATGCTGAGTTAAGAGTTTGCAGAGGATTACGTGGGTGATCCACGCCACTTAAAATCTGTTCTTCAAAAGGCACCAGAAATTGCTTTAACACTGTTTAAAGTGGCCACCATGTTACAGTATCTGATTTTCAACAGAATTTGTCTTTTATTTACCACTCAAGTTTCTAATTACTAACACCTCCTCCCATAACCACCCACCCAAAAGCCTTTCTGGCTACCTGTCGCTAGCTTCTGGCCTAACTGCTTTCCTGATACCTAATTCATCCAGCTGAGCCAATTACATGCTGCTGACAAATCATGCCCCTGGAAGTCATGACCACCTTTTCCCATCACTCCTGATGCCCTGAACTCACCCCTAATATCCTAATAATCCCATTCTGGGTCTTCCTCCGCAAACACTACCTCCATCCCTTTATCAGCTTGGCACAATTTATAACATTATGTCTTTTCCATCAATAAATATGTAGGAAAGGCCTTTGAGCACATTTACCCAGACTGGTCTATTGCATAAAACACTCTCTGCCTCATTCTATAGGGGCCCAATGTATAAAACATGTTTCAAACCACCCCTCCAGGCAGCTTTGAAGGTACAAAACAGGTTTTTTGTGTATTCTTGCATGTAAACAGCACATTTCACAATTCTTTCAAGATGTATCAAAGTACTTTTACAGACAAGTCAGTACTTCTGAAGTATGGTTGCTGTTGTAGCGAGGGAATCTGTTAATTTTAAGGAAATAGATTTCTGGCTTCTATTTTATGTATACTTCAAGCTCTAAACAGTTTAAGACGATTTCCTTCAAAAAGGTAAGAAAGGAAGAAATTACCCAAATTGTGTTATGATCACATTATAGCGAGTGGTGTCATTGAGATGACTAATTTCTTACCTCAGTTGCATTTTACAAAAAGATGCTAAGGTGAGAAGAATAGCCCACAGCAGGTAGGGAGCATGCTTCCTGGTACAACAGTGTTTTCCAAAGAACAGACCAATTATCTGAAGTATTATTATTATATTATCTTGTATTTATTTATTAAATTAATTTATTCCACTTTAATAAGTGTATTGCCTGCTGACTGAGAGGGCAATGATGTAAAACTGGGAAGCCCTCTGGTGGTATGAACGGAATAAAGAGTTTGTCATCTGAATGGGAGGTTACCTTGAACTGGAAATTTTTTGATGGTGAGTTTCCCTAATAAAATTCTCCATTCGCTTGTAAAGTCATCCTCATTGACATCATAAAGAGAATAAAAATTGTTTTTGCAATATTCCAAATCATGAAAACCAGATGAGAGTTTGTCCCTTTCCAAGGCATTATTATTGTTTTTTAAATGTTGCTTGATGTTTTGATTGACTATTATTTGCATATTAGAGCATTTAGAATATTCTTCAGTAACCAGCATATTAACTTAATGCAGCTCTGTTTCTTGACTTTTCACAAAACGTACCCCAAATAAAATACTTTCTTCCGCCTTGAAGAATCCAAAATGGCCCTGATAAGTGAATCCATGGAAAGAGGATGAGAGGAGATCAGTGGTGAATGCAGCCATCAAACAACAGAAGAAGGTCTGCCAGGCTAGTTTGATATCCCAGAAAGAAGCCACCTCTTCAAAAGTGAACAGCAGCCCACCCACAGGGGCTCGGAACACAGAGGCTATCCCTGCTCCTGCCCCTGCAGTAATGAAGTTTCTCCTGAAACAGATTGACAAACTGAGGATAATTTTTAACCACTTCTAAACAGGAAATTTATGATAAATGCTGTACCTTCACCTACAATTAAAGTAAAATTTTATACTTTAATTCATGCTATACTCATGGTTCAGACAACAGGAAAAATAATTTGTGTCAGACTCATTAATTACACCAAGAAATTCATGATCCTAATCTACAAATGCAATGCACAAATAAAATCAACTGTTTCCCACTACTGTTAAAATTTACCTTCAGATTCAGTAGCCTAGTGGTTAGCACAATGCTTTACAGTAAGGGTGATTGGGTTCAATTCTCGCCGCTGCCTGTAAGGAGTTTATACATTCTCCCCCTGACCGCGTGGGCTTCCTCCGGGTGACCCGGCTTCCTCCCACAGTCCAAAGACGTACCAGTCGATAGGTTAGTTGGTCATCGTAAATTATCTCATGATTAGGCTAGGGTTAAATCATGGGATTGCTGGGTAGTGTAGCTCAAAGGCCCAGTGGGGCCTATTCCACACTGCATCTCAATCAATCAATAAATAGATAAATAAATAACTATTTTATTTATAAATAATTATTAACTCAAAACTGATCAGTTACCTGTTAGCACAGTTCCGAAACCTTGTGAAGAAAGGCAATTGTACTCCAAGTGTGTCAGATTTAAACTGACTCAGGCCACTTCCTAAAATTGAACTGCAAAGCAACAGTTATTACAAGTGCATTTAGATTAGATTATTAGTTTAGATTATGAGGACACGCAGTCCTCTTTTATTGTCATTTAGTAATGCATGCATTAAGAAATGATACAATATTCCTCCGGTGTGGTATCACAGAAACACAGGACAGACCAAGACTGAAAAACTGACAAAATCCTTTTTTCACTAACAAAGGCATTTTTTCACATTGAACTTAAGTATTACTGCAATTTTGGTGCTTTGTGATAAACATTTCTTTGTATTCAGCAATCCTGTAAGTAGGCCTGCTACTCAAAATGTTCCTATTATTAGTCCATAATACTTATTGGTAACATTAACCCTGCACGAGTTCTAATCAGTAAAGTTGGTTCCATGATTTAATCTAGTTTTATCACATACATTAGATTAAATGAAGTTTACACAGACAAAGGCTGCAGGTAATGGAACAACCTCACAGCTCCAGAATCCCAGATTTATTCTGATGACTTGTGCTGTCCTAAGACCAGCACACAAGTGAATTTCAAAGGAACAGCAGCACTTCTGCTTTCTTAGAAGTTTGTGCTAATTTGGCATGTCATCTAAAACTTTGACAAACTTGCTTATGCAGGTACAAAGGAGAATAGCCTGGATCAACAAACAGTGAAAAAGCATACATGTCTTTGAATGTTGTTGATCAAAACACATGACATGGAAATATCCCAGATGGCAGTTCTCATTGTTTCAGTGACTCAGATTATTTGTTTTGAATACATGGTGGAACATCAGTTATGGGAAATACATGTTTTGCCTTTTTTTTGTATCCAGCAGAACATTAAAACCTACCAATTTAGTATACAGGTGTTAAATTACTTTCAGAATGAACCAAAAGTATCTTTCAGATGTGATCCAGAGTTCCACATTTATTTAAAAGTGTTTTTCAGTTTTTCTATATTGACCTTTTCTTTGACCTTTCCAACATCTACTGAATTGAGTGAAACACATTAAATAATATTGTCCTTTGCAAATTCTGGTTTTACTCAATTCTAAATAATTATGATTATTATTATTTCTTTCTGGACTTGTTAGATCATATACTGACCCTCAAATTTAACATTACAAGTTTCAGAAAAAACTGGACTATCTGACTTGTAGCCACCTTAAATCACGGCAGAAGACAGATAGCCGTTGAAGATATAGTGTATGGATGACTTAGGACAGTTTATAATGACTTTTGAAGATTTCTTCATTTGGACTTTGTACAGGAAGATCTTGTTATTAGTGTCCAAATGTAGCTGACATAGAACTTTTTCCTACCAGGACAATACTTTGATGCCAATATCACACAACAAAAACACTGCTTCAATTTCTGTCAAGTTTTACTATTGATTCAGAAAATCAAATTGCAACTGGTATCAGACCTCTTTTGTACAATCTGAAAGAGGAGGCACTTGTGGACTCTGGAAAGTGATATTGACAATCATTATTTATCTTGATTCAATCAGGCATTGAATCCAGTACAACGTCACAGGTTTTTTTTCTGTTTTTGACTAATTAGCATTGTACTTGAATCACAGTGGTAATCTTCTTACCCCATATGAATCATTGGTCCTTCTGGCCCACAGAAAAGCCCAGAGGCTACAGCTAACACACAAGACACCATGGTCCCAATCAGTGTTCTAATGTTAAAGATGTATTGAACTGAGGCACCATTCAGAAATCCAATCACTTCAGGCAAGCCACTTGGCATTCCTAATGGACAAAGAAACTGGAAATACCAAACCAAATAATGTTAATCAGCGATAATTATAGTGAATCCTTCAAGTTTTTTACAAAAGTGAATTTAGACAAGTTCTTCTTTCTGATCATTAAATATTTTGGGGCATAGGATGATGTCAGAAAAATGATTCATTTAATATGTCTTGTAAATGGAGTGAATTTACTTTTGGTGCTGCAAGATATGGCTACACTTAAGATTTGATTGTGTTGGTGAGAGTGCAGAGGAGATTCATCAGAATGTTGCCTGGATTGGAACATTTCAGATATAAGGAGAGACTGGATAGGCTGGGTTTGTTTTCCCTAGAGCAGATAAAACTAAGAGGTGACTTGAGAAAAGTGTATAAAATTACGAGGCACATACAGTAGAAAGTAAATCTTATTCCTGCGAGGAGGGTGCAAGAGACAAGAAGCAATAAGCTTAAAGTGAGAAGTAGAAACTTTAGAGGGGATCTGAAGGGAATATTTTTCCCCACAGAGGGTGGCTGTAGTTTGCACTGGTTGCTTTAAGAAATGGTTAAAAAATATCAAGGCAAGTACTTGAACTACCATGGCATAGAAGATTATGGACATAATGCAGATAGATGAGTACCATGGGCAGCATGGACGGTGTGGACTGGAGAGCCTGTTTCTGCATTGCACGACTCTGCCATTCTATGAATAAACTGCAAAACTGACACAGTCAGCAGTATGAAACGCTGTTGCATGTTTTACACCCAGAAATAATTACCAGTACGAGACTTGTGCAAATCTTGACAGGACCTCACCCAATTTTGCGTAGCCTTCAAAGAAGGTTATCAGCTCATGGAGCTTCATTTCTCATGGTAGCAACATCATAAACTTTGAAGGAAATAGAGGCTGCAAGGGTCAGGAAACAGCTCCCACTTTCACTGAAAAGACAGTGCAGATGCAAGGTGGGAGGTCCTGTGCTCCTAACAGACCAAATGGAGGTTGATGCTGCAGTCTCCTGAAGGAGTGAGAAGACATGTACTGAAGACATGTGCCAACCAACTGGCTGGTGAATTCCCGGGTATCTTCAACCTCTCACTCCCGCAGAGTGTGGTACCCATCCGCTTCAAGCAGGCTTCAATTGTACCAGTGCCCAAGAAGAGCGTGGTAACCTGTCTAAATGACTATCATACAGTGGCACTTACATCCACAGTGATGAAGTGTTTTGAGTGGTCGGTGTTGAAGCATATCAACTTGTTAGAGAATTTGTTTTCCCCACAAGACTCAGACCAAGGTATTCATTAGGAGACTCTTTATTTATGTGACACGGAGAACCATCCCGCACCAGAGAGCAACAACTCCATTTACAATCAGCACATGCACCCCCTTTATGGTTAGTTCTAACAGGACTAGTTTGTTCAACATTTCCATGTTTTGTATTGTCCTAGGCAAGCTACAGGGAGGAACACCTAAGTCACGTAGCCTCGTGGTGTACAGCTGCAAGCTAGAGAGCAACACCATGTCATTTTATGTCTACAGCAGTAGGGCAGAGGACAGCTTCATGATTTTCTGCTGACTAACTCTTAAGCAATACAGACACACAATTCTATGGTCTTGCAAAGGTACTTACCCAACCCCAGTTGGCCAAAACCCTCCACACAGCTCCTGTCTGAATGGTGACTTGGATCCTTTCCAATTCACCTACTGAAGCAACATGCCTACAGCAGATGCTATCTCATTGGCTCTTCACACAACCCTGGATCAGCTGACAGCAAAGATGCATACATCAGGATGCTCTTTATGACTACAGTTCGGATTGCCAAAAATATCTCCTCCATAATTTCCACCAGCACAGGAGCACCACAGGGATGTGTACTTAGCCCCCTGATCTACTGGCTTTATACCTATGACTGCGAGGCTAAGTACAACTCCAACGCCATATATAAGTTTGCTGACGACATCTCTGCTGTGGCTTGTATCAAAGGTGGCGATGAATCAGCATACAGGAGGGAGATTGAAAACGTAGCTGAGTGGTGTAATAACAGCAACTTCTCACTCAATATCAACAAGACTAAGGAACTAATCATAAACTTCAGAGGGAAACCAGAGGTCCATGAACCAGTAATCATCAGAGGATCAGAGGGGGAGAGGGTCAGTAACTTTAAATTCCTGGGAGTCACTAAGTCCTCAACCCATCATATGAATATTATTGTGAAGAAAGCATGACAGTGCCTCTACTTCCTTGGCTCAGGAGTCTGTGGAGATTCGGCATGTTATCAAAAACCTTCACAAACTTCTATAGATGTGTGGTGGGAAGTGTGCTAACTGGCTGCGTTATGGCCTGGTACGGAAACACCAAAACCTCTGAGCAGAAAATCCTACAAAAGGTAGTGGATCCGGTCCAGTACATCACAGGTAAATCCCTCCCAACCATTGTGCACATCAACTTGAAACACTGCCGTAGAAAAGCAGCATCCGTCATCAAAGATGCTCACCACCCAGGCTATGCTCTTTTATCACTGCTGCCATCAGGTAGAAGTACAGGAGCCTCAGGACTTGCACCACCAGGTTCAAGAACAGTTACTACCCCTTAACCATCAGGCTCTTGAACAAACGGGAATAGCAACACTCATTTAAGGACTTTGCTATATTATTATTTCATGCTTGTTATTTATTGCTATTTATTTATATCTGCATCTGAACAGTTTGTTTACAGTTTACAGTTCCTGACGTTTAAGTCTACAGCTACTGTTCTATAGATTTGCCAAGTATGCCCGCAGAAAAAGAATCTCAGGGTTGGATGTGGTGACATATATGTACTCTGATAATAAATTTTACTTTGATTTTTACTTTGAATAGGTCAGGCAACATCTGTAGAGAGGTACAGTACTGTAATCAGAATTAACATTCCAACTCGCCTAACCACCTTAATAAAGGCAAGCAAAGTAACTTGATAAATGAAAGCCCAAGGAACAATTCAAACACTTAAATATTTCTTTGACTGCTTTCTTCAATGGATAAGCCATTCCCAGCTGCCCTTCTCTTCACTTGTATGATTTCGATATCTGTAGAATCTGGGCCTCTGTACCTCCCTCTGCTACTAAATCCTCAACTTACTAAGCGGAAAGACTACAATTTGTGCGGATTGGCGCACCTCAGGGATGTGTGCTTAGCCCTCTGCTCTACTGTCGCTACACACATGACTGTGTGTCTAGGCATGGCTTAAATGCCATATATAAACAACCACTGTTGGCAGAATCAGAGATGGCGATGAGAGGACTACCAGCTAGTTGAGTGGTGACATAGCAATAACCTTGCACCCAACGTTAGTGAGACCAAAGAGCTGATTGTGGACTTCAGGAAAGGTAAGACAAGGGTTTGTCACCTTAAACAATCACTGTCTGGTATGGAGGGCCTACTGCACAGGATCGAAGTAAGCTGCAGTAAGTGGTAAAATTAGTCAGCTCCATCATGGGTACTAGCCTCCATAATATCCAAGACATCTTCAGGGAGCGGTGCCTCAGAAAGGTAGGGTCCATTGTTAAGGACCTCCAGCACCCAGGGCATGCCCTTTTCTCACCGTTACCATCAGGTAGGAGGTATGGAAGCCTGAAGGCACACACTCAGCAATTCAGGAACAGCTTCTTCCCCTCTGCCATCCGATTCCTAAATGGGCATTGAACCCATGAACACTACGTCACTATTTTCTTTAATTCCTGTTTTTGTACCACTTATTTTAATTGAACTATTTAATATACATATATACTTATTGTAATTCAGCTTTTTTCCTATATTTACCATGTATTGCATTGTACTGCTGTTGAAAAGTTACAAATTTCACGATATATGCCAGTAATATTAAACTTGATCCTGATTCTGATTCTCCAGTCCCACTTCATTATCCATCTCATTAAATATGAACCATTTGATCTACAATGTTTCATAATTAACTTATTAGAAACTAGCTTGTGAAAAGTTTACAAGAGAGGAGCTTACCAGCACCACTCCAGATGACAGTGTGACCATTACTGCTCCAATTCCAACGACATAGATCCACGTGAGGAAAAATTGATTGTTCTATATATAGTTTTTAAAAATAAGTTTGGTTAGGTTGGAAACCGAATATGTTATCTCTCATGTAAATTATTCCTAAGGAAAGATGGGGTACATTTCATCAATGAAACATTAAGTATACACATTCCTTGAACTGTGGCTTACCATGGGACTGATCTGTGTCTTTCATGGTGCTGATCAGTGTATTTCAAGGGAGGCACTACTAACCCACCCATCCAGACTGCCCAACACACCCACTCTTCCCTCGCAACACTCTCTTAACTGATCACAGCCTATCTCTTGGCACTCAGCCAGAAATGATGCATGACATACGAGCTAAGGAGGAAAATGACTGCTCAATGTTTATATATAAAAGTAGAGAAATGTTTTAGAGACACAAGAGACAACAGATGCTGGAACTTGGAGCAACAAACATGCCAGAGGAAATCAATGGGTCAGGCAGCATCTGAGGAGAAAAATGGACAGTCAGCATTTTATGTCGAGACTCTTCATCTGGCCTGCTGTGCCAGAAATAAAATTATTATAAAGTAATGAGTTAACTTAACAAGAAAATTAGAAACAAGTGGAACTGTGTTATTTCTGCTTTCACAGTTGCATAATTTAAACACAAAGAAAACAAATTACAATTCAGAAACTGAAAAGAAAATTTAGTATTCATTAACACACAGTCTTTTGTAATTGTTCTTTACCTGGATATAATGCAGAACCAACTTCCATTTCAATGTATTAATTGTGTCAATGGCCTGGTATACAAAAAAACCCAGGATTCCAACTGCTATTCCAATCAATCCCATCATAAACCAGTGGTCCCAGTCTGACCTAGAAGAGAAGGGAAAAAATGAGTGTACTCAAACAGGCACATGAGAAGTTCAACTATTCTGCTCCACCATGCTGGTTTAACATCAAATCTTGACTGACAATTCCATTTACTTGTTTTTTCATCCATGTCAAACAACCCCTGTATTTAACCAAAAAAACTGTCGCTTTCAGACTTGAAGATTCAATTGATCCAGTGCCTGGAGCTTCTTGGGTGAGCAATTTCCAAATTACATCTAACCTTTCTGGCAAAGAATGGAAACTTCAGATAATAGAGGACATGCATTTAAGGTGAGAGGCGGGAAAGCTTAAGAGATGTGAGGGCAGGATGTCTGTTTGTACAGTGTGGTAGGTGCTTAGAACCAGCTCCATGGGTACTAGTGGAGGCATTCAATTGTGGCATTTATAAGGCTTTGAAATAGGCACGTGAAAATGTAGGGAATAGAGGAATATAGATCATGTGCAGGCAGAAGAGATTTAACTTAATTCGGCTTCATGTTTGGCACAGACATTGTTGGCCAAAGGGCCTTTTCCTGTGCTGCATGCTCTATATTCTAAAAAGTACCCAGTAATTTCACTCACAAATTAATGAAATTCATTGAAGAGTTACTCATTCTGGATATTTCTACAAGAGGAAATAATAGCCTTAACATACCACTCCTTCTCCTAAACATGAGGAAGCACATGCTAATTCTACACAACTGGTCTTCATAATTTTATTATTGTGCAGTCATTAATGAACACCACCAGTTAAGATACTTTAATAGAGAGAAGGTAGTTGATAAAACAGTTAAAACAACATTTGGGGACTTTCCTGGGGCTGGGGTTACTTCAAGCCATTAGAGTGCTTTCTACTGGAGTCACATTATGTCTAATTTGTTAGTGGACATTACCTTTCATTGTTTTGATCATTATTGAGTGTGAACTTGCACCATCGGAATTGAGAACAAACTAGCATATAGATTTGCCCTGTGTGTTCTGAGTATTAATTAACTAGGCAATGTTCCACATTGTTGAGTTGATGCACTGGATTGGCTTGGTGGGAGGCACAGCTAGTGCCGGAGTATGACTCCACAGTACCAAGTCAAGGATGTTTTTGGGGCACAATAGCCTCTAATGTGACCACTGTTCTAAGCCGCTCTTGACATCATGTGAATAGAACAACATTTGATAAAGATTAGCCTCTGTGAAGGAGATAACATCAGGGAGTGACCAAAGACTCTGCTCTTCTGGCAAAAGAACATCACAAATGCTTTGACCTTGTTTTTTGAGGAGGGTGACTTTCATGGAGGCTCCCCCTCATTGATTGTACATTATCACACACATGGATGTGGCAGGTCTGCAGAGCTTTGATCATTTAATCCTTTCACAGTTTGCTGCTATTTAGAAGGCAACTTTCTGCTGAGTTTGTTGGCACATGCCTAAGTACATTGAGGTGCAGGTACAATAAACATCTTGCTTGAAGCAGCATCACAGGCATATGGGCACAGCCAACACAAAATATAAATAATGCAAGACAGCAAGGAAAGAAAGAAAGGAAAAAAGAATCAGACGTAGTCAATGACAGTGCAAAAAGTGATCTTTGGTGTCCCATTGCTGGCCCAGGGTTAGGGTCATGCAGATCAGCTCAAGAATGGTTGATGGTTGTAGGAATACAACTGTTCCTGAACCCAGCGATCTGGGACTCAAGGCTTCTGTACCTCCTGCTTGATGGTAGCAGTGAGAAGATGGCATGATCTGGATGGTGGAGATCCTTGATGATAGATACTGCCATTTTGAGGCTGTACCTCCTGTAGATGCTGTCATTGGTGGGAAAGGTTGTGCACACAATGGACTGGGCTGCATCCACCTCTCTTTGCAGGGTCTTGTGTTCCTGTGTGTTGGAATTAATCTATCAGGCCATGATGCACCCGATTAAGGTACTTTCTACAGTGCATCTGTAGGATGGATGTTGCTGTTCCTGCCATTCTCTTCCACACTCTTTATTGAACACTTTCAAATCCCTAACTTTGATGGTATTAGTAGAGTGAATGGTATGCCAGCTTTCAAGGTTACAGGTAGTGTTGGATTGAAAATTTACAGACTGCTCGTGGGTACCTGGTTTTGAGCTGCTAAGTCTCATGTACTGCTCCTCAATTACATAGGTCTTATAGCTTCTGTTTCCTGTCCTTAGAAAGATAGAGAAGTTTTTGGTAAAGGTTGACGCGGTTATTGCTCCTCCTTTTCTGCCAATTCTTGGGCCATCCAGAATAATACATCAATAATGAAAGAATGGAAAATACTATGGCCATAAATGCTGCCAGAGACAACCACATGCACTCCCTGCCCATATGCTTACAAATATAGACCATCTTTGTCCAGATCTCACAATGCTAACTTGCATCCCAAAGTCGTCTCAATCCAAAATGTTAAGGTCCAGTGCTGGTAAGTTATTACACAGCATAACTTTTCATATAGGTGGGGCAGTGTAAACCCTACACATGAAACACCCTAAAAATTTTAGACAGCCAGCTAAGACACATCAATAGGACTATCCACAGATAAGAGTTAAAATTTCCTTGACAATCAGAAGAATTTTAAAACTGAATCAAACAACTTAAAAACTAAATTGCATTTATATACATATATTTTCAAAATCACTTAAAAAAGAGCATTAAGAATTTAAAAACAAACTCCATTGATTAAAACAATGCACGTTGCCTTTGCCTCTTGCAATAGTTCTCTATTCAAATGATTCTAATTGATGTTTCTACTTCAAATCTAACACACTGCAGACTTAGAAGGCAGAATCCATAGCAAAATTTCTGGGGAATTGCAACTTGTTCAGGGAATCACAGCTGAAGCATGCTCAACAGGTTCAGTACTTCTACATACACACAGAAACCTAAACTTGCCCAGGCTTAGCTAAACTTGTTAAACTTCTAACACACTGGGAAACACAGCAGATGTCATTTTCTAACAAGTTCCAATTCATTAAATCTAAGAGTTTCGTGCACCAATGTTGGAGAACTAATGCTCATCTTGTGGTTTGCCTTTAGTTGACCTTTCTTCCTTTCTCTTTGATTCCCTGTGCCCTGAATGGGACTGTCTTCCTTTCCTTCAGTTCCAATTATATTCAACTTTGGATATCTAACAATGCAAACTGTTAATGTGGACAGTGGGGAATATTAACCTAGTGTTTGACTTCTGTACTTAATTGGAAATATTCCTGTCTCATTTTCTTCTCAATCATTTGCCATTTACTTTCTGTAAAATTAAAATATTATTTTGAAGTCTGTCACAATCAATAATATTTTAAGGGTACACAAAATAACTGGAAGATGTTGGAAAAGGAAATAAGTCTCAAATTAGATAGAGAAGCAGGTAAAAGGAAGAGAAATAAGATTGGAATAAGATTGAAAATAAATCAACACACATAAAAGTTGCTGGTGAACGCAGCAGGCCAGGCAGCATCTCTAGGAAGAGGTACAGTCGACATTTCGGGCCGAGACCCTTCGTCAGGACTTTGCGTTGAAAATAAATCAATAAAGGAGGTTAAAATTTAAAATTTAACAAACCCTACCATCAATCCACTATTTGAAATATAAGAGTTCACAACTTCAATTATTCCTTTTAAGGGCCTCCCAAGTTAACTGGCATTTCATGATTTTAATTTATTTCCTTATTTCCTTATCAGGGTGTTTCCATTGTGAATTAGCAGCTCTATCTTCTTGCACTATTTAGTTTGTGCTTACAGCACAAATCTCATAATTGGTCAACACATATGAGACTAACAGTGACACAGCACATCACATGACATTAATAACGATTTGCAACTTACAGAATATTTCAGCTCAGCATAAGGTATTTTTAGTGTATTTTTAAAGCACAGCGTGCCGCTAGTATGGTGGGTAATCTGTCTAACAGTTGCAGGGCAATAGTATATTGAAATACTGATTTGGAAGTTGCAATCAGAGAGCAAATCTGAAGGGTTATCCTTCAGATCTCACAGACACCAGGGGCTGAATTTTAACTTCTCAGAACAGTTGGGCAAGGGCTGGATCAGAGATTGAAACTCAAAAAAATCTGGAACTGCATGCTAACCCATCAGAAGACAGAAAGAAGGCCAGAGGAGTGATCTGCTCACTGGAGGCTGTAGGGCCTCTGAAATTCTTGAATGAGACTACATGTCTTCATGTTAACAAGAATTCTTTTTTAATGATAGCTTGCAGGTGAAATGGGACTACATCAGAAGGCACATCAGCGGCTATACTTCATTAGCAGTTTGAGGAGATTTGATATGTCACCAAAGGCTCCAGCAAGTTTCCCTAGATGTACTATGGGAAGCATTCTAACTGGTTGCATCATCTCGTCTGGAGGGGCCACTGCAGAGGATAAGAAAAAGCTGCAGAGGGTTGCAAACTTAGCCGGCTCCATCATTGACACTAGTCTCCCAGCATCAAGGACACCTTCAAAAGGCGATGTCTCAAAAAAGCGGCATTCATCATTAAGGACCCCAATGCCCAGGACATATATCTTATATTTTAAAGTTGATTAGGTATTGAACTGTGCTGCTGCTGCAAAACAACAAATTTCAATGATATTAAACCTGATTCCGATTTGTAAGGTAAGTTATTTTACTATTCTGTTTGCGAAGTAAGTGGTGTTTCCTGTAGCCGCAGTATAATAGCTAGTTTGTTATTCCTGCACCATGTTGCCTGCTTCTCCCTGCAAGTGACAGACATCACGGGCCAAAGGGCCTGTTACTGTACTGTACCGTTCTATGTTCTACTTGCTTCCACCATGTACACCATCCGACTCCCATCGTTTCTTGAACGTCGAAAAGAGGAAATATTCATTAATAGATGGAGAGAAGTAATTCTTAGAACTAGTGACCAATTAGAAAATACTATGCAATTAAATCAGTAATTTGAAAGACATCTTCTTGTGAATGAGTTGTAAATGTTATTAGATAATATTACTACTATCATCAGCCAGGAAAATAATAATTCTGTATCTGTTTTATATCCAAAGTTCTGTAAATAAAGATTGTCTTTATTTATATGCCAATAGCTTATTTCTAACATGAATATACACAATAACAAATTATCTAATTATAGCATATCACTTCCAAGACACACACCAATTCTCCACACAGTAGCTGCGTATAAATTTGTAACAATGTCCAACAAATCTCATGGATGGGTTTTGAGAAAACTCTCCAGCGAATTTAAAAGGCCACCAAATAATAAATGGAAAATCTTGCCCACTGGAACTAGCTGAATACAAACTGAATTCCCATACAGTTTTTAGAGAACACACACCAGTTCTCATCAAGGGATCAGTAGTAGAAATTGTGAGCAGTTTCAAGTTCTTGGGTGCCAATATCTCTGAAGATCTATCCTGAGCTCAACATATTGATGCAGTTACAAAGAAGGCATGACAGTGCCATAAGGAAGGGAAAATCTGCAGATGCTGTAAATCCAAGCAACACACACAAAATGCTGGAGGAAATCAGCAGGTCAGGCAGCATCTATAGGAAAAAGAATGGGCCAAAACATCAACTGTACTTTTTTCCACATTTCATAACGAGTTTGAGGATAATTGGTATGTAACCAAAGACATTTCCACTGATGTGCTCTGGAGGTATCACTGCTTGGTATGGAGGGGCCACTGCATAGGAGCAGAAAAAGCTGCAAGTAGTTGTAAACTCAGCCATTTCCATCATGGGCACAAGCCTCTCCAGCATCGAGGACATCTTCAAAAGGTGATGCCTCAAAAAAGTAGCATTCATTATTAAAGACCCCTATCATCCTCTTCCAATTGGTACCATCAAGGAAATGGTACAGGAACCAGAGGACACACATTCAATGTTTCAGGAACTGCTTCTTCCCCGCTAAACAACAAATTTTGCTACATATACCAGTGATATTAAGCCTAATTCTGATTCTGAACTCATGAATTTAAGTGATTATTTTCTGAAAAAGGGCTTCTCCCTTTTTCATCTTTAGTACTTTCATACAAAGCCATTTACTTCTGCTAGGATACAATTCTATGGACACCAAGTACCACCAGCCCTTTGGCTAAGTACCCTTTCTTCGTGCATGCAGGAAGCATATGTGGGCTATTCCATCATGAAAGAAATCCCATCTGAGACCAATCTCCTCCACAGTCAATTTTTGTACGTGACACAAGTACCCCATATGTATTACTCATAGTTTTAGAGTTGATTGTAAAAATGCTGGCTACTCTTCTGCCCCTTGACTAAGTAGAGGAAAGTAGTGATAACCTTTATAATTCTTCCATTTTTATATGTCGACATTAATTTCTTAACTTTGAAAGGAAAAACGAAGAATGGTTAGAAATTGTGTTCATTACCTGTAAGGCTCTTCTCTCAGCCATTTTTTATAAACTTCACTGTGAGAAGGCAAATAATCCAGACTCTCATGTGATGCCAGTCTCTCTCGATCCTTCTGAGTGTACTTAACTCTTATCAAATCAGCCCCAGCATTTCTTCTCTGAGCATTCAGTTTATCTGTCACTGGTCTGATCAAGGGATCTTCCTCAGAATCCCTCCATTTCTTGATAGGTTTAAACAGAGAAGTCATTTAGCTCCACTGGCTTTCAGAGACTCTGTATCCAGCTTCAAAAAGTCAAAACAGCTGTGATCCTTGCTGAACTGTCAGTGCGTATTAATATGAAGAGAAAATGATGTCGGAACTAGATTTTGGTTGCTTCTTGTAATGTATAGAACCATCTGGTGAGAGCTTCCATGAACCTGCTTTTTCCAGTTTTGTCAGCAGATAATGAGTCAACAGAGGCACAGCCTTCCTAATAACATAGAAATTTTCTAGGTGTAAGAGGATCACATATAAGTTACACGACATTGTGAACTAATTACTGCCACCAATCTCAGGTAGATTGCCTACGATAGTAAGAGAGAGAAGGTCCTTTTAGCTCATCGGATCCATGCCTGCTCTCAGCAGATTACTTCCATCAGAACCATGCTTCTGATTTCCATGTGAAATTTATTCCCTCTCAATATGTCTATCAACTCCCCTTATTACTCTTCTGGCACTTATCTGGACTATGCAGTGGTTTACAGCAGCCAATTGACCTGTCAGGACATCTTTGGGAATGGGTGATCAAGCCTGAGCAGAAATCCACATTGTTGGAAGAAAATGCAAGCTCCACACATACAACACCTGCGATCCAGGTGAAATCTAGTTTCCTGGAACTGAGACACCGCAGCACCCAACATGGCTCTCAGGAGCAGCAGTCCGCTTGTCAGCCATTTGACCCTGAAGCATCAGTGAAGTCTTAGCCAAATTCTGACATTCCAGGATAGTTAACCCTTGCTCAGATGTTCTCATTTCTAATGTACCCCCTGGAAACCAATTTAGTAATTCCAAAATCACTCCCACCAGGGTAAATAAAGCACTTAGCGTTTAAAGAATGACATGGGAGACAAAGGCTTCCATCAGAACCTGGAGAAAAGAGGGAATTGGTCTATATGGGCCTGGCACTGGCATTCCATTCACTTCACTGAGATGAACAGTACTCAGTTTAGAATTTTCCATAATCTCTGGAAGCCTATATGTTGGTTTGTGTACAGAGTTTCTTTGATTTTTCTTTTGGTTTTGGATTTTTTCATAATTATAAATCATTATTATTGACTAGCTCTTTGTCAGTTTTATTCACCATTTTCAAAGTCCAAAGTAAATTATGATCAGATAGCATGTTATCATATAGTTTAAAGTTCAAAGTAAAATGTATTATCAGAGTCTGAAGTCTGCTTAAAGTCTGTAAGTCATAGAATCAGTTCAGAGTAGTGGTGATTGAAGTTATCCATGCCAGTTCAGCAGCCTAATGATTGTAAGGTAATAACTATTCTTGAATCTGGTAGTGTGGGATGCAAAGTTTCTGTAGCTGCTAACTGACGGTAGTAGAAAGAAGAAGGCATGAATTAGATGGTGAGGTTTTTTGTTGAAAGATACTGCTTTCTTGTGACATCGATCCATGTAAATGTATTCAATGGTGGGGAGGGCTTTGCCTGTGATGGACTAGGCTGTATCCACCACTTTCTCTGCTCTTTACCATTCTTGGGCATTGGTGTTTCCATACCAGGCTGTGATGCAACCAGTTAGGATACTCTCCATTATACATCTATAGAAGTTTGTCAGAATTTTTGGTGCTATGTTAATCTGCACCAACTTCTGAGAAAGTGGAGGCTCTATAGTGGCGTTAGTGATGATACTTAATATGCTCGTCTCCAGTCTCTGAAATGTTAACACCAAGTCCTTTAAGTATCGACCCTCTCCACCTTCATTCCGCTAATGAGCACAGTCTCATGGGCCTCCAGCTTCTTCCCACTGTATTCAATAAGCAGCTCTCTGGTTTTGCTGATGCTGAATGAGAGGTTGTTGTGGAACCAGTCAATCAGATTTTCATTTGCCCTCCTGTATGCCAATTTGTCACCACCTTTGATTTGTCTGTATTTGAGCTGTACGTAACCATACAATCATGAGCATTTTTTTGTGGACAACATGTGAGGTTGTTAAACACAAGGGCTCATATAGTCATAGTCATACTTTATTGATCCCAGGGGAAACTGGTTTTCATTACAGTTGCACCATAAATAATAAATAGTAATAGAACCATAAATAGTTAAATAGTAATATGTAAATTATGTCAATAAATTATTTAATAAGTCCAGGACCAGCCTATTGGCTCAGGGTGTCCGACTCTCCAAGGGAGGAGTTGTAAAGTTTGATGGCCACAGGCAGGAATGACTTCCTATGACGCTCTGTGCTGCATCTCGGTGGAATGAGTCTCTGGCTGAATGTACTCCTGTGCCCACCCAGTACATTATGTAGTGGATGGGAGACATTGACCAAGATGGCATGCAACTTGGACAGCATCCTCTTTTCAGACACCACCGTCAGAGAGTCCAGTTCCATCCCCACAAAATCACTGGCCTTATGAATGAGTTTGTTGATTCTGTTGGTGTCTGCTACCCTCAGCCTGCTGCCCCAGCACACAACAGCAAACATGATCGTACTGGCCACCACAGACTCGTAGAACATCCTCAGCATCGTCTGGCAGATGTTAAAGGAACATCCTCAGCATCGTCCAGCAGATGTTAAAGGAAATAAGGTGCTGATAGCATGTTCAAATTATTGATGGCTCCTTAAAGTTGTCATAGCCGAGGGAGGTAGTGGGGATAAGCTTCCACTACCTATTAAAGGCTCTCAATGGTGTGAACTGCCAATAACCAAGTCCAACTCCTAGCATTCATGTGTGGCTTAGCTACTAAGTCCAGTGGAACCATTTTGACTGACAGGAGAAGGGTTACTGGTACCGTAAAACCAGTCATTTTGGGCAGTTGAGGCTCATCAACTGTGATTGGCTGCACATCTAGCAGAATGAAAGCTCTGATCTCAAACCTCTACTGCCTTGCAGCTGTAACCACTCATGGAGAAGGCTTTGGGGGTAAACCCCAAGGAAAAATCTGAAGCTGGAGTCCCTAAGGCAGTCCTACATTGGGTACAATGCTGACTGGTAACTCTGGCGATGGCACTGGTACCAGGCTGTTGTCAGTCTCTGCCTTTGCATTCATCAGCTGCGTGGAGAGGGAGAGTCTGCTGCATGGACAACAGCTTGCTCTCCATATCGTACTGCCCTGGCACGTAGACAGCTAGGAGGCAATATTTATGGTTGATCCCGACCAATGGAGGTCCTCAAAAATCATTGATTAAAAGACAGAATGGTAAGATTTACTTGCAAACAACAGGAATTCTGAGTCCTGACGAAGGGTCTCGGCCTGAAACGTCGACTGCACCTCTTCCTACAGATGCTGCCTGGCCTGCTGCGTTCACCAGCAACTTTGATGTGTGTTGGTAAGATTTACTTGTTCACTTGAAGCGTTGCAAGGTAACCTGTGAGGAAATAATATGTGAAAAGGAATAGAGACATTAATGAAGGTGTACGTTGCTGCTCGCATTTCAGGAAAATGTGAGGTTGTATAGAAAATGATTAGTTTTTGCTGTCTGGGAGCATTGTATGTTCTTGCATATGAAATATGGAAGGCTAACATATTACACCAAACTTTTAGGAACTGTAATGAACATTCAGCTCAAAGATTGCAGTATTGAGACAACAAGTAAAACTAATGCAAATTTTGATCTCTACATTATAGGAATAATTTATCATAAAACTGGTGCATTAGCAGATTCTAGTATTTATTAAAGAATACTGAAATAAGCATTACACAATGAGGAGGAATTGATAATGATCTTTGAGACCCAGTCCATCTCTTCCTGAGAGTGCCCACACAAATTGAAAGGGTGGTAAAGATGCTGTATGGCATGCTTGCCTTCACTGATCAAGGCATTGAAAACAAGTGTAAGCTGATGAGCCCAGGGCATGGATCAACACTTGGAATTATGATATTATAGCCATTAGTGAGACTTAATTGCAGGAGGGGCAGGGCTGGCAGCTCAATATTCCAGGGTTCTGTTGTTTTAGATGTGAATGGGAGGGTTTAAAGGAGAAGGGGAACATTACTGGTCAGGGAAAATGCCATGGCAGGTGCCCCGTCAGGACATCCTGGAGAACTCGACTGGTGAGGCTTTATGGGTGGAACTGAGAATAAGAAAGATATGACCATGTTAATAGGGCTATATTACAGACCAGCCAACAATCCTAGGGATTTAGAGGAACAAATTTGTAAAGAGAATGCAGACTGTTGCAAGAAACGTTAGGTTTTAACTTTCCACAGAAGACTGAAAGGAGATTTGATAGAGGCACAAGATACAAATTTATAAGGAGTATAGATAAGGTAATTGCAAGCAGGCTTTTTTCACTGAGGTTAGGTAGGGGATTTCAATTTCCCAAATATTGATTGGCATCTCCCTAGAGCAAGGGGTGTAGATGGGGTAGAGTTTGTTAGGTGTGTTCAGGAAGGTTTCCTGACACAATGTATAGATAAGCCTGCAAAAGGAGAGGCTGTATTTGATCTGGTATTGGGAGATGAACCTGGTCAGGAGTCGGGTCTCTCAGTGGGAGAGTATTTTGGAGAGAGTGATCACAATTCTATCTCCTTTACCATAGCATTGGAGAGGGATAGGAAGTTAGGAATGTGTTTAATTGAGTAAGGGGAAATATGAGGCTATCAGGCAGGAACTTGGAAGCATAAATTGGGAACATTTGTTCTCAAGGAAACGTACAGCATAAATGTGGCAAATGTTCAGGGGATATTTGCGTGGCATTCTACATAGGTACGTTCCAATGAGACTGGGAAAGGATGGTAAGGTACAGGAACCATGGTGTACAAAGGCTGTTGAAAATCTAGTCAAGAAGAAAAGCTTACAAAAGGTTCAAATCACTAGGTATTGATAGAGATCTAGAAGATTATAAGGCTAGCAGGAAGGAGTTTAAGAATGAAATTAGGAGAGCCAGAAGGGGCCATGAGAAGGCCTTGGCAAGCAGGATTAAAGAAAACCCCAAGGCATTCTACAAGTATGTGAAGAGCAAGAGGATAAGACGTGAAAGAAAATGACTAATCAAGTGTGACAGTGGAAAAGTTTGTATGGAACCGGAGGAGATAGCTGAGGTACTTAATGAATACTTTGCTTCAGTATTTGTTATGGAAAAGGATCTTGGCGATTGTAGGGATGACTTACAGCAGATTGAAAAGCTTGAGCATGCAGACATTAAGAAAAAGGATGTGCTGGAGCATTTGGAAAGCTTCAAGTTGGATAAGTCTCCGGGACTGGACGAGATATACCCCCAGACTACTGTGGGAGACGAGGGAGGAGATTGCTGAACCTCTAGTGATGATCTTTGCATCATCATTGGGGACAGGAGAGGTTCCAGAGCATTGGCGGATTGCAGATGTTGTTCCCTTATTCAAGAAAGGGAGTAGAGATAGCCCAGGAAATTATAGACCAGTGAGTCTTACTTCAGTGGTTGGTAAGTTGATGGAAAAGATCCTGAGAGGCAGGATTTATGAACGTTTGGAGAGGCATAATTTGACTAGGAATAGTCAGCATGGCTTTGTCAAAAGGCAGATCGTGCCTTACGAGCCTGGTTGACTAAACACATTGATGAAGGTAGAGCAGTAGATGTAGTGTATATGGATTTCAGCAAGGCATTTGATAAGGTACCCCATGCCAGGCTTACTGATAAGGTAAGGAGGCATGGGATCCAAGAGGACCTTGCTTTGTGAATCCAGAATTGGCTTGCCCACAGAAGGCAAAGAGTGATTGTAAGCGGGTCATATTCTGCACGGAGGTCCGTGACCAGTGGTGTGCCCCAGGGATCTGTTCTGGGACCCCTTCTCTTCGTGATTTTTATAAATGACCTGGATGAGGAAGTGGAGGGATGGGTTAGTAAATCAGCTGATGAGACAAAGATTGGGGGTGTTGTGGTTAGTGTGGAGGGCTGTCAGAAGTTACAGCGGGACATCGATAGGATGCAAAACTGGGCTGAGAACTAACAGATGGAGTTCAACCCAGTTAAGTGTGAGGTGGTTCATTTTGGTAGGTCAAATATGATGGCAGAATATAGTATTAGTGGTAAGGCTCTTGGCAGTGTGGAGGATCAGAGGGATTTTGGGGTCCGAGTCCATAGGACACTCAAAGCTGCTACGCAGATTGACTCTGTGGTTAAGAAGGCATATGGTGCATTGGCCTTCATTAACTATGGGATTGAGTTTAAGAGCCGAGAGGTAATGTTACAGCTATATAGGATCCTGGTCAGACCCCACTTGGAGTACTGTGCTCAGCTCTGGTCACTTCACTACAGGAAGGATGTGGAAACTATAGAAAAGGTGCAGAGGAGACTTACAAGGATGTTGCCTGGATTGGGGAGCATGCCTTATAAGGATATGTTGAGTGAACTTGGCCTTTTCTCCTTGGAGCGACAGAAGATGAGAGGTGACCTGATAGAGGTGTATAAGATGATGAGAGGCATTGATCATATGGATAGTCAGAGGCTTTTTCCCAGGGCTTAAATGGCTATCATAAGAGGGCACAGTTTTAAGGTGCTTGGAAGTAGGTACAGATGAGATGTCAGGGGTAAGTTTTTTTTAATGCAGAGTGGTGGGTGCGTGGAATGGGCTGCTGGCGATCGTGGTGGAGGCAGATACGATAAGGTCTTTTAAGAGACTCCTGTATAGGTACATGCAGCTTAGAAATATAGAGGGCCATGGGTAACCCTAGGTAATTTCTAAAGTACATATTCAGCACAGCATTGTGGGCTGAAGGGCCTGTATTGTGCTGTAGTTTTTCTATGTTTTTACAACCAGAGGCCATAGGTTAAGGGTGAAAGGTGATAAGTTTAAGAGGAACATGAGGGGAAACTTCTTCACTTAGAGTCGTGAGACCGTGGAATGAGCTGCCAGCACAAGTGGAGTATGTGAACTCCATTTCAACGTTTAGAAGTTTGGAAAGGTACATGGATAGTAGGGATACGTTGGGCTATGGTCCTGATGCAGGTTGATGGGAATAGGCAGTTTAAATGGTTTTGGCATGAACTAGATGGGCTGATGAGCCCGTTTCTGTGCTGTACTTTTCTATGACTGACATTTGTAGCTATACAAATCTTTGGTTAGGTCATACTTGGAGTAATGTGTGCAGTTCTATTTTCCCCATTACAGGAATGAATATGGATAGTTTTCAAAAGCACAAGAGATTTTCCAGTATGCTATACGGAGAGTTTGAACAAACTTAACTTCTATTTTTGGGAGCTTCAGATGGTGAAGTGAGACCTGACAGAAATATATAAGAGTCTGAGAGAGAAATATGGTAGTCCAAATCTTTTTCCCAGGGTAGAAATGTCAAGTATAAAAGAATATGCATTTAAGGTAAGAGAGGGTTAATATTTAAAGGAAATGCATGGGGTAAAGTGTAGTTTTTTGACTAACTGCAAGTGGTTATAGTACAAGTATGCAATAATGGCACTTTAGAAGTATGAACATGCTAGCAATGGAGGGATATGGATCACATCCAGGCAGAAGAGGTTCAGTTTAATTCAGCATTGTGTTTGGAGCAGATGCAGTAGGCCTGTTCTTGTACTCTATTGTTTTATCAGATGATATTCTCTAGAATCCAGAAGAATGAGGAGTAATCTCATGGAAATACAGAACATTACAGGCACTCACTTGGGCAGCAGCGTCTCAAGAGACTGGGAAGTTACAAACAAAATACAGAAAATTACTTTCAAGTGATGGCTGAAGTTTTTGGAATGCTTACCCAGTTTATCTTCTAGATCTCTGGATGTTCCCTTACTGAATATATTCATGACATTGCTTTAACATGATCCATATCTCAAAGATTATCTACCATCTTACTGAATAGCACAACAGGCCCAAGTGGCCATGAGATACTTAATTTAAATATGAGATACTTAATTTAAATATGAGATACTTAATTTAAATATGAGATATTTAATTTTTCCATAGATAAGTTGAGATCAGTTTTGTGAAACTGAAACAATGGTGTGACAAGCGCTTTGCACTGTTGTATTCCAGTTCAAAATTCAGAATCAGACCTGAATTCAGAACTGGAATCCTCCAGTTCATGGAGGACAAGGATACCCAATGGAAATAACCTGTGTTTTTTAAAATTTCATGTCATGAACACAGACAATCATCCAAGCATATACAGCTCATATTTCTTTGGCATCCCAGTTTCTAGCTTTTCACCATTTGGAAGGCACATTGAAGATTTTAGGTCTGAAGTTATTTATGATGTTACACTTCAACTCATTCTACTTCCCATGTCTCTTTCTTCATGTCATCAGCACATTTACCCATGTAATTCTTTATCCAATCATTAACAGTTAATAATTGAAGACCCAAATGCAGATCCCTCACAAGAAATTTGAAATACTTTGCAAGTTAATACCAGTTCTAAGCCCAGTGGGTATTCAGGCAGTAAGTATTCAATTCTTAAGATACTTCAGATGATGTTATACAATCGTAGGTCATAGTTTCAATCCCTGCCAACTTCACTGGGATGATCTGGCCAGTGCAGCAAGGGAGTGAACAGTAGAAAAAGCATTTTCTTCCAGTTAAGTAAATTACCATTTAAAAAAAAGTTACTAAGGACTGTAAAGATGGTCAGCACACTTTTTTACTATTTATTAAATGAATAGCCACTTTAAGTTTTGTCATAAACTTCAATGGAACGCCTCACGAGAAAGTATACTTCAGACAATATTATCCAATTTTCTTTTGACAGGTTCATTAGCAGCTTTTAGTCCATAAAATGTATTACCTTTGCAACAGGATTCAAAGAGAACTCAGCCTAGTATTTTAGTCATATAATTTGTCCCTTAGGGAACAATTTTTTTTTTTTTTTTTAAATGTTGATGAATCTTATTCTCTCCCACCCCCCAAAAATTACACCCATAAAATGTTCTGAAACTAACATTTGGTCAAACAATTACCCAGTTTACAGAAGAAAACAAAATCTCACTGCATCTTATTCACATCTTCAATACTAAATTTAATCTTAGCAAGTCCTAACTATACACTGATACTCTTCTTGCAAATGCATGTATTGGCAGAATCATACTGTAAACAAATGCAATATACTTAATACACTGAGCTGCTTACAGAAAGTAATTTCCATAAATACAAATATTAAAACAATCCTCAACATCGACATTACAATTAAACAGCAGCAAAATAATGAGCAAAAACTTTCAACAATTCTTGAGCTTGTTTGCATTACATACACAACCTAAATTGTAATACAGCTCTCTTTCATCGAGAAGTTCCAGACATGCTATTATATACACCAACTACTGCCTTTATTAACCAATTACCTTGCATAACATCTATGATCAAGCAATAAATAACTTGGTTTCAATCATTTTTACCTCTGCCCCATCAAGTTGCTTTTGTTTCACCAGTATCATTGACTTGATTAGAGTAATAAAGCTACTCTGTCCACTTCTGAATTTATCCTTGCTTGAGAACATCATGGTGGGGGTATACATTAAAATTTACAGATACCTAGGCCTATTTTTGTGAATGCTTATTATTGTGGAAAATTTATAGCAAGAAGTGAGGTTTAGAGAGTGATTTTGGATCAACTAAAGTTAATTGCTGTAAGTTTGCCCTTCAGGGGGCTGTGAAATCTTCACATTCTCTTTGCATGTCATCATCCGTCGCAGGTCTTGAAGTACAGCCTTAATACTATAGGAATTTTGCCACTTTGATAGAACTGGTATACTACGTGAATCCACCTACAAGAGAGAAAAAAAAACACAAGTTAAATAAAATGCACAGGCAATTTTTAAGCATCCAACTAAGCCAAGCGTTAAAGGCACAATAACCAAGAGATAGAAAAAAAAACAAGTTCAACCTTAATATTTCTCCAGGGAATTCACATATCTCGATTATGTAAAATAGCCAGGGAATGCAGGTACAAAAAAAATTATGCAGAATACACCAATAAACAGACTTAAGAATTTGCTAGAGGTTCTTAAATTAACCATTGCTAATTACAGGTAAAATGAAACTATACTTTAGATGAAGCAGTTGCATTGCAAGACATTTCACAGGAACCTGAACAAATTTGGTGAGGAAAAAAATCAGATGAAGAAATTAGGAGCGATGATGAAAGCTTGGCTAAGTTATTAGTGATGGGGAGTGGTTGGAGTGGTGTTTGGAGAAGAGAATTTTTAATTATATAGGCTCGCCATGCACTCCGGCATGTCTTATCCACGTGTTCATGTTTACATGCAAGGATGTACATTCGTGCAGGGCAAGGTAACAAGAAAAGTTATTCAGCTGCAGGAAATAAAGATGTTTCAAAAATACACAGAGGGTAGCAAGTAAACACTATCAGTGGAAGTGGTGGAACCAGCTACGATAGCAACACCTAGGCAGGCACTGAACAGGGTGGAAGGGTTTAGACCATGTGCAGGCAGATGGGATTAGTTTAAATTGGCATCACAATTAGTACAGAAATAGTGGGCCAAAGGGCCACTTTCTGTAATGTACTGTTCCATGTTCAGAGTGAAAAGATTAATCTCAGATCAGCCAAACAACTTGATTAAATGCTTTTGCCCAGATTTTCCACTTACATTATCTGTCAAATCTTGCTTCAGTAATGAATGCTTCAGTTTGCCAGCAATGAAATATGCTAATTTCAGGAACCCCAGTCATTGCAAATGAAGTGGGACCAATTTTATGTCATGGGATTTTTTTAAAAAATTGAATTGCAAGTCTTTTTTGCATTCAAGTTTCAAAATATTACACCATTTGGAGCATGAACGGTTAACCTACCTGCAGGTTGAAAGCTGTTTCCTCTGCCTGTTGCTGATTGTCCCATTCAGAGGATGCAGCAGCTCCTTCCTTTTGCACCATGGCACTGGTTTCCAGTTCCAGGCATCCCAGAGGTACAAGAACAACACGTGCAAAAGACTCGCTCTCTTTTCCCTAGGGGCTCCCCTTCAGACTATGTCACGATCAGGGCTAAAGGAGCTTTGGGAAGGTGTGCTGCAGAAAGCAAGGTCTGCACACACACTTAGCTAAGTACCTGTTCGTTGAATGCTTAGTGTTGTAGTTGTGTAACATGGGGAAACCAAACTAAGTACTTATTTGAATCAGAAATGTTATCGAATTATTTAGTGTCATAGTTTTGTAACTTAGGAAGCTTAGATAGGTAGTTGTTTGACTTAGATGCCTGGTTTACAGTAAATAAATAATGAGCTTATGCACAGTGTCTCCTGACTCACTTAACAAATCCAAGAATCTGCTTCTGCATTAACATTTGGCTTAGTCTGCAGGACTTTAAGATGCTCATGGGTAAGAGCAAGCGAGAGAACCCCTTGTTTGAGGAGTGCCGATTCTTGGGGTAGAATTAGATTTGGCAGTATTACCAATCTACTGGCAGTATTACCAATCTACTGGCAGGCCTTGGAACACTGGTGGATTGGTCAGACAAGTTGAACTTCCAAAGGGAGAGAAAAAAAAAATCAGACACTACATTATGCCTGTGTAAAACAGGGTAGGTCTCCAGAAAAGGGGAACCAAAGGGGTACTTTTTGGCTGATGGCAGCCATTGTAAAGCACCAGCATAAGACGATGGCACAGAGAAAGCAGCAGACAATAAGTCTCAAGAACGAGGTGGAAGTGCTGCACTAGCTCTGTACCACCATGGGGGAAGTTGCTCAGTCGGCACAGACCTGGGCTAAAGAGCTAGAAGAAGCAAGTACTGAGAAAGTTTATCACCTAGTAAAGGTAGCGGAATTAGAGGCTGCCCAACAGGCTAATTGGCAACTGGATCCTGTTAAGATCTGAGCCTTGACACTGTACAGAGATGATCCCAACATGTGAATGAAGGATGGGGATAGCTGGCTGGATGGTGCAGATGGGGAAGAGAGAGCAGAGGAAAGTCCTATGATTCTCCCACGAAATGATTGCCCTCCCCCTAGGCACTTGAGACAGTACGGATCAGACCAGTGACGTGGTCTCGTAGCAAGCTTGGGTGAATTTGTCCCCTGGCCCCATCTGATCATTTTATGCCCCCTATACCAAGCCTCCTGTAAAAAGACCACTCTCCAATGAGATCCCGAACAGTAAGCAGCCTTTAAGACTACTAAGCAGTCAATAGAACAGGTTCACCCATTGGCCTCTAGACAGAATGGGGTACACTTTGAGCTACAGATTTTAGCAACCCATAGAGTGGTCGAGTGGAGCCTGTGGGACATCATGACCTCTTGGGGTTTTGGATGACATTCCCTGAGGCGGCAACCTGATACACTCCCTTCGAGATGCAGATGGTGGCCTGCTATTGGGCCCTCTTGGCCAACAAACACCAGACAGCCTCTGAACCAGTCATGCTGTGATTGCATCTGTTTATCATGCAGTGGGTGAAGACTGACAATGTGATTCACAATGAGGGCCGTGCCCAGTGGTCCTCATTAAATGGAAATGGTATAACACAGACAATGCAGAGAGGTCCAGATGGGGTGAGCCGATTCTATAAACAGGTTGTTTCCCTGCCCAATAATGACCATCGCATCCATGCCAAAGTACCTACAAATGACCCCTACAAAAATCTGCTGTGAGAACTCCACTGACTTTGGTATTCTGTTTTGGGGGAAACAGGGAGGGGGTTGGTCCATTCTGGCCAACTTTGGCCAGTTGTATGATAACAGACTTAAAAAAAAAACTTGGAGCCTTAGTTACCCCATGTGGAGTGAGTGCTTTAAGAGCTGGTATTTACCTACGTAGGACTTGTTTAATCCAAAGGTCCAGACTCTGAAAGTGATTCTCAGTTGACAGGGGAAAGGAACATCGGGGGAAGCGGTATAATAGGCACAGGTCCCATCAGTCAGTAGGACAGCAAGTGTGAGAAGGACCGGTACTCTGTGATGACTGTGTCTAAGTCAAATGGTGCTGTGAAGATGGGCACTCCCTGGACACTGAATGGCACTTGCTAGATATGCAGCTGGGCCCACCCGTGGCTCCCCACAGGGTTTGTGTTATCCACAGTATGTGGGGCCATACATACATCACCTCAGTCCCTCAGTCCCCTGGATGAGCACCCTGCCTGTGATGGTCAGTATAGGAAGAGGGCTATCATCACAGAGGAAGAAAGGTTTGGATAATGGCCTTTGCCCAGTATGATACAGCCAGACTATACCAGGAACTAATAAGTATGACCTCTGTGACAGAGACACTAGCTAACGAGACGGCCATAGTGCTCAAGTACATAGAAGATGCACTGACCCCCAGTATCAGCCAAAATGAAGACTATGCAAATGGTTGCCTTCCAGAATCATAGCCTTAGACTACCTGCTTGCACAGAAACGTGGTACGTGCTGTTATTGGTCAAGAAGGCTACACCTACATTCTGGACGAATCGGAGAACATCACTCACCTGGCTGATCACATCCGACAACTGGTAGATAAAACTAAGAAAGTGGCCAACCAGTGATGTAGTGCTGTCTGCACTGGGTTTCGAGGCAAGTGGCCCCGGGCTCGAATTTAGCCAGCTCCTTGCACATTTTCCATCTGTGCTCAGTTGGCCGTTGAGCTAGTAACTCGGCCTTGTAAAAAACAGACAAATGCTAAAGAAATGGCAAGGTTGCCACCCGATGCGCCTCAGGGCAAGGAGGGGAACAACAACAATTAAGAAAGTGGGGAACCAGTTCCATAGTAATTACTCTCTGAACTTTTGGGGGTGCTAGCAGGTTGGGGTACTGCTGTAGTACAGTGTGGTGACTATTTGGCTTATAGTACTTATATAAGGGGTTTCTTCTTTTATGTTACTGCGAAGGCTAACAAAATAGCTTCTTTGTTATGTTATAATTAAAATGGCTTTTCTGTAATAATAACTGCGATGTAAGGAGTTCTCTCTCTCTCTGCTTGTTTGGGTTATATTACTGATAAGAGAGAGAACGAACCAATTGGGATAGATGTTATTCTTTCTTGTGTGTCTGTAAGCTATTGTGTTTTAGGGGCTTTGGGGCAGAAGGTGCGATGGGGAGAGGAGAGAGAGAGAGGAGACGCGATGCTGTGACCCTGGGCGGCGGGACAGACCTCGAGCTGGAGTCCGAGGCCCAGGGTTTTCGGCGAGGAGAAGAGATGAAGACAGACTCGTGTGGAGTATCTGGTCGACCACCATGGTTGGACCCAGGGGCAGGTCGAGGGGGTCGGAGGGGATCGAATGGTGGAAAGAAGGCTCCATTAATTGAGCTCCAACTGTGTTCACGAAGTGGTTGAACTTTAATAAGTTTGGCGCCTTTTATTTTCCATTTATATTTTTTATCTCTATTAACTACATAGTTCCATTAAGATCTATAAAGTGTAATCATTTAATCGCATATGGTGTATTGTCTGTTATTTGGCGGGGTGGGGTACATCACACAGCATCCACACAAACTTGATTACCCAGTTTGGTGGGGCCGAAGGCTGCTCCCCCTAGAGACGGAAGGGAGCTGAGCAAGCCTGAGGCTTACCGGGGGGCTACACTTAGTATTGTAGCTTTGCGTTTTATATGTAGTTTAGTGGGGCATTCGCGGGGATTATACTAGCCTGAGGGCCGTGTGTCAAGGTGCCATGTCTTCCAAGAGGATGAAAGCTGATTATTTTGTGCTGGTCATTGATTGGCCTGTTCGAATGATATAGCAGTTCCCTTCTTTTGCGCCATGGCATCGGTTTCCGGCTCTGTTCACCCCAGGGGTACAAGAATAGTGCGTGCGACAGACTCACTCTCTTTTCCCTTCAGACTGGGTCACAACCAGGGCTTAAGGACCATTAGGAAAGTGTGCTGCAATGTAAGTACCCATTTGCTGAATGTTTAGTGCCGTAGTTGTGTAACTTGACGGGACTTCACAAAATACTTGTTTGAGTTTGAAGTGTTATTGAATGTTTAGTGTTGCAGTTTTGTAATTTTGGGGGCTTAGATAAGTACTTGTTTGACTTTGATGCTTGGTTGAGTGTTTCACTGTTTATTTGAAAATAAATAGCTAACATGCTTACTCGCAATCAGTGTGTCTTGTTTCACTTACCAAATCTGTAGATTTGCTTCCGCATTACACAATTTACATTTTTAAAATTAATATTTTAAAGGTTTTATACGAATACTATAGATCTCCTTGAAACTCTACAGCTGGCTTAACTGACTCAAAACATTTTTGTGGAATTTACAATCAGAAACTCCTACTCAAAGCACAGTTAGCTGAGTAATTCAGCAATCTCAGGAAACTAATCTATAGAATTTTCACATATCTATATACTACTAAAATTCTCATGCTCTGTTTGAATGTTTGTGACCTCCAATTAGTCCAAACAGTGCATTACAGCGGCACTTTTTTGACTAAATAAACTTAAAATGCGCTAGGGTTTAGGGTTATATATTCATATAAAATTGCTCACTCGTCAATCTACAGGCCTGCTTTCCACAACCCAAGGCAATTCCAGCTTAATGGAAACCGCAATGCGACACCGCGACGCATGCGCAAGGCCAGCCTCAGAAGCGCCTCACGATGCTTACAGAGCGACACCAACCACAGCAAAAGGGCAGGCTATCACTTCCATTTAGGAGAGTGCCAGCCACATCCAGCAACGATGAACCTATTGCAAACGAGTTGCTGTAGCATCATCAGGCATTGAAGCAACATTTGATGCCTGGTGGTAGGACAGCGCATTCAAGATTCAAAATACCACTCGAAAATCAATGAAGACTTTGTAACATCGATAAAAACACCAATACTGCAAATTTGCTCCAAAATGCGAGGCTTATTGTCTAGGATGAGTGCCCCATGATTAGGAGGGAGAGCTTTGAAGCCGTGGACCGGACTCTTCATGATGTACATGGCAAGAATGAGGCCTTCAGGTGTATTTTAACCACTTGCTGTGGCGATTTCCGTCAGCTTCTAGCAGCTGTGAAATGCAGAAATGATGCTGATGTAGAGAATTCATGCATAAAAAAATCCTACTTATGGAGAAGCTTCATCAAGTTTCAATTGAAGAAAACATGCCATTGAGTGAGGAAGGAGGACGATATTCTGAGTTCTTATTGGATGTTGGAGAAGACAAGATTGAGAAAAATTAAAATGATGAAATTGAATTACCTGAAGATATGATTCTGCCAGCAAAAACTATGGAAGAATGCATTGATTTCATCTACCCAACACTCGACAATCCTGCAGAACTGTTCTCGAGGAATTCTATCTCAGTTCCTCTCAATGAAATGATGCGAAAAATAAACTTCACATGCATTAGGCGCTTCCCTGGAATCATGAAAGAATACTTCAATGCTGTAAATGAAGGAGCTAACGCCACTCATTTTCCAACGTAATTCCTTGATTCAGTCGAACTCTCTGGATTGCCACCACGTAAACTGGAATTGAAGAGGGGATCTCCCATCATTTCAATGAGGAACTTGGATCCACCAAGGCTTTACAATGGAACGCGAATGATGGTGGAAGAACTTCATGACAATCTCATCATAGCAAAGATAAACATTGGTATGTTCAAAAATGACATTGTCATGAACCGAAGAATTACTCCCAATTTATCATAAGGGGAAGGTGTCCCTCTTCAGCAAAGCATGATACAGTCATGCTTTGCTATAACTATACATAAGGCGCAAGGCCAAACCACAGAGAATGTGTTGATTTATTTGGAGAAACCAGTATTCCAGCATGGTCAGCTGTATGTGGTTTTAAGCCGGGGACAAAGAAATGAAAACATTAGAGTATTCTTGAAGGGTAGCAGATCAACCAGAAATGTTGTCATCAAAAGTATCCTTCGTTAAACGAGGAGCAGATACGTTTGTCTTGCTATGCATCTTTCTTCTTTAATAAACTGAGATTTTCTTCTTTAATTTCCAAAGCACATCACATCTGACTGCACCACCTTTCTCTAAAAGGGTGCCCCAACGGGTCACCGGGTTGTCTACAAACGTAGTTAAAGGAGAAAATTGTACCAAGTCACGCTAACCTTTACTAGACATACATCCTTAACAGCTGAGCTTCAAATTATTATGGGCAAAAACACATATGTTGACCGCCCATCGTTGTTTTTAGACAACAATAATGTGCCAACATTAAACAAGACAGTTGAGGAGGAAGTAAAGAAATCTTCCAGATGGTGTCTGATGGCTGAGTATTGCAGGCCAAATTGTAAAGATCTTACACTTCCAACATTCCATTAAACAAAGATAAGATATCAGATCACTTACCATTCCATTGGAATTATTGATTCCATTCATATTTATTTTTGTTACAAATCTAACTGTTGGAGCTACCTCTGGATATTTACTTCCGCACTCTATTTTCAGGCTGTATATTCTGTTTTCAAAGCAAGTCTGAAAAAAAACATTAGAAATTTTAAAATGCCAAAGCATTTTACCAAGTGTTGATTTTTGAATTATCTCAGCAATCACCTCCAATCTAGTATTAATTAATTGGCATTAATTTTTAATTTGTTTGGAAACAACTTTCAAACTTTGCCATTCTACATTAACTTCTCAAAGGAGAAGAAGCACAAGAGCCAATCTTTCCTTGACCCTGTAATTCAGTCACCCATTAAATCACTGCTTCTCATCCAAAAGACCACCTTAGCAATATTTGCCTGCAATAGGCTGGTCAGCATTATAGAAGTTGTAAAACCATTTGTTGCCAATCTGCAAGCTCAAAAGACAGTCAATATGCAAAAAGTATTAAATAAGCTCAACAGGTACAAGTCTGCTGATGTGTGGTCAACTGTAATCGGAGAAGATTTCTTTCCTCAGCTAAAACAGTTGCACCGAGCGGTTATCAAATTAAAACTATACTGCTTAGTGTGCCAGTAAGATACCCAAGTGTGTCACATGGGAATTGCACTACACGCAACTCGTAGATTACTCTGTGGCACCAGTTGTAGCCCACTATTTGCCCAGACTGTCTTTTCTGGATTGCATACTTTGTAAAGGTTCCATGGACATAACTAATGGATTGACAGACTGGAAGAACTCAAAGCACACTTACTAATGTTCAGTGGGTACTCAGAGCTTGAAGATGGATTAAGATCTATCACCAAATACAGTATACTTGTATATACTGTACATAAACATGAAGTCATACAGGACAAAAGAATCCCTGCAGCCCATTTGGTCTGCAATGACCATTTTTCATCTAATCACACTAATCTATTACTGGCCCACTCCCACTAACTTTCCACAAATGTATAAGCATTTAGGCAGTAGCTAGGGGAAATTTACAAAGACCACCAGTCAATGTACATGTGCATACGTGATTGAAATATAACAGGATAAGGGAGCACGGGAGAAAAAAAAACCTATACTGTCTCAGAGAGAGATATGTGAAACATACAGACAACACCTGATATCTGGACTCAACATGGGTCTCTGGAGTTGAGGGAGCAGTTTGAGAAAGTGCCACTGAACTGTACTTTCAGAACAATTTAGTGTATATAACCTTTAACCACTAAGACTGACATTAATAAAAGCTGTGGGATTAGAATCAAAGGACAAAACATGCTATAACAACTGAAGTACAAAGATGAGTATACAAGCTCTCAAAACATACAACCTTTTGGAGTATTTCAAGGTAAGTGCAATCTAACAACTGAACACAAGCATATTCGGGACTTCTCATGTACTTTCAATGTGTCCCTTTAGTCCTGTTGCATCAACCCCTCTGGGAAACCAGGGAAAAGTATCTCCAAGATTTAGCATTCGGAAAACAAAAATGGTATTTTTATGTTAGTTATTTACTGACCCTGGGTGGTCCAATAATCATTCCTGTCCATCGTGTGAGTGTCATATCTTCATCATCTTCAAGGCCCCAGCTCACTGTACCATCACCTACTCCTTTCTGGCCTTCTTCAAGCTCTTCCAGCAAACAAAAATTACGAGGAACTGCCCAACATAAAACAGTTAGTTGTTAAACCAATTCCAAGATTTCTGATATTGCATGAAAAAAGGTAATGTCAAAAGCACTTATTTTTGCAGGTGAAACAAAAGCTGTTGGTGGTGTGCTTTGCAAGGAAAGTTGCCCAAGGCTATAAAAGGATATTGATCAGCTGGAAAGTTGAGCAATGCAATCTAAGTGATAAATATTTAGTCAAACAGGGGTTGGCCACCTTCTGTAAATAGTAGTGTGCTGAGAATTGTTGATGAACAGAAATCATGGGATTCAATCCATAGTTCCTGAAAGTAGCAACGTAGGAAGACATCTGAAGGAAGGTAGCATACAGAATAGAATACAAAACTTGAGTTATCATGTTACATCTTCATAAAACTCTACATGGGTTGCACGTGGAGAACTGTGTTCAGTTCTAGTCATCACACTAGAAAGATATGGTTGCAATGGAGGGTGTACAGAAGTCATTTGGTAGGATGTTGCCCAGACTGGAGGACTTCAATTATGGGGAGAGATTGGATAGGCTGAGTTTGTTGAGGGGTGACCTTATAGAAGTATATAAAATTGTAAAAGAGATATAGGAAAAAGATGCTGCCTACCTACCCTATGGTAGGACATCAAAAGCAATAGGGCATAGATTTAAGATGAGAGGAAGGAGTTGTAAAGGCCATCTTCGTGGTAGATGAAAAAAGATCCATCTGTACCTGGAGGTTTCTGACTTTACTATATTAAAGAGGCATTTAGAAAGCACAAGGATACAGACTTGATGCAGGCAAATGAAATTAGCCTGACTTAAAAATGTGTATAAATGAGCATGACAAGATAAATGTTGAGATGTTTCCATTAATGGGACAGTCTCCAGCAAAAGGACAATTACAACAAGATGGCCACTTAAAATTGAGGCTTGCAGGAATTTCTTCTCAAGGTGGTGAATCTCCAGTTACTCTCTATTCTGTATGGCTGTGAAGACTAGATTACTAAGAGATTTTAATATAAATATCAGGGAAATTGAGAGCTTTAGCGAACTGCCGTAGAAGAGCTGAGGACTTGGCAAATCAAACATGAGATTTTGCAGGCTTGAGGGATCAGGGGATCTGTTTCTGCTATTATGAAGGCAACAGAAAAAGAGTTTGATTATATATTAGTCACAGAGCTATATAGCATGGAAACAGGCCCCTCAGTTCACCCAGCCCATACCCAACCAACATCTCTTTACACTAATTTTATTATCCCCATATACTTATCATCTTTCCCCAGATTTTACCACTCATCTACATTCGAGGGACATCTTGCAGTTACCAATGAACTGACCAACCCACATTACCTCTGGGATGTAGGAACAATCAGAGGAAACCTTTGCAGAAATAACACAGACAGGATTAAATTCACGGTACAGTGAG